>NC_142878.1:103546875-104196250 GCF_051225735.1 Oryctolagus cuniculus
GCTGGTTCGAGTCCCAGCTGCTCTACTTCTGATCCAGCTCTCCACTATGGCCTGGGAAAGCAGTGGAAGATGGCCAAGCGCTTGGGCCCCTGAACCCACATAGGAGACCCAGAAGAAGCTCCTGGCTCCTGGCTTTGGATTAACGCAGCTCCAGCCGTTGCGGCCAATTGGGGAGTGAACCAGCGGATGGAAGCCTCTCTCTCTCTCTTTCTCTCTGATTCTTCTATTCTCTGTGTGTGTAACTGACTTTCAAATAAATAAACAAATCTTTGGAAAAAAAAAAAAGAGGATGGGTAAATCACACAATTCATTCTTGACCACAGCTGTGATGAGTTTGCTGGACGAGGTGTTCACAACAGCAACACAGAGGTACCTGCACGGACCATAAAGCCCGGGGGAGGGAGCTTCTCCAACACACCTGGATGTCTGTTGGAGAGAACGCAATTTGGAATGTGCACACCTGCACACAGAGGACAAATACAAGACAGGCTTCCCCCTCCAGACTGGTGAGCTGGTGGATGTCCCAGGTGGTTGTCCAACTCAGAGTAACCGTAGATGTTCTCTTTCTGAGCTAGCACCACTTATTCTCTGTAGACACTGGACACCATGTGTGTGACTGTCCGTCAGAGGCTTCTGGGCCTCTGGGGCCCCTTAATCAGCAATTATTAAAAACAGCTCCACTGTTGAATCTCACTGGAGAGCAGATATTCATTTAGGTCCTCTATAGTCCTCTGTGGTCTCTGCTGTTTTTTCCCCAAGGATAATTCGGTTATTTATGTTGATATGATAATCTCTGGTAATGGCTTTGATCCCAAATTATGTCTTTTAATCAAATTTCACAGCTGGGGGGAAACAGGGAAGGGGAGGGCTAGCCTGTCTGTCATCGCTCATTCGTCTGTCTTGGGCCTTCTGTCACAGGCCACGTGGTTCGCAAAGGTGGACACAGAGCAGGAACCAGAATGAAAGATTCCAGCCAATAGCTCTGGGGAGAGGAAGCAGACATGATTTCATTTTGATGCGACAGCAAGGCACTGGGTAGCGTTTCAGATGAGACGCTCAGGAAAACGCTCACCCTTGAGTGACACGTGACTGAGACAGGAGACAAGGAGCTGTGTGATTAACCAGGAAAAGACAGCAGAGGCTCCCGCTCGCATCTCCATGTGACAAATTACACCATCAATTTCAGGAGTAAAGGACTGTTTATATTTTTTTTTATTTTGAGAGGCGGGGTTACAGAGAGAAGGGAGAGGTGATAGAGATAGATTGAGATATAGATAGATAGATGGAGGTCTTCCATCCACTGGGTCACTCCCCCAATGGCTGTGACAGCCAGGTAGAAGAGAATGCCTAAGGTTGTGGACTTACTTTCCTGCTTTTCCAACAGATGTCTTTGCTTGTCTGACTACACGGCAAGGAGGGTTTTAACAAGTTGAGTAGGAATCCGTTTTGGGGCACTTTCCTAAATCTGCTTCAGGGACGCCAAGAGAACCACCCTCCCCACCCCGCAGAATCCCAAGGCCGGTGTGTTGACGTCACAGAGGTCCAGAGTCACGTGTCTGTAGCAGCCTCAGGGCTGCTTCCCCCTCCAAGGGGCTGGTGGGTGGGACTTGGGACCAGCAGGGCGGTTTCCCTGAGCTTGCGTTGCTGTTTCTCTCAGCTCTCTGGTGCCATCTGGAGGTTAGACGTGGGATTCGCAGCCAGTCATCTAATTTCCGCAAAACAGGTCCAGGAGCGCAGCCGAGAGGATCCAGTGCAGAAGCCAGCAGTGAAACCTCTTAGTCTTCATCGTTAAAGGGAAGTGCAGAGCTGAGGAAGCGACTTTAGTAATTCGACCACACGTGGAAGCCGACAGCACCGCCTCCCATGTGTGGAGGAATGGATTGTGCTCACGGGCCGTCTACACTGAAAGATGCCCGAGGCAACCGTTCAGTGCTTCGCTTCAGCAGCATCCGGGAGACGCAAGCTTAAGTTGCATGAGTGAAAGGAACAGCAGGAAGTAGCCACCGCAGTTTAGATTAAGGACATGAGGTCTGAAGACAACCTTGCGCAGGTTCAAATGCCAGCTCCGCCACTCGGAAAATGCGTGACCTTCAACAACTCATATCCATTCTCAGCTCTCCAGGTCCTTCATTCCGAAAGAACCTAGAGGGTTATTTTGGGAGCCAAATGGCAGAAGGCGTGTGAAAGTGCTATTGCAAACCCCGAGATTTACCAGGTGGGGCCCCTCTGAGCACCCCATCCAGTCCCTGAGAGATTGTGGGGTGTCCTCGTCTGGCTGGTAGCAGTAGCTGTATTCTGGCAATCACAGCAAAGCTCGTGGCACGGGTCCTTCCGCAAAGGGCAAGTGTTTGCTCGACCACACTCGGTGTGGAGTGGCATCAAGGCACCAGATCAGGCTGGACTCCAGCAGGTGGCTTGGCCTCTGAAAACAGACGGTCAGAGCACCCGTTTGCCGTTGGAGGTCCCGCCAATGCGGTTCTGGTGGATTCGTCCCAAGGGTCTTTGGTGGGATGGATGCTGGACAAGATCTGATCTCTCGCAAGGAGAATTCTTCTCCATGCTTCGCGGTCGAGGTGGGGACATTGCACAGGAACGTTTATAATTCACATTCGCTATGTAGAATCCCATCACAGATGCACATGTAAAAATTTCTGGGCATGGCCGGCGCCACGGCTCACTAGGCTAATCCTCCACCTGCGGCGCTGGCACATCGGGTTCTAGTCCCGGTCGGGGTGCCAGATTCTGTCCCGGTTGCCCCTCTTCCAGGCCAGCTCTCTGCTGTGGCCCGGGAGTGCAGTGGAGGATGGCCCAAGTGCTTGGGCCCTGCACCCGCATGGGAGACCAGGAAAAGCACCTGGCTCCTGGCTTCGGATCAGCACGGTGCACCAGCCGCAGCGGCCATTAGAGGGTGAACCAATGGAAAAAGGAAGACCTTTCTCTCTGTCTCCCTCTCTCTCTCACTGTCCACTCTGCCTGTCAAAAAAAAAATTTTCTGAGCACACACAGGGAGCAGCAGGTGTGTGCAGGGGATATGGGAAGCCATGGTCTCCGATATGTTGCCTGTGGAAGAGGTTAAAGGACACGCTACACGGGGCTTCTCTTGTGTCATTCTTCCTAAATTTGCATGAACAAGAATGAACTTCTGAAAACAGGAAACATTCCTGTTATGCTACTCTGGTAAGATTAGTAACGCCCTCTGATAATTATGCAATGTGCTATAGTTTGCGAAGAACGTCCATATGTAGGAACGACCTCATAAGGCTTTTGGTTTTTATACGTGTTGAATTCAACTGTGCAAACACCTTGGGAAGTGCTTGGCACACAGGTGACACTGCACCTGTGTTTATTGTTATTATTACTATAATTAGAGGCAAGTGGCCTCTAGTTTTATTTTGGTATAAAAAGAATATTCCATAGCCTGTACTTATGTGATTTTAAAACACACCCAGTATAAGATTTTTCTCATCAAGGCGCAAAGTAAATTTTTGCTTTGAGAAAATGAAGCTCCTGATGATTAAGTTGTTTGTCCCATGATCAAATTTTTTAAATATTTATTTATTTGAAAGGTAGTGTTACAGAGAAGAGGGGGAAAAAGAGAGAGAGAGAGAGAACTATCTGCTCACTTCCCAAATGGCCACAACAGCCATGACTGGGCCAGGGCCAAAGCCAAGAATCAGAAACTCCATTCGGGCATTCGGGTGTCTCACGTGTGTGCAGGGGCCCAAGCACTTGGAGCCATTTTCCACTGATTTCCCAAGCACATTAGCAGGGAGCTGGATCGAAAGTGGAGTGGCCGGATGCTGGCTTTGCAGCTGGCAGTCACCTATAATTAACTTCTGATCAACCATTCTCAACATAAAGAACTGAGATCTTAGGGGAGTGACCATTTTGCTGGATTTGTTGAAGTGTGTAAGTGTAAAAATAAGACACTACACCAAAAGAGTTTATGTTTTTCTCTAATCTTTGCTTTCAAGCGTGAGTAATTACATCTCTCTTTTCCATCACTTAGAGATGTTCTAGGGCAAACCCTACAGAATTATGATCAAAGCAAAGTGAACTCCAATCTGTCCCAACCCCACGTCACGTCTATACTTGGGAGGTCACCCCAGCTCACCTCCTCCATAAGCCCCCTCCCCAGTTCCTATGCCCAGAGAGACGGCCTCATCCTTGCATTTCCTGGGCCTGACCCACAGCACCATCAAGGCCAATGGCGCCTACCCCTCCCATGGTGTGCACTTGTGGGGCAGGGAATCTTCCCCCTTGGGGAGTGAAGAGTCCTCCAGCAGAGTTCCTCTGCCCATCTCACTCCTCTCCCCTGGGCTGAAATGGACAGAGAGGGCACCGAGTGGCCAGCTCATTGTCCACGCCCACATCCAGCCAAGGGCTCAGTCGCCCACCACTCCTCACTTGTACAGACAACAGTGAGTGTCCACGTCTCCGTGAAGTCACCCCAGAGTGCTTCCTGTTCTGCCTGGGCGGTGGCAGAGAATAAGAAAGCATAGCTCGGGGCTTCAGCTCTGAAGGGCCCCCTTCTCATTCTGATTCTCATTCTTGCACAAGTGGCCTGGTATCCAGGCTAGTTCTTCCATCTCTCACAGGTGCAATTTGGGTCCTAAAAACTCTTAAAGGGTCTTCCCCTGTTTCAAAAATCTTTTTCCTTTGGCAGCCCAGGCTGGTTCAACAGGAAAGAGCAGAAACTTATCACTTATCCTTGTTGCCAATTTTTTGGTACAAGTATAGGGCGTGTCAAAGAGTTTGTGGAAAAATGGAATTTGAAGATAAGTTGATTTTGGTGCAAAAAACTTCTTGAAATCCATGCATTGTTCGTTTTGTAGTATGCATTTTACATGAACTTTTCCCACACCTCTCCTGTCTTGTATAGGCCTGATTTGATTGTGTTAAAAGTTTTTTAAAGTTAAAAGTTTTTAAAATTTTTGTGAACACTAGATCATGATAAGGTTCTCTGTTTTTGGAAAATCACTGCTTTTTAAGTCTTGGCCTTAAACAACAGAAAGGAGTTGATAAACAAGCATCCATCTTCTAGAAAATGGAATACGCCCCCCACCACGTGGGCCTATTAGACAGTGCACCAGTCTAGGACAAGGAAAGAATAAGCAATTCCTCTAGTCCTTTATCTTCATATTTTGGATAATTTATTTTTAAAGATTTACTTATGGGTTTGAAAAGCAGAGTTACAGAGCGGGAGATGCAGAGAGAGAGAGAAAGATCTTTTACATGCTGGTTCACTCCCCAAATGGCCACATGGCCAGGGCTGGGCCAGGCTGAAGCCAGGAGCCTGAATCTCCATCTAGGTCTCCCACATGGACAGAATGGGGGGCCCCAACACTTGGGCCATCAACTGCTGCTTTCTCAGGCTCATGAGCAGAGAGCTGGATCAGAAGTGGAGCAACCAGAACTCGAGCGGTTGCTCTGATGTGGGATGCTGGTGTCTGCTGCACTACGCCAAACCCCATTTTGGAAAATTTTAAAGTAATGGTGTGTGTTTGAATGCATGAATTGTTATGTGATGTCTAATAGGATAGCCTACAAATTGCAGTGATTGGTCGGTTACTTTCCCACGTACAATATTTGTCAGTGACTCTGTGGCTAGCCCGACAAGCTCCTTAGTATTGGCATAAAGCGTGCATCTTTTTCCTATGAGCAGTGCCTTCACAATGTGCTCTGTACTTTTAATCTTCTTCTTTTCCTCCCCTCCTTCTTTGTTCATAAACCTTTAATTTTTGAGTAATTTACAGAAAAATCAAGGAAGCAGTAGAGCTCCTACATACAACGCAGTCTCCTCTGTTTGTAACATCTTACATTGATAGAGTACAGTTTTCAGAATTAATGAACCCATGTGGATACATTTTTATAAACGAGTACTACACTTTATTCTGATTTCCTTAGTTTCTTACCCAAAGTCCCTTTTTTTTATGCCAGGATCCCACCCAGAGTCCCATGCATTTCATACTTCTGTGGCCTTTTCTAGGATATGGGTCTCCGATTTTGCTTGGTTTCGATGCCCTGGGCACTTTTCAGGAATACTGGTCAGTATTTTGTAGACTATTCATCTACAGGAACTTACCTAACGTGTTTCTCATGATTAGCCTGGGATTAGGTACAGGGCAGGGAGGAAGATGAGAGGTGAAATGCCATCATCATCACCGTCAAGTCGTGTGAAAGGCACACACCAGGAATGTGGCTGACCGTGGCGGGAGATGACCTTGAACACTGGCTGAAAAGGGGGCTGCTGGGTTTGTTCATGGAAATGTGCTCCTTCCTCTCCACTTCCAGTACTGAGCTCTCTGGAAGGAGATCCCTCTGCACAGCCCATACTTAGGAGTAGGGAGTTACACTCACTTTCCCTGAGTGCAAAATGTCTGTGTCCATCAGAGTTCTACAGAGCACCAGAACCTATAGACAGGTAGATAGATAGATGATAGAGATGATAGATAGATAGATAGATAATAGATAGATAGGTATATAGATAGATGATAGACAGATAGATAGATAGGGCATTATCACATGTGCTTATGCAGGCTGGTAAGTCAAGATTCTGCAGGGAGGGTGGGCGGGCTCAAGACCTGTGAGGGACAACAGTCCACATGAGGTTCAGCGACGTCATGCAGAAGCAGTGCCCCTTGCCTGGGGAGCTGGTCTTTCTGCCCTGCCCTGTGTAAGCTTCAAAGGACTTGGCATTACTTGCCCACACCGAGGGAGACAAGCTTCTTTACTCAAAGTCCACTGGTTTAAATGTGAACTTCATCCCAAAGCATCCTCCAAGTTGACACAAGATATGAACCATCACATTTCTAGACCAGTTATTCAGAATTCTGCACTGGAAATGTAGCTATTCTCATCTATTTATTTATTTAATCATTGTTTAACAACAGCATGGATGTGGGTCTCTTTATTTTGTACTTCGAGTTCTAATCCAGTGCTACCTTGATTATTTTGTTACTCAGATTGTCCCATCTTGGCCATCAGGAGCATTCAGTGGGTTCTCATGTCCCTGGATGCGCCTCCACTTCTGTGCTGGTTAAACCCCTTCTTATTTCCAGCACCATTGAGATGTTGCACGATCACCTTGCATGATTGCTCCCCCAGCTCCGGAATCATCCATTTCTACGAGGGGCCCTGATTCCTTCTGTTGGAGAGTGATATTAGAAATCAAGGGTCTAAGTGCCAGCTGTCCTTGCTACTACCTGAGTGTCATTACTTCTGGTTCCTCTCAGCTGACAAACCAGAAAAATACATACATGTATAATAGCCCATGTATATGCACATGTCTCTTCTGTGTTCATGAGGGCACTTCAGACAGTTAGTGGACAATAGAATTGAAAATTAACTTTATTCTGCATAACACTTTTTAAAATCTATGCATTGGAGGAATGTTCAAAACATTCATTGAAAATGTGTATTGGGGGCCGGCGCCCGGCTCACTAGGCTAATCCTCCGCCTTGCGGCGCCGGCACACCGGGTTCTAGTCCCGGTCAGGGCGCCGGATTCTGTCCCGGTTGCCCCTCTTCCAGGCCAGCTCTCTGCTGTGGCCAGGGAGTGCAGTGGAGGATGGCCCAAGTGCTTGGGCCCTGCACCCGCATGGGAGACCCAGAAGAAGCTCCTGGCTCCTGGCTTCGGATCAGTGCAGCTCCGGCCGTTACAGCCATTTGGGAGGTGATCCAGCAGCTGGAAGACCTCTCTCTATCTCTCCCTTCCTCTCTCTTTGTAACTCCACCTCTCAAATAAATAAATAAATATTTAAAAAAAATAAAAGAAGTATCTTGGTCAAGGATTGTTCTTAACTAGATCTTAAAAAAAAAAAAAAGAAAATGTGTATCATGGAAAACTATGCGTGGATATCTGCTGAGTTCTGACCGATATGCACACCCATGTATCCAGCACCAGAACCAAGGCAGAACAAGTCCTTCATCTCACAAAGTTCCCAAGGCCATGGGCCTCTTTGCTGCCAA
Organism: Oryctolagus cuniculus; assembly: GCF_051225735.1. Lineage (NCBI taxonomy): Eukaryota > Metazoa > Chordata > Mammalia > Lagomorpha > Leporidae > Oryctolagus > Oryctolagus cuniculus. The sequence continues at coordinate 103,554,846 of NC_142878.1, forward strand.
GCCTCCCCACCCGATGGCTGTCCACATAGGTTAGTCTCAACCCAGAGATGTAAGAATGCAAATCACGACCAATAGAACACAAACGACACAGGACCCTGTTAGCCGGTTGACTGTGACACTAACCTGTCAATGTGATTCTTGGAGCGGAGCTACAACTTCTATCACATTACACTTCAGAATGTATAAAGTTTTAAACATAATTAGCATTATAATGCGAATGTATCAAACGTGTGTATAGGATTACGTCATTGCTTTTTTTTTTTTTGACAGGCAGAGTGGACAGTGAGAGAGAGAGACAGAGAGAAAGGTCTTCCTTTTGCCATTGGTTCACCCTCCAATGGCTGCCACTGCAGGCACACCATGCTGATCCGATGGCAGGAGCCAGGTGCTTATCTTGGTCTCCCATAGGGTGCAGGGCCCAAGCACTTGGGCCATCCTCCACTGCACTCCCTGGCCACAGCAGAGAGCTGGCCTGGAAGAGGGGCAACCGGGACAGAATCCGGTGCCCCGACTGGGACTAGAACTCGGTGTGCCGGCGCCGCAAGGCGGAGGATTAGCCTAGTGAGCTGCGGTGCTGGCCACTTCATTACTTTTAAGCTATAAAACCATCAAACTATACGTGGGCCATTTGATAGACCATGGGCAATTTGTAGTTCACAATTTTAAAAAGATTTATTTATTTATTTGAAAGGCAGAGCTACAGAGAGAGAGAGAGATAGGTCTTCCATCTGCTGGCCCATCCCTCAGATGGCTGCAATGGCCAGAGCTGAGCTGATCTGAAGCCAGGAGCCAAGAGCCTCCTCTGGGTCACCCACATGAGTGCAGATGCCCAAGGACCTGGGCCATCCTCTACTGCCCTTCCAGGCCACAGCAGAGAGCGGGATCAGACGTGGAGCATCTGACTCGAACCTGTGCCTACATGGGACACCGGCAATGCAGGTAGTGGCCCCACCTGCCACACCAGAGCCGGCCCCTTCACACTTTGAGAAATGTAGATCAAAGAGGGATCTGGATTTAAATATTTAATGGCATTGAGTCTGAATTGAATAAATATTGGAGGAAGGGGTCTTTCTATATGAGAAAAGCCATACATTTAGCAGGCAAATGCCAAGGTGGTTTGAGAACAGGGCAGGGAGTTAGTCTAGTACAATTAACTCAAACCTCAGTGTGGCCAAGACACTCTCTCCTAGGCACATCAGTAGCCTTTATCCCTAAAGAGGATGACTCCGTGTGTGGTAGAGACCAAGAATCTGAATCCTGAACAAACATCCCAGAATATTCTGATGCATGTGTTTCACTGAGGTCACAAATATTGCCTTAGCTTCGTTTGAAAACTTTCTTAATCTGAAAAACCTGATTCCATCCGCTTCGCTGTTGACTTCCCCATAACTGCAGCTGCTCTGTCTGATGGAAGACGAGGGTGCAGCTGGAAGCTTCTAACCGATGTTTCCTTACTCGATGAGGCATTGAACTCGCTGGTCTTCAAAACCCTTTCTCATTTCAAGAATTTGCTCATTCATTATCGCACGGTTGATGAGCATTTCTCACCTTGGATCTCTGCTACGTCTGGAAAGAAATAAGTTGACACATGGAGACGCTGCTGTCCTCCCTTTGAGCAGTCTGGCCTGCGTAGTGCCTGGGCCAGAGCAAGAGAGGCAGGAGCGGGAGCACTAGGGGAGCTGCTTGCTTCTCAGACAGCTGCAAAGGCAGAATAACCGGGGTGAGAATGAACCATGGTGTTGTGGGCAATGGAGCCCCCAGCTCTTCCCTCCACACAGGAAGGAACATAACGGTGTGCAGGGAAGCAGGGTTTATCCAACGCTCAGCAGATGGAGCAAGCAAGTTGGAAGGAAAGAATGAACAAAAAGCCAAAACACAAAAATGACCCCCTCAACAGGGATCAGGCCATCTTTTCATACTATTGAGAGGCATAGGGGATGGTGGCTGAGATGGGGCTTCATTGAATATTCAAAAGGGGTGGAGCTTGGGGTGGGGCTTGAGTGCTGCTCATTTCCAAGCTTTCTTGATATATAGCTGAAGTGTTGTGGCATCATTTGCATGATGGGAGTGGGAATGTCAACCAGGATAATTTTATGATAATGATATTCTAATGGTCTAAAGCTCATTGTGGGGACACATTCTGAAGTCATATTGGGTAATTACAGTCAGCTCTGGTTGTAAGTTTGCAACACTGTGGAACTTGCGGTTTCTGCTACGTGGAAAGCCAGGCGGAGCTTGGTGGTGCACTGAAGACAGGTTTGGGCACTGCTCAGAAAGAGAGGTTCTGGTGGTGCACAGAAAGCATGGAGAATTTGAAAGGGGGTTTGGACGGTGCAGATCAGATTGTCATATGAGCTGGGCTGGCCCGTCATGTTGGGGCCAGCAGCAGCTGTTGTGCCAGGAGGAGCTGCCCCACGGCAGGGTGCCAGTGCAGGAGCCATCGCGTGTGGGTCATGTGGTGTGCAGGTTGCCTGGGAGTGTTGTGTAGCAGGTGGGCTGGAGCTGTCAAACTCTGCTGCTGTGTGGGTTGGCTGGGCAGTGAAACTCAGCTTCTTTCTCTAGTTAAAACTCTTCCCATGTCCTCTCCCCTCTCACAGAGTCTCATCCCTGAATCTTAATAGGAGGTTGAGGGAGGAAGGTCCATCTTCTGTAACTTATGCAGTGTCCAGGCATCATCCCTGCAAAGCAGGGAGGGGAAAAATCCCCCCAATGACTGAATCAGAGATGCTGTTTGAGGAGCTACAGATCTGCCACCAGTCATTGACGGTGGCTGGAATGCCTGCATGCCCATCGTTTTGGCATGAAACTGTTGAATTCTGGATGAGACGAACTTGACAGCTAGGAAGGGCATAATTGGGCAAAGGAGGAACAAGAAGGACAAAAGTAAGAGCCGTGCACAGAAGGGAGAGTGCTTTTTACTCTTCCCAGGTGACGGGACTTGACGTGTCCCTTACCAAAGTCTTAGAACACCTTGAGTTGTTCAAAAATCGCTTGGCATCTATTTCCATGAGCTCACTGCTGTTGATGTAATGCAGCTGTGACAGGTCTCGTTAGGCACTGCACATGCTCCACCTTGCCCTGGGAGCAGGGGTTCTAGGGTCAGTTGGTTGTCCATGACCACTTCAGCCAGGGAATCCAGACACTTGCATAGTTACTGTGGAGACTGGCCAGTGGTCTGGGCTAAGACGCCCAAGGCAATAGACACGTTCCTTACATCAGTTTCGTTACACCAGTAACATTCTTTCCAATTAGGGTGGAGAAGCTTAGGGGAGGGGGCTTTTCCTTCCAGTAGCAGTTTTCTAAGAAAAGTAGGAGCAGTGGAAAAAGCATGTGAGCTGGCAGGTTGCAACCCTGTCTAGGAAGAAGAGTATGCGACAGCAGAAATTTTCCCTTTTGAACATAAAGTTGAGATTCTCAGTTGGCTCCCAAGCATAGAAAGAATTATCCTCTGGGTGCACCTGTGAGGATTCAGGGCATGGATGCACCCAGCTAGGGATTCTGAGCCAGCTGTTCCCCCTGTCAGAACACCCCTTCCTCTCCAGCCTTGTCTCTACCGTTCAACACCTGAAATGCTAAGTTTAACAGCTTGCTCATGGCAGTTTGGGGGCCCCTGGCCAGTTTCTTGATTTCCTCTGAACATCTGGGTCTGGCTGACTGGTACGGTAGGTACTAAGTAAGATCTGCCCTTCATGCATGCTAGGATCCATGTTGGTATACTTCCCTAAGGTCTCTCAATTCTCTTCCTTATGCCATATGACTTCCCTGGCTTTGTCAAAATTTACAAGCTTCACTGTAGACTCCCTCATCCCAGCCAGTAGACCATATGGTCTTGGTGATTTATACCATCATGATCTCGTTCATAATTCCACTTGGTGGGGCTGCCATGGTTCCCACTGCACACTGGTTAGATGGCTGAGCCTCCAAGCAGTCGGCATAAGCTTGGGTCTCAGCTCATGTAGGTTGTATCTCCTCTGGGATGAAACAAGATGATAGGACAATGGGTAGGTCACTCTAGGTCAGGTTGAAGGCCAGAGTTAAGGCTTGAGGTTCTTCAGTAAATTTGGTAGGAGCTTCCAAAAGCCTCCCTAACTTTTGTTTCCATTGGCCTAAGTCACTCCTGGAGAAAGGGACGTGTGCTGTCATTGTTCCAGGCTCTCCACTTGCCAGAGCTCTCAGGGGACAAAACGTCCTTGTGTCTAGCTGGTAGCAAGTCCTACTGTAAGTGACTCCTGTCATGCTGGTAGGGGGTCACAGAATGGGTTGCAGGGTGGAGGTCACGGGCCCAAAGGTGGTGGAGGAAAATCAGGGACCAAGGAGAGGAGAAGGACCCAGCATCACTTGCGCATGGCTCTTGAGCTGGGACCTGTGAGCTTGGATCGAGCCCTGGGTGGTGGAGGACCACTCAATAGTGGGGAGTCCACCATGTCTGTCTGTGGCTCCTCTGTGGCTCCTGTCTCCAGGATGGCAGAGACATAACACAGCCTACAGCTCCCTCAATCTTAGGAAGGTTGGGAAGTAAGGAATTTCTTTTTGCGCACCATGCTGATCCGAAGGCAGGAGCCAGGTGCTTATCCTGGTCTCCCATGGGGTGCAGGGCCCAAGCACTTGGGCCATCCTCCACTGCACTCCAGGGCCACAGCAGAGAGCTGGCCTGGAAGAGGGGCAAGCGGGACAGAATCCGGTGCCCCGACCGGGACTAGAATTCGGTGTGCTGGCGCCGCAAGGCGGAGGATTAGCCTAGTGAGCCGCGGCGCCGGCCTGAATGAAGTACTTCTTAATCTTCCCATCAGTCATATCCCAAGATCACCTCTAGACCCCTTGTGCTATACTTTGTCATGAGGGATGACAATACTTTAATAAATGGCAAAGGAAACAGACCCCAAAGTAGATGCAGGGAGTGTCAGGGTTTGTGGGTGTTGGAGCCAGGAACATGAAGATGGCCATATACCAAGGGGTTTTTTACAGAGACAGTGAGGGTGCTAACAGGTTAGAGAGTGACAGAATTTATTTTCCATACACAGGTAGGTGCTAACTGCATGGGGACCAAGCCTCTCATTGGTAAAGCGTCTAAGTGGTTCAATAGGACAGCCATCTCTAAGGAGCAAAAAGCCTGGAGGCACAGGGAAGTTAGAGAAAGGGGAAAGTTCACGGCCAGACTGCAACAGGGAAAAAGAAGACCCTCCAGGCACCGCACGCTGTGGGAGCAACTCTCAACCACTCTTAACAAACTTTCCTCACAAAGGGTCCAAAGCTGTCCCATCTGCTAAATGTTGGTTCATGGCATTGCCACCTCCAACAGTCGTAGAAGAGATAGACACGTTGGGATTAAGAGATGTGGGACAGAACAGAAGAAGAGAAGGACCGAAAGACGCCAAGACCCTCAAGCACGAGGAAGGCAAGACTCAGGCCATGCTCACCACTCGATGTCTGATGGCCCCAATCTCCCGGCAGGTGCACCACTCCATGGTGGGCAGCACAGCCCCCAGCTGGGCTTTACCCAGGCTTTTCCCACCACACAGGAAATAATTCAGGGTGACAGCATAAAGGTGCTCAGGGAAGCAGGATTAATTTAGAAGAAAGTGAAAGTACAGACAAACTCAAGAGAGAGAGCATTAACAAAAAGCTGAGATACAACAAAGACCTCAACAATGCTCTGGCTGTCCTTTCGCACCATTGAGAGTCACAGGGGGTGGTGTCTGGGGTGGGACTTAATTTAATATTCAAAGGAGGTGGAGTTTGAGTATTACCCATTCCCATGCCCCTTGTATAGAAATAGCAGAAGCTTCATAGAACCAGGTGCATGACGGGAGTGGGAGTTCTGACAATTTTATTATAATGATATATAATGACCTAAAGGGCACAATGGGGACACCTCCCGCCGCCATATTGGATATTTACAGCTGTCATTGGTTCTAGGTTTGCAGCACTGTGCAACTGTGGTTTCTACTGCACAGAAAAGGGGGGGAGCTTGGTGGTGCCTGCAAGATAGGTTTGGGTGGTGCTCAGAGAGAGAGGCTAGCATGGTGCACAGAAAGGAAAGTGAGCTTGAACGGCGCACATTTAGATGGTGTTGACTGGGCTGTCACTGTCACACAGGATGGGCCAGGCTGTCCTGCAGCCACCACTGCTGTGCCAGCATGCCAGGGACCTCTGCACAGGCCGGCTGGAGCTGTCCTTGGTGGGTCAGAACACCAGAGCCATTCCCATGGCAGGTCAGCCGGAGTTGTCCAATTGCGGCCAATCGGCAGGACGGCTGGGGCTGTCGACCTCAGCTGCTCCAGCCAGCTACTTTTCCTCCCCCGGCAACAGCAGGTGTAGAGATGGCGGCTCTAGTGGAGAAGCAGGCCCCACAAGAGGCTCTGGCTTTGAGCCCCTGAAATTAAGGCGCCTTCCAAAAGCCTGTGCTCAGGGAGGACATCCCTATGCCCTTAGGAGGAGCCTGTACTGGATAGAGGCCACTGAGCCCTCTACTCCATGCTGGCTAAGCCAACAAAGAATATATCACAAATAATGACAGCAACTCCCCAGCAAGAGTCGACCTGCGTGAACAGGCAGCCTCCAAGGTGCAGGCGCTTGGTGTGTGATTAAGTAGCCACTCGGCTTGCCTGCATTCCCATATCGGAATATCTGCTCCCCATCTCAGCTTCTCTGCTTCTCACCCAGCTTCCTGCTGATGCATGCCCAGGGAGGCAGCCTGTTGATGGTTCAGGGACTTGGGTCCCTGCCACCCATGGACAAGACCCAGATGGAGCCCCAGGCTCCTGAGTGCAGCCTGACCCAGCCTTGGCTGTTGCACATACGCCATCCTCTGCAAGATATCCATCTCTTTGATTCTTTCTCTGCATCTCTCTGCTTTTCAAATAAAGTTAAAATAAATAAACACATTTTTAAGGACAAAAAGCTAAGAGAATGGGGAAACACGATGTTGTGAAGGGTTTACTGTTTGCTCCATAGAAAGTCTGAAACCTAAGATGAACTCGCTCCAGAAAAACTCCACCATGAGAAGAAAAGATCAAAGACACCCAGCCCCTCCCACGACGGTGCCTTCAGAACATTTCATTTCTAAAGTCTCCCTCAAGCCCACATGCTTCTTGGGTAATGCACATTGAATTTCAATTTTAAAAATAATAAAACCAAAAAGACGTTGGAAAGCAGTAATCAATACCTTGAAATTACATTACTTCTGGTAGTTGTCTGGTGTAAATCAAGTCATTTTTCCCACTTCAGCTTTGAAAAACGTCTCCAAGTAATTTGTGTGCATAATTTTAAAAGCCCGATAGTGCTACAAGCTGTTGAAACATAAAAATGGCTGTGATTCGTTGACCTTCTTTTTGCTGTCTCCTTCCCTCGGGACACAAAGGAAAAGCAGCCATAGGGGTGGAAGCGGAGGCCCTGACCTTGAGCTTGTCCAAGTAGTTCAAGTGCTGAGCAGATCCCCAGAGTCTGGGGGGACGGTGACAGTCACAAGCGTGTGCCAGTCAGAGTGCTGTGCTGGGACTACAGGAGGGTGAATTTCGGTCACATCACAGCTGTTCCCTGATGTCAGCGGAGGAGCGGATGATGGACAGACCAGCCTGTTCCTGGAAACACTCTTCCCCAAAGACAACCGGGTCCTAACTGCCGGTACCTGTGGATGTCACCTTCTACAGCACAAGTGACTTCGCAAAAGTGCTTACATTCAAGCTGGATGATCTGGGTGTCTCTACAAACAAAGTGGCACAGGGAGAATGATGCCGAAGAATCAGGCAATGTGAGGACCAAGGCAGGACCCTATAGTCTGGCTTTGGAAATGGGGGAAGGGGCCACAAGGCAAGGGGTACAGGGAACACAGCTCTAAGCACTAGAAAAAAGAAGAGTAACATTGTAACAGTTAGCTAGGGCCGCCGCCTGCAATGCCTATGTCCCGTATGGGCACTGGTTCTGGTCCTGGCTTTCTGCACTTACTATCCAGATCCCTGCTAATGCACCTGGGAAAGCAGCCGAGGATGGCCCAAGTCGTTGGGCCCCTGCACCCACCTGGGAGACCTGGAAGAAGCTCCTGGCTCCTGGCTCTGGGCTGGCGCAGTTCCGGCTGTTGCGGCCAATTGAGGAGTGAACCATTGGATGGAAGACCCCCCCCCTCTCTCCCCACCCCTCTCTCACCCTGCCTTTCATGTAAATAAAGAAACCGTTATTAAAAACAAACACAAGAGTGTAACAGGTGGCTCCCTCTCATCGAGACACTGAACTCACTGTGCACAGTTGCTGGTGCACCTGAAATCCCAGCCCTGCAGCTGTGGTTCGGAGGCTGCGTTTCCGATTCTCGCAGAAGTCGCTGATCTATGAGCTGCTCCTCACTAAGGGCACTTTGGCTCCTCTACCATTCCGAGAGTTCATTCAACATCGAATGCCTGCAGAACTCAGTTTCGCCACAAGGTGGAGACTTTCTCCTAGTCCTGGGCAACAGCCCAGGTCCTGCAAGTTCAGCACTTAAGATTTCAGAATGAAAAGCTTCCTTAAACAATTTCTGGTCCAGCCTCTGTCCCCATCTACAAGACAGAGAACCTGAGACTCAGAGAGGTTGCAGAATCCCTCTCGTATTGGGTCAAACCTAGGACCCTCTTTCCTAATTCCTGCTCGGCTGTTCTCCTGAATGCATCCTGTTTGCTTCTGTTGCCTTCCCAATAAGAAGTGTTATATCTCTTGTTATAGCTAAGGACCACACTTTCTCGGGAGAAATTGTTTTCTTCTGTCTTATTTTGCGTTCCATCCACTCCCATTGTCATTAATAAGTGAGGCAGGGAATTTATTTAAAATAATTGCACAGTGCTGCTGGTATTGGTTACCCTCCAAGGAGAAGAAGGAAACTCATTCAAAACAATGAATATCCACTTGTGGCTACACCTGACCGCTGGCCTGGGTACATGAGGAAGGCGGATGATTCAACTGGAGTCTCCAGCTTCGAGGAGTTCCGGGTTAAGGAGAGGAAATAGCAAAGCAAATGAGCTGATTGGCCTGAGACAGGCTCCCTGTCCCTTCTCAGCAGAGACTGGAGACTCGGGTGATCCTGGGGAAGATGACATTGGAAATAGACCGTGGTGAACAGATGAAATATTATAAGCCGGAAATAAGGTGGAAGAAGCATGTGGGCAGAGAAACATCTTGAAAGAATTATCTAGCCAGAAAAGGGAGCAGAAATGTGGGGAGTGAGCATTGTTAGGATATTAGGATATGCTCAGGGGTGCCGAGGGCACTATTAGATGCTCAGTGGCTCCTAAAAAGAGGAGGCTTCTTTCTCGCTCATGGTCATGTCCAACAAGTGTCTGCAGAGCTTAACTCCACACGGTCACTCAGGCACCCAGGCCGCAGGCAGCACCATCATCCTGCAGCCCCACCACCCAACGCGTGCCACCTGAGTCGTCATAGGAGAGCAGGTAAGCCTGGACTACTGTGCGTGGATTTTCCACTGCCTCCACCAGAAGGGGTGTGTTCGCTTCTACTCACACCCGATTGGCCAGAACTAGTACCCTGGCCTCCATTGACCACAGGGGAGGGGCTCCTGGATCCTTGGGTGCACATTGCTCTCCCCACCACAGGAACCTTCCAAAATTGGCTGTAATTCGGGACACTTAAAGGGAGGTACTTTGGATCTTAATGTAGAAAGTCTGACAAGTTTTGATAACAAATGGTTCACCCCCAATTTTTTTTATAATTTATTTGTTTGTTTATTTAAAAGGCAGAGTTAAAGAGTTAGGGAGAGACAGAGAATGGGCAAGAGGGAGAAAGAGAGATCTCCCATGCACTGGTTCACTCCCCAGATGACTACAATGCAGGCTCCTCTGTCGCCTGGTTGGAGCCGGGCCAGTTGAATAGCATAAGCCAAAGGTTAAGGCCAGAATCATTCAGGAGTTTGGACTAGATTTGCAGTAATCAAACCCAAGATGGTGGCAACACCATGCTCTCTCTTTATCAAGGAAGCTGAGTACATCCTGAACATCCCATTGGGTGGGCAGGGCAGACAGCCACAGCCACCACCCTTCAGCCACACACTCCCAAGGCCTCCCTTGCTGCCTCTCACCACCTCGCGCCTCTCTACGCATGAACAGCGTATCACTTGCAGATCATATGATGACCTATCCCTGTTATCACAACCTTCCATTCTTTGGTCTTGTTCCTTACCCAAAAGAAGACATTTGAACTCTTTTTTTAAAAAAGATTTATTTATTTGAAAGACAGAGTTACACAGAGGGAGAGAGGGAGAGAGAGACAGAGGGTTCTTCCATACACTGGTTCACTACCAAAATGGTCACAACAGCCAGAGCTGGACCAATCCAAAGCCGGGAGCCAGGAGCTTCTTCTGGGTCTCCCACAAGCCCTTGGGCCATCTGTCACTGCTTTCCCAGGCACATTAGCAAGAAGCTGGATCAGAAGTGGAGCAGCCGGGACTGGAACCAGAGCCCATGTGGGGTGCTGGCACTGCAGGCCGGGGTTTTACCCATTGCACCACAGTACTGGCCCTGACATTCGAACTCTTCCAAATACCAGTCTCTTTCTGCCCTCATTACCTTCTCTGCACAAATTATACCCCATGACTGATCCCCTCTGGTGCTCCTGCCTTTCTAGACCAGTCCCAGGAGTTGGGCCCAGCTTCATAGGCCAGCGGCACAGTCCTCCCCAAGACTAGCCAACGCCACAGACACAGGTCACCAGCTACTGTCACTTCTAGCAAGCTGGCTACAAATCTCAGGGTTTCCATGACCTCTTCCAGTTAAATAAATCACCAGATTGACTCTTAAAACTCAAGAAAGCGTTGTGTTTATGGTGGCAGTTTTATCATAGCAAAAGTATACAAATTAAAAGAAACTGACACACGATGAGATCAGAGAGGCTCCGACAGAAATCTCCTCTGTCCTCCCCCATCCAGTCAGAAGGCACATGCCTGCTGGCACATCAGGGCTTGTCATTACACAGAGTTCTTACCAACCAGGGATGCTCAACTGAGCTTCAGCGCCCAGACTTCATTACTTAAACATGTCGATCGGATCACTGGTCATCCAGCTGAATCCAATCTCCAGCCCCTCTCCGATCCCTAGAGATTGACCTCAAAAGCCCTATCTTCTTTTTTTTTTTTAAGGTTTTTTTTTTATTTTTTTTATTTTTTTTACAGGCAGAGTGGACAGTGAGAGAGAAAGAGACAGAGAGAAAGGTCTTCCTTTGCCGTTGGTTCACCCTCCAATGGCCACCGTGGCCAGCGCACCACGCTGATCAGAAGCCAGGAGCCAGGTGCTTCTCCTGGTCTCCCATGGGGTGCAGGGCCCAAGCACTTGGGCCATCCTCCACTGCACTCCCAGGCCACAGCAGAGAGCTGGCCTGGAAGAGGGGTAACCGTGACAGAATCCAGCGCCCCGACTGGGACTAGAACCTGGTGTGCTGACGCCGCAAGGCGGAGGATTAGCCTAGTGAGCTGCGGCGCTGGCTAGGGTTTTTTTTTTTTTTTTTTTTAACAGGCAGAGTGGACAGTGAGAGAGAGACAGAGAGAAAGGTCTTCCTTTTGCCGTTGGTTCACCCTCCAATGGCTGCCGCGGCCGGCGCGCTGCGGCCGGCTTACCGCGCCTATCCGAAGGCAGGAGCCAGGAGCCAGATGCTTCTCCTGGTCTCCCATGGGGTGCAGGGCCCAAGCACTTGGGCCATCCTCCACTGCACTCCCTGGCCACAGCAGAGAGCTGGCCTTGGAAGAGGGGCAACTGGGACAGAATCCGGTGCCCCGACCAGGACTAGAACCCGGTATGCCGGCGCCGCAAGGCGGAGGATTAGCCTATTGAGCCACGGCGCTGGCCAAAAGCCCTATCTTCTATTCCCATGTGTTTTTCCTGGCAGGACCAATCTTCACTCGGAGTCATCTCCTTAGCATAAACAATGAAACGTGGTCCCAGGGGCCCATCCTGAGTAGTGATGACACTTCTGTCACTCTGGAGATTCCAAAGGTTTAGAACCGACCTCCCAGGAACCCAGGACACAGCCAAACACATTCTCCCTCGGGTATCACTTAAAATAACAAACATGGTGACCAGAACTAGCTGTGGGTTCTGGTCTTTTTTTTTTTTTTTCTAGAGAAAGGGTCTTAGGTTTTTATTATTTTGCTTTGATTTTATGTCACACAGCAATCTCACAGAGTACAATGCTCAGAAGAGCTTGTCATCGAATCACATTGAATATTACAGCATATAATACAGCACCATTGTAATGGACTACTCCAATCTTGGGTGGAAAGTCAGAGCTTCTAAGGTAAGAAAAATGATGCATCGTCTATACCACCTAATGGAAAGTAACTTTCCTATCAGCCGTGTCAGTGTCTCTCTATTCAATGCCACACACGCTGGACGCCTGCTCTGCCAGGCCCTGTGCTGGGCTCCATGCACACCAAGATGGACAAGATCAGACCCTTCCCCGGCGGCCACTCCCAGCCTAGTGGAGACAGCTGACCAGCGAGTGGAGAGTTCCAAAACAAGGGGGCCTGGCCTCAGACAGATCCACAGTCTCTTTCTCTTTCTCTCACCCTGCTCTCTTTTTCACTAATAAATTGACAGGGCGGGGCGGGGGGCTGGGGAATCCATAGCTAGTTCTGAAGAACCAATTCCCAGGTTCTATCAGAGCTATGAGGATGAGTGTGTTGGTGAAGCTAGAGTGTGTGGCCATCAAAGGGTCCTGATGTAGGGACTGAGAAGTGGGGGTTGCCGGCGCTGTGGCTCACTAGGCTAATCCTCCGCCTTGCGGCACCGGCACACTGGGTTCTAGTCCCGGTTGGGGCGCTGGACTCTGTCCCGGTTGCCCCTCTTCCAGGCCAGCTCTCTGCTGTGGCCAGGGAGTGCAGTGGAGGATGGCCCAAGTACTTGGGCCCTGCACCCCATGGGAGACCAGGATAAGTACCTGGCTCCTGCCATCGGATCAGCGCGGTGCGCCGGCTGCGGCGGCCATTGGAGGGTGAACCAATGGCAAAAGGAAGACCTTTCTCTCTGTCTCTCTCTCTCACTGTCCACTCTGCCTGTCCAAAAAAAAAAAAAAAAGTGGGGGTTAATGCAGAGTTGCAGAGTAACCTTGAAACATACAAAAGGACACAGTGGAGAAAGCGGTCCTCTGCTTCAAGGGCTTGGATTTCTCGGGCTTGCCATCTTCCATGTCCCAGGGTGGCCCCCTGGCCTGGCCTTTAAACCCCTAATCTGAATCCTCAGCTTCCTCTTAGAACTCCTCTGGCCCCAAGGGCTGACGCTGCTCTCCAAACACATGGAAGACACTCCTTTGCATTTCTGCAGCCCAGATGGAAAAGTTATTTTTCAATTCCTGTCATGTCAAGGCTGAAGATGAGAAAGAAGGCGCTTTTACTCCATCTGCATTTTATCCTGGGCTAGAGCAAAGAAAGACCTTGCTGATACGCGTGTCCTATCAAACAGAAACCATAGGAAAAAGAAACCAGTTCACTTGTGCCTATTGCAACACCTCGCTTGAGGACTGCACCCTGTAGAAGTGAGGACCAGCTCCCAGATCTCACCCTGCAGAGCCAGGATGGGAATGTGTCTGCCTTTTTATTCCAAGTTCTTACTCCCACAGAGAGAAGAATTTAAAGCAGAGGCATATCATAGAGCATAAATGAGATCAGGATCTATTTAAAAGAGAGAGTGAGTATGCACACACACACACACACACGTGTGATGATGCCAGTCATCAGTGGGCCAGAGAGTTACCCATGAGGAGAGAGCATGGGAGGAAGCAAGAGAATGACCCAGAAGCAAGGACCCAAAGGCTGGAAAACAGAAGGAACCACACCCACATGTGTCGGTCCCTTTTAAAGGGTAGGGAGTGGTGCCCTAATTGAATATACAAACAGGGCGGAGTTTGGTGTGCATGAGACTTTCTGGTGCCTCTGTGTGGAGCCTAACTTCCACATGGCCGTCATGGCATCTCTTCCTTCCTGGTCCTGGATAAGACACAGGTGCACCGTGGGAAAGTGAGTAGTGGGTTGACAGGTGAAGGGTGGAGTTACAGTGCAGGACTAGAGGCAGAAATTATTAGGAACACCTTCTGGCTCATCTGTTCCTACCTGATCTTCCCGGCTGTATCAGGGCCAGAACTCTGTTCCAAATCACCCAGTCTTAAGTTTCCCACACAGATAAATCTCTGGCCTATGCCACCCTCCCTCACCTGCTATTCCTCGTATGACCCTCTTGTTCTAAAGGGACCCAGATGTGGACTGGAGATTAAATCTTGGTGGCACTGAGCTGAATGAGGTTTTAGTGGAAAATTGGCTGTGGCCTGAAGATCAAGCAGCTCATTCAGTGGGGAATGAAGTTAGAGAACTCTGGTCCAAACGGAGCTTGGGTTGCATTGACGCCTTACATGCATTTGAACTTGATTTCTCAGGACGCCTGTTCTGCAGGAGCTAATGATATCACTGGGGCACATCAGTGGTGTGATTGAGGGCCTGTTTACCGAGGGCTAGCTTAGGGAGACACTTGGCCAGACTCCCATCTATTCATCTGCATCACGGCTGGCCGACGCCGTAATTACATTGGCTTCATTTCCTATACAACGTATAAGAAGATCATTAAGCAGTAAGAAAGAACAGAGATCAGAATATGCATGACTATGCTGGGAGATGTAGGCAGCCCATGGCCTGGTAGACAGCCAGAAAGATCTGCTTCAAAGGCATACAAAAAGGTGTGGAACGAGGTTGTCTTCTCAGCCTTGTCATTCCTCCGTGCTGATGTTCCTCAAGAGATTTTTGCTATAAAACTGACAGAGGCCATCAGTCACATCAATACAGTCCACATAACTGCATTATAATTATGCAGTATTTATTATGCATTGTGTCTCAGCCTCGTAGGCATCAGCATTGAATTGGGTTAAGTTCAACATGATTAAGGTTAACACCCGTATCTGGCTCCCATCAGATGCCAACAGCACTCCAGGGCAGCTCTTCTCCCGGTATCCACTCAGAGTTCCCTCCATGGTCCAGCTTGCTCCCGTCTTTGGCTCTGCCCCATCAGCCCAGAACCTCCATGGTCAATGCCAAAAGGAACAGACATGAGGATGAGTTAGGTCCTCTTCAGCCTGTGTGTGTTTCACTGGAACTCATCACGGGACCTGTTGGTAAAGGTGTTGGGAAGCATAGTTGTTCCCCAGTGCCCAGGTAGGAGAGAAGCCCTGGATAGAGGTGACGTCTGCTGGCTTCCTCTTCCTGGCTCCTGACTGTTGTAATCAGGGTCCTATCAGAGGTGTGCTTCCCGGGGTTAATAGACGTAAATAGCACACAAGAGTTACTCAGTAGGTGCTGGCCCTTGGCATGATTTAACCTTGCAAGTCATCAGAGCAAACATGGAGTTTGTACAAAGGAAACCTCATAAAGGTAAACAGGAGAAGATGACATTTGGAAAAGTGACTTAGAGAGTTTTGTTTTTTCTTTCAGCATTTTTTTTTTGCTACACTGGACCTTCTTATATTTTTAAGATAATCTCTTATTTTGCAGTGGTTTAGGTTTACATAAAACCATGAAGATAAAAGAACTCCCATGGACTCCACATCTAGAATCTTCTATAAGTAATAACTAAGTATGGTATGATTTTTATAATTAAAGAGTCAATATTGATACACTGCCATTCATTACATTCTGTGGTTTATTCACTTTTCCTTGGCTTTTACCTGTTTGGGGACCCCATCTGGAAGCCCATGTGATTTTTAGTCATTAGTTTTTTGTGAACTCCTCCCAGCTATGACAATTTCTCAGGCTTTCCTTAATTTCAATAACCTTGACAGTTTGGGGGAAATGTTGTCCAAATATGTTGTAAATCCCTTCAATTGGTACTTGCTTAGTAGTTTACTTACAATTATACATGGCTTGGCTGGCACCGCGGCTCAATAGACTAAAAACTTCGCCTGCGGCACCGGCACACTGGGTTCTAGTCCTGGTCGGGGCGCTGGATTCTGTCCCGGTTGCCCCTCTTCCAGGCCAGCTCTCTGCTGTGGCCAGGGAGGGCAGTGGAGGATGGCCCAAGTGCTTGGGCCCTGCACTTGCATGGGAGACCAGGAGAAGCACCTGGCTCCTGGTTTCGGATCAGCATGGTGCACCGGCCGCAGCGCACCGGCCACAGCGGCCATTGCGGGGTGAACCAAAGGAAGGAAGACCTTTCTCTCTGTCTCTCTCACTGTCCACTCTGCCTGTTAAAAAAAAATATATACATGGCTTATGAGTATTTTTAAAGAAAAAAAAACTATTTGAAAGGCAGAGTGACAGAGAGAGGGAGAGAGAGAGAGAGAGATCATCCGTCAGCTGGCAGGTTCACTCCCCAGAGAGCCACAGCTGCCAGGTCTGAGCCAATCCGAAGCCAGGAGCCTGGAATTCCAGCTGAGTCTGCCACATGGGTGCAGGGACCCAAACACTTGGACCATCTTAACTGCTTTCCCAGGCACGTTCACAGGGAGCTGGATGGGAAGTGGAGCAGCCAGGACTCGAACCAGGATTCAGATAGCATGCTGCTATCCACAGCGGGCTGCTTAACCCACTGCACCATAACGCTGGCCCTTGGGTTATGAATTTTGAAGAGGAAGATACAGAGGTCAAGGGTCATTCTCATCAAGGGCGCATAGTGCCAACATGGCTTATCACTGGTGGATGTTAATTTTTTAATGATTATTGTAGTTTCTTAAGTTTACTTACTTATGATAGTTGGAAAGGCAGAGCAACCATGGCTGAGCTGCTGTTTGCCAGACTTCTCCTTTCTTTTTTTTTTTTTTTTTTTTTTTTGACAGGCAGAGTGGACAGTGAGAGAGAGAGACAGAGAAAAAGGTCTTCCTTTGCCGTTGGTTCACCCTCCAATGGCCGCCGCGGTCGGCGCGCTGCGGCCGGCGCACCGCGCCGATCCGATGGCAGGAGCCAGGAGCCAGGTGCTTTTCCTGGTCTCCCATGGGGTGCAGGGCCCAAGCACCTGGGCCATCCTCCACTGCACTCCCGAGCCACAGCAGAGAGCTGGCCTGGAAGAGGGGCAACCGGGACAGAATCCGGTGCCCTGACCGGGACTAGAACCCGGTGTGCCGGCGCCGAAAGGCAGAGGATTAGCCTAGTGAGCCACGGCGCCGGCCTAACTTCTCCTTTCTTCTTAAGACTATATTCTGGCCGGCGCCGCGGCTCAATAGGCTAATCCTCCACCTAGCGGCGCTGGCACACTGGGTTCTAGTCCCGGTCGGGGCGCCGGATTCTGTCCCGGTTGCCCCTCTTCCAGGCCAGCTCTCTGCTGTGGCCAGGGAGTGCAGTGGAGGATGGCCCAAGTGCTTGGGCCCTGCACCCCATGGGAGACCAGGAGAAGCACCTGGCTCCTGCCTTCGGATCAGCACGGTGCACTGGCCGCAGCGCGCCAGCCATGGCGGTGGCCATTGGAGGGTGAACCAACGGCAAAGGAAGACCTTTCTCTCTGTCTCTCTCTCTCACTGTCCACTCTGACTGTCAAAAAAAAAAAAAAAAAAGACTATATTCTTTGGAAGAAGTGACCTTCTACAGCTGACACTTAAGGAATGGGAAAGTTATGCTCCACCTCTTTGGGGACAGAGTAATTATATAAACTATTTGGAATTCTTTGGCACCATAGATCTATTTCTCCCCAATTATTTATCTATTAAGCCATTGATTTTAGTCACTATGGATTCAGTGCTATGTGCTTTGTACTTTGGGTTTTTTTCTAGCACTACTTTTCCTTATTGTTGTTGCTTGCATTAGTCTTGCTGTGGCCATTCAAAGCTCTTCCAGTTGGTGTTTGTCACTTTGACTTATGCTGTTCATGGAAGTGCTTTGGGTACATTTCTTTACTTTCTCAGCCTCATCTTGTGTATTTCCTGTGCCAGCCCTAGAATCACCTACTTCTCCAAGGAGCTCTGGTTCTGCCATTGGAGAATGGTGCTAGACACCAAGCTCTGAGTGTGAGGTGTGCTCACTGCCCCAGGGTGTCACTGCTTCTAAGCCCTCCCAGATGGCAGAGTAAATGCATGTGTGTGTGTGTATAGATAGACCGACATAAGTACATTTATATGTATCTATGTGGAATCTTCACAGGCATTATATGTGGGTGTGTGTCTGTGGGTGTATTTTCACTAAGCCATACATGAGTCCATTCTGATGTCTCCAACTCTAATCTAATACTCATGGACCATTCTAGCTGCTTCCCCTAACTTCTCCGTAATTTCCACTCCAACAGTGAGAATCCTGGCTCCCACCATCTGCCATCCATTTGATCAGTATATATACTGGTTTCAGAATTGTTAACACACACTGATGCTGAACCCCCATTCCTAAGCCTTTGATGTAGACCTGATGGAGCCCCCATCTCTCTCCCTGAGCTCGCTCTTCCTCTGTCTTCACTGTGGTGATTGCAAATGAACTCCTCACTAAAGATTAACTCACTAAATTAAGAGAGTGACACAAAGGTCAGGCTTCTTTGCCGGGCTCCAGATTGCAAGGCTCAGAATTCAATTACCATCTCCGTGGCTAGCATTCGACCACTAGGCTCTGTTTTGAGATGTTCTGCAGACACTGAGAGCCCTGATCAAAGTGAAAAGCAGTCTACCTGTAGCCCCCAGGTGGCCCCAAGCCCACTTGGCTGTCCATGCTAACCGCCTGCCAGTTCCTAGCCCAGGGAATGCCAGGAGCACTATGGATCAAGCAAAGCCTGCCCATGCACTATGCAACCCCAACTTCACTCTCTAAGACTAACCCAGGGCGCGTCAGGGGATGGGCCAGTGGTTCTGACTCCTTGTCCTGAACGTGGCACATAAACTCTTACTGTCTTCTACCACCCCCATGTCAGCAATGGGCTTGCTGCATGTTGGTCCAGTGGACTTAGTCTTAGGGTTTCCATAGTAATTCCTTCAAACCCGTTTTGGAGGTGTTCTGTAACAATACCCCTGTAGGAAACAGCCTTGTCCACTGGAAGATTCTTTTGGGTTTTTGTTGTCATTCGGTCTTTGGTCTTACAAAATCTACCCAATTAGACCGGCGCCGCGGCTCATTAGGCTAATCCTCCACCTAGCGGCACCGGCACACCGGGTTCTAGTCCCGGTTGGGGCACCGGATTCTGTCCCGGTTGCCCCTCTTTCAGGCCAGCTCTCTGCTGTGGCCAGGGAGTGCAGTGGAGGATGGCCCAGGTGCTTGGGCCCTGCACCCCATGGGAGACCAGGAAAAGCACCTGGCTCCTGGCTCCTGCCATCGGATCAGCGTGGTGCACCGGCCACAGCGCGCCGGCCGCGGCGGCCATTGGAGGGTGAACCAAAGGAAGGAAGACCTTTCTCTCTGTCTCTCTCTCTCACTGTCCACTCTGCCTGTCAAAAAAAAAAAAACAACAAAAAAAAAAAACAAAAAACAAAATCTACCCAATTGCAAAGTTCACGAGGTCAGCTCTTTCCCCATCCCCTCATTATTAATTATTAATTATTAATACACTTATCCATTATTAATACATTTAGTTTCTTGTGTTACTTTCTACCCTCCATCCTGGAGTGTCCTGACCTCCCAAATGATTTTTTTTTATATTGCATGTATTAAGGCTTCTTCCTTGTGCTGAAAATTCTATGAGTTTTGGCAAAAAACATATAGTCGTGTATCCACCAGGAAAGTGTGATAGAAAATAGTTTATTTATCCTAAAAGCATGCCCTGTGCTTCATCCAGTCCCTACACCCTACCCCACAGCCAAATCCCCAGCAACCGTGACCTGTTTACTATCACTATTCTTTTGCCTTTTCCAGAAGATCATATGAAGATGTTACAGAAACTGAGCTGGGAAGACTCCCTTTGTTCAAACAGGCACTAGAGACAGTGGAGGACTGAAGTAGTTTATGACGCCAGCGGGCTCAGCTGGAATCATTTCCCAAGAGCTGAGCAACAATCCCGAGTGTCTTCCAATATGTATAGGTTCGTCAGCATCATACCTCAGCCGTTACATCATTGGTGGGTTTACATTGCAGCCTACGTGACTTAGGACCATACTTCCAATGGTCAGTGGGTCTGGTATGTTTGTAGAAGAGATACCGGGGTAGATTTATTAGGACAGATTTATGACTGGAGTTGACAGAGGAGAACTTGGGACTTCTTCCCTCCCTAGACAAGATCGCAGTGGGCAGCTGCTTCACTAGCTAATTGAGAGCAGCCACTGTTCAAGGTCTGTGCTGGGAGGAGGGGTCTGCTTTTCTATCTTTGTCTCTGGTTGCAGGCGTATTTCCTCTACAAAGGCATAAGTATGCAGTTTTTTAAAGCTGACTTTTTTCATTTATCAGTGAAGAGCTGTAATAAAGGGTTCTAGGATCCCCTCTAGCCAAAGGACCCTCAGAACCTATTGGGATGGCCAGAGACAGCTGGGGGAAGGTAGGGAGGAAGAATGCACTTGTTACAGATACGAGACCATGCGCAGATGTCTGCACTCAGAGTGATGGCATCAATTATCAATGAAGAGATATTCATACAGTTTTTTTTCTTTTTTTTAACTTGTATTTAATGAATATAAATTTCCAAAGTACAGCTTATAGATTACAATGGCTCCCCCCCCATAACGTCCCTCCCACCCACAACCCTCCCCTTTCCCACTCCCTCTCCCCTTCCATTCACATCAAGATTCATTTTCAATTCTCTTTATATACAGAAGATCAGTTTAGCATACATTAAGTAAAGATTTCAACAGTTTGCTCCCACACAGAAACATAAAGTGACAAATACTGTTTGAGTACTAGTTACAGCATTAAATCTCAATGTACAGCTCACTAAGGCCAAAGATCCTACATGAGGAGTAAGTGCACAGTGACTCTTGCTGTTGACTTAACAAATTGACACTGTTGTTTTTGGCATCAGTAATCACCCTAGGCTCTTGTCATGAGCTGCCAAGGCTATGGAAGCCCCCTGAGTTCACCGACTCTGATCATATTTAGACAAGGTCATAGTCAAAGTGGAAGTTCTCTCCTCCCTTCAGAGAAAGGTACCTCCTTCTTTGATGACCCATTCTTTCCACTGGTATCTCACTTGCGGAGATCTTTCATTTAGGTGTTTTTTTTTTTTTTTCCCAGAGTGTCTTGGCTTTCCATGCCTGAAATACTCTCATGGTCTTTTCAGCCAGATCTGCATGCCTTAAGGGCTGATTCTGAGGCCAGAGTGCTGTTTAGGACATCTGCCATTCTATGGGTCTGCTGTGTATCTCACTTCCCATGTTGGATCATTCTCTCCCTTTTTTATTCTATCAGCTAGTATTTGCAGACACTATTTTTGTTTATGTGATCCCTTTGGTTCTTAGTCCTATCATTATGATCCATTGTGAACAGAAATTGATCACTGGGACTAGTGAGATGGCATTGGTACATGCCACCTTGATAGGATTGAATTGGAATCTCCTGGTATGTTTCTAAGTCTACCGTTTGAGGTAAGTCAGCTTGAGCATGTCCTGAATTGCACATCTCTTCCCT
The DNA here is from genome assembly GCF_051225735.1 of Oryctolagus cuniculus. NCBI lineage: Eukaryota > Metazoa > Chordata > Mammalia > Lagomorpha > Leporidae > Oryctolagus > Oryctolagus cuniculus. The sequence continues at coordinate 103,576,306 of NC_142878.1, forward strand.
CTCTTATTCCCACTCTTATATTTAACAGCAATCACTTTTCAGTTAAGTTCCAGCACTTAAGAATAATTGTGTATTGATTACAGTATTCAACCAAAAGTATTAAGTAGAACAAACAAACAAAAAATACTAAGAGGGATAACATATTAAGTTGCTCATCAACAGTCAGGGTGAGGGCTGATCAAGTCACCGTTTCTCATAGGGTTCATTTCACTTTAACAGGTTTCCTTTTTGGTGCTCAGTTAGTTGTCAACTATCAGGGAGAACAAGTGGTATTTGTCCCTTTGGGACCGGCTTATTTCACTCAGCATAATGTTTTCCAAATTCCTAACAGGAATCACTTTTCAGTTAAAATTTAAACACCTAAGAATAATTGTGTGTTAATTACAGAGTTCAACCAATGGTACTAGAACAAAAAAAAAATACTAAAATGGATAAAGTATTACATTGTACATCAACCATCAGGACAAGAGCTGATCAAGTCACTGTTTCTCATAGTGTCCATTTTACTTCAACAAGTTTCCCCTTTGGTGCTCAGTTAGTTGTCGCCAATCAGGGAGAACATATGATATTTGTCCCTTTGGGACTGGCTTAATTCACTCAGCATGATGTTTTCCAAATTCCTCCGTCTTGTTGAAAATGACCGGGTTTCATTGTTTTTGACTGCTGTATAGTATTCTATAGAGTACATGTCCCATAATTTCTTTATCCAGTCTACTGTTGATGGGCATTTGGGTTGGTTCCAGGTCTTAGCTATTGTGAATTGAGCTGCAATAAACATTAATGTGCAGACAGCTTGTTTGTTTGCCAATTTCATTTCCTTTGGGTAAATTCCAAGGAGTTGGATGGCTGGGTTGAATGGTAGGGTTATATTCAGGTTTCTGAGGAATCTCCAGACTGACTTCCATAGTGGCTTAACCAATTTGCATTCCCACCAACAGTGGGTTAGTGTCCCTTTTTCCCCACATCCTCTCCAGCATCTATTGTTGGTAGATTTCTGAATGTGAGCCATTCTAACCAGGGTGAGGTGAAACCTCATCATGGTTTTGATTTGCATTTCCCTGATTGCTAGTGGTCTTAAACATTTTTTTCATGTGTCTGTTGGCCCTTTGGATTTCCTCTTTTGAAAAATGTCTATTGAGGTCCTTGGCCCATCTCTTAAGTGGGTTGTTTGTTTTGATGTTGTGGAGTTTCTTGATTTCTTTGTAGATTCTGGTTATCAACCCTTTATCAGTTGCATAGTTTGCAAATATATTTTCCCATTCTGTTGGTTGCCTCTTCACTTTCCTGACTGTTTCTTTTGAAGTACAGAAACTTCTCAATTTGATGCAATCCCAAATGTTAATTCTGGCTTTGACTGCCTGTGCTTCTGGGGTGTTTTCCAAGAAGTCATTGCCGGTACCTATATCTTGCAGGGTTTTTCCAATGCTCTCTAATAATTTGATGGTGTCAGGTCATAGATTTAAGTCTTTAATCCATGTTGAGTGAATTTTTGTGTAAGGTGAAAGGTAGGGGTCTTGCTTCATGATTCTGCACGTGGAAATCCAATTTTCCCAGCATCATTTATTGAATAGACTGTCCTTACTCCAGGGATTGGTTTTGGATCCTTGATCAAATATGAGTTGGCTGTAGATGTTTGGATTGATTTCTGGTGTTTCTATTCTGTTCCATTGGTCTATCCATCTGTTTCTGTACCAGTACCATGCTGTTTTGATTATAACTGCCCTGTAATATGTCCTGAAATCTGGTATTGTGATGCCTCCAGCTTTGTTTTTGTTGTACAAGATTGCTTTAGCTATTCGAGGTCTCCTGTGTCTCCATATGAATTTCAGCATCATTTTTTCCAGAACTGAGAAGAAGGTCTTCGGTATCTTGATTGGTATTGCATTGAATCTATAAATTGCTTTTGAGAGAATGGACATTTTGATGATATTGATTCTTCCAATCCATGAGCATGGAAGATTTTTCCATTTCTTGGTATCCTCTTCTATTTCTTTCTTTAAGGTTTTGTAATTTTCATTGTAGAGATCCTTAACGTCCTTGGTTAAATTTATTCCAAGGTATTTGATTGTTTTTGTAGCTATTGTGAATGGGATTGATCTTAGAAGTTCTTCCTCAGCTGTGGCATTGCCTGTGTATACAAAGGCAGTTGATTTTTGTGCATTGATTTTATACCCTGCTACTTTGCCAAAATCTTCTATGAGTTCCAATAATCTCTTAGTAGAGTTCTTTGGGTCCCCTAAATAAAGAATCATATCATCTGCAAAGAGGGATAGTTTGAGTTCTTCCTTCCCAATTTGTATACCTTTAATTTCTTTTTCTTGCCTAATAGCTCTGGCTAGAACTTCCATAACTATATTGAATAGCAGTGGTGAGAGTGGGCATCCCTGTCTGGTACCAGATCTCAGTGGAAATGCTTCCAACTTTTCCCCATTCAATAGGATGTTGGCCATGGGTTTTTCATAGATTGCTTTGATTGTATTGAGGAATGTTCCTTCCATACCCAGTTTGCCTAGAGTTTTCATCATGAAAGGGTGTTGTATTTTATCAAATGCTTTCTCTGCGTCTATTGAGATAATCATACGGTTTTTCTTCTGCAGTCTGTTAATCTGGTGTATCACATTTATTGTTTTGTGCACATTAAACCATCCCTGCATACCAGGGATAAATCCCACTTGGTCTGGGTGGATGATCTTTCTGATGTGTTGTTGCATTTTATTGGCGAGAATTTTATTGAGGATTTTTACATCTATGTTCATCAGGGATATTGGTCTGTAATTCTCTTTCAATGCTGCATCTTTTTCCGGCTTAGGAATTAAGGTGATGCTGGCTTCATAGAAAGAATTTGGGAGGACTCCCTCTTTTTCAATTGTTCTGAATAGTTTGAGAAGAATTGGAGTCAGTTCTTCTTTAAATGTCTGGTAGAATTCAGCAGTGACTCCATCTGGTCCTGGGCTTTTCTTTGTTGGGAGGGCCTTTATTACTGTTTCAATTTCTGTCTCCATTATGGGTCTGTTTAGGTTTTCTATGTCTTCCTGATTCAATTTAGGTAGGTTGCATGTGTCCAGGAATCTATCCATTTCTGATAGGTTTCCCTGTTTGCTGGCATACAAGTCCTTGTACTAATTTCTGATGATTCTTTTTATTTCTGTGGTGTCTGTTGTTACGTTTCCTTTTTCATCTCTGATTTTATTGATTTGGGTCTTTTCTTTTTTTAGTTAGTTGGGCCAATGGGGTGTCAATTTTGTTTATTTTTTCAAAAAACCAGCTCCTCGTTTGGCTGATTTTTTGGAATGTTTTTTTGGATTCAATCCTGTTGATTTCTTCTCTGATTTTAATTATTTCTCTTCTCCTACTAGATTTGGGTCTGGTTTGCTGTAGATTTTCTAGATCCTTGAGGTGAATTGAAAGCTCATCTATTTGGAGCCTTTCCAATTTCTTGATGTAGGCACCTATTGATATAAACTTTCCTCTTAACACTGCTTTTGCTGTGTCCCATAAGTTTTGGTATGTTGTGCTGTTATCCTCATTTACTTCCAGAAAATTTTTGATTTCTCTTTTAATTTCTTCTATGACCCATTGTTCATTCAGGAGCATGTCGTTCAATCTCCATGTGTTTGCGTATGCTCTAGGGATTCCTGAGTTGCTAATTTCCAACTTCATTCCTTTATGATCTGAGAAGCTGCATGGTATGATTCTAATTCTTTTGAATTTGCTGAGACTTGCTTTATGGCCTAGTATGTGGTCAATCCTAGAGAAGGTTCCATGTACTGCTGAGAAGAATGTAAAATCTTTAGCTGTAGGATTTGAAAGTTCTGTAGATATCTGTTATATCTACATTTGGGCTATAGTGTTGTTTAAATCTACTGTATCCTTGTTGATCTTCTGTCCTGTTGATCTGTCTATTTCTGAGAGTGGAGTCATACAGTTATTTTTTTAAAGATTTATTTGATTTATTTCCAAGGAAAAGTTACAGAGAAGCAGAGAGAGAGAGAGAGAGAGAGAGGTCTTCCATCCACTGTTTCACTCCCCAGATGGCCACAATGGCCGGAGCTGCACCAATCTGAAGCCAGGAACCAGGAGATTCTTCCGGGTTTCCCACATGGGTGCAGGGGCCCAAGGACTTGGGCCATCTACTACTGCTTCCCCAGGCCATAGCAGAGAGCTGGATCAGAAGTGGAGCAGCCAGGACTTGAACTGGTGCCCATATAGGATTCTTTAACCTGCTGCACCACAGCCAACAGTCCCCGTATTCAAACACTAAATGGGAGCACACTCAAACTCTCCCAGCTTGGTCATCCCATTGCTACATCAAAGCCGACCTCTGGAAACCAAAACCTCGTACTCATTCTTCTCTAGTGATTATCACACCCGCACCCGGAAGCATTTCATCTACGAGCCCCTGTGCCTGCAGCTGTCTTCCTATGAGTCTGGAAATTTTCAACAGAAAGGCTGGGAAAGGCATTGACTAGTGAGCTGGAGTTCTAAGCCCGGATGACTGAAGCAGCTGGAGCCCAAGAACCGGGGAAGTCAGAGGCGGAGCGAGTTGGGGAGCAGCAGGAGAAAGGAGATGGATCCTGTTTGGGACCACCTGAGACAGATCAACACAGTCGAGAGAGAGTGCTGGGACCTCCCGAGGAAACTGGAGCATCTTCTGATGAGAGAGAAGCTGCAGTGCAGGCTGAGGTTGACTGGAATGAAGGAACTCACTGCCTTGCACACAGAAGACTCGGGACACACTTTGGAAGTTCTTGAATGGCCGGCTGAAAAACGGAACAACGGGTTTTCTGTAGTGAGGATGAGGGGGGCTCACTCACATGTTCTCAGAAGACATACAATAGCCCAAAACCGAGTCATGGCCCTTGATGGCTCAGACACTCCCAATGTCAAATGCCTGGGATGATGTCCCTAGAGACCAGTACATCGTGGGTGTCCACAACTATTGACCAAGTAATGAACTGTTGAATGAGTGAGGTTGGATTTTAGGAATGAATGAGTGGCCGGCGCCGCGGCTCACTAGGCTAATCCTCCACCTAGCGGCGCCGGCACACCGGGTTCTAGTCCCGGTCGGGGCGCCGGATTCTGTCCCGGTTGCCCCTCTTCCAGGCCAGCTCTCTGCTGTGGCCCGGGAGTGCAGTGGAGGATGGCCCAAGTGCTTGGGCCCTGCACCCCATGGGAGACCAGGAGAAACACCTGGCTCCTGCCTTCAGATCAGCGCGTTGTGCCGGCCGCAGTGCACCAGCCGTGGCAGCGGCCATTGGAGGGTGAACGAACGGCAAAAGGAAGACCTTTCTCTCTGTCTCTCTCTCTCACCATCCACTCTGCCTGTCAAAAAAAAAAAAAAAAAAAAAAGGAATGAATGAGTAGAACTCACTTTAAGGGGTGATGGGGGAAAGGGGACATTTTCATTTGGCTTTGATCCAGCGATTCTCCCAGGTCTTAGGGCCTCTCAGGACCCAAGTTCTCTGCATTGCCAAAACCCAAGGCCAGGATTCTGGTTCCTGGATCTCTCTCTTGTCTATGTCTGGTATTTGAATGTCCACACTCCCACAACCTCTGGCCACATCTTTAGTAGCTCTGCCTGGTGTCCTGCAGGTGAGGCTGGAAGACAAGTGGGCAGACTGGCAAGGCTGTGGGTCAGATCCCGAGGGACTGGAGGAGGCTGGCACCTGGCACCTGTCCCCTTTGCCCATTGCATCTTTCTGTCTTGAGGAGCTCACCTGTGCTCCTCTCCTGCCCACCACTGTACTTAAAAAGCAGTAACTTATCTTTCAAGACCCCAAATCAACACTGCTTTCAAGTTGCTTTCTGTGTGCATTTTGTTTTATTTCATCCCTAAGGAAATGCACAGGATAAAGCACAAACCAGTAAAATATTCAGAATAACTGAATGAAGGAGCTAATTCACCCCTTACCATCCTTGGTTGTGTTCATGTGCTCCCTGTCTTTACCAGGTCTGTTTATCCCCCAAAAGGGAAAGTTTGAGAATTCTACTTTGGCCCTGATGTTGGATTGAACTGGAGGGAAGGAGTAGAAATGTTGAAAACAATGGGGCACAAAATATTTCTGTCAGAGTATGAAAGAAGGGAGCAAGAACAGAATAAGTCAGCACAGCTTTCAAAATAAAGGAATCCTGGATTTTAGCAAAGAATCCTTGATACTGTTTTTTTTTTCCCTCCTGTCTCTCTATTCACCACCATCTCTCTTTTATGGCTATTTGGAGATCATTTGAAATCCATTCCGTAATTGCTTTCTTGCTAAGCTTCCTTTATGCAGAAAAATGATAATGTAGTTAGGATGCTTTCAAAAGTCCCAGGGGAAATTAATTTGTTTACAGGATTGTGTATCATATGGTTAAACCAACAAGGAAAAACAGACAGTCCTCTTGCTCAGCCGAGCTAAACCCCAGTGGGTGAGGTCACTTGGCAGGAGGAGTGGGCAGGGTCCCCACGAGCTCTGACAGGGCCAGTCTGCCTAGAACCGTGGCCAGCAGAGCCTGTTCAGGGCTGTCACATCACCCCCACTGTTCTCAGCTACCATGGCACAGCCCTCTGCTCTGGGATGTTGTGAGTGTGTTGGATGGATACAGCACCGATTGACAATTTTTTATGGTTCATCTTTTTTTAAAAATTGTATTTATGGTATACAAATTTCATGTATTTCATGTACACAGATTTGGGAACCTACCCACTATGCCTTCCACCCATGCTCCTACCCTTCCCCACCCTTACTCTCCTAATCACCCTCTTAATTTTTACAATGATCTCTATACTCATAGATTAGCCCTACGCTAAGTAAGTAAAGAGTTCAACAAACAATAATAAGGAAAAAAACACTGTTCAGGGCTGTAAACAATCATCAAAGCTCAAAATGTCAATTTTACTCCTCTACATTACAAGTTTTGATACTCTATTAATTACCACAGATCAAGGAAAATGAGGCATTTGTCTTCTTGGAACTGGCTTATTTCTCTAAGTATAATGGTTTCCAGTTGCATCCATTTTGTTACAGAAGACAAGATTTCATTCTTTTTTATGGCTGAGTAGTATTCCATAGTGTAGATATACCATAATTTCTTTATCCAGTCCTCAGTTGATGAACATCTGGGTTGATTCCATAGCTTGGCTATTGTGGATTGAGCTGCAATAAACATGGAGGTACGCATAACTCTTTCATATGCTGAATTCACTTCCCTTGGATAAATTCCCAGGCGTGGGATGGCGGGGTCATATGGTAGGTCTATTTTCAGCTTTCTAAGGTATCTCCATACTGTCTTCCACAGTGGCTGTACTAGTTTACATTCCCACCAACAGCGAATTAGGGTTCTTTTTTCGCTATGTCCTCACCAGCATTTATTGTTTGTTGATTTCTGTATGAGAGCCATTCTAATTGGGGTGAGGTGAAACCTCATTGCAGTTCCCATTTGCATTTCCCTGATGACTGGTGATCCTGAGCATTTTTTCTTGTGTCTGTTGGCTATTTTAATTTCATCTTTTTAAAATGCCTGTTAAGGTACTTTGCCCATTTCTCACCTGGATTGTTTGTTTTCTTGTGAGTTTCTTGAGCTCTTTATAAATTCTAGATACCGATCCTTTATCAGTTGCATAGTTTGAAAATATGTTGTACCGTTCTACTGGTTGCCTCTTCACTTTGCTGAGTGTTCCTTTTGTAGTACAGAAGCTGCTCAGCTTGATGTAATCCCATTTGTCTATTTTGGCCTTGATTGCCTGTGCTTCTGGGGGCCTTTCCAATGTCTTGTAGAGTTCCCCAGTGTTCTCCTCTAGTAATTTGATGGATCCAGTCATAGATTCAGATTCTTGATCCATTTTGAGTTAATTGCTGTATAAGGTGTAAGATAGGGGTCTTGTTTCATACTTGTGCAGAAGGAGATCCAGTTTTCCCAGTACCATTTGTTGAAAAGACTGTCTTTTCTCCAGGGACTAACGTTAGCTCCTCTGTCAAATATTAGATGGTTGTAGATATGTGGATTGATTTCTGGAGTTTCTATTCTGTTCCGTTGGTCTACAAGTCTATTTTTGTGCCAGTACCAGGCTGTTTTGATTAGGACTGCCCTGTAGTGTGTCTTGAGAACAGAATGACAGTTCTTTGCATTCTTTCTCTGCTGCCTTTCTCCCTTCTGAACCTTTTCTCTCCATGTTGCAGTCTCACAATGTTTAATGAGCTATTACATCCGCACCCTGAGATGCGCCTTAGGAGTGAACCAGTGCAACATTCAAGCAGGTGGCTCTCGGGGATTAAAAACAGGTGCACAGCAAAGAATCAAATAAATTTAAATTAATGACAGGGTTGTATCATCCAGCAGGGCACCATGATATCAAAGTTCCAAGTGATAGCATTTAATTGTTCATTTTTATACTGTAGCACACATACGCCAAGTCTGAATTATCACAGTTTCCAAATTAGGAGGGAAGAAACTTAATAAAACCCTGTCCTAATCAGGAGGAGTTTGTCTTCCCTTGTGAATCTCATGAAAGACACCACTTAACAAATTTCCTCTGTTGCCTAGGGGCTGGGTGCAGGAGTTCAATTATAAGGCTCAGTCTCACGCACCAACCAGTTGGCTTTTCCATGCGCTCTGGGAATTGAGCCCTGGTGTCTCTGGGCCTGGGCAGGCTGTTTATGCCTTCCATGGCCAACTGCAGTGAATTCAGACACCCTGAGTTAGATTTCACATGCGAGGGCCCTCCAAAAAGTTCACGGAGAGTTGAATTAAAAGATGACTTTATTTTGGTACCGCCAATTTTGAAATCTACAGAGCTTTCTCACAGTACACATTTTCCATCTACTTCCGGAAGACCTCTAAAATGTACTTGACTATAGTTCAGCTTAACTAGTGTTATCAGGAGGGAGGGGCCATTTTTTGGGTTTCCTTTACACCTGTAGATGGATTAAACAGCACATATTGACTTTCTGTATAAGATAGTATATTTGCAATGGTTTTTCCCTGTATGAATCCAGTCAGCCCATAAAAAATAACACATTTCAAATCATTCTAACCAAGCAGTCAAGATTATGCTAATAGGGGTTGGCGTTGTGATGCAGACAGCTAAGCTGACACCTACAATGTCGGCATCGCGTGTCGGAGCACCAGTTCGAGTCTCAGATGCTCTGCTTCCAATCCAGCTGCCTGCTAATGTGCCTGGGAAAGCAGAGGAGGATGGCCCAACTGCTTTAAGTCATCATTTAATTCAACTCTCCATGAACTTTTTGGAGGGCCCTCACATGTGAAATCTAACTCAGGGTGTCTGAGCTTGGGCCCTGCACTCACGTGAGAGACCTAGATAAAGCTCTGGGCTCCTGGTCCAGTCCGAGACTTTGTAACCATTTAGGTAGTGAACCAGTGAATGGAAGATATCTCTCTCTTTCTCTCTCTCTCTTTCTCTCTCTCTCTTGCATGCACTCTGTCTCCTGTCACTCTCCCCTTCAAATCAAACAAATAAATCTTTTAAAAAAATCTTTTTAAAGATAATGTTGGCCTGGCACTGTGGCATAGCAGGTGAAGCCCCGGCCTGTGACACCAGCATCCCATATGGGCACCAGTTCGAGTCCCAGCTGCTCCACTTCAGATCCAGCTCCCTGCTAATGCAGCTGGGAAAAGCAGCAGAAAACGGCCCAAGTGCTTGGGCCCCTGCCACCCACATAGGAGACCTGGATGAAGCTCCTGGCTCCTGGCTTCAGTCTGACCCAGGCTGGTTGATGTGGCCATTTGGGGAGTGAAGCAGCAGATGGAAGATCTCTGTCTCTCCCTCTCTCTCTCTGTAACTCTGACTTTCAAAATAAGTTAATAAGTCATTTAAAAATAAGATTATGTTCATAATAATCATGGCTGTTAACAGTAGTTGACATGATTACTAAACTAAAGACATTGTCTCCTGACTTTTCTGGAGGAATTTAAGTAAAACTACTAATAGAGACACAGCAAAAAAAAAGTTGCCAGTTTTTCAGCCAAAGCTGGACAAGGCCAAAACCAGGAGCCAGGAACTCCAAGTGGTCTTCCGTGTAGGGAGCAGGGGTCTGAATACTTAAGCTGTCATTTGCTGCTCTCCCACGTGCATTAGCAGGAAGCAGAATTGGAAGACGAGTAGTGGGACTCAAACTGGCACTGTAATAAGGGACGGGGCTAGCCAGTGGCATCCCCTGCTGTGTCACGATGCCTGTCCCTTGATTTTGCCTCTAAAAACTTCCCTTTAGGGCAATTCTACTTCTATGAGACATCTAGAATAGTCAAATTCAGGAAATGGAGTCATGGCTTCCAGGCATGAGAGTCAGAGGGAAACCGAGCAGTTTAATGGGAAATGTGTAGACTTGGGATGGTGTTCCGGAGATGGATGGAGGGGATGACTGCACTCAATGCCGCTGGCCAGGATGCTTGAAAATGGCTACAATGTAAACTTCCTGCTCTGTGTATTTTACCCCCAGTAAAGGAGGAGAGAATGAGAATTCGATTGGATGGAAAAGAATCACTCTGATTCTCTCCGGTGTAGTGGAATCTTGTCCCTGCTGTGGGACAGCTCCTGGGGAAGCCAGGAGCATGGAATGTAGTGGTAGACAATACCACAGCAAAGATAGAAGAGGCCATGCTGAACAAGAGGACACAAGACAGCAGGAGAGCCAGAGGAAGAAGTTCTTTGTGGAGTGTTTACACTCACAGCCATCACACAGCAGCCTCTGCCGGCAGCTCTTTGGAGGCATTTGGAGTGTGAACCAGCAGATGCAATCTCTCTCTCTCTCCCTCTCTCTCCCTCTCTCTTTCTCTCTGACTCTTTTTTTTCTTTTTGACAGGCAGAGTGGACAGTGAGAGAGAGAGACAGAGAGAAAGGTCTTCCTTTGCCGTTGGTTCACCCTCCAATGGCCGCCGCGGCCGGCGCGCTGCGGCCGGCGCACCGCACTGATCCGATGGCAGGAGCCAGGAGCCAGGTGCTTTTCCTGGTCTCCCATGGGGTGCAGGGCCCAAGCACTTGGGCCATCCTCCACTGCACTCCCGGGCCACAGCAGAGAGCTGGCCTGGAAGAGGGGCAACCGGGACAGAATCCGGCGCCCCGACTGGGACTAGAACCCGGTGTGCTGGCGCCGCTAGGCGGAGGATTAGCCTAGTGAGCCACAGCGCCAGCCAACATTCCATCTTTATTTGACAAATATATTAAAGCATAAAATATCAGATAAAAACAGAGGCCAGTAAATAGTGAAGGAAATTATAAAGCTAATTTTCCTGAAAGAAAAGATTTTAAAATATCACACCAAGACAAAAGCAAAAACATGATACACTTCATATGTTGGTGGTAGGTCAACAGATTATGAAGATTTTTTAAAAATTTTAGGATATTCTATATATTTATTTGAAAGGCAGAGTTATAGAGGGGAAGAGGGAGAGAGAGAGGAAGGTGGTCTATTTGTTGGTCCACTCTTCAAATGGCCGCAATGGTCAGGCTGGGCCAGGCTGAATTGGGGTACAGGTTGCAGGGCTGCTCTGTGCTTCTCGCTGTTGAGCTGTCCCAAGGAATGAAAGTGATTCTGTCCAAATACATGCACTGTCCCGTGAAAAGGAAAAAAAAATCTGAACTTCTTCAAAAGCTGGCGTCAAGGACAATGGTTCGATTCTTTGTCGAACACCCACTGAGTAGCCAGCAGGTGTTTCTCTTCAGTGATTTTTTTTTTTAGGTTGTGTTTTCCCTAACATTTGAGGAAGGATGAGGAAGCCCAGGCCAGGTCCTCTCGGAAGAGGTGACTGTGTGATCGGGTTTCCTCCAAGCCCTTACAGAGACGCTACAGCCCCATCTGCAGCTGGGAGCCGAACTCCATCGGGGGTCGACCAAGCAAACAGAGCAGAGCAGAGCAGATCCCAGGAGACCCAGCCTCATGGGGGAGGCACCTGGTGCCTTGCTTACATCACTGCCTAGGACTCTCCATCCCAGTAGGAGTGTTCTTGCCCCAGCTGCTCCACTTCTCACTCCAGCTTCCTGCTAATCCACACACCGGGAGGTAGCAGATGATGGTCCAGGTGCTTGGGTCCTTGCCATCCATGTGGGAGACCCAGATTGAGGTCCAGGCTTCTGACTGCAGCCTGGCCCAGCCTGATGATCACCAGTTCTTTTCAAGGATCCTATTGTAGGAGAGAGGATCTGTCTATGCTGATGACCAGAGGCAACCCCCAACTCCCCAGACCAACAGAAGCCCACCTGGCCATCATAAATTCCCTAAAGGGGACCAGCGCTGTGATGCAGCAGGTAAAAGCCCCAGCCTGCAGCGCTGGCATCCTATATGGGTGCCAGTTTGAGTCCCAGCTGCTCCACTTCCAATCCAGCTCTCTGTTGTGGTCTGGGACAGCAGTAGAAGATGGCCCAAATCCTTGGGCTCCTGCACCCATGTGGAAGACCTGGAAAAAGCTCCTGGCGGCCGGCACCGTGGCTCAATAGGCTAATCCTCCACCTGCGGCTCCATCACCCTGGGTTCTAGTCCTGGTCGGGGTGCTGGATTCTGTCCCAGTTGCTCATCTTCCAGGCCAGCTCTCTGCTGTGGCCTGGGAGGGCAGTGGAGGATGGCCCAGGTCCTTGGGCCCTGCACCCACATGGGAGACCCGGAGAAGCACCTGGTTCCTGGCTTTGAATCAGCATAGCACGCCAGCCACAACGCGCTGGCCACAGAGGCCATTGTGGGGTGAATCAACGGAAAAAGGAAGACCTTTGTCTGTCTCTCTCTCTCACTGTCCACTCTGCCTGTAAAAAAAAACACACACACACACACACACAAAATAAAATAAAATAAAATAAATTAAAAAAAAAGCTCCTGGCTCTTAGCTTCGTATCAGCACAGCTCTGGCCATTTCAGCCATTTGGGGAGTGAACCAGCGGATGGAAGATCTCTCTCTCTGGCTCTACACCTCTCTATAACTCTGTCTTTCAAATAATAAAATAATTCTTTAAAAAAATTCCCTAAAAAGCACGACATCACCGACCAATCAGAGGTAGGTCACAAGCACCTCTAATCAATGAGGAACCTGGACACGAGCTGAACACGCAGCTCTCAGCCCCAGTTTCAGTCTACAATAACTTTCACCCCTAACACCCTGGGGAGCCTGGGAAGGAAGTGATAGCCGCCCGGCTCCTTGCTCTGCACTGTGCAGTAAGCGACTCCTTCGTTCCGCCATGCCATGGCAGCACTGAATTCTCTGCATGTCAGACAGGTGCACCCAGGGTTCTACAGCAACTCCTCCAGATAGTTTGGGGTGTTGTTCGGCAACAAGAGGGAGTTTGATATTACAGGATGTCGGGACACACAGTCATTTAAGATGTGCCCCGGGGATATTAATATCTCGGAACAGAATTCACTTAGCAGGAAAAAAAATCTTTAATTGATGACGTAGGAAATGAGTGTTTTTGTTCCTGTAAACTAAACCATCCGATGATTTCTGTTAAAGCCTGCTGGGATTTATAACTAAATTTTATTGTATCTTTTTTTTTCATCTAAAAAGGATCCATGGCGCACAATTGGGTTTTCCCTAACGTTTCTGTCCCTCACCCTCCACCTTTCTTCCCCCAGCACACAGATTCTGGAAGTCTTTGATCTTGTCTGGTGTGTGTGTGTTCCACTTGTGAGCATTTAAGGAATCCAATTTTTAGTCATTTTGTCTATAGTCAAATTCGGCTTAACTTAAAATTACCCAGTACATCTAAAGCCTCTAATTCAATTGTCAGAGGAAGCCAAATGCATGCACAGCAATTAAGACTCCTGCATTCAGAAAGCAACATCCTCCCAACTTCCGCCTTCTGCCTGGCCCTTCCCTGTGCAGAGGAGCCCACAGGAAGTAGGGGGATGAGCATGACTCTCCCCCGCGGGGGAGTGGAGAGAGGCAGTCCGGGGCCTCATCCGAACTCGTCTCTGAAGGTTGGCCAAGGGGCCTTCAGAGCAGGCCCCCAAAATCAGGCCAAGAAAACTGTCCAGAGACACACCACAGCCCAACCCCACCATAGCAGAAACCCATTTTAATTGATGCTGGTTTTTTTTAAAGATATACTTATTTATTTGAAATTCCGAGTTACACACAGAGAGAGAGAGAGAGAGGTCTTCCGTTCACTGGCTCACAACCCCCCTCCCCAAATTGGCTTCAATGGCCAGAGCTGTGCCGATCCGAAGCCAGGAGATTATTCCAGGTCTCCCACGCAGGTGCAGGGGCCCAAGGCCTTAGGCCATCTTCCACTGCTTTCCCTGACCATAGCAGAGAGCTAGGTCAGAAGTGGAGCAGCCCAGACCCAAACCGGTGCCCATATGGGATGCGGGCACTGCAGGCAGCAGCTTTACCCGCTATGCCACAGTGCCAGCCCCAGATGCCGCTGGGTTTGAAAACCGCTAGGAAAAAGGATCTTGAATGTTCCCAAGACAAAAAAAAAAAAAAAGTACAGGTGGCCGGCGCCGCGGCTCAACAGGCTAATCCTCCGCCTTGCGGCGCCAGCACACAGGGTTCTAGTCCCGGTCGGGGCGCCGGATTCTGTCCCGGTTGCCCCTCTTCCAGGCCAGCTCTCTGCTATGGCCAGGGAGTGCAGTGGAGGATGGCCCAAGTACTTGGGCCCTGCACCCCATGGGAGACCAGGAGAAGCACCTGGCTCCTGGCTCCGGATCAACGCGGTGCGCCGGCCGCAGTGCACCGGACGCGGCGGCCATTGGAGGGTGAACCAACAGCAAAAGAAGACCTTTCTCTCTGTCTCTCTCTCTCAATGTCCACTCTGCCTGTCAAAATAAATAAATAAATAAATAAATAAATAAAGTTTTGAGAGGCTGACTATGCTAATTACCCTGATTCCAGCACTGCCCATCAGAGCAGTTCACGTGTGTCAGCCTGGTGCCCTGCACCCTACAGGCATGTACCATCACTCACAACAATAGGAATTCATCTTACAAGGAAACATAAACGCATAAATGCACATTAAAGTGGTGTCAGTGTAAAGAGAGCAACACCCCTTTGGCTATGTATTGAGTTTCCCCAAATGCTCTTCCCTTGGATCTAGTGATCACACTTCTGGGAAACTACTTTTAAAGAAATGCTGCTAAAGGCAGCAGAAAATCAATGGCAAAAATGAACGTGGGAGGCCAAAATGGGATAGAGGTGAACGCCGCGTGTTCTACGTAGAACTTGCTCTCAATGCTGTATTGGGAAAACGTGTTCACCACAACTGAGACATAGTATGGAAAGGACTCTAGATGTAAAAACCCATGGAGAAGTTAAGAGAAATGCAAAGTATTTTTTTAAAAGATTTATTCATTGATTTGAAAGTCAGAGTTACAGAGAGGGAGAGGCAGAGAGAGAGAGAGAGAGAGAGAGAGGTCTTCCTTCCACTGTTTCACCCTCCAGATGGCTGTAATAGTCAGGGCTGGGCCACATTGAAGCCAGGAGCCAGGACTGTTTTCCCAGGCCATAGCAGAGAGCTGGATCAGAAGTAGAGCAGCCGGGACTCGAACCAGCACCCAGATGGGATGCCTGCCCTGCAGGTAGCAGATTTACCTGCTACGCCACAGCACCAGCCTCGACAAATGCAAAATAGAAATAGAAATATAATTAAATATGATTACGCCATTGGTAAACATCTGAAAATGGTAAGAGTTGTTATCATTGAGTGATATTGTTCCATGTTTTAATTGTCCCACTGTTTCTACTTTTTATTCAATGAGTATTCAGATCTTTCATAACACACGTGCTCAGACATCTGCATTTCTTTAAAATCAAGTGAAAAACTGGGATGATGGGTTTCAGTAAAAGTAACATTTACTTCTATTTAATTTTATGAGTTAATTTATGATTAGGAGTCAAAAAATATAGTTAAATATGCTTTGATGAACCATCTTTTTTCACCCATACTGACTGACAAAATTACCTGGGTAAATTGGGGTAAATGATTGGATTTATACATTTTTTAAAGATTTATCTATTTGAAAGGAAGAGTTAGGCAGAGAGAGAGAGAAAGGCAGAGAGACATCTTCCATCTGCTGGTCACTCCCCAAATGACCACGAGAGCCAGAGCTGGGCCAAGGCTAAACCAGGAGCCAAGAGCTTCTTCCAGGGCTCCCACATGGATGCAAGGACCCATACTTGGGCCATCCTCCACTGTTTTCCAGGTACATGAGCAGGGAGCTGAGTGGAAAATGGAGCATCCAGGACTGGAACCAGTGCCCATAGGAGATGTTGGCATCACAGGTGGCCACTTTACCAGTTATGCCATGATGCTGGCCCCACCAATTTGTTTTAACCAGGGCTCCAATAAGGTATGCCAATGTTGTAAGCTGTGGCTTAACTTGCAGTGACACAATGCTGGCCCCAGGATAAAATGTTCAGGAACATCTCAAAATAAGGCAGGGGGCCTTTAAAAAAAAAAAAGCAGGATGACAAAAATCCTTGAAATGTTCAGAAATAGCCATCTCTAAAACATACCAAAAAAAAACAATCACAGCGGGGCTAGCAATGATCCCATTGCAAATGCCATTTGTCCATTTGCTAAGCACACATTCCGTCTAATGTCCTAGGAAATCCATCAGGCCACATTGGCCTCAGACAAATTGGCAGACAAATGAGCTGGTCTCAGAGGCCCCCAGGTCCACCACTGCTGACCGGCGGCCAGCTCTGGCATGCGTGCAGTTTTCTGCTTCATTCCCATATCTGCGCCCGAGCTCTGAACACCTGCCCAGGAGCCCCCGCGCCTCTGCATCCTGGGCTAGGTCTCTTAGGTCTCTGACTGGCCTTGCCTGTTAGGTGAGCAGCAGGAGCTATGTATTTGCTAAGGAACTAACAGAAGAATGAATGAATGAATGAATGAATGAAATCGCCCTGCTCAGCCCCACACCCGGAGCTGCTGATGGATTTCCTCTCTTTTCTCTCGTCTGCTGCCCCCTCCAGTCATGTACTCATCCATTCCTTGTGTCCCTACTGTGTCCTGGGACAGCAAGGGCCGCGTCTGTTTTTGTCCTGCACCTCCCTGCTCGGTTTGCTACAAAGGTGCATTGACCTCGGCGCTGCAACCATGCCGTGGGTTGTGGTCAGTAGCAAGTAGAGGCCTCCTGAGAAGCTGCAGCCAAGTCTAGGGCCTGTGAAGGAGGTGTTTGGCCAAGAAATCACAGGGGAAGCTCAGGACGGGAACCTGCAGGTGACAAGCCAAGCGAGTCCCATCCTGCCTGTGGCTGGGAGCTGCTCATCTTTGCCAAAGAAGCAGGCATAAGCGAGGCAGCCCATCTACTTCCCAGGAGGCAATTTAGTGTCAGGATCTCCTGATTCCAGTCCAGTCTGTCCAGTTCTTATATTCCAACCATGAAGCCCTATGAACCCTCTTATCATCTCCTAGCCTCAGTCTCATAGGGTCATGGTGCCTCTCAGGAAATGTAAAATGTAGCAAAATGATTCCATTGTTATGACTGCGTGCTACAATATTTTAGGTGTGTGTGTCATTATGTGTGCAACCTAGTTTCAAACGGTGTACATAAGGGGAGATGATATAGGCAGAAGTAAAGTAATTGTAGGAAAATGTGAAGGTGAGTGTGGGTGGAGAGCAGACAGCTGTGTGCTCAACATTGCTGTGTCCATCAACATTGCTCAAGCTTAACCTTCGTCAAAATAGAAAAAAGAAAAAGTCAAAAAAAAAAAAAAAAAGCGGCAACAAGTAAGTGTTGTGACTGCACCCCTCCTGATTCTGATGGGTGGACATGGGCAAGAGCCTTCCCAAGCCTCTGAGAGGTAAAAATGCAAAAACTAAGCCTTGCCTCTCTTGCTGCTGCTTTGGTGTTTTGCAAACACTGGTCCCAGTAATACACGCAAAGTTCTGGGCAAACCAAGCACTCTGTCTGAGCGTGGGGGCTTCCCAACAAGACAGGATTATCTAGGCAGGGCCAGCTCATCCCTGGCTCACCTGGCCAAGCCTTAGGCTGTGCAGACTCCAGCCAATCCGTGCAGTGCAGCCACCCTAGTATTACATATGCACGGTCGGCCTCCTGCTTCTCCCCCCACTCCCAGCACCAGCTGCAGGCACAGTTCTGCTCCCGAGACGTAGAGCGCAGAGCAAGCCTGCAGCCCCCGTCCAGAGCCCTCTGCAGGAACAGACCCTCACCTGCCAGCTCCGTGCCCGCCCCCAGGAATCACCGGCGGGAGGTCGGCACCATGATAGCCTCCAAGGCATCCCAGCGCTACAGAAGCGTCCGTCGCAATGCCAGCCAGTGCCATCTCTACCCGGAGTCCCTGCTGCTCAGGTGAGTGGGTCCCAAACACCGGACTTGCAGAGGAGGCAGGTGCATGAGGAAGGGACGCACGGGGCATGGAAGCCAGGAACAAAGTCCTTCTTCCACTTGGTTCTTCTGATTAAACTCAAAACTTGCTCAGGTGAGCTCAGCCGTGCGCAGAGAGCGAAAAGGCGCTCTCTCTACCTGCGGCTTGCTGGGTGGGGACCAGGATGTAAAAGCCTGCTTTCCAACCTGGCTTGACTGATGCCTGCACCCACAGAGAAGATTTCTCTGTTTACTGCATCCATAATGTCAACAGCGAGCAGATAACCATCCATAAGGTGCCAGCCGGCAGAGGCTTCAGACCAGTTAGAAGCGGGTGAGCGGTGTCTGTTAAGCATCTACAAAGGTCTGTGAAAACCTCGGAGAAATCAGAGGTGACTCTCCTTGGAGTGATTAAAACCGATCGGGGTTAGAGATGAACAAATGGCCCTCGGAAAATGCTCTCGCCGCCTCCTGGGAAGTTGGGTTAGAATTAGCATAGAAACCATTACTGGGAATAAATGTTGTGACATCTTGAAAAATTGTCATTATTTCCCTGATATATGCTGCCCGTGGAACTTTGCTTGGCTAATTTCTCGTTCGCAGACATCACTGCCTGCTTTCGCCTCCGTCATGTGGGGCTGAGAATGAATTGCAGTGGAGATCGGAGAAGGATATCTGGTTTTTATTTATTTTGCATGTATTATTTTCATTTACATTTATTATTAAGTTGTTAGATTTATTAATGTTATTTACATGTATTAGATTATTACATTTATTTCCTTTGCATTCAGAGTTGGGGACCAACAGGGACTTCTGTTAAAATTAGCTGATAATTTCAATGAGCCTGAAAAAGCAATGATTTCATTTACCAAAGATGCTTCCCTTCGGGGGTTGCAAATAAGAAACTTGTTGTCTCCTTTTGTGTCTTCTGATTATCTTTCACCTTGAGAAATCATTCTTTTGCACTGACCTACTGAAATAATAGAATCCAATAAATACATTTCAACAGGCTGCTCACATGCCAAATTCTCTCTCTACCTCCACGGATCCCTACACACACACACACACACACACACACACACACACTTTGGATAACCGACCTTGAGGACTTTGAGGCAGGGAGATGCTGAACTTGCGCAGAGAAAGAAATTCTTCTTTGGAAGCAATTCTATTCATCCGATTTCCCCCTTCACGCCCTGTTCCACCCAGCAGCCTGGAGGACAGCTTTAATGTGGATGAAACAGGGGACAGCAGTGATCCGGAGCAAATCTTCCAGAATATACAGTCCCAGAAGGAACTCGTGGCCAACATTCGCTGCAGACCCTGGAGCATGGGACAGAAGCTGAGGGCGCTGAGGTAAGGACTGCAGGAGGGACCGCTGAGCACGGCAAACTTGCAAATACACTTTCCAATAACCCACGCCCCTGTGTCTGTGTTGACCTGGAGGTGTGTGTTGGGGAACGCTTCTGGTCTGCTTCCTTTCCAAATACTAGATTTTTAAAATTTTCTTGTTTATTTATTCAAAATACAGAGAGATAGAGGTCGCCCATCCACTGGCTCACTCCCTATTTGTCTTCAACAGCTAAGGTGGAGCTGGACCAAAGTCAGCAGCCAGAAACTCCATCCGGGTCTCCCATGTGGGTGGCAGGGACCCAAGTACGTGAGCCATCACCTGCCGCCTCTCAGGGTGTGCGTGGAATTGGAAGTGGAGCTAGGACTCAGACCCAGGCAATCTGACATGGGGTGAGGGCATTCCATGTGATATCTTCACAGCTGCCCAAAAGATCTGGCCCCTAAAAAGCTAGATTTTAACACCAGTCCTCAGACTCACTGGAAACAGGAAAATAAGGCAGAATAAAAACAGATGCTCAGTGTAACTGCTTGGCTCCTACTTCCCTCTGCAGGAGAAAACTCTATGCGAAGTCAGGTTCCGCTGGTGCTTAGCACATAATAGAGTCTGCCCATGGAAGAGCTTAGCACTGGAGAGGGAACACAGGTTGCCTGAATCCAACACCACTTTTATCAACCTCTAGCCAGGGGCTATTTGGGTAATTCTATTCATGTTTCTAAACATCTGTGTCTTTCTTCTTCAAGCTGAAGGGATGGTAAGGAACAGCCCAAATCAACAGCAGGTGCAACCTCGGGACACTTTTTTGTTGTTGTTGTTTAGATGTATTTATCTAATTGAAAGAGTTATAGAAAGGGGGCGAGACACAGAGAGGGAGATTGGGATCTTCCACCTGCTGGTTTACTCTTCAAATGGCAGCAACGGCTAGACCTGGGCCAAACCAAAGTCAGGAGCCAGGAGCTTCTTCCAGGTCTCCCGCATGGGTGCAGGAACCCAAGGACTTGGGCCATCTTCTGCTGCTTTCCCAGGCCACAGCAGAGAGCTGGATTGGAAGTGGAGCAGCCAGGACTTGAACCCGCACCCATGTGGGATGCTGGTGTCACAGAGGGTGGTTTAACACACTACACCATGGCGCCAGCCCCCTCAGGGGCTTTAAAACTCAGAAACTCTGATGCCCTCAGACTTAACAGAATCAAACTCTGGGAAAGAACCCAGCACCTGGAACTCGCACTCTGGCTGTTTCTTTTGCATACAGAGATTTGAGGTCCGCAAGCAGCAATTACAGGATTCAGTAGGCTAAACCATGGGCGTGCTTAGCATTGTGTCTGGTGCATAACAGTTGCTCACTTAGAGTGATGGATACTGAATGAGGCCGATGCCGATGCCTGGGCTCACAGCAAAGGAGGTGGCAGGATGTTCATGGGCTGTGCCTCTGAGATCTGGAGCCTAGGGGAGGAGGGACCTGGTCATCGGGCACTCGCTGGTGGACAGAACCATGGTCAGATCTTGCCAAGCAGAAATCCCTTTCTCCCCGTGTCTGCCACCTATTCGTCCTGCATTTCTTTCCCACTGACTCATCCTTTCCTTAGACCTCCAGCCAGGCACTGGGCTTCCCATCTGAGCAGCCCGCCCTCAGAGCCAGCTGCGGCATGGACCTAAGGACAGCCCCAGCCTTCACTCTTGAAAGTTTCCAGTCTCCATCTTCTGCCTCCCATCTGTCATCACTTCCAGTTGTATGAGTAAGGAGAGCATTACGCCCATCTGTCAGATGAGAAGACTGATACTCAGATACATTAAGAGAGTAACTCAGGCTACCCACAGCTTGAAACCTAGGCTCTCTGACCCCTAGCCCAGTGTGCTTTTGTATCAGAACAGAGGGGTTTTGTTGTTTGTTTGTTTGTTTGTTTTACCAAAGTCATCATCAAGGCAATTTATCAAAAAAAAAACCACAAAATGGTACGTGATCCAGCATAAGTTTTAAGTCATTCGAAAATGGCATGGGGTCATGGTTCTCTGAATCACAGGTCAGGCCTTTTGAACCTCGTGGGCAGAGCAGGGGGAAGGATACTTTTTTTGCCAAAGCCCTTGGGAGGCAGAAAGCAAACCCGGCCCCCTGCCACGCTGCTGGGCCACACCACCGGCCAGGCCATGGAGAGGGCAGAGCTCTCAGCGTGCGGCTCACCTCTGAGCACCCGCATGTGTCACCCTCGTCGCACACACAGCCCCCCGTCACCTTGAGAACCTACTGGAGCGACGCTTCACTGATTGCACCTGCTGAGGTCCGTCCCGGCACCTCTGGGGAGAGTGCAGAAAGCACTGGACTCTGACCGCTGAGGATTGACGGAGCCTCACCCCGCACAGAGACCCCGCGTCTCTGGAAAGACGTAGCACGCACCTGCTTCCCCGCAGGGAGGCACACTGTCAGTCCTGGTAGGTCCGCCCCTCCCTGCCACCCACCAGAACACGCCTCTGCCCTAGCCCTTGTCATTCACATTGTCTCTTGGGGTCTCCTTCATCCAGATATCGTCTTTGTGCACGGCAGCAGCTCTATTCGTTCAATGCACCTCTGAGTTCCACCACGTTTGACCCAAAATAGGTGTTTGGAAAATATTTGCAAGAAAAACAAAGCAGAGATAAATCAAGCGAATTCTTATCTGACTTTGATAGGCCTTTAGTTTTCGGATGCTTGTAGTGTCTGAAAAATACACCACAACGTGATAGCCGTGGTCCAGGGTAAGATGCCACCTCTCACTCTTACCTGCGCTTCCGGTTCTGACCAGAGTGAGACCAGGGCATCGGCTGGGCTGTGGAGAGGAGTTCAACAGCAGGCACTCTGGTTAGGTCTTATTTTGAAGAGGTCACTTGTTCCTAGAAAGGACTCCAACCCAGTGGGTGTAACTGGCAGGTCACTTGGGATGGATGCACCGTGCAGAACAACCAAACAAGGAAATGTGTTGAACCAGCAAATCGGCTGACTGGGAAGAGCTAAGTTCTTAAACACGGACTACTGCGGCCAAGAGAGGGCGCCCGCCCTTGCATCAGGAGGGTCTCTGCAGCACGGTGGGTGTGGCTAGGTGACATTTGTCTCTGAGGGCCAGATGGTCACTAACACTTATTTTCTAACTCTGTTGCTCATTTGGGTGTTGATTTCAGCACCCATCCCAGTGATTCCCATCCATTCAAGGGGAACTGTTAGGTCAACTCACACAAGGCAGGGATCGGCTAGTGTGTCAAGAGTATTCTGGGCTGAATCAGGCTGCTCACGACATCACCCATTTCTCAAAGGGTATTATCCGAGGTCTGATTCACTTCCCAAGAACTGACTACAGACAAAGATTACTAAGTGAGGCAGCTGGATTTCCAAGGCCAGTGGTTCCCAGTGAATCAGGAAGGGAGACCAGCTGTGGGATGGGCATCGTGGCACAGCTGGGCAAGCCCCTGCCTGTGATGCCAGCATCCTGTATCAGAGCGCTGGTTCCAGGCCTGGCTGCTCTGCTTCCAATCCAGTTGCTGCCAATGTAGACGGGAGGGCAGCAAACGACGGTGCAAGTGCTTGGGCCCCTGCACCCACGTGGGAGACCTGGGTGGAGTTTCAGGCTCCCAGCTTTGGTCTGGCCCAGCCCTGGCTGTTGCAGCCATCTGGCAAGTGCACCAATAGATGAAAGATCTCTCTCTCTCTATCCCTCTCTCCCTCTCTCCCTCTCTCCCTCTCTTTCAAACAAATGAATCTTTAAAAAAGAAAAGAACATCTGCTGGAACTAATTCTAGTATGATTTCATCATTTCTAGACTAATTGATCCATTTAAATGTTAAAGAAAAAAAGTTCATTAAAAATCCGGAAACGAAGCGACAGCATCTTGCTACATTGTTTGGTCAGGGACTCCCGTTGCCTTTGCACACATTCTGAGAAAATGACAGCTCCACAACTCTGCCTTCTCCCCCACACTTCTCTCCTCTCAGGCGAGCCAAGGAGATCGTGCTGAAGTTTGAAGGGAGGCTGACCAGGACCCGAGGCTACCAAGCAGCAGGTGCAGAGGTAAAAAGCCCGAACGCCCCTCGCTGGGATCCCCAGGCTGTTGCGTTTGCCAATGCACTTGCTGTGAGACTTGGGCTGTGAGCATGGGGCATCAGCAGCTGGAGAGTGTGAATTTCCCAGAGCCTGGATTTCAGCCCCAGGCTTCTAACTGTGATCAGAACCTGATAAGCCTCCTGCCCAGGAGAGGGATGTCTTCCTGGGGAGAACGGTCTAACCTCTTCCCTCACTTCGCCCTGTTCATACATTGTTCGTGGAAAGTGGGATTCAGGCCCCCTCTGTGTAAGCTGTATTTTCTCCACACCTGCATGCAGTTGTGGGCGTGTTCCAATGCCCTCTTCACAACACAACTCCAAGGTGTGCGTGGGGGGTGGAGGGGAGGTTCATTTTCCCGGCTACTGAAAGCCAAAGTTGACTTGGAACTGATCTGTCTATAAGGGCATTCAGTAAGTGCTCAGACAGCAAAGGAAAAAAAAAAGAAAAAAACACTTTCCCTTCTCCACTTCCTGGGCTCTGTGCTCTTGCGTATCAGCACAGGGACTCCACTGTCCAAAAACGTCTGTCTTCTTTTCTCACTGACACTCGCTGTGTTTTTAATGATGCATCAGATAAATGAACAGCGTTTAGTTCATCACCTGTCTGCTGGTGATGATTTAAATGGCTCCCGGGTTTTCATCGTTATCGGCAGTACTCCCGTAAAGAACACCTGCCCACAGCTACTTTGCCCTGTCTTGTAATTCCTTGAAGGCTAAATGTCAGAGCTCTGATCACTGCAAAAAAAAAACCAAAACAAAACAAAAAAACAAACAAACAAAAAACACATGGCCCAAAGTCTTTCGTGACTCCTGATGTATTTTTTACAATTATTTCTCAAAATCCTTCATTTATGTTGTCATCCACAGTTAAAGAACTTATTGGCCTCCCAATATCTGCCCCAATGTTGAATATTATATTTTTTCAGGTTTGGAATTTTAACAAAAAAAAAAAGATTTCTTTATGTGTTTGAAAGGCAAAGTGACAGAGAAACACAGAGAGATAAAGACATTCCCCAAATGCCCACGACAGCCAGCGCTGGGCCGGGCCAAAGCCAGGAGCTGGAGCTTCTTCTGGGTTTCCCAATGTGGGTGTCAGAGGCCCCAGCACTTGGGCCATCATCTGTTGCTTTTCCCAGGCCCTTAGCAGGGAGCTGGACCAGAAGTGGAGCAGCTGGGACTCAAACCAACAGCCAGATGGGATACCAGCATTGCAGGCAGTGGCTTTACTTACCATGCTACAGCGCCGACCCAAGGCCAACATTTAAAAAGTAGTATCAGGCCCTTCACTTGGGTTCAGACAGCGTGTAACATTAAACAGGGGCTGGCATTGTGGCATAATGTATGAAACCACCATTCATGATACAGGCATCCCATATGGGAGCCAGTTCGAGTCCCGGCTATTCCATTTCCCACCCAGCCCCCTGCTAATGTGCCTGAGAAAGCAGCAGAAAACAGCCCAGGTGCTTGCATACCTGTACCCACGTGGGAGATGCAGATGAAGCTCCTGGCTTTGGCCTGGCCTAGCCCTGGCCTTTGCGGCCATCAGGGGAGTGAACCAGCGGATGGAAAACCTCTCCATGTCTTTTCCCCCCTCTCTCTCTCTAACTCTATATTTCAAATAAATAAAATAAATCCTAGGAAAAACCATCGGAAGCAATGCGAAGGTCTTAGGTCTTTTACTAACAGTAAACTCAGTGTGGATTACAGATCTAACTCGATGCTGAGCTCACTATGCCACACCAGCCCCCGTGTTTGGCTCCTAGACTCTCCCAGTTCTGACATCCCGTGTCTTTCATTTCCCACGTGACACCGACAAGAGATTTCATGCCGGCACCACGGCTCACTAGGCTAATCCTCCGCCTTGCGGCGCCGGCACACCGGGTTCTAGTCCTGGTCGGGGCGCTGGATTCTGTCCCGGATGCCCCTCTTCCAGGCCAGCTCTCTGCTGTGGCCCGGGAGTGCAGTGGAGGATGGCCCAAGTGCTTGGGCCCTGCACCCCATGGGAGACCAGGAGAAGCACCTGGCTCCTGGCTTCGGATCAGCGCAGTACGCTGGCCGCGGTGGCCATTGGAGGGTGAACCAACCGCAAAAGGAACCCTTTCTCTCTGTCTCTCTCTCTCACTGTCCACTCTGCCTGTAAAAAAAAAAAAAAAAAAAAAAAAAAAAAAAAAAAAAGAGAGAGAGAGAGCGAGCGATTTCACCCTTCTGAGAGCTGTCGTGGTGTGATTTTTCACGAACACTTGCTCTGCACAGGACTAAAAGCACCTGCGTTTGATGGAATAGATGCTGGTGGCCTCTTAAAGGGTCCCTCTTCGGTCCACTCAACTCTGCTCAGGAGCCAGAAAGAGCAAACCGCTCACTCCACCCCTTGCTAATGGCAGTAATAATAATAGCTCCCATTACAGGTAGAACTAAATCCAGACGTCTCCCATGGCCTGCCTGATCTGGCCATTGCCTACCTATTGGGTTTCATTGACCCAAGTACAAGCTCCCCAGCTAGATGGCCCTTGACCTTGCTTAAGTCACTTCTCCCCCAGAGCTAAAGGCCTGTCACTCACCATGGCATTGATGTCTGTGTCCCTGTGTCCCTTCGACTCAAAAGCAAACTACTCCAGCTGGTGCTTTTTATGCCTTCTTCACCCTCTGCAGGCCCAAGGAAACACAGCCTAGGCACCTGACACTCACCGTGAATAATTGCACCTTTTATAAACCACTTATAAACCTTTCCAAAGACAACAAAAGGGAGTAAAGGGAGTAATTCTTTTTTCTTTCTCTTCTTCTTCTCTCTCTCTCTCTTTTTTTTTTTTTTTTTTTTTTGAGAGGCAGAGTCACAGAGACAGGGAGACACAGAGAGAAAGAGATCTTCCATCCACTGGTTCACTCCCCAAATGGCCACAAAGGCCATGGCTGAGCCAGGCCATAGCCAGGAGCCAGGAGCTTCTTCTAGGTCTCCCACGTGGGTGCAGGGGTCCAGGTAGTTGGTCCATCTTCTGCTGCTTTCCCAGGTGCATTAGCAGAGAGCCGTATTGGAAGTGGAGCAGCCGGGACTCCAACGGGCACCCATATGGGATGCTGGTGTCGCAGGCAGCAGCTTTACCTGCTGCACCACAGTGCTGGCTCCTCCAATGGTTTCTAACCCCAAACCTTCGCAAGGGGTGTCTGAGCCCCGGCCTGTGGACAGCACTGGGCATGAAGGACCTCACAGCCTTGGTCTTTCTCTCAGTGGCTAGGAGATAAGCCAGGTGATGCAAAGGTAAGGCCAGGTGGGATGCGATCAGCATTGCTCAGAGTTTACAGAGCGAATCTGTTTCTGACTACGGAGACTCTGTGACGTGGGAGAGGTTGTGTTTGCATATCAGCTGTTAGCACAGATGAACACTCCCAACTTCTGATAAAATGCAGATTGTCATTTATAAGCAGCTGTCTGGCCCTAGCAGCCACGCCCAGGAGGCGCCTTAGGGTGCAGAATTCGGTGTTGCCTTTGTTACCCGTCCTCCTGCAGTGCTTCTGACCCAAGCCCAGCTTGCTCATGTGCTAAAATGCACACCTGTCGATTTTTCTCTCTCTTTCTTGGAAAGCAGAGCCCGTGTCAGCATGTCATTTGCTTTACTCTCTACTCTCCTTCAAGAAAAAAAAAAATTTGTGTTGACCTCTTGGCCATTGCGTCTTTCATCCTCAAGACAAGATGCGTTTCCAGGCTTATCCCTGGCAGCCTTGGCCAGGAGTGAGGCTGAGGAACCAGCCGTGCTGCAGGGTGCAAGGGGCACAGCAGTGTGGGGCTCGAATCAGGGGAGGCTCTGGGTCCTCAGTGAGGGACGTGAGTTGTAGCCACCTGGGAAGTGGGCTGGACCGGTAGCTACCATGGTCTATGATGGGGACACGTGGGAGTATTTTGACTTCATTCCTGAAATATTTCCACTGTTCTTAGTTCCTGCATCAGGAACGGTATGAGCAAGGCAACCTTCCATGTCCCCCAGTGCAGATACTGGCGTTCGAGCCTAAGGCAGGCGACCACTCTCCTGGTCAGGGCAAGGGGGCCACTTTACCCCAGGGCTTCCGTCATCAGTGGTACCAGCAGGTGACTGCAGTCCCCAGTGGCATCCTCAATCCTCTAATCCTGCTGCCTCCTCCCTCCCAGCTCTGGAAGAAATGTGCTCGCCTCGCCTGTAACTTCCTGGTCATCTTCATTCCCTGGGAAATGAGGATAAAGAAAATCGAGAGTAAGTACTTGCACCTGGGGCAGGGCGGGAGGGCGGGCGTGCGGGACCTGTGGCACCGCAATCCACAGCCCCAGATGCACCTGGCGGGTCCTGGCCCTCACACTGAGTGCTGGGTGCTCTGGCATGGCTGGGGCTGCCCAGACTCCCGGGAGACACGGGATGGGAGGCACGGGTCTGTCCCACCCCCTCCCAGGATGGTAACAGTCTCTGCGTGGCTTCCCAAGGCGGCTCTGATGGTCTCTCCCGGTACATTCCCCCTCCAGCTCATTCAACACAAACCCCAAAGCATCAAGTGAGAAATAAGGAGGAAAAAAAAGTCACATGGGGGTATTGCAACAAGCAAATATGAAAGACTGCATTTTCAGAGTTTTTTTTTAACTTATTTGATAGGCAGAGTTAGAGAGAGAGACACAGAGAAAGGTCTTCCTTCCATTGGTTCACTCCCCAAATGTCCACTACAGCCGGCGCTGCACCAATCCGAAGCCAGGAGCCAGGTGCTTCCTCCTGGTCTCCCATGGGGTGCAGGGCCCAAGCACTTGGGCCATCCTCCACTGCACTCCCGGGCCACAGCAGAGAGCTGGCCTGGAAGAGGGGCAACCGGCACAGAATTCGGCGCCCCGACCAGGACTAGAACCCGGGGTGCCGACATCGCAGGCGGAGGATTAGCTTAGTGAGCTGCGGCACCCGCCAGGCCAAAATGTTAAACTGCATCGTAAAAGCTACGACCCGAACAGGATTGTGCTGAAATTGGCTGACAATTCAAAGGTAAAAGCAAAGAAACTCAGAGACAGGTAGGAATGCACACAGACCTCTCGGTTGCGGTCATTGTTGCAGCCGGTCTGTTACTGAGTTATTGCTGGAACAGTTGATTCGACTATTTAAGAAGCTTGGTTCTTCCACTTGAAAGTTCCACTAAAGGCCTAAATACGCAGTAGGAAACCACGAAGGAACTGGAGAAAATATAGGCACTGTGACTTCAGCTTTGGCAAGAGGACCTATCTAATTAATATAAAAGAGAAGGAGGAGGAGTGGGCACTCAGCACATCCAGTGTAGATGCCCACGCCCCGCCTCGGCATGCCTGGGTTTGATCCCAGCTCCCTGCCAGTGCACGAGGAATAGTTCGAGCAGTTGGGGTCCCGCCACCCACATGGGAGTCCTGGGTTGTTTCCTGGCTCCTGGTTTTGGCTCCAGCCCAGCCCCAGTTGTTGGGGACAGTTAGAGATTGAACCAGAGATAAGATCTCTTTGTGTGTATGTCTTTGCCTCTCTCTCACACCCTCTGGGTCTCTGCCTCTCAAATGAAAAAAATAAATAGTAAGTTAATAGAAAAATTTTAGGAGTAAAGAAAGAGATCACCAAAGAAAGTATTGTGTTTTTTTATTTATTTATTAAAGATTTATTTATTAATTTGAAAGTCAGAGTTACACAGAGAGAGATGGAGAGGCAGAGAGAGGGAGGTCTGGTTCACTTCCCAAATGGTTGCAATGGCCAGAGCTGCAGCGATCCGAAGCCAGGAGCCAGGAGCTTCTTCCAGGTCTCCCATGAGGGTACAGGCACCCAAGGACTTGGGCCATCTCATACTGCTTTCCCAGGCCACAGCAGAGACCTGGATCAGAAGTGGAGCAGCCAGGACTTGAACTGGCACCCATATAAGATGCTGGTACTGCAGGTGGCAGCTTTACCTGCTATGCAACAGCGCCAGCCCCGTGATATTTAATTATATTTAAGGAGCGGTTTTGGAGGGCTGGCACTGTGGCACAGCAGGTTAAGCCACACTCTGGGATGCCCGCCTCCCATATGGGAATGCTGGGCACAATGCCAGCTCCTTTGCTTTCAATCTGCCTTGCTGCTAGTGCATCCTAGGGGCAGCAGATGATGGCTAAAGTGCGTGGGACCCTGGGACCCACATGGGAGAACTAGAGAAGGGGTGGGCTCCTGGCTCCTGGCTCCTGGCTCCTGCCTGGCCTCGCCCTGGCTGTTGCAGGCATTTAGGGGAGTAAAGTCTCTCTCTGTCTCTCTCTCTCCTTCTCCCCCCCCATTCTGCCTTTCAAATAGATCAAAATAATTAAACACTTTTTAAAAGCTAAACCAAAAACACTCTATATCCACAAAACCACTAAAAGTTAGCTGATGAATTTGGAAGAACATTTTCAATATTTAAACGGCAAGCTGCACTGTCTTTCCCTCCACCACGCAGAGCGCTCACTGCCAGGGTGCACAGTTGCCCCCTTCCCTAGAGCATTGTCCCTGCCCACCTGGTCCCACCTGCGAGGCGCGCATCGCCCGCCCTCCTCCTCCAAGCCCACCAATGGCCGCGAGGCAATGCCTGACAGCTGGGCGCCGAGTCTGACCCCTGTAACTTGTGCTCCAATGATAGCTGTAGGATCAGCCTGGGCAAGGCTGCAGCTGAGACCCCAGCCAAACTGGCCTGGCCCCTTCCCCCACCACCCCTCAGCTGGCTTCCCTTCTCAACCTGCAGTTCTAGGAAACCCCACCTCAGAGGCGCTGTTCACTGCGGAGCCATTCATCCTGCCGGGAACTCACCAAACAAGGAGCGGCTACCTAAGGAGCCAATCCCTGCCATGGAACACTAAGATCCATTTCATAGAAGAATTATTCATAACGGGAGAAACGTGCTGTAGAGCGATATCAACTTTACCCGAAAGTTTATGTATACAGAATAATTAGGGTTAGACTAGAAGCCTACTAGCAATTACGTATAGTAGTGATTTTAATTTAGTGACCTTGGAATGGGCATCTTTTACTTCTTTTCTTTGTGATGGTTTGTGTTTTTCAACTCATGTGGCCAACAGAAACTTGTTATAAATATTTAAGAGCTTTTTTTTTTTTTTGACAGGCAGAATGGACAGTGAGAGAGAGACAGAGAGAAAGGTCTTCCTTTGCCGTTGGTTTACCCCACAATGGCCGCTGCGGCCAGCACACCACGCTGATCCGAAGGCAGGAGCCAGGTGCTTCTCCTGGTCTCCCATGGGGTGCAGGGCCCAAGCACTTGGGCCATCCTCCACTGCACTCCCAGGCCACAGCAGAGAGCTGGACTGGAAGAGGAGCGACCAGGACAGAATCCGGCACCCCGACCGGGACTAGAACCCGGGGTGCCAGCGCCACAGGTGGAGGATTAGCCTAGTGAGCCGCGGCGCCAGCCAAGAGCTTTTTTTAAATAAAGGGCGACACAAATCCACCTGCAGCAGAATATCGTCAGACTAGCGCCTGCTCTCTTAACTTCCTCTATGCTCGACAGATAAACATTTGTTCCTCACGACCCTGTTTATTTTAGAATAAGTGCACATGGGTGATAAAGTTGCAGAGAGAAGGTTAACCTCGTTTTTCACCCTGACAAAATTTTCATCTTGAAATTAAGATACGAGGACCCTCAGAAAGATTTTTGGAATTCTCAAAATGATGCAGAATAGGAAAGAATTGCAGCAAAATTCTCCAGAGATACCCATGCTTCTTAACACACATGGACATAGTTAATTTGCAAGGAATGATTTAAAGGAATAGGGAAATAGGCATTGAATTGTATCGTAGGCAAATTGGGGATTTTGTTTTCTGCAGGTAGAACTTGTAGATTGTGTTCATGTAATCTTTTTGTAATTTTTCAAAAATTTTTTATCACTCTACAGAGAACAGATTTCCCGTAGTTCTGATGTAGAATTTTAGGGACTATAAAGCTATCCCCCCAACTCCTCCCACCCCACCCCTGCCCCCCTCTGCTCCCCCCTTGGTGTATCTAAGTTAGTATCTGGAGGCTGCACTCTGATAGACACAACAGCAATAGCATCAGTCTTACTGGTCCAGAACGAGCCGCGGGGTCACTCGGCAGAGACCTTGACCCGCGGGGATCGCCCACACGCTCGCTCTCCTCTCTGCAGGCCACTTCGGCTCAGGCGTCGCCTCCTATTTCATATTCCTGAGATGGTTATTTGGGATCAACATCGTGCTCACCATCATGACGGGGGCCTTCATCGTTCTTCCCGAGGTAAGAGCTACAGCAGCCGAGGACAACGCACCGCGCGTTGAAAACAGAATTAAGAGGGAGCCGGGGCTTGGAGTGAGAGCTCACGAGCGGGCCCCACAAAGGGCCAGGCAGTCCATATTTCAGGGCCCTTCCCTCCTCACCACAGCTACTATGACCTGCAGAGTGGCCCCAGAGTGGCCACAGACTGGACACAAACCGTGAGAGCAGCTGGGTCCCCGCGAACATTTTACAGATGGCTCCGGCAGTTTGGATTCCACATTGTTTTTATGTATCACAAAAATAGGAGTCTTCCTTTGATATTTTTTGTTTTTTTCTTTTGGACCATTGAAAACTGCAAAAATCATTCTTAGCTCCCTGGCCGTAGCAAAAGAGGCCAGGGCCCTGATTGGACCTAACAGGCAGTTTGGCAATCCGAGGTAAAAAGATAACCCATCTCTCATCCAAACTGCATCCTTCCAAATCAATGTCCCCATGGTTCTACAGATGCCCGATGGCCTCCATAACTCCCCACAGTCTCACTCAGAGTGCCCCCCCAACTGGCCCTCACCAGACAAGGCAGAAATCTGGCCACCTGACTGATTTTCCACCCGTGAGAGCCAAGCAGAGACCCAGCTCCCAGCTCCCGGAGGACTCCCACGTGTGGTCCCCTCCCCGGGGCCCCCAGGACACCTTCTTCTCTCTTCCCAGCTGATTGCAGGCCAGCCCTTCGGCAGCACAGCCAGCAAGACCATCCCCAGCGAGCTCCTGGCGTCCGCCCAAGACCTGGACACGGTCTGGTCCCTGGGGGTGAGGCGGGGCTGACCCCACCCTTCCCTTCCGGCGGGAGGGGGCGATGGGCGGCAGCTCCGGGGCTGGGAGTTCTCAGCATCGGAGCCACCCGGGCGCTGTCTTCCCAGGGCTACCTGCAGTACTCAGTCCTATTCTACGGCTACTACAGCAGGGAGAGGAGGATCGGCAGAGCCGGCTACCGACTGCCCTTGGCGTACTTCCTGGTGGGGATGGCTGTGTTTGCCTACAGCTTCATCATCCTTTTAAAAAAGTACGACTGCTCAGTTTCTCCAAGGCCATGGCAAGAACCCCCGTGAGATGGTTGACCTCCCTGAGTCATGCCAACAACCCTGTGAGGTTAAAGCGTCGCTGTACCCATTTTATAGATGAGGAGACCAAGGCTACAGGAGGTTTTGTTGTTGCTGCTGTTGTTTCTAATCAGCACTTACTGAACACCTCCAACTTGGTGCTAGGGTCTGTGCTGGGTTCTAGAGAGACAAGAATCACACAGACTTGACAACTGATGCCATTTTAGGCCATGTCATAGCTGTACTGATGGAGAGTTGAATGATAAGTTTCAGATGTGGCAGAATGCAAAGCAACCCATCCGTTATCTATCTGCCTGTGACCTGGGACAGGTTCTTTTCTTTAAAAAAAGATGTATTTATTTATGTATGTATGTATTTATTTGAAAGGCAAAGTGGCAGAGAGAGAGAGAGCTCCTGTCTGCTTGTTCACTCCCCAAATGCCCGTAGCAGTCACGGCTGGACCAGGCTGATGCCAGGAGCTGGGGACTCTGATCTGGGCTACCCTCTTCTAGCACCCTGCCGCTTGTGGCATTTAGCAAAGCATAGATTAGCCTGTGACTAGAGCAGGTGACGGGGGCCTTCGCTTCATCTGGGGCTCTCGGCTTAGCTCCTGGCGGCCTCGGGACCCTGCCTGGAAGACATAGGCCCTTTACTGGATGTTGACCTGTGAGAGGCAGGTGGGAGCAAGAATTGTGGATGGAGATGACAGCCAGAGATCTAGGGGACAGGGCAGTTGCATCCGGGGAAGGGTCCTCACTCTTGCCTTCGACTATCTAAAGGAGGGTGGTGTCGGGGAGGGGACCACAGCTTCCGCGGCCTTTCTGGGGGTAGCATGAGCACCAAGAAGGCAGCTTCCACAGTTTGTCCACCAGCACAGCTGCACACAGGTGGCCTGGCCAACTCCCAGGGTACACACACCCGCAGCCATCAGCTGCACCCTCCGTGGCTAATGCAATGCAAAAGGGCCAGCTGGAAGTGTGGGCTGAAGGCCGGCCAGGACTCCGTACCTACCAGAGGGGACAGCTCTTTTTGCTCACGGCTGCCACGGCTGAGTGTGCCCCAGCCCCAGGGGATGACCCCACTGCCAACGCTCTTCCGGTCGCCTTGTTCTGAGTCCTCTTTTGCAGGATGGCCAAGAACTCCCGCACCAGCCTTGCCAGCGCTTCCCATGACAACTACGCCTTCTGCTGGCGGGTGTTTTGCGCCTGGGATTATCTGATTGGGAACCCTGAGGCTGCAGAGAGCAAGACCGCAGCCATTGTGAACAGCATCAGGGTGAGCGGGCGAGCCAGGAGAGGGCGGTCTGGAGGGCCGGTTCGCAGGACCTGAGCGGGCACCGCCCCATGCCCACAAGGCTCGTGGTTCAAGGACACCTGTCTACCAAATGCGGCCCTTGGAGATTTGCCCAGGGTCCCATGGGTTCTGGGAAGAAAATATTGGAGCTTCTCTTAATTTTCATCTTTAAAATGTTTCCCTCGTCACATTTTGGAATGTGTATTTTTGATCACTTATATCATGGAGTCTTAACATGCTACCCATATAGGAGGGGACTCCAAACTGTTCTTGGAAAGACAAAATTAAAAGGGAATTTTATTTTGATGCAAAAAAAAATTGAAATCCATGAAGTTTTTTTTTTTGCAATGTGCATTTTTCCTGATTTTTTTCAAAGTCCTTTGTATAATGTGTAAATAATAAATACATAAGTGAGGACATAGCCTTCCAGTTTTAACTTAGAAGTTACTGCTGTCCAAAGCACTCAGAAACCTGAACACAGACAATTAAATGGTGCCCTCTTGAGACAAAAAGAAAAAAAAAAGACAAAAAAATTCAGGTGATTTGAATGATCCCAATGAGCCCCTTCCCTTTTCCTCCATTTTGGCATGTAAGTGGTTGATATCCACAGAATCTTCCAGAACAAAGTCTTAGCCATCAGGGATAAGCATTCAAGGGCTAGGTAAGCCGTTTCTAAGGACTCTAATTCATGATGGTGCTGAGCTCTTAACCCGTGTCTGTTTTTCCTTCAAGGAGGCGATTCTGGAAGAACAGGAAAAGAAAAAGAGCAAAAACCTGTAGGTACCGAGGCCCCGGGCTGAATTCAGCGCTGTTTTATTTCAGAGTGGTGCAAAAATCGTCAGCGTTTGCATCTCATTTTCACAGCTGCCAGCAATTCTCCTTTCTTTGTAATACTCGCTCTTCCAGGCGCGAGGTCCGAAGGCACAGGAGTCATGTTCTCCAGCAGTATCTCCCATCTAGAGACCCCACAATCAGCCAGTTTGCCCAGTTTCCTGCTCTCTGACCTAGATAACAAAACAGATGTTTTTATTTGTTGATTTACTTTTATATGAAAGAAAGAGAGACAGAGACAGACAGAGAGAGCTCTCATCTGCTGGTTCACTCCCCAAATGCTGGCAACAGCTGGGGCTGGGTCAGGCTGAAGCCAGGAAGTTGGAAACAACCCCCCACCCACTTCCCGCGTGCACTTAGCAGGAAGCTGGAGTCGGGGATGGAGCTGGGACCTAGATCACTGTGCATTCCAAGAGCTGCCCGCACGCTAAGAGGCACGCAGGTGGTGAGACCACGTGAGGAAAGAGCAGAGCCCACATCCCAGCTCATAGCTGCTCTATTTCCTCGTTAGCTAGCAGGTAGCTCTGTGGGCCACATCTATTCCAGCAGCTGAGTCATAGCAACGAAACGGACCAAAGTGTGGGAGCTCACGGTCTCCAGGGAAGAGATGCCGCGCCGTGTCAGGTGCTTCCTGTGGGATGACAGGCAGACTCGGGGTGTCCCCCATTCCCCCTGCATGTCTTTGTGTCTGTCCTCACCCCCAGGGCAGTGACCATCTGTCTGCGGATTGTGGCCAACGTCCTGGTGCTCCTCTCGCTGGCTGGGAGCATCTATCTCATCTACTTCGTGGTGGATCGGTCCCAGAAGCTCGAGCAGTCCAAGAAGGAGCTGACACTCTGGGAAAAAAATGAGGTAGCCCCACCCCACAACCGGCATGCGCCCTCGGGTGGGGGGGGGGACGCGGAAGGGGCCTGCGCCCCTGGCTCTCAGGCGGGCCGGTGGGGATACCTCCAGGGGAAGGTTCAGTCTTCTTGTCCTTGAACTTGGACTAGGAGGGCTTTGAGCCGGGCAGCAGCACCAGGCTTGGCTGGATGATTTTGTTAGTGTTGGTGGGGAAGGGTTATGGCCTCAGGTGGTCCCACTGTTCTCTCTCTGTGCCATCTGGGCTCTGCTCTCCCTCACATATGGCTTCTAGAAGTGGACTCTGACACCTTCACTGTTCCACAGCATGTCAGAAGCCAGTTGTTAAGCACTTAGGTGGTTCCATATTTTTTTATTATTTAATATAGTTGAAAGGCAGAGAGATAGAGAGAGAGGGAGATAGGGGCTGGTGCTGTGGCGTGGCAGATAAGGCTGCCGCCTCAGCGCCAACATCCCCTGTGGGTGCTGGTTCGAGTCCCGGCTGCTCCACTTTTTCTGATCTTGCTCCCTGCTAATGCACCTGGGAAAGCAGCAGAAGATGGCCCAAGTGCTTGGGCCCCTGCACCCACGTCAGAAACCTGAATGGAGCTCCCAGCTCCTGGCTTTGGCCTGGCTCAGCTCTGGCCATTGCAGCCATTGGAGGAGTGAACTGGTGGATGCAAGATCTCTCTTGCTCTCTGTCTCTTCCTCTGTCTTTCCTTCTCTGTAACTCTGACTTTCAAGCAAATAAATCATTTAAAAAGAGAGAGAGAGAGATGATTGGGGGGGGGGGGTGCAGAGATGCCCTTTGGTGGTTCACTCCTTGAATGCCCACAACTGCTGGAGTGGACCAGGTCAAAGCTGGCATCTGGAACTCAATCCAGGTCTCCGTCAGGGATAGCAGGGCCCAATTACTTCAGCCATCACTGCTGCCTCCCAGGGGCTGCATTGGTGGGAAGCTGGATTCAAGAGCCAGAGCTGGAGCCAGAGTTAGAAATCAAATCCATGGGCCCGGCACCGTGGCTCACTTGATTAATCCTCTGCCTGCGGCACCGGCATCCCCTATGGGTGCCAGGTTCTAGTCCCAGCTGCTCCTCTTCCAGTCCAGCTCTCTGCTGTGGCCCGGGAAGGCAGTGGAGGATGGCCCAAGTGCTTGGGCCCTGCACCTGCATGGGAGACCAGGAGGAAGCACCTGGCTCCTGGCTTCAGATTGGCACAGCGCCAGCCGTAGCGGCCATTTGGGGGGTGACCCAATGGAAGGAAGACCTTTCCCTCTGTCTCTCTCTCTCTGTCTAACTCTGCCTGTCAAATTAAAAAAAAAGAAAGAAAAAGAAAGCAAGAAAGAAAAGAAATCAAATCGAGGCACCACAATGAGAGACCAGGAAATCACTGAGCAAACATCCACCCTGGCTTCTGTATTTCTACGTTACAGCTAAGGCTTCCAGAACCAGCTCCACATTCCGAGTGGCTTGTGTGAATATCCCCCTACATAAAAAGTACCAAGTGGGAGGCCGGGGGCAACTTTAGAATTCTTTTTATAAGGATTTATTTATTTATTTGAAAGGCAGAGGTACAGAGAGAGAGAGGGAGATTCAGAGAGAGGTCTTCTGTCTGCTGGTTCACTCCCCCAAAGGCCACAATGGCCAGGGCTGGGCCCATTTGAAGCCAGGAGTCAGGAACTTCTTCCCCATCCTCCATGCAGATGCAGGGACCCAAGCACTTGAGCCATCTTCTACTGCTTTCCCAGGCCATGGCAGAGTAGCTGGATTGGAAGTGGAGCAGCCGGGACTCAAACAAGTGTCCACAGGGGATGCTGGCATGGCCGGTGCTGAAGATGGTGGCTTAACCTGCTAAGCCACAGTGCCGGGCCCAATTTTAGAATTCTTAACATTTGCTATTAGACTGTTGTTCTGAAAGTTTGCCTCAGTTAATCTGTAAAGACTCGGAGAGAGAGAAACAGCACAAAAACCACTCTTGTACCATTTCGTGAAAATGCTGAACAGCTTTAGGGCTCCGAAATACCAAACGCATAGGCAGCAGTTGGGTCATCAATTCCCCCATATGTATCAATCAACGTACCGCAGTTTATCAAAAACTGACACTGAACTAGGCCATTTTTTCCTATACCTCTGTTTCCTGCCAACTAAATACATTATGTAAATATT
This sequence comes from Oryctolagus cuniculus, assembly GCF_051225735.1. Classification (NCBI taxonomy): domain Eukaryota; kingdom Metazoa; phylum Chordata; class Mammalia; order Lagomorpha; family Leporidae; genus Oryctolagus; species Oryctolagus cuniculus. Next base: position 103,614,398 of record NC_142878.1, read on the forward strand.
TGTTTGTTTACAGATAGATGGATAGCTTTTTTCTAAAACAGAAATGTCACAAAATTATGTCCTATGTTAGCAGACACATCTCATCGTACCAGCTAAAATTCCTCTTTATTTTGCCCTAAGCACAGAGAAGAAGGGCCAGGCATATGCCCTGGGTAATTAATTTTCCGTGTACAGAGGAATATTAAATTACTTCTCTGCTTTCCTTTCTCTATTCATAATGGTTGCAGTTATTTTCATCTTCCAACCACAGCCAGCAAAGTATAAATAGTGTGAGGTTGTAATTGGAAAATGTGGTAAAGATGCTAGCGAGTGCCCAGTGCATGTGCGAATAGTCACTAGAGTTCCAAGGACGACAAAACCCATGGCAAAGCGGTGCTGGCCTCTTGAAAGAGGGGTGTTGAGCTGAGATTGAGGAAGATTGTCCACTTCAGAATGGCCTGAGCCTGATGGAATATTAAGCTAAGAGGCTGGACTGTGCTGGGGGCCGGCAGCCACAGTGTAGGGGGTGGTGTGTGCTCTCTTGGCAGGTGAGCGTGGTGGTGTCCCTGGTCACCATGTTAGCACCGTCAGCCTTCGACCTCATCGCCGCCTTGGAGATGTACCATCCACGGACCACGCTGCGCTTCCAGCTGGCCAGGTAAGGGAGCCGGGGCAGGAAGTGCCACCACGTGGTGGCTCCCCCATCTGCCCAGCCCCCATGGGCGTGGAAGTCCCTCCAGAGCCAGGCCTTTACTTCTCTTCTCCCGATGCTTGGCACAGGACTCTACCTGTGCGTGCAACGGGAGCGAAGCCGGAGATGGCGGGAGAAGGGGAGGAGCCAGATGACAAGGAGATAAGGAATGGATTGAAAGGTCCTGGAGAAGAGGAGGAGGGGGAAGAGGAGGAGGGGAAGGGAGGAGTAGATAGAGAAGAGAGCCAAGGAGACGATGGAATGTGTCTGGCTTCCCTCCTCATTCAGTTTTCTCATGGCTTGGCTATGCATAGTGCAAGAGGACCCTGCCATTCTCCATACATGAGAGGAGCAGTTCTTGTTTTGATAACAAAATCCCCAAAGCATGGACTCACAGAGGTTCTTGTGGATATGCCTAGAAGCTTCTGGAGTCATCCAGACCAGCTGGTGGCCCCGACAGCAGGTGCTATAGGCAGACCTGAGCAGCAGCAGGCCAGTTGCATCCGAGGGGATGGCCTGGGACCCCCCACACACACACACACATACACAGGTGTAAGGCACCTGCATCATTTGTAGTGCTGGCCTCAGCGCTCTCCCCTCCCCCTCCAGGACCCTGGTCGCATCTGTGCCTTGAGCCCTTGGATTGAGTTTAGGTGGGGTATTCCCTCGGCTGGAGCCCAGGAGGGAGTTCAGAGCCTCGGCTACCTGGCCCCAACTCCCATCGCCATCTACACTGGTTTCGCTGGCTTTTCTCAAATGACACCTGAGAACATTCTGGCAGCTTGCCGCAGACCACTCTGGGAAGACTTGCCCTCCTCCAGGAGTCGGCTAGCATCTGGTGGCGAGGACCCAACAGTAAATGTTTTAGGTTTATGGGTTGTACAGCCTGTCCTAGTTACTCAATGCCAACACGGAAGGCGCCATGGGCAATACACACAGGAGAGGGTGCAACCATGTTCTACCCCAGCCTGGAAGGCCATAGCTTGCCAGCTCCCGGAATCCAACCATCATTTCAAAGACCAAAACAATAGGAGTAGAGTGAGCAAAAGGTTGGAAAAATCTCACAGTCAAGAGAAGATCGGGGACCAGGCTCTTGGTCCCTGGCTCCTACCCCTGGGTCTTTCTGCCCTCCTCTTCTGCCTGGTATGCCTTCCTCGGCTCCTTCCTCACTAGCAAGCAGTGGGGGAGAATCAATTCCATGATTGCATTTGGTCAAACAGCAATCCTATTACGCAGATTGGCCTCGTTATTCACGATCAAAACAAGGAAAACAGAGACATCAAGAGATTTAGGCCGGTGTCTGGAAATAAGAGCGAGATGCGTTTTGGTGCCATTAACTCCCCCGCGGATCATGGTGCCTTCAATGAGAGGCACAGTGAAACCAAAAGCAATGGTGATGCCAAGACAGAGGCGGTGAAACTGACGTGGTCTTTCCTTTAGCCCTCACTTGCTGTGCACCCCGAGGGCCTTGCCCTGTGCTGGACACTGTGGATACAGGACTAGAATCCGGGCACTGCCCCCAAGAGGGAAAGTCACAGTGAGTTGCCGTGATGTCCCACAGAGAAGCCTCCACCCTGGAGAAGAGATGGCTCAGCCTGTAGGAATGGCCACCTTGTCATCCCCTATCAACTGATGATGACAATGGCATGATTCCCCAAGCGCAACTGTTGCCCCATTGAACATTCGGAAGCCTGCCATTTTCTGTTCTCTATTCCCCAAACTTAAGACTCAAGGCTGCATCTTGGGCCATCCCAATGATGGGTTTCTCAGCGCCTTCCAAGTCTAGGGAAACTGACATCAAGTCGTGGGCCCCCGACTGGCACAGGCTGTCGCTGGCAGCTCCCCTTCGTGGAGAGCTGTCCACACCATAGCTGTCCTCAGAGTCGCTCTGTGCTTCGGAGGCGTCCAGCCTGCATCACAGAGGCAGAGCACTGAGCTCCAATGATTGTATCCGGCTCTCTCTAACCCCGTGAACCTGAGCTTGTCGCTTGACTCCTCCCTGGCTCAGGCCACCTGCCCTATAATTGGAGTGGTGTGGGGCCATGTGTACCTCACGGAGCTGTTGTGAGGACTGAATAAACCTGTATGGGAAATCTGGACAAGCCAGAGTGTGGCACGGAGCACACACTTCGTCACCCCACGCTTCAGAGAGCTGCTTCATAAAGCCACACTTTTTCCTCTACTCTTGTATTGCTAAAATGCAGAGCTGAGGGTAGAACCCCTGAGAAGCCTGTGGAAAGATTCCCAGTGGCCCACGGAGCTACTGGAGCTGGGTGCATTCTGGAATTCTGTGTTTCAAATGCCTGCAAGGTGATCCTGAAGGAAGCCAAGTGTGGCAGCCACTGTCTCGGTCTATCTGTGATGGTCTAGAACCGTGACCTTGCACGTGGTGGTCTTGTTTCTCAAGGTGGGCTTGTGCTTTCAGGGTCCTTGTGCTGTACCTGGGCAACCTCTACAGTCTCATCATTGCTCTCCTGGACAAAGTGAACAGCATGAGCATGGAGGTGAGCTCTGCACCCTGCACCTGCACCCTGGCCCACCCCTGCCAACCTTCCCCTCCCCCAGGCTCACTGCTGGCGTCAAGTCCAAACGAGGTTGTGGTTTTCTTAAGGTGAGGATAGAAAAAGCACCCCATTTCCCAGATAAAAAAAAACCGAGGCCACACAGACAAAGCTCAGAGAAGAGCCTGAGGCTGCCGAATCCATGTCTCTTTGCATCACACCACTGCGTCTCCTTTTCCGATAAGAGAACCAACCGACAGCTACTGCAAGTGATGCTGGGAGGAGTGACAGGCCGTGGGACTCCCTCAGAAAACCAGGAGAGGAGAACCATCTCATGAGAATTAGATCAGCCTAGGCCCCCACCATCCCTGCCTAGCAGGAGCCTCCATTCCCAGCCTGGGGGAGCTTTGCTGTCCATTTTCACCCTAGTCCACCTGGAGAATACAAAGTGGGGAGAAGAGACCCTCCATAGGGCTGTCTGTCCAAGGAATATCATACTCGCCTCCCATTTCAAGGCTCACAGGCAGAGGAAGCCATAGGACTCATGCTTTCTCACTCAGCGAGTTGAAGTTAGACAGACCTGGGTCCCTTCCTGTCACCGACAAGCAACATAGCCTTGAACCCTGGACTTTCACTCAGGGTTTCAGTCTCCCCATGTGAACATGGGGTGACAATCCTTACCCGAAACTCTTGTGAAGTGTGAGAAGAGATACCCTGTGGTACCCAGCACAGCATCTGACACCTACTGGGACCAATAGAGGCTACTGCCCCACTTTGTTCCATTATGCGATTGTGGGGGCTGATAGCAATCAAGTAGCTGGAGGGAGGGAGGGAGGGATAGATAGAGAGAGACAAAGAGACACAGAGAGAGAGGATTCGCCAGCAATGCAGTGATAGCTTTGGTGTCCAGAATATTTTTTTTAATTTTTATTTAACCTGATTTTTGTTTATCTGAGAGACACAGAAAGAGTTCCCATCCACTGGCTCACTCCACAAGTGCCCATGGTAGTGGGGATGGGGAGGGAATATAGGTCAGGCCAGGGCTAAGAATGGGGAACCAGGAGCCAGGAACTCAATCCAGATAACCCATTTGGGTGGCAGGAACCCAAGTACCTGGGACATCATCTGCTGCCTCCCAAGGAAGCTGGGATCAAGAATGGAGCTGGGACTGCAACCCAGGGACTCCAGTATGAGGTGTGGCGCCCCCAAGTGGCAGCTTAACCACTATGCTGAACTCGTGCCCCTGTGATGGAGTCTTATTACAGACACGTGAACGCCTCCTTGTCCCTCCTTCCCTTCATCCCTTCCTCCTCCTCTCCGTAGGAAACTGCTACCAAAAATAACGCAAGTTATTGGATGGATCCTCCCGCCTTGTTGGCCACCAGGACAGGTCCTGGAGAAGGGAGCTGGTCCACAGCTCAGCCTGGCGTAGAGCCCAGGAGAAACAGCACCTGGGCCTTGGAAGAGACCGGCATTCCCACCTCCACCACGCCTCTCACCAAGGCCAACAAGACCACGCTCTACCCCCAGCGTCTGCAAGGCCAGTGCTGGGAAACATACGTGGGCCAGGTGCTTCCCTTAGCCCTAACAAAGCCCTCCAGGTGCCTCCTGTCCCTTGACCCCAGCAACAATCCCAGATGTCATTGTCCCTAAGGTTCAGTGAGGTTTATGATTTCCCAGCTCTCAAAATGAATACTAACAGTCAGTGCAAGGACTCGCACGACACCGACTGTCCTAGGAGCTCAGTCCTCCTGAGAGTCCTATTTCTATCACCCTAAAAGCCACAAGGAGGAAGCTGAGGCACAAATGATTGAGTAACTTGCCCAATGACACCAGTCCTAAAGAATGAAGAACTGACCGCTTGCTTCCAAATCTGCCCTTTGCCCTTGAGTCTTAATCTTGTACAATTGCCCTCAACCCTCACCCAGGAGACATTGTCTGCTGGCTATGAGTTGTGAGCTTCCAGAAGTTTCTGAGGCCCAGGACCACAGACTCTTCCCTCATTTTGTGTGATGCTGCCTGGGATACCAACACGCAAACGCAAATTGACAAATAGCTATTGAGCACCGGTGAAGTGCAAAGAGACCACTGGCTTGGGCCCTCCCCCATGGGTGGGGCGGGCGGTAGGAGGGGCCCAAGGCAGGGCTGGCGGCATGGGAGGACACTCCTGTGTTTTAGGAGATGCTGAAGCTGTCCATCATTGACATGCTGTTCACCGTGGCCAGCATCCTGCTCATCGACTTCTTCCGAGGGCTTTTTGTTCGGTATTTGAGTGACTACTGGTGCTGGGACCTGGAAAGCAAGTTTGTAAGTAAAGCCCTGGGTCTTTCTTCCTGGGGAGGCCTGACAGGGGCCCTGTGCAGAGAAGACTGGTCAGGGTACAGGGAGGGGCATACACAGCTAAGTGCCATCGCCTTCTCATACTGCCATCTGCTGGGGTGGACACACAGGCACCGTTCTCCCACTGGGGCAAAGAACACCATATACAAAGGGTACTTCAAGAAATTCCTGGACAATGGAATTAAAAGTTTGAGTTGACTTCTTGTTAAAGATGTATGTTATTTATTTATTTGAAAGGCAATGCAATAGAGAGAGACAGAGAAACAGAGACAGAGAGAAATCTTCCATCTGCTGCTTCTCTCCCCAAATACCTGCAACTGTCAGGGCCGGGCTAGGCTGAAGCCAGGAGCCAGGAGCTTCAACTGGGTCTTGCATATGGGTGCAGGGGCCCTAACTCCTGAGCCATCATCAACTGCCTTCCCAGACACATTAGCAGGAAGCTGGATCAGAAGCAGAGCAGCTGGGGACGCGCTGTGGCGCAGCAGGTTAACGCCCTGGCCTGCAGTGCCAGCATCCCATACGGGCACCAGTTTCAGATCTGGCTGCTCCACTTCCGATCCAGCTCTCTGCTGTGGCCTGGGAAAGCAGTGGAAGATGGCCCAAGTCCTTAGGCCCCTGCACCCACATGGGAGACCTGGAAGAATCTCCTGGCTCCTGGCTTTAGATCTGCACATCTCCAGCTGTTGCAGCCAATTGGAGAGTGAACCAGCAGATGGAAAACCTCTTTCTCTCTCTCTCTCTCTCTCTCTCTCTCTCTCTCTCTCTCTCTCTCTCTCTTTCTCTCTGCCTCTCTTCTCTCTGTGTAACTCTGACTTTCAAATAAAGAAATAAATCTTTAATTAAAAAAAAAAAGAGGTGGAGCAGCCAGAACGAGCACTTCAGTATGAGATGCCGGTCCCGAAAGATTAAGTTTATTTCAGCACAAAAGGATGTTTAAATCCATGCCCAAGAGGAGTTTTCAAAAAGTTCCTGGAAATGTGTATTAACAGAAATCCATGCATGGGTTCCAAAAAAATGTTTTAGAGCAAAATAAAATGGCCTTTTAATTCCTTGAACCATTTGAAATGCCTTTGAATGGGACTAGATGCACTGATTTGTGCAAAGAGTCTTAGACAATTTTTTTTTTCCTAATGCAGAGGCTCATTTTTTTTCTCCTCCAGCCTGAGTATGGGGAATTCAAGATAGCAGAGAATGTGCTGCATTTAGTCTACAACCAAGGAATGATTTGGTAGGTACCAACGCTGCTTCTTACCTGGGCTTCCAGACCATCTGGGCTCGCACGGTCATTAGTCTGCATGGGACATGATCGTGATCAGCACAGCCTTAGGCATTCAGACAGGAGTGTCTGAATGGGCCGTGTCATGTGTGCAGTTGTTTTATTAGTGGTTTCCTGAGGGTTTTGCAGATGCGACGGATGGAGGGATTAATCCGTTTTTAAGCCATTATTGGTCACAGAAAAATCTGCCCAGGAAGCAGTAGAGTCACCCTTGGGGAGGGAGGTTGCCTCTTCCCCGGGGGGAACTTCAGGAGCTTGGGGGTCACAGCTGGGGGGATCTGGCCCCTGCTGCCCTCGGCTGCCCACGTGTCTGAGCTCAGGAGCACTCCGTAAGTGATGTCACCATCTCTGGTTTGATGTATTGCACCACCAATAATGCGAGTGGTGCAAACACAAGCTAGCAGAGAGAAATTAGAACACTCTCTCTTCAGAATCAGTGTGTGCAGATCTGAGAGGAGTAAGGAGATTCCCTCTGGTCAAATGCCATGTTCTTATCATCTCCTGCATTTCACAGAGCATTGTCACAAATACACCTTGAAAAGTCACGTGCAATGTTTACTTAATATGCGGTACAGATTAGGCACCTCTGTACCCATAGAGGCGGATGTAACCCTGATGTAACTCCACAGGGTGACTCACTATTATTTTCCCCATTTTATTTTTTTTAAAGATTTTATTTATTTATTTGAAAGTCAGAGTTACACACAGAGAGAAGGAGAGGCGGGCTGGAGGAGGAGGAGGTCTTCCATCCACAGTTTCATTTCCCAAATAGCCACAACAGCCAAAGCTGGACCAATCCAAAGCCAGGAGCTTCTTCCCACTCTCCCACGTGGGTGCAGGGGCCCAAGTACTTGGGCCGTCCTCCACTGCTTTTCCAACCCGCAGCAGGGAGCTGGATCAGAAGAGGAGCAGCTGAGACACCGATTGGAGCCCCTATAGGATGCCAGAGCTGCATCAAGTATATCAAGTATTATATCAAACACACACCCAGTATCAAGTGATTTAAACTCAAAGTCGGATGACCTGAGATTTGGCCCTGAGTTGGCGTCTGTTTGTAGGGTGACTGGGATGGTCCAGTGCTGATCTCTCAGCCCAGCTTGCGGACTCCCATGCGTGTACCACGTGAGATCCCAAGGGGGCGTGCTTCCAGCAGTAGCACATCTTTGGGCAAATCACTCAGCTTGCCTTCCATGTAACGTTGAACACTCACCCCTCCTTTCACAAACACAGAAACTTACATGAGCTAAGATGTGCAGAATTGCTCAGCACGATGTCCAGCCAAAGTAGCTGATCACCATATGCTGATCCAACCTGAAGGTGTAGAACTTGTTAGCCACATGCAGGAAAATCCGGGTTTTCCCTAAGTTGTAGCAGCCCAGGATCGGCCTTCCCACTGCCTCTAGGGGGGGTCGTTGCCTCTCAGCTGTAAAGATAGAGACCAGTGTTTACTGTTTCTTTCCAAAGTAGGATCGGGACGCTGCATCTGCGGTGACTTCTCTTACTCGGAAAGGTAGAAGGCAGGGGTCTCAGACCTTCTGACGGTGCCTCTAGATCTTTGAGCATGAGCTGCAAACCCCCAAAGTCTCAGAACCAGGTTCTTCCCTGGGGCTTCTGGTCCCCGGGGCTTCCAGACCTGGGACCACAGCCCCGGGAGAATCAGTGGAGGAGGGCGCGTGCACACAGACCTTCCTTGTGCTTCTAGGATGGGCGCCTTCTTCTCGCCCTGTCTCCCAGCATTCAACGTTCTCAAGCTCATCGGGCTCATGTACCTGCGGAGCTGGGCTGTGCTGACCTGCAACGTGCCCCACCAGCAAGTATTTCGGGCGTCCAGGTCAGTAAGACCAGGTCCACCTCATGCAGAGAATGTAGTCTTTCTGCAGGCGGGTCCTGCAGCAGGGGCAAACACCACACACACACACACAAACACACACACACACACACACCAGCTCTTTCTCCAACAAAACCCTTGCCTGCCGCCTGTCTTGTTTTCCTGGTGCAACCATTGTCTTCACCTTGGAATTCATTGTTGCTGCTTTTCGGCTCATAATTGGTTTCAGAAGTTTTTAAAAAAGATTTATTTATTTATTTGAGAGGCAGAGTTGCAGACAGAGAGATGGAGAAACAGAGAGAAAGGTCTTCCATCCGCTGGTTCATGCCCCAGATGGCTGCAATGGCCAGAGCTGAAGCTGGGAGCCAGTAGCTTCTTCCTGGTCTCCCACGTGGGTGCAGGGGCCCAAGCACTTGGGCCATCTTCTGCTGCCTTCCCAGGCCATAGCAGAGAGCTGGATCAGAAGTGGAGCAGCCAGGACTTGAACTGGTGCCCATATGGGATGCTGGCACTGCAGGCAGAGGCTTAGCCTATTACCCCACAGCACTGGCCCTCAAATTTTGTTTTAAAAACCTTTTACTGAAGTGTAACAATCATTTAGGTAAAATGGGTAAATCACAAATTTTCACAAGCTGAACACAAGTATGTAACCAGCACCCAGCAAACAGAAACAGAACCCAGACGATACCCAGACCACTGCCTACGTGTGCTAGATCCCGGTCACTCCTGCCTTCCACTGGCCCGATCTGGTTTACTGAACATTTTCCTGGGTGTCAGTGGAGTCGCACAGAGAGCACGCTCCCCTGGGCTCTGTTCCTTTCCCTCAGCGTAGTGTTTGTGAGATTCAGCTCATTGGAATGTCTGTGTCCGTGCTACTGCCGGTGGGCATTTCCCACTCTTGGCACAATGAGAGACACTGGCTTGAACGTGTTCATAGGTGTCTTTTGTTGGGTCTACACCCATGAGTGCAATTACTGCATCACAGGGCATACGTATGCTCGCCTACAATAGACAGCACCGAAAAGTTTCCCGAAGTGCTTGGGCCATTTTCCTCGTCCACCAGGACCACCTGGGAGTTCTTGTTCTTTTACAGCTGTGCAAATGTGTCCATTTCTGTGTTTTTCGCTGTAGCCCTTTTGGTGAATTCCTAACACATTTTGAACACCTTCATTAGAGCTCAGTTGCTTTATTTTAACATAATAGTTCAATAGCTATGTGTGTCCGCATTGATGATTTTTAAACTTTTTAGCTATGAGCTTGGTGACAATGCATGGGGGGGAGTAATCCAAAGTTTGTAGGGAAAATGGAATTAAAAGATGTTTATTTGGGTGCAGAAATTTTTGAAAGCCATGCATTGCTCTCTCACAGTATGCATTTTCCATGAAGTTTCTGAAGATCTCTTGTATTTGCATTTCACCTAGCGACCAGTCCATGCACCTGTTTGCATTGAGATATACAGTAATTCCTTGGTATATGCAAAAAAAATTGGTCCTTGTCCCCCTGTGGATAGCAAAATCCATGGATGGATGCTCAGGTCCCTTCTAGACAATTCCATAGTGTTTATGTATAACCTATGCACCTCCTTCCATATCATCTCTAGGCTATTTATAATGCTTAGGACAATGTAAATATGATGGGATTGGTGTGATTCTGTAATGGTTAGGGAACATGAAAATATTCTGTACATGTTCAGTATAGGTGCAACTTTTTTAAAGGTGCAGTTATTTATTTGAAAGGCAGAGTTACAGAGAGAGAGGGAGAGGCAAAGAGAGAGCGAGAGATCATCCATTTGCTGGTTCACACCCCAGATGGCCACAACAGCCAAGGCCAAGCCAGGCCAAAATTAGGATCTTCATCCAGATCTCCCATGTGGGTACAGAGTCCCAAGCACTTGGGCCATCCTCTGCTGCCTTCCCAGGCACATTAGCAGGGAGCTGGATTAGAAGTGGAGCAGCCAGGATTCAAACCAGCGCCCATGTAGGATGCTGGCACTGCAGGCTGCAGCTCAACCTGCTGCGCCACAACACTGGCCCCCAGATGAACTTTTCTTCAATAAGTTTGATCAGCACTTGGTGAAATCCAAGGTTGCGAACCCATGGATGTAGAAGGCTGATGGGTTTTATATATTCACATATGCATGCTTTTTATGTTTATATTTATAATCTTTAGGGGTGTGTGTGTGTGTGTCTATGTGTACACACACACATGAGGCACTTCAAAAAGACATGGAAAATAGAAATGAAAGATTCATTTTTGTGTAAAAACTTTGAAATCCTTGCATAATTTTTAAATAGTAATAATTTTCCTTGAAGACCTTGGAGTGTGTTGGGGGGAATCACAAATTAGCACCTAGCCCTTTCTGTACTCTATACCCCTGACCTTGTCCGTTCCCTTCAAGCCCAGTCTACTTCATGAGAGAGGGGGAGAGACAGAGAGAGGGAAAGAATGAGAGCGAGAGCAAGAAAAGGAGAGAGAGAGAAACCGATGGGCAGAGGGCGTGCTAGCTGGGTACCACCAGACTGACTGGCCACTCACTCCCTGCTCAGAACACTGGACAGAACCTTGCCCACCAAACAGGTCTGAGCTGTCCTCAGGGGAGGCCTGCACAACCAGGCTCCCTAATACCAAGGCATCACTTGAGCAGCCAGCAGTGAGAGCCAGAGCTCCTCCAAGTGAGAGAGTCAAGAATCATAGCAACAGAGCCAAAGCATCCTGAGACATGAGAGGCAAAGTCAAGGCTGGGAACAGGTGAGGGAACCATTTGGTGAGGACCCAGGTGGATGGGCAGCGGTTCTAAGATTTTTCCATAAATTGAGTTGCTGTTGGAGGAGCCCTGGGCGCAGGGCAGGCTCACGGCTCTCCTGGTTGGCAGTGGACAGGTGCTCGTCAAGTGTTAGCAGGCAGGTGGGAGGGTCTGGGGAGCCCTTAGGGCACCAATTGGAGGTCTCTAAGCTTCCTGTGATCTTCGACACAACCATTCCTAGGAGCAGCAAGTTGAGTGAGTGTGTGTGTGTGTGTGTGTGTGTGTGTGTGTTTGCTTGCAGAGATTTGGGGGTGGGAGCTTTGGGGTCACTGCTCTGGACATGTGCGTCCTCAGCAGGTGGCCGTGGGCGGCACGCAGCACAGGGCACTCCTTGGTCTCCTCTGCAGGTCCAACAACTTCTACTTGGCCACGCTGCTGTTCATGCTGTTCCTGTGCATGCTGCCCACGGTTTTCGCTATCGTCCGGTACAAGCCGTCTCCCAACTGCGGGCCGTTCAGGTGAGGTGTTTCAGTTTTATCAGCTCTGCCTGCAGGCACTGTGACCTAGCGGAATACCGAACTTCCCCCTGAGTCACAGAATGGCTACATGGCATAGGAGAAAAAAAAAAAAGCTCCTTTGAATACAAGACCAGTGCTCTTTCCCTAAGAGCAAGCCACTCTCCATTATAATCATCTCTGCTTGTGTTAAAAAGATATAGCCCATGGCCAGCGCCGCGGCTCACTAGGCTAATCCTCCGCCTGCGGCACCGGCACCCCAGGGTTCTAGTCCCGGTCGGGGCACCGGATTATGTCCCAGTGGCTCCTCTTCCAGTCCAGCTCTCTGCTGTGGCCCGGGAGTGCAGTGGAGGATGGCCCAGGTGCTTGGGCCCTGCACCCGCATGGGAGACAGGTGGGGGGCACCTGGCTCCTTGGCTTTGGATCGGTGCAGCGTGCTGGCCATAGCAGCCATTTGGGGGGTGAACCAACGGAAGGAAGACCTTTCTCTCTGTCTCTCTCTCTCTCTCTCTCTGTCTAACTCTGCCTGTCAAAGAAAAAAAAGATATAGCCCAGGTAGCAAGCATTTGGCCCAACGGTTAAGACACCCACTTTCCATATTGGAGTACTTGGGTTTGAGTCATGGCTCTGGCTCCGGATTCCAGCTTCCTGCTAATGCAGACCCAGGGAGGCAGCAGGCAATGGCTCATGCAGTTGAGTTCCTGCCTCCCATGTGGGAGACCTGGATTGAGTTCTCAGCACTCAGGCACTGGGAGAGAGAACCAGCAGATGGGATCTCATTCATTCTCTCTCTCTCTCTCTTTCTCTCTTTTTCTCTCTCTTTCTCCCTCTCTCACTGTTTGCCTTTCAAATAATTTTTTTTTAAGAATAAGACATAGCTCTTTTTAAAACCAGGACAAAAAAGGCAACAGCATTGTTCTATGCTAGAGCGAAATTCTACCTGATCAAAACCCAGGAAGCTTTTATTAAAACAGAGTCCACATCATGTTTGATTCTACACTCTCTAGCTGTGCCCAGACCGAAACTCCTAAAGGTCACCTGCACCTAGCGTTGGTTTTACTGGAATCTGAGTAAAGCACGTATGTGATACGTAGAGTGTCCCTTTGAGTACATGATCACAACACGCACACAGCGTCATCACTGCCCCCCCAACCCTGCCTGTGATGTCATGAAACGGCTGCTTCATATGAAGCCGTCTTAGGGACACTGTGTGTGGGGTTTGTAACTCTCTTGGAGAATCGCCCTCAAAGCATCCAGCCACCTTCTGATATCGCGTGGCAGCATCCTTCCGCCAGAAGCAGTAATCGCTGGAGCCACGTTTCTCTGCTTCTCACAGTGGACAGGAGAAAATGTATGACATCGTGTCGGAAACGATCGAGAACGACTTCCCCGCGTGGTTTGGCTCCGTGGTTGGCTACGTCAGCAGCCCTGTGGTCATCCTGCCCGCCGTGCTGCTTCTCTTGTGAGTACTACACCTGCCAGCTTGGGGGGTGGGGTGGGGGTGGGGGTGGGGGTGGGAAGACTTCTCAGGATTCAGGCAACAGCACAACACTGCTTTCTAGTGATTTTATCAAATCCATTCATTCCTGCAAAAATCCTTTGTGGGGGGCCTGATGACCTCGGCAGACTCCAAGTTGCACCCCCCCCCCAGAGTCACGGGCTACTGTGTGGCAAAGATATAGCCCCCAGGTCCCACAGCTGCCTCCTGGGGCTTGAGGACTTGCCATACATTTGGTTCCTGGTGGAGGTGCCGGGGGCAGCTCACGTCTGGTGCAGGGGCCCCTCGTTGCCGCCAAGCCACAGGAGCAGGGAAGGTGCGGGAGCCATGCAGTCACCACGCTGTGTCTTTCTGTCTTAGCATGCTCATCTACTACCTTCAGAGCATCGCGCGCTCGCTCAGGCTCAGCAACCAGCAGCTCAGAGTGCAGATCCAAAACGCAAGTATCCCGGGGACTTCGCCGTGCTCGGCACGTGTCCACCACGCGCTGGGCTCTCGCCGGCGGGGAACCAGGAGACCCTGTCCAAAAGTCCACGGAAAAGGGAATTACCAGATAATGCTTGTTTTGAGGCAGAAATGTTGAATCCCGTGCATGGGAGGAGTCTTCAGAAAATTCATGGAAAATGCATTTTAGGAAAAAACTATGCGTGGATTTCAAATTTTTTGCACCAAAGTAAGCTTATCTTCTAATTTTATTTTTTTCTATCAACTTGTGGAAGCATCCTGGTAAGGTGAGGTCGTATTTTCAAGTCACTGTGGCTCCTGGCCACCACCCCCCAAGACCTCCAGAGGAACGTCTGAGACTGCCCGATGCCAGCTCAGAGCTGCCAGGGACAGGCCAGCTTGTGATTGTCGTCCTGTGCAAGGAACCTTGCTGAGGCACGGCTCATGTTGTGGCCACAGCAGCCCCGAGTGTGCCAGGCGCCCCTGCAGGCCCTGGGAGAGACAGGGTCCTTTCTCCACCCTGGGCCAACGTGGGCATCTGAGCCAAAGAGCTCGGCTTACACCCAAAGACCCACCTCGTATAGAAAACTATAAGTGAGTTTAAGTTTTTTTGGTTTTTTTTTTTGTTTTTTTTTTGTTTGTTTGTTTTGTTTTTTGCACCAAAATAAACTTATCTTGGGGCAGGTAATGTGGCACAGTGAGTTAGGCCACCACTGAGGATGGGAGCGCTGGGTTGTGTCCTGACTAATACGCTTGTGATCCAGCTCCCTGCTAAGGTTCCTGGGAAGCAGCAGCAGATGGCCCAAGAGCTTGGGCTCCGGACAACTACACGGGAGACCCGGATGGAGTCCCTGGCTCCCGGGTTTGGCCTGGCCCAGCCCTCTGCTGTTGCAGGCATTTGGGGAGTGAACTGGTAGATGGGAGATCTCTGTCTCTCTCCATTCCTCCCTCTCACTCTGTCACTCTGCCTTTCAAACACATAAGTAAATATTTTTTTTAAAAAATAAATTGTCTTTTAATCCCATTTTCCATGAGTGTTTTGAAGTCTCCCCTTGCATTTTTTCCTTTAGGCCTCATCAGGCTGTGATTGGCAGGATCTGCACATGGCCTGGGCACTAGCTGTCCCCTCACACAATGGTGGGAACACCCAGTTCATAGCTGTCTGGATTTCCTCACTCAAGTCATGGGCCTGAGCCCAGAGCAGCCCAGCCCCAGGGGACGACACCCAGTGACATATACCTAGTTTTCCCCTTCAGTGTGGTGCTTCCTCCTGGTTCCTGCTAACCCCAAAACAAACATGATGATAATCATTTGTGTCTTTTAGGCACGATCTGAAGATAAGAAAAAGGTTGCCCAACTGGTAGAAGGTAAGCCCTTGCCTTTTTTTTTTTTTTTAATGCAGTGTTCTTTGTGGTCACTAATAAGCACAGTACCAAAAAAAAATGTACTGCATGCGAGGAAAATCAACATTTGAGACTTGATTATTGTATATAGCTCTGGTCTCTACTCTTGAGGAACTGTGGTTTTTCTACTTCCTAGGTGTTGAATTCTTTTTTTTTTTTAATTTATTTATTTAATTGAAAGTCAGAGTTACACACAGAGAGAAGGAGAGGCAGAGAGAGAAACAGAGAGGTCTTCCATCTGCTGGTTCACTCCCCAACTGGCCACAATGGCCGGAGCTGTGCCGATGCAAAGCCAGGAGCCAGGAGCTTCCTCTGGGTCTCCCATGCGAGTTCAGGGGTCCAAGGACTTGGTCCATCTTCTACTGCTTTCCCAGGCCATAGGAGAGAGCTGGATCGGAAACGGAGCAGCCGGGACTTGAACCAGCACCCATATGGGATGCTGACACTGCAGGCACCTGCTACACCACAGTGCCAGCCCCTGTGTTGAATTCTTTATTTAGTGGAGGGTTAAGCTTGGGATTATAGAGTGAATCGAGCATCCATCATGGTAAAAATTAAAAGAAAAATCAGAAAGGAAGGTAGAGTGAGGGAGGCTGAGAGGGCAAGGTGGGAAGTACCCGTATGCTCTTCAAACCATGTGCATGAAACACAGGACATTTGTTCCCTTTATGTGAATTTTAAAATTTAACATGTGCAGAGTCCTCATCTCTCTTGCTGGCCGTTTGAACATAGACCGGTTGCAGAAAGTACTTGAAGGTACTGTGCCCCACAGCTTGTGGAAAATTCAAAATTCACAGGGCACAGCGAAGTCCAACCTGCGGCTGCCAGTGCTGGTTGGGACCTCCCTTTCTCCATCACGCCCCCTCCTGTGTGAATAATCCCCAGGGACCAGAAGGGAGCTTTGGAGGAGGGGAAAATAGCACTTGAGTCTGGAGGACCCCGCACTCCCACCTTCCTGTGCCCTGCCCTTCCCTGGCCTCCGCTCCCAGGGCTCTGCTCCCCCGGGGCCCGACTTTCTTAGGTTCTGCCTTCTCTGTCCCATCCCCGCAGAGCGATGCTGGCTGCACAGGCCCAGCCCCAAGAACAGGTTGCTGGGTAAGGCAGCACCACCTGGGCACTCTCTGGGTGTGTGTGTGTGGGGGGGGGCTGCCTCCCAGCAAGGACAGCAGGCCCGGGAGCAGAGGCTTGAGAGAGGGGGATGGGGCGCAGCTGCAGCTCAAGGAAATGAGGGACCAGGGACAGCACCCTGAGAGCCACAAGGCACAGCCTGGGGTGGCCGTGAGGCACAGCTGTTAAGACCCCTGCATCCCCTGTGTGTCTGGGTTTGAGTTCTGACTGCTTCTGACCCCAGCTTCTTGCCATTGTGCACCCTGGGAGACGACAGGTGATACCGGTGATACCCCGGATACCTGGGTCCCTGCTTCGGACTTGGGAGTCCCAGGTTGAGATCTGGGCTCCTGGCTTGGGCCTGGCCCAGCTCCAGCTGTTGTGTGCACATCTGGGGAGTGAACCAGTGGATGAGAGATCTCTACATATCTGTCTATTGGCTGCCTTTCAAATAAAAGAAAAATAAACTTTAAAAATTTTTAATATACAGTATTTAAAGGGGGGGACATAGGTCCCACCCTCCTTCAGAAAATGAAGGGATTGAGGCCCTCAGAGCCTGTGCTTGAAGCTGTTGGGATCCAGAGCTAATTGGAGGCAACCTCTTGCCCCCCAGGAAAATGCCTACGTGGGAGGCAGGGGGCCTCAGGTTAAGCTGACCTGCCTGGCCTTGCAGACAGGAGCCTGGCCAAGCCGACAGTGGCTCCTGCTGCAAAGCCTCCTGAGACTGTCAAGGGTTCCCCCCTCCAGCTGAGCATGGTTAGGCTTAGTTCCATCACCTTCAAAACCTGGGCTTCTCTGTAGACTTTCCGGGGACAACAGTGGTGCTGTCTAAATGTCATTTGTCAGTTCAGGGCCACATGCGTCTCATTTCTGACTGTTTGCTAAAAAAAAAAAATCATAATTGTTGCGCCATCTTTATAATATTCATTGCATGCAGGGGAATGGCATAAAGTTCCTGAAAAGTGGAATTAAAAGATGAGTTAATGTGGTACAAAAATCTCTGAAATGCACGCCCAGTTTTTTCTGACTTGCTTTTTCTCATGGACTTTTTGAAGATCTAGTCTTAGCTAAAGAAGCAGAGCCCCCAAGCCGTTAAGGGATCCGTCTTGCAGGGCTGGGGAATCTGTTTTTCTACCAAGTCGTTTGTACATTCCTAACATCATTCACGGCCAAACAAAATGATCAACGTGAAAATGAGCCTGCTGTAAATTGATTGATGTTTGAGTCCAGGCTATGGTGGCCTTGGCAGAGCCAGGCCAGATGATTTCATGGCCTTATAAGGCCCTTGGGCGGGAAGTTCCCTGTCCCTGCGGGGGGGAGGGAGGGGCATCAGATGGCTCATGGCCAGGCCCCTTCTGTGATGAGACCCTGGGAAACAGCACTGGCACACCCCCGGGCTGGGGGCATTTGCAAGTGCACCCAGTTGTCTGCAGGCCCAGCCGTCGGAAGTCCCAGCCGCCTTGGGGCTCAGCACACCTGTCGCCCTTTGAAGCTTGTCTTCTCACAGGCCCTTCCTCTGCCCGCAGCCCGGATCCAGACCCAGGAGGAAAGCACCAAGCGGCTTCCCAAGGATAGTGACCTCGTCAGCCCGCTGTCCTCTGCACACCCCGTGACACCCCAGAACAACGGCACCGTGCTCAATTTCGACTCCCTGAGCAGCAAGAGTAGCAGGATAGAGACAGTCACCCAGGCTGCGCCCCAGAGCCCCAGGCCACGGCAGAGGGGCCCCTGCTCGCCTCCTCCTGGAGTCCCCAAGTCCAGGCCAGAGCCGAATGCTAACAGGTGAGACACAGGAAGAAACCTGGCTTCCTAGAGTGTGGTGCCGGGGATGGCCCAAGGGCCATGGAAGGCACAGGCAGAGGGGTCTGTGTTGGGACATAGCTGGTAATGCCACCACCTGCAGCACTGGCAGACCATATCAGAGTGCTGGTTGGAGTCCTGGCTGTTCTACTTCCAATCTGGTGCTGAGCACTGGACGCTGTGTGGAGGGTGGGGCTCAGAGTTTGGGAAGCAGGACAGACCCTTAGAAACTCAAACGCCTTTGAACTTCTCTTCTTTTCGTTTCTTAGTTGCAGACTGGCCATGTTATTGGTCAGATGGTCCCTACGGAAGCTCTAGGCAGGCCAAGCTGTTGGAGAGGTCATGTCTGCATTGTCTGGGCTCAATTGCTTTTGTCTTGGGTAACAGGAAGCAGCAGGACCCGCCTCCTGCAGGGGAGGGAGATAACAGGGAGAGGGGGGATAGGCCTGCAGGCACCCAAATTCACTTGGAGAATTGCATGAGGGTGCTTCAAAAAGTTCATGAAAAAATGGAATTAAAAGATAAGTTTACTTTGGTGCAAACAAATTCAAAATTCATAAAAAATGCGTATTGTAAAGCTAATGCTTGAATGCTGATGTTTTTGCATCACCAAAAAATGGAAAGTAGAATTAAAAGGGGAGTTAATTTGATGCCTTTTAATCCCATTTTCCATGAACTTTTGGAAGCACCCTCCTAGGTGATCTGACTGTAGCACAGTGGAAGTAGTACTGGTAAAATGCACACTGTTTGGGGTGTTAGGTTTTGGGTAGTTTCCATAAGTTAGCAAAGAACTTGGAAGTGTGCCATATAGCAATCTTCTTCATGTCTCAATGGGATCTTGCGAGAAGGAGGGATTCAGGAGCTGGAATTGAGCCCAGCGGTTAAGATGTCAGTTACAACCCCCATGTCCTGTATCAGAGTGCCTGGGTTGCAGACCTAGCTCCGGCTTCCTGCCATGCACACCCTGGGAGGCAGCAGGTGACAGCTCAAGTAGTTAGATTCTTGCCACACATGTGGGAGATGGGGATTGAGTTCCTGGCCCCAAGCTTCAGCTGCTACCCAATGCTGGCCTCATGGGCACCTGGGGAGTGAACCAGCAGATGGACGGACTCTCTCTCCCTCTCTCTGTCTGACTCTCAAATAAATTTTTAAAAAGAGAGAAATTGGGGCCGGCACTGTGATGCAGTGGGTTAAGCCATTGTTTGCAACTCCAGCAACCCATATGGGTGCCAGTTTGAGTCCTGGTTGCTCCACTTCCAATCCAGCTCCCTGCTGATGTGCCTGGGAAAGCAGTGGAAGATGGCCCAAGTGCCCGGGCCCCTGCACCCATATAGGAGGCCCAGAACAAGCTCCTGGCTCCTGAATTTGGCTTGCCCCAGCCCTTGCCATTGTGGCCATTCGGAGAGTGAGCCAGTGGTTGGAAGATCTGTCTCTTTCTCCCTCTCTTTTCTCTCCCTCTGTCTCTGTAATTCTGGCTTTCAAATAAACAATGCGCCTTTTAGATAAAATAAATCTAAAAGAGTTTTTATTATTTATTTGAAAGGCAGTTAACAGAGAGGGGGAGGGGAATTCAAACCCTACAGGGGAGGGCATGGGGAGCACACCAGAGCCCCAAGGCAGGCTCTTCCCTTTATGGGGAAGAATTTCTTGTGTGTATACCTCCCCCTAGTGGGCACTCCAGGAAGTGCCAGGAAAGGCTGGACAGCTGCTTAGCAGAGGTGAGGAGGCACAGGGTTCCTAACAGGTGCTCCGCCAACACCGGCCACTCAGGTGCTCCTCAACCAAATGAGTGCTCCTGGATGAAAACAGCCCTCATAGAGAGTTGCAATGCTCATCTCTGTATCAAGAATCTGAGCATTCTAGCCATAAGAAACCTGTGGAGCCCAGTTCCCCAAAGCATTCCTTTTTTTTTTTTTTTCAATTTCCATTTTATTTGAAAAACAGAGAGAGCTACATAGCCAGAGAGAGACAGGGAGAGTGAGTTCTCCCAGGTACTAGTTCACTCCACAAATTCCCACAACAGGTGGGGCTGGGCTATGCTGAAGCCAGCATGCAGGAACTCCAAAAATGGTCTCCCACGTGGGTCACAGGGACCCAAGCACTTAAGCCATCACCTGCTGCCCCCCATGATGTGTGTCAGCGGGAAGCTGGGGTACTCCTTTATGGGATGTAGGTATTCCAAGAAGCGTGTTAACAGCTGCACCAGATGCTGGACCCCTCCCAAAAGGTTTCGGTGCACACAGTGCACACAGAACACACACTAACACTGAGAAATCAGGTTCAGTAAGAATGCGGAACCCCTGCCCTAGCCCTTGGACCACCAAGGCTCTAACTACCTACCCGTCTGTGTCCTAAAGGCATGCCCACGGCCCGAGTGCAAGCACAGGTGATCTCCACAAGACCAGATCCTGCACACCCGTGACGCTGACAAGGCACATGGAAGATGTCCGCTCAGCACCTCTTTTCCGAAAACACTTTCAGCCCATCAGCCCTCCTCTCCGGGGTCCAGGAGTCCGGGCATTGGGACCCGGCGGCCGCCGGCCCCAGGCACCCAGATACTACATCATCGATGAGCGAGACGCTCAGAAGAAGATGTATCCTGCTTTCTGGCCAGAAAGACATTTCCAGATTGACGCCTCAGGTGACATAGTGGAGCTGTACCCAAGGAACACGCGACACTACATGACTCGGGCCCCCCGCCAGCAATGCTCCCCACCGCTGAGTGAAGAAGAGGAGGAGACCTGGAGGAGAGATCTGATCAAAGGGCCTTTCCCACCACGCTCCCTGACGGACCTCCGCCGGGCTCCCCACTTTTATACTGGAGAAAGTACAGAAAGTCAGACCCTGGCCCCCGGGCTCTATGAACGGATGCATCACAAGTCCTGGCATGATGGCTTTGGGGTTCAACCGGACAGGCCCCTGTATGTGTACAGCAAGCCGCGCTCCCAGAACTTCCAGTACCCTCCAAAGCCCAGGGTCAAGCCCAAGTTCGAGCCGTCCTTCACGGAATCTGATTCCATGTCGGCGGCGTCCAGCAGTGACCAGCAGAATGGCAGCACCGACCAGTGCCTGCAAATCCTCCACAGCCAGGCCAAGGTCCCCAGGTCTCCAGGCCACCTGGGCAGGCGGAAGGCCAAGTCCAGGCGGGAGCTGACCACCGACCTGATTTGTTCAAATGTCTAGGCTTCTTCTGCTGTCCTATGTGCAGAGACCAGGACCCTGGGGACAGCACAGCCTCTCCCCTTCTTCAAAGGGACAGGAGCATGTCTGGGGTGGGGGAGGCATTAGAGACCTGTGGGGCACACCCAGATGTGTCCATGAGCTGCTTCCTGGGGCTACACACAAGTGGGTCATTTCTGGGGTCTCCTTGCACACGAGGTCACCATTTCAAGGAAAGTCACTCCTTTCCCTTCCTGAGGGGTGACCACAAGTCACCGGCAAGCCGGACAACTCACCCCGCCCACGGGAGCCTCCCTGGAGGTTTGTCTCAAACAATGCAAGTGAACTGTTTGCACCATGAGGCTACCTTCCAACCCCAATATCAGCCCTCGCCAGTAAGCACCCAGAAATTAGGCAAGCACCCTTCAGGATTGCACAATGCTAGTGGGCAGGCAGTCCTCGGTTTCACAGTGACCAGAGTAACTAGAATTTAGCCAGAGCTGCCTTCACTCTGCTTCCTGGGCTCTTAGGCCAGTAGGATTGAGAATAATCCAGAGCTTATCCCAAAGGTTTGTTGTTTTCTTTTGCACTGAGACGAAGAGACTCAAGGTGGGTTCAGGCCAGCCAGGGCATTAAGAATCTTCAGGAACTTCTGCCTTTCCTCCCTCCTCCACGCCTGTCTTTCTTGATCCCACTCTCTCCTGCTGCTACCCTACCTCTTGCCCATGGCAGATGGGAAAGAAATGGCCAGGCTCGGGCCATTCCAGGCTTACCCCAGCTGGCCGGCCAACAAGCGGAGAGAAGAGAGCAGAGCTGCCCAGCACAGTTCGGGCCCCTCTCCTTTCCAGGCGGTGCACCTGCTGCACTCCTAAGCCTTTGTGTGGATGATGCCGACTGGACCCTGGCCTGCTCTGTATTTCCCCAGCAACTCTTTTTGCTCTGATTTGGGCCATTGTTATGGTTCCATCTCCTTCCCACACTGGGAGAATCCCTGCAGCAAGAGTGGAGCTTGGTTCCCTCCTGCAGCCCCTGTATCAGCCACCCGAGGGGTATGACGGTTGTCTTCCATGGCTGATGCCAACCTAAATAACAAGACACAGTCTTCGCAGAAGGACACGTTCGAGCCTTGCTGTGGCAGTGCACCTGACCTAATGGTCTCTGAGCGTATTCAGAGTCTGATGCACGTGGATGTCTTTAAAGGCAAAAATGAGGATTGCGTAAGCAAGTGCAGATCGAATGTCCTTGGCTATGAGATTAATAGCAAAGGCTGAGAGGCCGTGGTTGGGCAGATGTCCCTGTGCAAGTATTTTCTGAGGGAGCCCCGGTGGCCTTTGTCCACCGCTGTGGTTGCAATAGTTCTTGTTCTCGGGCAGGTGGGCATGAGTCCCCCTTCCCCCTTCAGGACCTTGGCAGCTCTGCTTTGATTCTAGTTTTAGGCTGCACAGCCCCTAGCATGGGTTACAACAGCACGCACTTGTCAGCTCACCATCTCCGTGAGCCAGGAGTCCAGCTCACGTGGGCACTGTGTGCTGGGTCTCCCCAGGCTGTCACCAGGTCGCCAGCCATAGCTGGCACCTCACAAGGGCCCCAGGTGCTGTCCCACACTCCCGTGAGTGTGGAGCAGAGCTCCTTCCCTCTCTGTGACATGGCCATCTGCTTCTCTGGAGCCGTTTAGAGGGTGTCCTTTCAGCTCCACATCTTTTTCCAGGGACCCTCTTTATAATGGGCATTGAACAGAGACCAGCAGCAGGGGTACAGAACCAACCTCGGTGTCCATTGACAGATAAATGTGTAGAGAAATTGTCTTTACATATCATGGAATATTATTCAGCCATGAAAAGAATGAAATTGCAGCATGTGCAGCAACACAGTTGGACCTGGCTGACATTATACTTTCTGTAATAAGCCAGACTCAAAAGAGTGGATACTGTGGGGCTGGTGCTGTGGTGTAGTGGGTAAAGCCGCCGCCCATAGTGCCAGCATCCCATAGGGGCACTGGTTTGAGATCTGGCTGCTCCACTTCCAATCCAGCTCTTTGCTATGGCCCAGGAAAGTAGTAGAAGATAGCCCAAGTCTTTGGGCCCCTGCACCTGTGTGGGAGACCTGGAAGAAGCTCCTGGCTCCTGGCTTTGGATTGGTGCAGCTCTGGCCATTGCGGCCAATTGGGGAGTGAACCAGCAGGTGGAAGACTTTCTCTCTCTCTCCGTCTCTCTGCCTCTGCCTCTCTGTAACTGCCTTTCAAATAAATAAATAGATCTTTAAAAAAAAATAGAGAGAGAGATACAGGAATAAGGACAGACACTGCATGCGCTCCTTCATGCATGGAAGCCAAAACATTGGTCTCAGAGAAGTGGAAGGCTGTGGGGGAGGGAAGGGCGGAGAGAGGTTGGTGGTGGATACAGTGGTGTGGTTGGGTAAGAGGAATAACTCCTAATGCTCCAAAGCACAGGGCGATAAATCTGATTGACAACTGAATATTTTAAAACAGCCAGTAGGGAGAGTTTTGAACGTTCTCCACATCAACAAATGGTAAATGAAGAGATCCATCTGCCAGTTCTCATTGGATCAATTCCCATTGCATCCGTGGAGTGGGTGCCCCACTGTAACTGTAAGTAAGTACTATGTGATTAATATGCATCAATTAAGAATAAAAACACATTTTTAAAAAGGAGGCACAATCACCCCACCTGCACGCTACACCATAACCTCATCATGGGCGTGAAATCCATCCAGCTCAGCTGCTCCAGCACCCCCAACGGGGGGGATTACACAAGAATGTTGCCCCCCACCACAGCTACTTCATAAATGTCTGTTGGGCCAGCGCCGCGGCTCACTAGGCTAATCCTCCACCTGCGGCGCTGGCACACTGGGTTCTAGTCCCATTCGGGGCACCAGATTCTGTCCTGGTCGCTCCTCTTCCTGTTCAGCTCTCTGCTGTGGCCAGGGAGTGCAGTGGAGGATGGCCCAAGTGCTTGGGCCCTGCACCCCATGGGAGACCAGGAGAAGCACCTGGCTCCTGGCTTCGGATCAGCGCGGTGCGCCGGCCGCAGCGGCCATTGGAGGGTGAACCAACAGCAAAAGGAAGACCTTTCTCTCTGTCTCTCTCTCATTGTCCACTCTGCCTGTAATAAATAAATAAATAAATAAATGTCTGTTGAAATTGAATGACTCGATAAAGAACAGAATGGAGTGTACAGATGGGTGAATCACAGGTGGTGTGGCCCCAGGATTGTGTTCCAAGAATTACCATCAACTTACCTGGAGAGAAAAAGTCGGGTGCAAATATTGCCATTGCAGAAGCACCCGCGGAGGAGCACTGCTCTGCTTGCTCAAGACATTTCCTGGTGTCTGCCATGACAGATTTAGGGCTGACTATCCTGCCACACCCTGGGACTGTCCTCCTGGGATATTGGGGTCCACAGGAGGCACCATGGGGGCCCTCTCTTCCCGGCAGTGAGTGTGAGGTGGTGGCCTTGACACCTCCCTGGATGCCAAAACGCATTGTAGGAAGCCTGGCCCTGCTCTCCCGCCACCTGCAGGTCTCCTGCGCCTGTGGGGGGTGGGGAGGATGACAGCTGAGAGTCATCCGTGTACACCCAGTACTGCCTTCCAGGGCACAGCATAGCTCACGTGCACCCCAGGGCTTAGGTATGCCTGTAATGTAGAAAAATCCATGGGTCGCAGCCTAGGACAAAGGCTCATGTGACCAGTGCCCTGGGCTCCCACCCCACAAGGGTCAATGCTGCCAAGCATGATACAGAAGATAGCGCAGACGTCATCAGAGCTCGCTCTGACCCTCACACTGATCCTTGGCCGCCTCATGCCATCGGGAATTCATCCCTTCCATCGATTGGTTAGGATCATGGATGCATAGATAGATGTAAACAATAATACATTGTATCTCATTATGGCTCACCTACGTAAATGTTGCTATACTGCGTGCACCATTGTGTGTGATTGTGTTCTAAGGTCTATCAGAGAAATGCACCCATCAAACTCACTGCTTGTAACTGCTGTAGGATCGCTTCATACGAACAAACTAATGTATTCACCCCCATTTTGCTCTGGATGAGCACTGGAATTATTTCTACCTCTTTGCTACTAAAAACAACCCATCTAAGCACCTGTAGATGACTTAGACGTGGATGTTGACCACCCTAGTCTCTGTCCCCAGTTCTCAGGAGCCCCGTAACTTTCCCCAGTCTGTTGAAAAAAAAAGACACCAAAGTTATTTGAATAAATTTGAATATTTTATTGTATTTTCCTAAGTCATTTGGCTATTTGCATTTTTGTTGTGAATTGTTGCCTCTTCAGTACCTTTGCTCATTTTTCTTTTTAAAAACAGGTTTGGAAAATTTATTTATTTGAGGGATGCCGCCTGCAATGCTGGCATCCCATGTGGCTGCCGGTTCGAGTCCCGGCTGCTCCACTTCCTATCTGACTCCCTGCTCGTGGCCTGGGAGAAGCAGCCGAGGATGATCCAGGTGGTTGGCACCCTGCCACTCATAGCACCCACCCTAAATCGTTTTCAGGATACCAAGGATTTACTGATTTTAAAATGAAGCTTAGCTGTCCAATTAATATCCCTGGTGGTTTTTAAAGATTCAAGTACTTGGACACCAGGGCTCGTGTCCTCCGTGGCTATGGTGGTTTCGGTGAGAATCTGCTGGCCCCCTGACCTCCACGTATCCCGATGTAAAATTCCCTCCGGACTTGAGTGAGGTCTGTTGCAGCCATGTGGCTGGCTGTAGGCCTGCAGCTCTTGTGGGAGGAGCTCTGACTCACCAGATGGACTGAGCTCACTCATTCCTCCTTTCCCTCCAGCTCCCAACTATGGCCTCAAGAAGAATGCACAGCCCAGGCCCTGCAAGCAGCTGCGTGGGCAGCCCCCTCTGCTCCAACCGGAGGCTTGCTCTGCCCTGGCTTGAACTCCGTGGAAAACAGATTTGTACCTGCTTCAAGGCGGTCATGACCTCACTGCTCTCCTGCTGCCAGCTTGACAGACGTTGGGGACAGTTTGCCTCTCCAAATACTTGGTGCACCCAGGATGTTCCATTTCAAAGTATGATTAAAACTGTGCTCCCAGCAAAGCAAACAATCAATAAAGTGAAGAGACACCCAACAGGATGGGGAAGAAGTGTCTGTGACAAAGGATTAATCTCCGGAATCTATCAGCAACTTTAAAAACTCAAAAGAAACAAAGAACCCAGTTAAGTTAATGGACAAAGAACTTCAACAGACAGTTCTCAAAAGAAGAAATACAAATGGCCAACAAATATATGAAAAAAATTCCTAACATCACCTGCCATCAGGGAAATGCAAATCAAAACCACAATGAGACAGCACCTCACCCCTGTCAGAACTAAAATCCAACACACAGAGAGTAACAAAAGCTGGCCAGGATGTGGACAAAGGGGAACAGTTATGCACTGTTGGTGGGAATGCAAATTAGCACAGCCACTGTGGAAAACAGTGTAGCAAGTTCTTAAAAAGCTAGAAACAGACTTGCCATGTGATCCAGGAATCCTGCAATATATACCCAAAAGTATACACCCAAAAGTATTGAACACAATGTATCAAAGAGATACCTGCACCACCATGTTCATAGCAGCACTGTTTACGAAATTTGGAATCAATCATCTATCATCAGATGCATGGACAGAGAAAATGTGGAATATATACACAATGGAATATTATTCAACCATAAAAAATGGAAATTCTACCATTTATAGCAAGAAGGACTCAACTGGACGACATCATGTTGACTGAAATAAGCTGGACACAGAAAGACAAATACCGCATGTTCTCCGCTATATGTGGAGCTACATTTTTAAAGAATCAGAAAACAGGCCGGCACTGTAGCTCACTAGGCTAATCCTCCGCCTGTGGTGCTGGCACACCGGGTTCTAGTCCCGGTCAGGGCGCCGGATTCTGTCCCGGTTGCCCCTCTTCCAGGCCAGCTCTCTGCTGTGGCCAGGGAGTGCAGTGGAGGATGGCCCAAGTACTTGGGCCCTGCACCCCATGGGAGACCAGGAGAAGCACCTGGCTCCTGCCTTTGGATCAGCGTGGTGCGTCGGCCGCAGCGCACCGGCCACGGCGGCCATTGGAGGGTGAACCAACAGCAAAGGAAGACCTTTCTCTCTGTCTCTCTCTCTCACTGTCCACTCTGCCTGTAAAAAAAAAAAAAAAAAAAAAAAAAAAAAAAAAAAACAAAAATGCCTGTGTGTATCAGTATTGCTGCAAAACAGTTTTGTAAAATGTTATTTTGAGCTTTGTCAAACAAATAATTAGGAATCTTATACTACTATAGTTTTAATGATCTGTGATTATTTTAAAATTTACTGTACATGGGTAAAGTGGTCATTTTTCCATTCGGTTTATAGACATTGTCTATATTTCCACTAAATTAGAGTCTTTTTGCTTTTTACTTGTTAAACTTCTTATTTGCATTAAGCCTTTTTATTGTTCTGTAAATTTAAAAGATGTTATCTAAAAAAATTTAAAAAAAAGAAAGAAAAGAAAAGAAAAGAAACAAAGGGAGAGGGAGAGATGGAGGAAGGAAAATCCCAACAGAAGAATTGTGTCTGGGGCCGGGGCTGTGGTGCTGACATCCCATATGGGCACTGGTTCAAGTCTCAGCTGTTCCACTTCCCATCCAGCTCCCTGCTAATGCACTGGGGAAAGAAGTGGAAAATGGCCCAGGTACTTGGGCCCTTGCGTCCATGTGGGAGACCCAGAAGAAGCTCCTGGATCCTGGTTTTGGTATGGTCCAACCCGTCCTATTGCAGCCATTTGGGGAGTGAGCCATCAGGTGGAAGATCTCTCTCTTTCTCTCTCCTCTCTCTCTCTATAACTCTTTCAAATAAAAAAAATCTTTCAAGAAAATAAGAATTCTGTCTACCAACTGTATTGAATCTGTCAAACACTAATTAAAAATTAAAATATGAAAAACCTATACTCCATGTTCTGTTTCCATTAGTATAATAATCTCTGAGAAACCATTTAGTAACAACAATTGTACATATTATGAGCTATAATACAACATTTCTATTTTTCTTAAGATTTATTTATTTATTTGAAAATCAGAGTTACAGAGAGGATAGGCAGGGAGACAGAGAGAGAGGTCTTCCATTTGCCAGTTCACTCCCTAAATGGCCACAATGCCTGGAGCTAGGACAATCCAAGGCCAGGAGCCAGGAGCTGCTTCTGGGTCTCCTATGGGGGTGCAGCAGCCCGAGGAC
The DNA here is from genome assembly GCF_051225735.1 of Oryctolagus cuniculus. NCBI lineage: Eukaryota > Metazoa > Chordata > Mammalia > Lagomorpha > Leporidae > Oryctolagus > Oryctolagus cuniculus. The sequence continues at coordinate 103,642,923 of NC_142878.1, forward strand.
TTGGGCCATCCCCCACTGCTTTCCCAGGCCACAGCAGAGAGCTGGATCAGAAGTGGAGCAGCCGGGACTTGAACCGGCGCCCATGTGGGATGCCGGCCCTGCAGGCGGTGGCTTTACCTGCTACTACACAGTCCCGGCTCCTCTTTTCTTTCCTTTTTTTTTTTTTTTTTAAGATTTATTTATTTATTTGAAAGGCAGAGTTACAGAGAGGCAGAGGCAGAGAGACAAAGAGGGAGGTCTTCCATCTGCTGGCTCACTCCCCAGATGGCCACAATTTCTGGAGCTGTGCCGATCCGAAGCCAGGAGCCAGGAGTTTCTTCTGGGTCTCCCACTGGGTACAGAGGCCCAAGGACTTGGGGGGCCATCTTCTGCTGCTTTCCCAGGCCATAGCAGAGAGCTGGATCAAAAATGGAGCAGCCAGGACTCAAACCGGCGCCCATATGGGATGCCGGCATTGCAGACAGCAGCTTTACCCACTACGCCACTGTGCTGGCCCCTGCAACATTTCAATACACATAAACAATTTGTACTGAACAAATCAGACTAAGAGCATTTTTCCCCTCTGTGTCATTGCTTTGTGGTGGGAACCTTGGGGCTCTGCTCTTCCGCTTGCTCAGCTCATCTATACCAAATTTCTGTGACTGCATTGCTATGCAGTGCCAGCGACTTGTTCCTCTCATTCAGCTCTGCTGTGGGACCCCATTATCCAGGCTCCCTCCATGTTCCCCACCCCTCCCACCCTTGAGAAATCACCATTCTGTGTTCAGATGGAATTTATTTATTTATTTATTTATTTATTTATTTAAAAGTCAGAATTAGAGAGAGAGATCTTCCATCCATCAGTTCACTCCCCAAATGGCTACAATTGTGGCCAAAGCCAAGAGCCAGGAGCCATGTTCCATTGCTTTCCCAGGCGCATTAGCAGGGACCTGGATCAGAAGTGGAGAGGCCAGGACTCATACCAGTGCTCCTATGGGATGCCAGCATGCAGGTGTTGGCCTGACCTGCTGTGCCACAATGCCAGCCACCAGGTTCTTTTTATCTTTTTTCTTTAACATTTATTTTATTTATTTGAAAGCTTTGCATGCATACACACACACACACACACACACACACTCATCTTCCATCCTCTAGATCATTCTCAAATGGCTGCATTGGCAATGTTGGATCAGGCTGAAGCCAGGAGCCAGGAACTGCATCGGGGTCACCCATGTGAGTGCAGGGGCCCAAGCACTTGGACCTTTCTGCTGCTTTTCCAGGCACATTAGCAGGGAGCTGAATCAGAAGTGGAGTAGCTGGGACTCGAACCAACGTCCACGTGAGATGCTGGTGTTGCAGGCGGCGGCTTAATCCACTACGCCACAAGGCTGGCCCCCACATTGAGCTCCTTAAGCTTCCCCACATGAAGGAAAACAAGCAGTATTTGTGTTTCTGAGTCTGGCTTATTTCCCTTAACTTGATGTCCTCTGAGTCCAACCCAGTTTGCCGCAAACGACAGAACATCATTCCTTTTTGTGGCTGAATAGAATTCCATTATGTGTGCTTACCCTGTTTTCTTTATCCATTCATCTGATGTCAGGCCTTGGTTGGTCCCATATTGTGGCTAACGCCGATAGTGCTACAATTAACTATGGAGGAGCCAGCATCTCTGATGATTCAATGTCTTCATGTCCTTCAGTTATAGACCCAGTAGCGGGATTGCTGGATCAAGTAGCAGGTCTATGTCTAGGTTTTTAAAGAAATCTGCATACAGCTCTCCATAGTAACTTACATCCTCACCAACAGTGTATGAGTTCACCCTCCCCCACATCCTTGCCATCATCTGTTACTTTTCTCTAACAGTCATTCTAACCAGGGTGAGGTGAGCTCGTTGTGTGTTTGAACTGCATTTCCCCAACGGCTAAGGGACATTGAACATTTTTCCTATACTTGCTGGCCAAAATATAATAATCTTGCAGCCCACCCATAATCGTGACCCCACTTCTTGCTAAGTTCAATCAAGAAATAGCCCAAGGAATTTCCACTGAAACTACTTTATGTACAGCAAATAAGGAGACTTCTCAAGTAGTGACACACTGAGCAAAGGAAACAAACATTGCTTGTTTTAGGGGGAAATGAATAGGCAAGAAGGGAAGTTCTCATCCCACATACGCATGGCTACAGCTCCTGCAGGTGCAGCCGAGAAACATGTCTTGACGTGTATCACGGGTATGGTAACGGCATGGTGCAACCAGGCAGCTGGTATTGGCCTGCGTGAGCTGGAAGTCACTGCAAGTCCCCAGATATACTCTCATCCTCCTACTTGTCAATCAAAATGCCCCCTTTCCTAGGAAGCACCTGCTTCATCTGGGACCTAAGAGAGGAAAATCTGGAAATTGAGCTCCATGTCGAACTTGCGGAGGTGTCACCAAATTCCCAGGTAGCTTCACACCTGTAGAGGCACCACGCCCTTCCTCATGACAGGGGCCAGTCTCGAAGGAGGCTCTCAGCCAGGGACTGCACAGGTGCCACCTCTCTCTCTTCCCCCCACCCCTTCTCCCCTCGGGCAATCCTCCAGCCCTCTCATAATGGGTATTTCTCCATGCAGGGCAATTCACACTCATGTGTGCATGTGTGTTCACTTTCTCAACTTTGGAATACATTTTGTTATCGCTTTGTGCATCTGCTCCTTAGAACGCTTGTCTCCTTGAGAGGCGAGGACATGGGAAGAAAATTAACACACCCATGTGATCAGGTCAGTAAGAAGGCCTAAGCTCCCTGGGCCGGGGTGGGGAGATCTTGGCAGGAAAAGGCAGTGTGGGCGACCTTTGCTGCCTCCTGCCCCATTTGTGCAGGCGTGGCCCTCACAGTAGGGTGTGGGGCCATCCAGGGTGGCTGCAGATTGCGAACAGTAAACATTTAATTTCCAGGGGACAGAAAGTAGAAATGAGTCAGGACAAAGGCTTCTGGGCTTGGAGGCCAGTGCTGTGGCATAGTAGGCTAAGCCTGTGCCTGCATAGACCATGTCGATGGCAGGGACCCAATTACTTGAGCCATCACTATGGCTTCCCAGAGCCTGTGTTAGCAGGAACCTGGAACTGAGAGTGGACCTGGGCCTCAAACCCTGGCACCCTGATATGCTCTATCAGCATGCCAACTGCTAGGCCAAATGCCCACTCTTGGACTGTTTAATGAGGCTTTTTTATTCATTAAAAACCCTACATGTTAATAAATAATTAAACGGTATGTGTCAACATAAAATGAAAAGAAAATGTCTTTTGGCATTATTCTCCACTATTAACAGCTTATTCTATACCTTACAGGAAGTAAATATTCTAAACATATACATATATAAACTATATACAAGACATAGAGATATATAAGCATCTAATTCTTTCTAACTCAAGATACACACATACATTATATATATATATAATAAAATATATATGTATATACCAAGGTACTTCAAAAAGTTCACAGAAATTGAATTAAAAAATAAGTTTCTTTGGATACAAACATTTTGAAATCCACACACAGATTTTTTCATAATATGCATCTTCCGCAAACTTCTGAAGATCCCACTTTTGCAGAAATTTCAACATTTTTGCATTGAATAAACGTTTACTTTCATTCCATTTTTCCATGAACTTTTCGTAGTGCCCTCATACGTCAAGGTTTACGGTATGCCAAATACTTATTTGTTATTCACATATTAAATTATCTTGCCAGGGCAGGCTCCGTGGCTCACTTGGTTAATCCTCTGCCTGTGGCACCGGCATCCCATATGGGCACCGGGTTCTAGTCCCAGTCGGAGCGCCGGATTCTGTCTCGGTTGCTCCTCTTCCAGGCCAGCTCTCTGCTGTGGCCCCGGAGGGCAGTGGAGGATGGCCCAAGTGCTTGGGCCCTGCACCCGCATGGGAGACCAGGAGGAGGCATCTGGCTCCTGGCTTCAGATCAGTGCAGTGCGCCATTTGGGAGGTAAACCAATGGAAGGAAGACCTTTCCCTCTGTCTCTCTCTCTCACTGTCTAACTCTGCTTGTCACAACAACAACAAAAAAAAGCAAAAATATTATCTAGCCACATGTCAAGCCTATGGGTCAGTACTCCTGTATTTCTCACTTTCCAAATGAGGATGCTAAAGTCTGAGCTGGCCACTGAGCTGCCAAGGTCATGGCTAGTAGGAGGCCTCTGGGATGGGAAAGCAGGCAGCGCAACCAAGGCTCGGCCTTTTTGTCTACGTACTGCTGCCCGTCCGTCACACTCCAGGCTCACACACACACACACACACACACACACCGGAGTACAAGTTGGTGGAAAATGGAGTTCAAAGATAAATTTATATTAGTGCAAAACTTTGTTGAAACCCATGGATTTCAAGGGTTCTTTTTGCACTAAAATAAGCTTGTCTTTGAATTCTATTTCTTTTTTTCATGAAACTTTTGAAGTATTCTCCATACATAAACCAAGTTCTTGGGGAAAGGTAAGAACTTAGGCAGTATTCAGTTAGGTCTCAGACACAATTCACGCCTTTACAGAGAGTGAGCAACCTACTCCCATGCCCGCCTCAGCTCTGCGGGGCGATTCCCGCCTGCCCCAGTCCTACTTGGCTTCAGCTGTTCTTCACTGGCTACATACTGTTATGTTGCCGGGTACACAATATTACTTTAAAGGCTACATAGTATCCCACCAGCTGGATGCCCTGTAACGCCATTGAATACCTCGCCAAATCGATTGAAAGTTCCCAGTTGCAGGAGCGATCTTACCCAACTTAGCTCCAACTGTTGGAGCAAAGAACAAAACAAGTCAATTTGCTGTTAGCTTGCTCTCAGAAGCGCGTACCTACACTCTCCATTCACTGCGTGTAACCATTTGTCTACCCTCTCATCAACACAGGGTATACTTCTCCTACCAGTGAAAGGAGCCTCTTTGTTTTAATTTGCGACGTCCTCTGAGTGAGGTTCTGCGTCTTTTTGCGCCTGCAGTAGCTGCACTACTTTTTTTTTTTCCGCCAAGTAGATGATGCGATGTGTTGGAGCACTCCGCACAGTGAGCAAGCTTATACGTCCGCTCAAAGAGCCGGAGTCTGGTTGGAAAATCAAAATTAAAGTGTAATGAGCTGCTTCCTCGGTACTGGCTGCCTGGCAAGCCTCGGCTTGCTTAGAGGTTTCTCACTTACAGGGTGGGTTTGTGTACTGAGTGACGTGCGAACCGAGGATCTGGGGCCGCGCCCCTGGGCGTCTCCGCCCGGGGATCTCCAAGCATGCCCAGTCCCACCCCTTCCCATCCAGGCCGAGCCCAGCGGAGCGGGACCTGGGACCCTGCCTCCTTCTCTCAGCTGCGCGGCAGCCGCTGAGACCCCAGACCCCGCCAGGCCCCCGCCAGGCCCCCTCTCCCCTCCACCTGCGCAGCCTCCGCGCGCCCTCGCTCTCCCCCGGGGCTCTGCAGCCACCGTCCTGGGGCATCGCTGAGACCGCAGGACGGAAGTCCCCCCTCGAGCCTATGACACCGCCCGCGACCCGGGACACGGCGGGTCGCCCTACCGCGCCTGGAGCGCGCGGGGCCCCAGCGACCCGCCCCGGCGATGACGCCACCTGCAGAGCCAGGCCCCGCCTCCTCTAGCCCTGCCAATCCCACGCCGGGAGCGGCATGCTTCGGAGGGCCCGGACCAACCCGGGAGCGGAGGCGGGGCCGATATTGGGGAGGGGGCCGGGCTCCAGGCTCCGCCCACGGCCCGGGTTTTCCGGCGTCCCAGGGACAGCGCAGCCGACGCAGCCGCGCAGCCGGGCGCCTCTCCGCGCGCCATGGACCCAGCGCTGGCCGCACAGATGGGCCAGGAGGTGGCCGAGAAGGTGCTCCGGTACCGGCGAGACGCGTCGGGCTGGAAGATATGCCGGGAAGGCGTGAGTGAAGAGCTGGGCGGGGAACAGTCCCTGAAGCCCCCAGCCCTACCTGTCGCCTTGTTCTGGGCGCACCGGGGAGGGAGGAGGCTGCACCGCGAGGGCTTCCGCGGCGGGCGGCCTCCCTGGGAAGCACTGGGCCCCTGGCGATCGCAGCGATCCCGGGAGGTCCCATGGAGAGACGGGCACAAGGTCACCTGGCTGAGACCACGTCCGGAAGCCGGGCCCCGCTCCTCGCTCTCCTGGAGAGAGGCGTGGCGCGGGGGGGGTGGGGGGGTGGGGGAGGGCGGTTGTGCTTCCTCCCTGCCTGTGAATTTTATCCCGGAGTCTCACGGAGCTGTAGGAAGCAGAACGCCAGGTGGCCTTCCAGGTGGTTTGGAAGCCGCCGCGGAGGTGGGGCGCGCAGGTGCAGCGCCGCTCGCTCTTTCCCGGTCCCGCCAGCCGCGCCCGGCCCCGCGGCGACCCCGGAGAGCCGCGTGCCTCAAGGCCTCCGTCCCCAGTGCTGTGCTACACGGGGCTGACCCAGGTGAGCCGGGAGCCCTCCCAGCGCTAAACTTCTGCGATTCTGTGCCTTTTGACAGAATGGAGTTTCAGTTTCCTGGAGGCCATCTGTGGCGTTTGCAGGGAACCTGTAAGTGCATGCCTCGCCCGGAGCTTCTCAGGGGTGCCACCTGCGCCCTTCCTGCCGGCTCTCGGGTCTTGCTTCCTAAACGATTCCGACCAGGGGCCCGCGTTGCTGCCCCGCGGGTGAAGCCGCTGGTTCCTGGCCCGGCTCCTAGCTCCCTGCTCCTGCGCCTGAGAGAGCAGTGGAGGGTGGCCCAAGAGCTTGGGACCCAGCACCCAGGCCTGGCCCGGCCCTGGCCATTAAGGCCATTTGGGCAGTGACCCAGTCTCTCTCTCTTTCTCTCTCTCTCTTTCTCACTCTGCCTGTCAAATAACTAAATAAGTCTTCAATAAATAAACCCCTCCACCCTGTGATCCACTCATCAATAGTCCACCAGAACAGCCTTCACTTGTGTTTTTAACCAAATCCTTTCCAGCAAACCGTATGCCCAAGAAAGCTGGCTGCCCGTTTGTGCGGGCCAGGGGGACTGAATTTCTGCCCCTCCCGGAAGCCTGTGCGAGAGAGCAGCCAGGGACCTGGCCCGGTCCACGTGCCCCCCCCCCCCCCGAGGTGCAGTCCCCAGAGAATCGGGTTGGAGTGACGCCTGAGGTCGCCTTCCTCTCCATGCCATAGGTACCGAGGAGAAGGCATCGTGCACGGGACCCCGGAGGCCGTGTGGGACTGTGTCAGGCCGGCTGCGGGGGGCCTGCGGGAGAAGTGGGATGAGAACGTGACCAGTTTTGAAGTGATCGAGAGCATCACTGAGGTTAGTCTTTGCAAGCGTGTCATCCTTGTGCAGGGTCCCTGACCCTGTCCCCTCTGGAGGAGGTCCCTGACACCTTGTGCCAAGCAGGGGGCCCTGCAGACACGGGCTGTGCACTGCTTGTCACTCTCCAGCCCCGCCACGGTGGACCAGGGACGGGTGGGAAGCCACGTGACTCGGAGAGGCCCAGAAGCCCTAAACTGAGCCCAGAGAGTGTGACGCGGAAGTGCAGAATGAACTCGGAGGACATGAGATGGGGCCTGGATTTGGCTCATTAGTCTGCGCCGAATGTTCTTTGATGGGGCTGTGATAATGCATCGCGAGAACCCTGGCCACGGAGCCGGGCTTGTCTGCCAGCTATGGGGCTATGCCAGGTGACAGATTCTGCGTGACAGTCTCTACTGGTACACTGTGTGTCACGCTGGCTAACCCTGCCCAGCACAACTTTTTCTGCCTGGTTGGAAACCCACAGCTGCCCGTCCAGTGTGGTGACCACAGGGCATTTGAAGGTGCTGATATTGAGCAGATGAATTGTGAATTTTATTTACTTTTAACCACGCTGGGTATAAATTTAAGTATCCACCTGACATAGAGATGAGCCAGCCCTGGGGTCATCTGTGGCTTTATAATCCTGCCTTATTTTCAGTCTAGAAGTTCAGGAGGAAAAAAAAGTCATGACCAAAACTAAAGAGCATTGCCTGGGGAGATGTTGTTCACTGCTGGCTTGCATGGAGTCCTGGTGTTGACCTCTGCACCCTGTAACCTTGTGGGTGTTCACGCAGATAGTGCCTTGAACTTGGCAGTCCTGGGGACCAGCCGTTCACGTCTTGACCAAGAACTGACATTCTACCTTTTGTTCCTGTTCCTGTCTCCTCCAGCGCTTGTGTCAGTGTTTCTTAAAAGATGGGGCCCGGACTGTGGGGTACCAGACATGATTTTTGGACCTGAGACTGAAATGGTCTCCTTTCAGTGTATCTATAAGTTTCAAAAATTGAGTTAGAGAACCATAGAAGTGAATAATAACAAGATAGGTGCTACCAGAGATAGCAACAATTGTGAAAAGAGTATGCAAATAACTGTGCACAAATTAAGACTAAAGTTGAGGAGACGGATTCATGCCCTTTAAGGTGTAATACAAATATCGTAATGCCTAGAATTTTTTCTTTGAAAGTAAAGGTGGCTGCGTCTTTTTAGCATATTTGACTCTTCCTCTACCAAGATTTGGTGGGGCAGGAGAAAGCATGAAAGGCCCAGGGCTCAACCATAGGCTGATGCCGAAGCTGCCATAAACATGGTTAAATGTGGTGTGCTGTTGAGGGATCCAGGTTCTTGCCTGCAGTGTGTGAAAGAATTCCAGGACGAGACGCAGATAAAGGTTAGCAGAGGAATGAGGTTTACTGGCAGAGCGAAAGCACACACTCAAGACAAAGGGCAGGCAGGCTCCACTGAGCTGCAACCCACACTATCTGGGGTCCCTGTATGTGTTCTGAAGGCATAAGAGGTGGTCCCTCAGGCACAGTTTTCTAGGAGAGAGTAAAGATTTCTGGGACTTGGGTGACTGCCGATTCTCTGGCCTGTTTTGGAAGTCTCAGAAGGGTCATGGCCGCAGGTGCATGATGGGAGCGGGAGTGGCAGCCAGGGTCCTTTTACTATAGTGATACTGTAACAGGCGGGAAGCCATCAGAGATGATGACTGGCGGCTGTGTTGAATATTTTCATCTAGCTTTGCTAGGAGCGTGAGTTCGAGTTCCAGGGTTGGGAGTTTGTAGGGGCAGCGCTGGGGCGGGGTGTGCTGAGCTGTTTCCTCCAGCTGCTCTCGTGGCTGGGCGGATCCTTATCCAGGCCAGTTTCATGTTGTGCTCCCTGCCCAGAGCCCTTGGCCTGCAACCCTGGGGGCGAAATCCAGTTTCCCACAAGTGGCAGTCACAGAGCCACCTGGTGACTCCAGGTCTCCAGGCTCCCAGCTGCGCCAGGTGCCTTCACCCACTCAAAATTGGGGAACGGCTGCCTGGTGAGTTCCAAGGAACACACCACGGGAGTCATCACGGAGTCCAGTGGCCAAGGCTGGAACGGCTGGTCCCCAGGGCTGCCAAGTTCAAGTTTATCAGTGACTTGCTGGCAGCAAATAAGGAGGGCACAGGGGATGATTTGCAAAGCCATGACTCACCGAGCTGGGGAAATTGGGTGTCTTATTTTGGGGGGAAACGGACGTGTGTAAGAGGGGAGTTTCCTGTCACCACAGGTAGGGGTGGGTACGAGCTACACAGGTGCAGGTCAGACAGAACAAGCTCCTACACAGGTCGTGGGTTAAAGTCCCAAGGCTTCGGTTGCTCTGGGGCCAGTGGTCCTGGCGTTGAAATGAATGAAGCATGCGGTGACCCCCGAGGCTTTATCACCTGTCTGTGCAGGTGCTGCTCCTACGGTAGGGTGTGCACCAGGCACCTGGAATGTGCCCGAAAATGTGAAAGACGGCTTTGGAGGACACCGGGTGCTTTTAGGGCCTTGAAGTAGAAAGGAGTTGGCCGGCGCCGTGGCTCACTAGGCTAATCCTCCGCCTTGTGGCATCGGCACTCGGGGTTCTAGTCCCGGTCGGGGCACCGGATTCTGTCCCGGTTGCCTCTCTTCCAGGCCAGCTCTCTGCTGTGGCCAGGGAGTGCAGTGGAGGATGGCCCAAATGCTTGGGCCCTGCACCCCATGGGAGACCAGGATAAGTACCTGGCTCCTGCCATCGGATCAGCGTGGTGCGCTGGCCGCAGCGGCCATTGGAGGGTGAACCAACAGCAAAGGAAGACCTTTCTTTCTCTGTCTGTCTGTCTCTCTGTCCACTCTGCCTGTCAAAAAATTAAAAAAAAAAAATTAAAAAAAAAAAGAAGTAGAAAGGAGTCACAGTAGGGACTTCCGAGATGCTCAGGGCTTTGGCCGATGTCAGTGCCTGTGTAGGACAGGTGAGTGTCACAGTAAGTGTCACAGGATCTTCAGCCCTGGGCACCTACCTCCCTGGAGGCTGGGCCCACAGCCGCCACAACAGCCCTGTGTGGCCTCCCTTGCAAGACCCAGGCTGTGGGGGTGGCGGTGGGGGTGGGGAGCAGCCATCTGGCCAGCAGGTGCCACAAGGAGCCCCTTTGATTGACAGACCCTGTGCGTGAGTAGGACCTCCACCCCCTCGGCCGCCATGAAGCTCATCTCTCCCAGGGACTTTGTGGATGTGGTGCTAGTGAAGACGTATGAGGACGGGACCATCAGTTCCAACGGTGAGTGACGGCCCGGGGTGCTCCAGACTCCCCCAGCTCCTCCAGCCGGCCCTGGGACCCTGGCTCAGAGCCTTGTTGGGTTGGAGGGGTCCTATGCCATAGGGGTCTGGAGTGGGAGAGTCAGTGCTCCAGTCCTGTTACTGTTGAGTCGCAGATTTTGTCAGCACCCCAATGCCAAGGCTCACAGCTGGTGCCGTGCACGTGCAGGCAATCATGGAGCAGCACCCAGCATCTGCGCAGTGACCCGCCACGTCGGGGCTCAACTTCCAGGAGGGTGGGGAGCTGTCCATTCCCTTCTGTCCTGTCCCTCCTCTGAGTCTCCCACTTTGGGGGAGATGTCGGACACCTCCCTCCTCCCACCCCTGAGCCTGGCATTCTGGAAGGTTCTTTTCTGCACTATCTTGGCAGGCTTGGGGAAGCCGTGAGCAGGCATGTGTGTGCATTGCGTGGGAGTTGGTGTGGGAGTGAGCGTAAGGGGCACTGGGGGTGGGAAGGAACTCCACCGTGGCTGCATGGCAGGAGCCCTATTCCAACCACCGGGACTCCGAGGGAGTGGGGCGGCCTGCGTGGTGCTGCCCTCAGTGTCGGCAGCCGCTGCTCATGGCCCCTCTGCCCTGTCTTCCAGCCACCCACGTGGAACATCCCGCATGCCCCCCGAGGGCAGGTTTTGTGAGAGGATTTAACCACCCGTGTGGCTGCTTCTGCGAACCTGTGCCGGGGTAAGGACGAGCTCCTGGGCTGAGCTGCAGATCCCAAGGCTGATGGGCTCCACGGTGGGCATCTGGAAAATGGGTGCTTTGTGCAAAGTGAGCATAAGAAGAATGCCTCAGGGTGCTCAGGCCTGGGTGCTGCACAGTGCCGCCGTCACACACACACACACACACACACACACACACACACACCGGTGACCGGTTAAGCCAGTGGACGGGGTGACTCTTCCTGCTTTTGCTGCGGCAAATCCTTGCCACTCTGTAAGGGCAGGTTGGGCAAATGCCACCGTCCCATTTAGCAAATGAGGATGCTGAGGTTTGGGGAGGTCAGGTGAGGTGGCCGGCGTCAGAGGCCAGGCGGGGAGCACTACACGGTCTGAGCTCTGAGGCTGCTCTCCCCTGCTGTCCCCGGCCCGGCCACCAGTCGGGAGTGGCTCTGAGGCCGGAGGTCCCCAGCCAGCATTCCACGCAGTGACCGCCTCCACTGCCCAGGGCTGAGCTGGAGCTCCGGGCAGAAGGTTGTTTTGTGACCACACTGAGCCCGCCTCAGAACTGAGTTCCCGTGTTCCCGCAGGTCACGGCCAAGTTTGCACCGGAAGCTTTCTGCATACAGGTCACTGGCTGATCCTGGGAACTGCCCAGGCTGCACCTGCTGTGTGTCCTGGGGTGGCCTGCAGCCCCTTGCAGATGATAGCAAGGGCCTGGGCTGTTCCCGCCATGGTCCCAGGAAGCGCTCCTGGCTGCCATTGGGTTTTCCTAACAGCCCAGAGCTGGTGCCCCGGGGCACACTCTGTTTACTAAGCTGACTTTCCAAACATGTTGCGAAATGGTTTTCTCGAACACAGCCTTGAACATACCATGATACACACATGTGCACAAGCAACACATGCACACAGTCTGACACACACACACACAGGCGTGCACGCACTGAATTTTGGGACCGTCCTTTGAGCCTCTTCTCCAGAGGAGTTGAGCCCTGTGGCTGTCTTCTCTGGAGATGGGGTCAGGGAACACACAACCTCGTGTGCCTCAGCATGGATGGGGCCAGGAGGCTAGTGTGGGAGTTTTTTGTTGTTGTTTTTTAAAGATTTTATGTATCTAAGAGATAGAGTTAGACAGTGAGAGGGAGACACAGAGAGAGAGAAGTCTTCCACCTGCTGGTTCACTCTCCAAATGGCCACAATGGCCAGAGCTGTGCTGATTTGAAGCCAGGAGCCAGGAGCTTCTTCCCGGTCTCCCATGCAGATGCAGGGGCCCAAGGGCTTGGGCCATCTTCCACTGCTTTCCCAGACCATAGCAGAGAGCTGGATCAGAAGTGGAGCAGCTGGGACTCGAACCAGCACCTAGATGGGATGCGTGCGCTGAGAGCAGAAGGCACCATGCCCCCTCCTCTCTTTCCCTGGGAGCTTCTGCTACGCCCTGGCCCATGTCCCTGTCCCCTCCCCTTCCCCAGGCTCAAGCCATTTGTCAGTCCTCGAGTCTAAAGCAACAGTTCTCACATTTTTTGGTCTAAGGCTTCGTGAGGTGCTTTAAATTTCATTGAGGATTTGAAAAAGCTTTCGGTGGTGTGGGTCAGACTTATCACCATTTAATATCTTTGAAATTCAAACTGGGCAATTGGAAAACTATTCTTTAAGATAATACGTTTATGTACCGTAAAACACACTTTCTGGAAATTAACTTTTTGCAAGCAAAAGCAGAGAGAAGGGCGTCATCGTTTTACATCCTTGCAAATCCCTCTCATGTCGGGCTGGAGCATCTGCTTCCACACCTGGTCTGTTGCGGTGTCACATGTCCGGTAGCCCCCAGGGTCGCCTCCACGTGCTCGTGAGAGACTCTTGTGAAAGGGGCAGAGCACGTCTTCATGTTGCTATGGAAATGGATTCGACCTGGCAGACCCCTTGAAAGCATCCTGGGAGCCCCCAGGCCCTTTGGCAACCTCTGACCTCAGTAATGGGAGGCGGCACCTGTGGTCTCTTCCTCCCAAGGACCAGTCCAGGGAGATGTGCCTCTCTGTTTTTGTCTTTAAGATTTCATTTGAATTCATTTGAAAGGCAGAGTTACAGAGAGAGAAGAGAGAGAGGTCTTCCATCTACTGGTTCACTCTCCAAATGGCCACAACAGCCAGGGTTGGGCCAGGCGGAAGCCAGGAGCCTGGAACTCCATCCAGGTCTCCCACATGGGTGCAGGGGCCCAAGCTTGTGGGCCATCCTCTGCTGCTTTTCCAGGCCATTAGCAAGGAACTGGCTTGGAAGTGAAGCAGCCAGGACTTGAACCAGCTCTCTGATCTGGGATGCGGCGTCACAGGCAGCTTAACCCACTGCACCACAGCACTTGCCCCACGGGGCACATTCTTGGTGGTGCTCCCTGTACCCGTCAGGCAGGAGGGAACCTCTTCCTTGGGCTGGAAGGAGGGACTCTTCCCTGCCTGGAGGGGCAGGGGGCTGCATCCATTGAAAACAAGCATGTACATAAACAAGACCAGTGTCTGCAAATAATAATTGATAGAATTAAAAAGGAGAAAATGATCCTACATTGGGAAGCAGGATACACAGCAGACTCATAAAATGGCAGATGTCCTAAACAGCACTCTGGCCTCAGAATCAGCCCTTAAGGCATTTGGATCTGGCTAAAAAGCCCATGAGAGTTTCACAGGCATGGAAAGCCAAGACACTGTGGCAAAAAGAAAAAAAAAATGACCCAAATGAAAGATCTCTGTGAGTGAGATCCCAGCGGAAAGAACATGCCATCAAAGAAGGAGGTACCTTTCTCTGATGGGAGGAGAGAACTTCCACTTTGCTTATGGCCTTGTCTAAATACTGATAGAGTTTGTGATCACAAAAGGCTTCCATAGCCTTGGCAGTTCATGACAAGTGCCTCGGGTGATTACTGACATCATAAATAAGAGTGTCAATTGTTAAATCAACAACAGGAGTCACTGTGCACTTACTCCCCATGTAGGATCTCTGTCCTTAACGTGTTGTACTATGCGAATTAACGGTAAAACTACTGCTCAAACAGTACTCTATACTTTGTGTTTTTGTGGGTGTAATCTGTTGAAATCTTTACTTAGTATGTACTAAGTTGATCTTCTGTATATAAAGATAATTGAAAATGAATCGTGATGAAGAATGGGATGGGAGAGGGAGTGGGAGATGGGATGGTTGTGGGTGGGTGGGAGGTTATGGAGGAAAAAGCCACTATAATTAAAAGTTGTACTTTAGAAATTTATATTTATTAAATAAAATTTGGAAAAAAAAAAGAAAGCAAACAGGTTGGGGCCAGTGCTGTGGTGTAGCAGGTTAAGTCACTACCTGCAGCACTGGCATCCCATATGAACGTGGCTTCAACAACCGGCTGCTCCACTTCCTTTCTAGCTCCCTGCTAATGCACCTGGGAAAGCAGCAGAGGATGGCCCAAGCGCTTGGGCTGCTACACCCACATAGGAGACCTGGAAGAAGCTTCTAGCTCCTGGTCTCAGTCTGGCCCAGCCCTGGCTGTTGCAGCCATTTGGGGAATGAACCAGGGGATGGAAGAGTTCTCTGTCTCTGTCTCTTTGTAACTCTGTCTTTTAAGTAAATAGATACATCTTTTTTTTTAAGATTTATTTATTTATTTGAAAATCAGTGTTAGAGAGAGAGAGAGAGAAACAGAGGTCTTCCATCCTCTGGCTTACTCCCCAAATGGCCACAATGGCTGGAGCTGCACCAATCTGAAGCCAGGAGCCAGGAGCTTCTTCCAGGTCTCCCACGTGGGTGCAGGGGCCCAAGGACCTGGGTCATCCTCTACTGCTTTCCAAGGCCATAGCACAGAGCTGGATCAGAAGTGGAGCAGCTGGGTCTCAAACTGGCACCCATATGGGATGCTAGCACTGCAGGCTGGGACTTCACCCACTACGCCACAGCGCCAGCCCCAGTAGACACATCTTAAAAAAGCAGGTCCAACAGGCCCACTGGGCAGTGACGCCAGGGAGGGGATAGGTGTGGTCACCGTCATGTGTGCTTCTCTGGGCCAAGTTCTGCTCTTGTCTTCCCAGGGAGCCGGACAAGACTCGCGTGGTCACCTTCTTCCAGACCGACCTCAGTGGCTACCTCCCTCAGAGCGTGGTGGACTCCTTCTTCCCCCGCAGCATGGCCAGCTTTTACGCCAACCTCCAGAAGGCAGTGAAGAAATTCCATGCCTGACATAACCTGGTGGCCAAGAACTCCCAGCAGTCCAGGAGGAGCCCCGGGTGTAGGGGCACCAGGGAGCCTGCCAGCACCCAGACACCTGTGGCCAGGGCCGGCAGCACCCCCTCCCCTGCTCCTGCTCCTGCTCCTTCTCGGGGCGGGTGTGGACGGCTCCACTCACACCTCTTCCTCCAGCCTCAGCTCAGCACCAGCAGGGACTCCGCCCAGCCCCGTGTGATGCACTGGGTCATAGGCCATTATGTGCCGATGTCGTGCGGTTTGTCATGGTCCTCAACACCGGAAGCCAAGTCCTGCCGCTTTTAACATCTAGAACATTGACCAACCCGTGCTGTAGAACCCCCAGTATATTTTTCTAATGTGGCCCTCGTATGTGTTTCTAATACATGTAAGATTTCCCTCCTCATTTGAAAGGATGTCAGCTTGGAAAACGATGGCTTAAACAATGACGGAAAAACACTTCCACTTCTCCTCTTGTATCTGCCACCGGAACCAGCTGTTTTGCTGTCTTCTGCCCCGCTGTGTGAGTTAACTGGCAGATCTGCACTGAAACTCAGCAGCGAGAACCTGCCCCAGGCCCCATCCGCCACCCCAGGAGTGAGTTCTCTCGGATGGGATTTGAAATGGAGCGAGCCGCACCTGGCTGCATGTGGGACTCTGGGGAGAAAAGCTCCTCTCCAGGAGGCATTCGCAGCCCAGAGCTCTCCCTCCTCCCGCCGGAGCCCTGGCTGGAATCCACCCCTCACCCCCCAGTCCTGGACACTGCTGCGAGCCTGCCTGGGCCACCCTGAGGGGCAGGACCAGGGAGCACAGCCTTGTCACCCGGAAGAGGTCTCAGCAGGAAGCCAGCACAGGGCTGCCCGACCCTCGAACAGTGCCCTGGGCCGCCTCGGGCCCTCCACCGTCCTGGCGGGGATGTGGCCCCAGTGTCCGACCTCAGACCCTGCCTGTAACTGCCTGTGCAGCGAACTCCCTGGAGGCCAAGCCTGAGCTCCTCCAAGTGGGAAAGCCCTCCCGGTGTGATGGTGACCACCCGGATTCCCCAGGGGTCCTGAATGTGCTTAGATGTGAGCCGGCTTCCGAACACGGACGCTTACAGTAGAGGCAAGAGAAGCTCCTGTCGCACAAGCGTGCATTAAGCTCACCCCACAACCAACCCATG
Source organism: Oryctolagus cuniculus (assembly GCF_051225735.1). Lineage (NCBI taxonomy): Eukaryota > Metazoa > Chordata > Mammalia > Lagomorpha > Leporidae > Oryctolagus > Oryctolagus cuniculus. Next base: position 103,659,477 of record NC_142878.1, read on the forward strand.
TCGGGAAGCCATCCTCATCGGACACTGGATTTACTTAGAGCTCGTTCAGTGGGTACGGTGTCCCGACTCTGCCAAGCACCGCTCCTGGATCCACGCCTCATGAGTGCATCTCCCAAGCCCCACCAGGGCCGGGTGCACCTGCCACAGGGAGCTTTGATGCTGCTTCTCTGAGGCCCAGACCCTGGCAGCTTCTCTTACCAGGGCGGGGCTGCCTTTTGCAGCCCTGTGTGTGCCCTGCACCCACACGCATCTGCCCGCATCATGTCTGACTGGTTTGAGTGCTGGACAAGGAGCCAGGAAACATGCCTGCTCTGAGCCCTGCCACTTAGAGACGGTGCCCCTGGGCAGTCACTCTCTGCATCTCTGCCTGCACTAATTCAACAGAAAATAGAGACCCGAATACCAATCCCAGCGCGGCCCAATTCGGGGGGATCAGCAGAAGCCCTGCGAGGCCTGAGCGAGCAAAGCCAAGGGCAGGGCTGCCTGGGAGGGGCCCTGGCATGAATTCCTCTCTGTGGCTGGTGGAGCAGGAGCTGTGGTGGCTGCTATGTGGGAGGCACAGCTCTCCACACCTGGAGCTTCCCTGCACTCTTTCCTACTGGTCCTAACGCCTTCCCCAACCCAACCAAGCCATTTTGTAAACATTCCGTGGGACACTGTTTTCCAAAACTGTCCCCATCCATCCGTATTTCCTCTGCCCTTAAACCCAGGCATTGCATCCATACCACCTGTGACTGTTGAGTCCAGGACAAGTGGTGCCATGGGACTTCCAAAGCAAGGAGCGCAGCTTCGACCTCCCTGGCCTTCACACTCCTGGGATGCTCGTGACCCTGGCAGTCCACACACCCACACTGGGATGGAGGGCACCCTGGCCCCAGGGAGAGGCCACCCGTGAGTGTGAGGGCCAGGGCTGTTTGCAGCTGCCACCAGCATTGACAGCCCCAGACCTTCGTGTGGCTCCAGCTGAGGCCAGGTGGAGGGGTATTCTCCAAGGCCCGCCCACGATTCATGAGCAAAACCGAGGTGTGGCCATTTTGGGCTGGATCCGAATACTTGGGAGACTTTGTAAAGCAGGGCGTGGCTTTTGTACCAAGTTCTGAGAGATCTGCTTTATTATGGCACCACAGTATTGGCATTAAGCACTCTCTGAACAGTCTGTACCGGCCATCCCAGTGTAACTTTGCTCTTACTTCTGGGATGACCCCCTGGCTGGGGCCCTGGGCAGTGGCCAGCGGGAAGGCTCCAGCCCTCTGGGTGGGGTGTGCAGAGAGACCCTGAGAATCCGCTCTGGGGTTATGGGAGCTGCATGCTCTTGACTTTGGCTTCAGCACTGGTGCTGTCCACTAGGGGTCCCCAGTGGCCACGGTCCCCTGTGGCTGGAGGCCTCTCCTAATGACAACAGTGACAGGTCCGTCGGGCAAGGCTTTGATGATGTTCCAGGCCTCGAAGCGGGTGAGGCCCTGCAGGGCGGTGCCGGCCACGTGCAAGATCTCGTCTCCCGGCTGGAGTGTCGCACTCGGTCCCGACGCTACCCCTGCAGTGAGGGAGGAAACAGTGACACTGGGTGCTCGGGGAACACGGAAAGCGGCTTGTCCTCGGTGTCCAAGGACACAGCACGGTTTGCAAGAGAGCAGAGCACCCCTGCCTTGGGGGCTTGGTGTGGGTTCTGCCACCAGGCGTCTCGGGGAAGGGGGACCCACAGAGAAGGGGGCAGCAGCCTCTGCTCTCTGGTTCTTGGCAAGGTACAGCCCGTGCCGTTCCCCCTGGGAGGGAGATTTTGGTCACTTGTGTGGGGGGAGGCAGGAGCAGAGAGCTGGAGAGATTCCTGTTCGGTGGCCTTGCTAGACTGGTGGGTTGTGGGCAGCCTGGAGAGGAGACCTGGGCCCTGGTGAGCGGCACCTGCTCTTCCCCGGCCTCCTGGGGAAGCCGCGCTGTTTTGTTGTGGATGCCGACAGGGAGTTTCCTGTCTGTCTGACACCAACACTGAGCAAGAGTATAAGGTGATGGCAGTCAGGACTTGCGGCGCGGGTGTCTTGGGCGGTTGTTATCGCGGGCATTGTGCCGTGTTCTGCACCAACAACCTCCATCGCTCATCTCCGTGCTAGGTGGCAGGGCCTGGGTGTGAACTCAGCCTTCCTGTTCCCTGAGGCCATCTCTTGGTACCACACCACCTGCAGCAGGTGGGGGCTTCCCCATCTAAGCAAACGGGCCCAGGATGCTGTTGAGACTTAACCCAAGGTCATGGTGCCAACGATGGCAGAATCAGCTGCAGTCCAGGTCTTCTGACTTTGGAACTAACAAGATCATTCCAAACCCAACTTCAAAATCAGAACTATCTTCCACTGCGGGGGGACATGGGTTCTAGGGGAACCACTGTATCCACCCCAGGCTTCCCTCTGGGCCTCCATGTCAAAGACGGTTCCTCCAACAAACCCGGTCCTGTGCCAGAGCTTGTGGGGCACAGGGAGCAGGAGGCCCTTTTGGGTCCCAGTTTTGAGAGCCACCAGCTGCACCAGTGCCCCTTGGCCCCTTGTTTTGGTTGAGGAGCCTTGGGCCTGGAGTGCAAAGGTCACTGAGCCTGTTAGAGACAACAGCAGGGGCCTGGCCCCTGACCCCTGGACTCCCCATCCAGTGTCCCTGTGTCCACAACCCCTTGCATGGGCCTTGGGGGCTTCCGGCCTGAGGAGCAGCCAGGGGTCGGGGGAGGGGCGGTTTCCCACAATGGCTGCAGGTGGCACATGATTTCCAGGGGAAAGGCACTGGTTTGCACCCCAATCGTGAACAAAGTGTCAACATTTTCAGTGAAGGCCAATCCAGGACCAAGGAAGGCTGACTCTACCTAAATATTTTGTTCACTATGGACTTTAAAAATTCATTTTTGAGTTTTTAAAATATTGACTCGAGGGGCTGGCGTGATGGCCCAGTGGGTTAAGCCACTGCCTGCCATGCCAGCATCCCAACCCGAATCCCAGCTGCTCTGCTCCCTGCAAATGCTCCTGGGAAGGCAGCGGAAGAGGGCCAAGCACTTGGCCCTGGCACCCACATGGAGTTTCTGGCTCCTGGCTTTGGCCATTGCAGCCATTTGGGGGAATAAATGAGTGGATGGAAGATATTTCTCTCTCTCTCTCTCTCTCTCTCTCTCTCTCTCTCTCAATCTGCCTTTCAAATAAAAATAAATCCTGTTAAAAAAAATGTTGCCTCGAAATTGTACTGATCTCGACTTCTGTGCGCTTTGAAACCCACTTCCGCTTTTCTCGTGCCTGCCTCACTCCAGTCCCAGCCCTGCTGAGCTGAACCAAGCCCAGGGCTCAGTCACTAGGAGGACCCCACAAAGCAGAGGGGTTCAGAGGGTACCCGAGCAAAGGAGGAAAGGGTGAAAAGGCAGAATTGGCCCTCACTCAATAGGCCCATTCGCCTCTCACATTGGGTGGAGGTGGTGGAGAGACCACCCAGGCCACTCTGGGACCTGCTCCCATGGCCACAGCTCGAGCCAGACGCGCACCTTTGAAGATCCGGTTGATGGTGATGGGCTTGTCTCCGCGCAGCGAGCCCCTCCCACCTTCCAGGCTGAAGCCCAGCCCTGCTGAGGTCTTCTCCAAGGTCACGGTGCAGATGGCAGCCTCCGTTGCTGGGGAAACCACAGGGCTTGGTTAGAGACCCGCCCCTCTCTCCCAGGGCCATGGCACCGAGCCTGGGGGACGCTGCCTGCCGTCCTGGGCCCCTAGGCAAGCAGTGGCATGCATCGTGGCCACAGTTGAGGTAGGACACATGTCGCCAGGGCCACAGAGGACCGGGCAGCCCCCAGGACTGCCTCTGACGCATCCTCCCATCCCCCGTACCTGCTGAGTTGGGAGAACTCACCGGATTCTGCAGGGACATCGCTGGCTGCAGAGGGTGCTGCCGCAGAGTCACTGGAGGGGCTCAGGCCAGGCGAGGCCTCTGGAGCCGGCCTCCTTGTGACAATCACTGCTTGCCGTGGGTCTCGCGCTTGGCGGAGGATGGCCAGGGCATCGTTGTGCGTGGTCCCCTTGAGGGACTTGCCGTTGATGGAAAGAACCTCATTGCCCTTCTGAATGGTGCCTTCCTGGGAGGCTAGCCCATTTGGAAACACTCTGTGAACCTAAGCAGAGAAGGAGCGCTCAGGGCCCAGCAACCAGCCAGGCCAGACTGCAGGAGGAAGGAGACCTGTGCCGGTCAGCCCCAGAGGGCACACGGCGCCTGACGCCGTCCCGGGTCAGCACTGCAGGCTCAGAGGCCAGCATCCCCTCCCCTCCTCCACCCAGAGCCCAGGATCCTCTCCCTCCCGTGCCTGCGGGTGTCTCCGCTGGCTTCCCATCTGGTTTCCTTTGCCTTACTTTCCCCCACCAGCCCTTCCCAAAGCAGTCTTCTTGACATCTCCATTCAGTGGTGTATTGGTAGGTGGTGTGTGAGAACCGGTTTCTAAAACCAGAAACCCGCAGGATGCAGGGTTAAACCAAAGCTCTGAAAAAGTCCAGTTCTGCCAGGCAACTGGCCACGTCGGAGCCCCAGGGACAGGCCGCACAGGACGGGGGTTCCCAGGGAAATGCTCGGGCCCCGGCTTCCGCAGAATGCGTTTTGAGAGACACCTGCTTAGGGCGTCTAGACATTGTCCAAGCCGGGTCCCTGCCATTCAGAGGGCTGAAAGACAGGACGCATGGGCAGGTTCCAGAATGTGCTCTGGGTCATTCTGCTCCCTGCCATGACCTGAACAAGGCTCTTGCTCTCTCTGAATGGCTTCGGTGTTAGGAAAGCTCTGAGAGGTGGCGAGGAGGCCCAGGCTGGAAGCCCCACGCCTGCATCCCGGTGCCTGCTCTTAGAAGCAGTGCAGGCACTATGGATGCCTCCACCTAACGTGGGGGAAGCTTCTCCAGGCCTGCAGGGGGCGCCACCTAAGTCTCCTTTAATGAGTCTGGAAAGGAAGAGAAAGAGAAAGCGGAAGTCCTGTGTGTGCGTGTGCTTGGCCGCCAAGTGTCACTTCCTCCTGGCTCCGGGGCCCAGCAGCTGCAGTGTCTCAGGGGAGGGCGCCCCCCCCCCCACCTGGGGTGGAGACGTCACTGCCCATGGGTAGAGAAGAAGACCCGGAGTGTGGGTCCCACCAGCAGACCGTGTTCTCTGTGAGCAGAGGGGAAGCGCCCAGCCAGGAGCCCTTCTGTCACACCCAGCTATGCGCTCAGCAACAGAAATGGTTCTTCTGCACTCACAGTCTCTTGTGCAGTAGAGAAGCTGACCCAGAAATAAGGGAGCTCCTGCTCGTGTGTGTTTGCTCTGGACTGACTGCCAGAAATGTGCTAAGTTACCATTACCAGGGGGGATGGGGGCTTTCTTTTTTAATGTTTATTTATTTTAATTTACTGGAAAATCAGAGCTATACAGAGAGAGAGGAGAGGAGAAGAGAGGAGAGAGAGAGAGTGAGAGAGCGAGCGAGCAAGCCTTCATTCACTGGTTCACTCCCCAAATGCCTGCAACAGCCAGGGCTGGGCCAGGCCAAAGCCAGGAGCCTGGAACTCCATCCAGGTCTCTTACACGGGCCGTAGGAACCCAAGCACTTGGGTCATTATCGGCTGCCTCCCAGACTGCATTAGCAGGAATCTGGGTTGGAAGAGGAATAGCCAGGACCCAAACCAGGCATTCCGATATAGGCCGCCATCCCAAGTGGTGGCTTAACTCGCTGCACCGCCATGCCCACTCCTTGGTGGCTTTAATGCCAGCCAATGCTGTGAACCGGAGGCTTTGTCTGCCGCTGTGTAGGAAAATCGCAATGAGCCCGGCACAGGCTCTGCAGAGGGTTCACCAAGACGGCACAGCCATGGGGTGGCTACAATGCACTCATGGTCTGTGAAGACTGGGGGATCAGAACCCTCCTGCGTGGGGACAGCAGCTGCCAGTGCTGATCAGACTGTAGGGGCCACAGGAGCAGAGTCCCCAGGAACAGAGGCACTTGGCCCTGTGTGCTGCCCTCCCCAAGCTCCCAAAACAGACCGTAGCATGTCTTGATGAACTGGGGGCTGGGCCTGGAGACCTGAGGCCCCAGGGTGTGCATTGAGGTTCATGGTCTGTGAAGAGGTGTGGTCGCTGGCCACCTGCTCTCAACCAACCACCAGGTCCGCGTGGCAACTGTCCAGGTAGACATTCTTACAAACCAGGTGAGCAAGGCCAGGAGCGCAACTCTGCTATCCAGGTTTGCTGTGTCAGTCTCAGCCGCACCTTCAATCCTGGTCGCGCGAACTTCCCCAAATGCCCCAGGGGATCACAAACCATTCTGGTTCTAAATTTCAGAGACTGACAGGCCTACGGTTCCAAAGGAAGAGATGTGACGGGGAATACAACGTGGCTTGAAGTTTTTAAACTATCTCCCCCCACCCCCAGTACCTTCAAAACTGCAGGTGTGAGGGCTTCAGCCTCACAGAATTCGGATGTCAATGTTCAGGTGTGAAGCAGAGACACCTGTTCTATGGGGGATGCAGGTTTCTTTTAAGGCAGTCAAACTGGCGTGCACAGAGATCGTCTGTTAAATTGAGGTTGGTGATCAAGGTCGACTGCGGGGTCTTGTTCGTGACCTTCCGGGCTGCCCGGAAAGGGGGATGGTGAGGGCTGTCCCTGGAGAGCCGTCCGAGCAGCCTGCCCTTCAGCCTGGGGTCGTGCATTTGTTCGCTCCCCAGCACAAGAACCCCTCCTGGCAAGCGCGGCCCCCGCCTGACGCCCTCAGCTCTGGCTCCTGCACTTACCGTAATCACCGTGCCACTTACCGTAATCACTTTGTTTTCCAGATCCGCCCCTCCTGCCAAGCTGAACCCCAGGCCGGCTCCCTCCTCCTTGTGTAGGATGGTGACGTGGATGCTGTCCAATTGCTGCAAGAGACAGTGCACCTGATGAAAATATGACACTGCCACAGCGCGAGGCATGCAGGAGGGCTTTATCTGATGCGTTTGCTATCTCCAGCTACCCCCGGGCAAGGCTCCAAGTTTCGCCGCCCCCTCAAAGCCCAGTTTCAGTTTCGTCATCTATAAGGAGAGGACTCTCCCTTCACGACTCATGGGAAGCTTAGGGAAAAAAAGGTGTGCGAAGCAGCGAGCATGGCTCTCTGTCTCACCCTGCACACGCCCACACACAGGCAGGCAGGGCTAGCAGTGTAAAGTCAGCCAGAAATCCCAGTGGGCTGCGGGATGTGGGTCAGAGTGCGGTCAGGCTGTAGGACTTTGGGTCACATAAGCCAGGATTCTTTGTGTTGTTTTGTAGTTGTTAGCCCCTTCTTCCTCTCTGGCACCCCACAGGGCACATGGCAGTGAAGGGAAGGCGGCTCATATGTGCTTGCACATGCATGCTGACACACATAGATGCAGACACACAGGGGAACATACAGGTGCACAGGCACACGCAGTCACACATGCAGGCACACACAGCCACACACAGTCACACACAGCCACATGGAGTCACATATGCAGGCACACACAGGCACAGTCACACAGACACACAGGCACACATATGCAGGCATACATGCAAGCACACACAGGCACACACAGTCACACAGGTAAGCACACACAGTCACACACACAGGCACACACAGTCACACAGGCAGGCACACACAGGCATAGTCACACAGGCACAGTCACAGAGGCACATATATGCAGGCACACACAGTCACACATACAGGCACACACAGGCACACACAGTAGCACACAGGCACACATATGCAGGCACACATAGTCACATACACACAGTTGCACAGGCACACGCAGTCACACACACAGGTACATGTACACAGGCACACGTAGTCACGCATGCAGGCAAACATAGGCAGTCACACAGGCACACATAGGCAGGCACACACAGCCACACAGACACACACAGGCACACACAATCACACACATAGTCACACAGGCAAGCGTACACAGTCATACACAGGCACATGCAGTCACACATGCAGACACACACAGGCACACGCAGTCACACAGGCATATGCAGTGAAACACACAGGCACAGGTATGCAGGCACACATAGTCATGCATGCAGGAACACACAGGCACACATAGTCACACACAGGCACATGTATGCAGGCACACACAGACACACACAGGTACACACAGGCACACACAGTCATGCAGGCACACACAGTCACACACACAGACACACACAGGTACACACAGTCATGCAGGCACACCCAGGCACACACAGGCACACTCATGCAGTCACACACAGTCACACAGGCACACCCAGGCACACCCAGACATGCAGGCACACCCAGGCACACTCGGTCTTCTCCAGCCTGGACAGGGGCTCTTGTGGAGCCAGGATGGCCTCCGCACATCATCCAAAGCAGAGATTCTCTTTCTAATCTGGAGCTGGGGTCCCTGACTCAGATGCCTACAGGCCGAACACCTCCCTGAGCAAAAGGAGCTGACGGGAGTGACAGGAACCACAGAGAGCCCAAGAGCGCGTAGGGTCGGCTGCTCCGTGCGAATGCAGACCCCGAGCTACCAGATCACTCCCTTACAACAGAAAAGCAAATCAGGCATGCAGGCTTTGATTGATTCAGGTTTTCCAGTATTTAGAATTCAAAACGCTTTTCAAAAACCACCAAGCAGACGGAGAAAACGCACCTGCAGGTCCCAGTCTGAACCTTGCACTAGGGAGCAAACTTCCAAGAGCCTGCTTGCTCGGGCACCCCTCGAGCACCTGACCAGCACCTGGCCCTGCGCAGTCCCTTTGACTTGAGTCCCTGAGAGCCAGGAGAGAAGAAGAGACCAATGCACCTGACTGTCCCAGACCTCCCAGCTGTCATCCACGGGTCAGGCTGGCCCCTGGTCAGGTGGACGGCACGCACACTCCCAACACCACCCTGGGCTGGACAGATCTTCAAAACCTACTCACTGCTGCCTGGGCCACTTTGCTTGAGCTGAAACAAGACCAGAGGGATGATGGCTCAGCCTCAGGTCCTGGGAGCCACAGAGGAGGGGCTGTGGCCCAGGGCCTCCGTGTTCACTAGATTGACCCACATCCTCACCCTCAGAACTGCAGCAGGACACCTGCGTGTATAGACAAGGAGGGTCTCCTTGTCCTCTTGCTGCAGCATGAATTATCCCAGTGCAAAAATCCTGTGTGGACCCCAGGCAGCCCCAGATGGTGCAAGGCCCACCAGCCCACACACAGCTGACTGCTGGCCCCAGCTTTGCCAGGCCACTGCATCTCCTCACACCGAGGGCCCTGCTCTCAAAACATATAGGAAGTGGGAGTTTCAGAATGAGTCGGCCGAGGCCCAGGGGCCCTTGGGAGCTGGGGGCGAGGACTTCCCTGTGTGCAGCAGAAGGAAGGAGAGCTCCAGGGCCGGAGCTGTCGCACGGTGCACGGTCAATGGTCCATGCGTACACTCCCATGCTGCCTCTCCCTGCAGGCTTGCACCAGGCCCCTAGTCTATGGGAAGTGGATGTAGCACCGACCCTGAACTTGGAAACCTTGATTCTGCAACCCCGAGCCTCACCTTTCTGATGTATAAAACCGTCCAAAAGAGGCAAGAAGTCAACCTATTGAAATTGCTTCATAAAAACTGTTTCCATGTAGCATGTCTTCCTGCAGCTTAGGGATACCACGACCTCTACCGTGGCAGGAAGGGGTCTGGTGTGAGCTCCTTAAGGAGCAGGGAGGGGCTGGGGCTGTGGTGTAGTGGGCTAAGCCTCTTCCTGCAGTGCTGGCATCCCATGTGGGCACCGGTTCGAGTCCTGGCTGTTCCACTTCTGATCCAGCTCTCTGCCATGGCCTGGGAAAGCAGTAGAAGATGGTCCAGGGACTTGGGCCCTGCACCCACATGGGAGACCTGGAAGAAGCTCCTGGCTCCTGGCTTCGGATCGGCCCAGCTCTGGCTGTTGCAGCCATCTGGGGAGTGAACCAGCAGATGGAAGACCTTTCTGTCTCTCCCTCTCTCTCTGTAACTCTGCCTTTCAAATAAATAAAATCTTAAGAAAAAAAAAGAAGGTTCTGGGCGCCGCTGCCGCTGCTTCTCCTCTGAGCCAGCTGAGTGACCACACAGTCCACACAACACCCTTGGCACTGCCGCTGCCTACGGAGGAAACCCACCTTTAAGGTTGCTTCATCCAGATCCCTCACTTCCTCGATGAGCTTTCTCAGCTCTTCGGAGCTCAGCAGGGAGATCACAGACTGCCCCGACTGTGGGCAGGGAGCCGCGTCCTCGGCGTCCTGGGGCTCCGCGAGGCCCTCCGTGTATTCTCGCAGCTCCGCCAGACTTGCAGGGGAGAAGAGGGAACGGTGTGAGTGACACAGCAGGAACAGTCATGCTTATTGCGCTGAATACTCCACTCCAGGCTCAGCACCCCGCTTCCAGTTGCATTCTATTGCTTGAGGCAGTAAATCCACCCCTCCTGCCACGGAAGCGGGGCTTAGGGAGGCCACGGGAGCCACAGAGCCACAGAACTCCAAAGTGATCCAGGTTCAGACTCACAGATCATGGTGTTGCTGGTTCCAACGTCCGTGTTCTTTGTGTAATGAATTAATTTACTTACTTATTTGCTTTGTTTTAAAGAGAGACAGAGAGAAGGCACCCCTCTGTTGCTTCACTCCCCAGATGCCCACAACAGCTGGCGTTGAGCCAGGCCAAAGCTAGGAGCACAGAACTCAACCTCCTCCTATCCCCAACCCTGGCCACCACCACCACCAATCAATAAAATGTGTTGGGCATTTGGCCTAATGTTAAGATGCCATTTGGGATACCCATATCACACACGGTGTGTCTAGGTCACACACTGGACACAGCGGTGTCCACTCCTGACTCCAGCTTCTTGCTAATGTGGAAGCCAGCAGGTGGTGGCTCAAGGACCTGGGCCCCTGCTCCCCACAGGGGAGACCTGGACTGAGTTCTGGGCTCCTGGCTTTATTCAGCCTGGCCTAGCCCTAGCTATGGCAGCAACTGGAGGGCAAGCCAGCAGAAGGAGGGTCTCTCCATATCAGCCTCATCTCTGTCTCTCTACCTGTCAAATGATTCATTAAAATGTGAGTAAGTGAGGTTGGGGTCAGCAAGAATTCCCAAGAGCTGCTCTCCTGGCCTCCATGGGTAACTCACCAGGGGGCCAGCCCCGCCTACCACCTGCTAATACCTGAGTCCAGGTGTTGTCAGAACGCCCCCTTAATAATGTGGGCTTTATCTATTTATCTTATTTATCTTAATTGTTCCTGTGCTTCATTCTTTCTTATATTTTTTTAAATTTAGTGAATATGGAGACACAGAGAGAGCGAGAGAGTGAGCGCGCTCCTATCTGTTGGTGCAGTCCCCAAATGCCCACATTGACTGGGGCTGGGCTAAAGCTTGGAACCAGGAACCCAATGCAGGTCTCCCACAAGGGTGGCAGGAACCTGCCAATTGCTCCCTCCCAGGGAACACACAAGCAGGAAGCTAGAGTCAGGAGCCAGAGCTGGGTATGGCACCCTAGCACTTCCATTAGCATCCTAACTCCTCAAGCAGATGCCTGCCCCCTAATAGGAATTTTAGAAGGCTGGAAGAAGATCCTCTCTCTCTCTCTCTCACTCTCCCTTTCATGAAACAGTGAGTGGGACAGCCCCAAAACTGGTACACCTGTCATCTCGTAAGTGACCCACGGGATGATAAAGCCAGATGAGAGAGCCAAAGAGAAACACAGGGAGTGAGCACTCACTTGAGAGAGAAGCCGGTGTCCGAGGTGGGGGCTTCTGCAGAGCTGTCGGGCGCTGCGTCCTCGCGGGAGGCCGGCCTGGGCGGCACCCCCTCCCTGGGGCTGCAGGGAGCCTGGCCCCAGGCCGCGGCGGACGGGAGGCACAGCAAGGATTTCATGACAGCCGACGACACCTGGCTGCTGATGGAGTACAGTTTGCTGCTCTTCTCGTCCAGGAGCTTCGTCTCACACGACTGGGTCCTGGTCAGGGGGAAACTCCGAGCCCGCTGGCCTGGCACCTTTAGCACCGGCCCTGGAGATGCCTCGGGCCGGGATGGCAGCAGCCTCTGGAGTGGGTCCGGCTCGGTGGGGAGGGGTTGCGGACGGGGCTTCTGTCCTTGGGGAGGGGACTCAGACACCCCGGGGTCACTGGCCTCTGGGGCTGCAGGGGAACCCCGGGACAGCTGATGCTGCTCCTGCTGCCGGGGTTCGGCGGTGGGCGGAGCCCCTCTCCCCAAGAGGCCAGAGAACCGGCCCCCCTCTTGCTTCCCGGAAGGTTTTGCTGCCTCCCCAGGGGACGCATGCAGGCTCAGTCTCTGGACTCCCCTGTCAGGCAGCTGAGAGGACCCGAAGGTCTCGAAAGAGCTGATTCTCTGCTTGATGGAGGAAGAGGAGGAGGAGGAGGCCTGCACGTGTGGCCCGGGGGGCTCCCTGGAGGAGGCAGCTATTGGCTGTGCTGGCGAAGCGCGACTCCTCAAACCTTTCAAGCTTTGGCGAAACCAGGCTGGCTTGGGGGCCACAGGGGGCCCCTTCTTCCCAGTGCCGCTGTCCGCTGCCTTGTGCACTTTGGCAGCGCCATGAGCAGCGTCCAGCTTCGGGGCACAGGTCCCCTCCAAGTGGCCCTGCTGCCCGTCTTCTTCACGCAGGCTGGCGTGGGGCTGCAGGGGCAGGTGGCTGTGGCTCTCACTCATCATGGGGCTGAACAAGCTTTTGATGCAGTCGGAAATTCTCACCCAGGGGTCTTCGGGGGTGGTCTCGAAGCTATAGTCCATCCGAGCCTGCCGCTTCAGCAGGGGGTGTTTCAGTGGGGACGTCTGGGTCACTGGGGAACAGAAACAGGGGCAGCTGGGCATTGCATCGCATTGGGATCTTTCTCCCTACCATGTAATTTCAAAGCTCAGTGGCAAGGACTAGAGGAGGGCTTAGCGGAAGCAGTGGGCTCTGAGACAGGTGAGTGCCAGGTGCCATTACCTAAATGAGAAGATGACGGGCAGGGATCCAAGGACCAGGAAGGGGAGCTAACAGCTCAACAGCCCTGGTTTCAGACTAGTCACATCTCTGGCACTTTGCAATTGCCAACTCCAGTGTTCAAAAAGCGGGGAGGGCTCTCAGATGGCAGAGCTAAGGCAAGGCCCCGTGGCTCCTCATTGCCCACTGCCAGCTTTGTCCGCTGCACTAGGCAGCTCCCCAGGAAACGCATCAAAAAGGCGAGAGGCCAAGCGATGCTCTTACCTTTTCAGGCTAAAGGTCGCACATTGCTGCCATGTGTCTGAGACTACGCAGGTCATCCACAAGTTTAGTGGATGTGCATGCCCACAGATAGGGGGCGCCCTGCTTGGAACAGCCCCTTATGCTCCCTCTCCCACCCCGGCCAGCATCTCCCACCTTCCTGCCTCTGCCTGGTCCCTGCTGCTCTCCCTAGGCACACATCATTGGTTGGCTTGCATGGCAAATGTGTGTCTGCCCTAGGGAAGAGCTGATGGAGAGGGTCCAGGCAGGAAGTACCCTGACGATGATTCTCAGCCTTGGCCACCTGTTCTGGGGGAATCCAGAAGACTTTAAAAGTGCAGATGGTCGCCCCCAGTTTCTTACTGGGATGCAGCCTGGCCTTCAGGAATTCCATAAGCCCTGCGGGTGATCCTGTGGGCAACCTGCTCTGTGCATGCCCGGTCAAGTTCAGCCCTTCACCACAGGGATCCGTGCATGGGGGTCTTTATCAGAATAGCACTGAACTGGAAGACTCTGTCTGCCTCTCTCTCCCATGGGCAGAGAGGGAAGCCAGGCTGTGTGCTTTGGGGGGGATGCTTGATACTTGGGGGGGCACAGCCCTGTTGAAGGAACATGGATCTCCCTGTACTTCCTCTCAATGCCCATCCGTGCACAGCATCAGACCTTGACGTCAGAGAGGATCTCGGCATCGCCAGTGGTGTGGCATGGCGGGCTAAGCTGCCCTGCGAGGCCAGCATCCATATCGGAGCACCAGTTTGAGTCCCGGATGCTCTGCTTCTGATTCAGCTCCCCACCAATGCAGGGAAAGATGACTCAAGCACTCGAGCCCCTGCCACTCATGTGGGAGACTCAGATGGAGTTCCAGGCTCCTGGCTTCAGCCTGGACTAGCCCCAGCTACTGGAGCAATTTGAGGAGTGAGCCAGAGGATAGAAGATTCTCTCTCTCTCCCCCCCCCCACCATTTCAAAAAATTTAACAAGGTGGGGGGAACCTCTGCACTATCGAGCTATCTAGGGGATATGGGTGGGTGCCCCTGACTCCAGGGCCTTGACATGTGAGTCCAGCCCTCTGAGCCTGTTTCTGATTCACGAAGTGCTTTTCTCTAAGAGACTAGGTTGTGGGAATCAAAGAGGCAGAGAATCTATAGCAAAACTCTTTGCAAACGGGGGCAAGGAACTCTTGCCACTGGTACAGCAAGGCACTGCCTGGCGGGTTCCTCAATTAAAAGGAAGGGAGAGTGGAAACAGAGCAGCCTCCAGCTAGGGAAGCTGCTCTGATGGGACGTACTAGAACTTCCTATTCATGGTGTCCCTTAACACTCCAGGAGGTTTTCGTGTGCTCTTTCTGCAGGCTTGTTCCTCAGAACAAGCACACAAAGGTACAGCCAAAGTATAGTAGAAAAAAATAGAATTAAAAGATAAGTTCATTTTGGTGCCCCCAAAAATGAAATCCATGCATAATCTTTACATAATATGCACTTCTATGAAAACCCCTCATATGCATCCATTTCAAAAAACTTTCATGAAAATAAGCCCATCGTTTAGTTCCAGTTTCCTCCAACTCCCTGCAGGATCCTTGCATGGTTTATCATCGACCATACATGTCTTTTTTTTTTTTTTCCACAACAGTGAGTTCCTGATGGGAGCAGGGACTGGCCTGTCTCACCCGCCTTCTGTCCTCTGTACACAGAACCAGCGTTGAAGGTGCGCTTGATGAATTAACCATATGCCGGAACTTAGATGATTTCGCAGACCTTGCTGATGAGTGAATCCAGGCTCAGAAAGGCAAAGGAAGCTGCCCAGCAACTCGGTGCATGACGGGTGTCTCCAGGATTCCCTGGCCCCAAATCCTACGTGCTTCCAGCAAGCCACCTCATAGTCAAGGCACGTCTTACCATGGCCAGGTGTGCCCCAGGGACATCATCCTTGCTGTCTCCCCCCCGCCCCAGGGAGGTGGTGACCACCAACAAAAAGGCACTGATCCCCCTGAGATGTTGTGTGCTCAGACCTGGAAACACAGAATGCTAGGGTGTTGGCACCCTTGCGGCAGCTGCCCAGGATGGCTGGGTGGGTGTGTCTTTGGATGGCTTCCAGAGAGCTTCATTCTCCCGCTGACCGTCTGGACCAGCCTGTCTTTCCACCATGGCCACCACAGAGCCACCCATCCAGCCAGGTTTTCAACCCTGGACAGCACCTCCTTCACCCCACCACTCCCATGCCCAGGACCCCATTCTCCTCGGCCCCATCCAGCAGCGAGGTCAATGCGCGACCCCCTTAGTCTCAGGCCAAGTTCAGTTACCTTTCTCCAGAACCTGTTCCCAGGAGGCCCTTCCTTCTGCAGGATCTCTGTGCAAAGCTCACCTGGGCTGGACCTCCTCCTTCCTGGCTCACTCTCCGTGGTCGACGGAGCCTGAGGGTCGATTCCAGCTCCGGGGCAGCTGACGGTGGCGTGGGGCCCTCTCCCTGCCGTGTCTTCCTGCGGCGACAGCAGTGGCAGCAGCTCTCTGGCTTCCTGTGGTGTAAACAGGAAGCAAGATCGTGTCAAAACCGTAGCCTCCAGCTGTGAGAAGGAGGGCGCACTTTGATTGGGACCGGAGAGCAGACGCGAGCTGCCTGCAATGAGAATTTCATCTGCAGTCTTGCAAAACTGGGTCCCACCTCTGTGGGGCTGTCCAGGCGGACAGCACCTCCTGCAAACCCACAGTGTGTCTGGCTTGCAGTAGAGTCCGGCGCATGGGCTCCTGCTCTACACACATGGGAAGATCCTGGCTCTCTCTGACAAGGACAAGAGGCCAGGGATGCGGAAGGGGCGGGCCCTGCTTTGTTTCCAGCTGAATCCCTACCAGCAAGGTACAGAGTGGTGTAGAAAAGAAGGCAGGGAAACTGCCATCTGACCCCTAAGTTAAGGTTAGCACGCACTTGGGAAAATGCTGGTCCGTGGCTTTCTTCACTGTGGCTCCTTAATCATAGCTTTAATGATTAACCTGCAAAGGCTCTGTGCTGCTGCTTCTCGCCTCAGCACCCAGGGTGATGTCATCAGTCATAGTGGAATTGTTTCCCCCATGAGCTTGGCTGCAGTCCTACTACATAGGACTTTTTTAAAAATTTATTTATTTGAAAGATGGAGGAAAAAAGAGAGAGAGAGAGATGGAGAGATCTTTCATCTGCTGGTTCACTCCCCATCCCCAAATGGCTGCAATGCCAGAGAATGTACCAGGCAAAAGCCAGGAGCCAGGAGCTCCATCCAGGTCTCCTACATGAGTGGCTGGGACCCAAGCTCATGGCCACCTTCTGTTGTCTTACCAGGAACATTAGCAGGGAGCTGGATCAGAGGCAGAGCAGCCGGGACTTGAACCAGCGCTCCAATATTGGATGCTGGCATCGCAGACAGCAGTTTAGCCCGCTGTGTCATATTGTGTGCCCCTGTGAGACTTAAACAGGGTGAGACTTATCACCCGATATGATCCAGATGCTCTCAGGGCTCAGAGGAAGCAGAGGGCACCGGTCCCATCCCACAGGTAGAGAAGGCTTTGCTATGGAAGTGTTTTTTGTTTCCAGAATGAGATCTTGATGGCAGCTTAAGAATGTTCCAGGCACGCAGGCAGCATAAGACTGCCCTGGACAGATGGACCCATCAGGCGCGATACCCAGCCAGCAAAGAAGACCGAGGAGGCAGGGGTCGACCCAGTGAACCCCTCCTGGATTTGGTTATCTGCAAGGGAAGCGCTTGGGTGTGCTGCAGTGACCTCCGCATTCTGCTCATTCCAGAGTCGGGTAATAACAGGGCCATCGGACCAGGCTGCTGCCTGCCTTCCACTGGGGAGGAAAGAAGGAAAAATGTATCATCTGGGACTAAAAACAGACTGGCCAATGTCCACAGCCTGAGATCTACATTCACAAAGCACGCTCTTTGGGGAGAAAAGGTCTACGGAAGCTTCAAGACTCTCACGGCGCAGGGAAAATGACACGTGGCTGAAGTCTGGCTTCCCCTGCCTGGGAGCTCTCTACTGTGACCTCTGTTTACGTGCGTGAATCGTTGGCACCTTTGGCTGCAGTAATCTAAGTAGCTATGCACCTTGCAACAAAATCACACACACACACACACACACACACACACACGTATGTTAGAATCAACACATTGGATGGTGCAGCCTCTTGGTGGGAGGCTTCTTCATTTAGCCCCTGAAATAAGTTTGATTGTACACAAATGTTTCTGAGCAGTGTGGTGTGTTTTTTTGTTTTTGGTTTTGTGTTTTTGGTTCTCAGCTTTGTGGACACGCAAACAGGTCAGGCAAGGAGGACAAAAAGGACAGAGAAGTGGACCTAGAAGGGAGTGGGGGTAACAGAGTGAGTTTTTTTTTTAAAAATGTAGGTGATAGTATGAATGGATTTTCTAGAAAGAAAAGGATCTGTTTTCTGTTAAATAACATATCCCATTTATGGTAACAGTACTCAAAATAGTCAAGACAGGGGATCAGCCTAAACACCCACCAGTGGATGAATGGACGAAGAATCAGCAGTGTATCTACACCGTGGACTAGTACTCGCCACAATGTGGATGAAATCCTGTCATTGGTGACGAGGACGGGCCTGACAGATGTCACATAGAAGGAGACACAAATCCTGGGAAGCTGCCCCATCGCTCTGACACTCTGGACAGCAGGAGGCTCCTTCACCCCCCTTCACTGTCTGGTTCCTGCTGGGATCGTGTGACCTGGAGCTCCTAATAAACATCTTATGTAAGTTACAATTAAAAAAGAAGAAAGACAAATCCCAAAGCATCTCATTCTATGTGGAATCGAAAAGATCTCCTAGAGGTCGAGAGTTGTACAGTGATGAGCAGAGGCTGTGGCGGGACAGGGAGAAGCGCTGAGGAGAGGCCAGCCAACGGTACAAAGTGGCCTTGACAGGAGCAATCAGTGGCGGTGGCCCTTGCACAGTAAGCTCCCGGGAGCTAACAGCAATGCAGCATGCAGCGCAAACAGCTAGAAGAGATTTCCAAGATTCTCAGGACAGAGACAGGATGACTGTCTGAGGTGCTCGCTCTGCTAATTCTTCTGATTTGATCATCACAGAATGTATCCATCCATGTAAACATCACATGGAGGCCGGCGCCGCAGCTCACTAGGCTAATCCTCTGCCTTGCGGCGCCGGCACACCGGGTTCTAGTCCCGGTCAGGGTGCCGGATTCTGTCCCGGTTGCCCCTCTTCCAGGCCAGCTCTCTGCTGTGGCCCGGGAGTGCAGTGGAGGATGGCCCAGGTGCTTGGGCCCTGCACCCCATGGGAGACCAGGAGAAGCACCTGGCTCCTGGCTTCGGATCAGCAGCGCGCCGGCCGCGGCGGCCATTGGAGGGTGAACCAACGGCAAAAGGAAAACCTTTCTCTCTGTCTCTCTCTCTCTCACTGTCCACTCTGCCTGTCAAAAAAAAATAATAATAAAAAAATAAAAAAAATCACATGGTATACCCATGTCGGCATCACACAATGTATCCACATAAACGTTATACAATGTATCCTTGCATTAAAGCAACACATCTGAACCCAGCAATCCACACTCATACAGTTAGGATGTACCAATAAAGTAAAAAAGAAAAAAATGCCCAAGGTCATCTCGGATCAGGAAGCTAAGGCCCCTGAGCCACAGGAGGCCGGAAGGACTTGGGGCCTGTCCTTAGGACCTTGGAGAGTAAAGACCGCAGGGAGGGGGCAGGGAGGGGAGAAAGCGTGCTCACTGGAGCCTCAGAGGAGTTTTCCCTGTGAAATGCCTGGGAGTGGTCAAGGGAATTTTAGGAAGTGTGATGTCAAGCCACCTGCTTCCTGCTGTCTCTCATGCTAAAGTTCTTTCATTGTGACTCCTGGGTCCCAGCACACGTACATTGTGTTCTGTGTTTTGTGGGGGAAGGGTAGGACAAGGAGCTGCTGGCCACATGGGCAGAGCAGAGCGGCCACAGTGTGACCTTTATGCTGCATGGGACAGTGGCAGGAGGAGGAGGTGGATTCTGATGGGCAGGGCAGGGCACCAACCAACGACAGGGGAAGATGCTTGTGAAGAAGTTCCTTGCACAAGCCCCGCCTCCTCCTCCTCCCACAGCTGCCTGGCTTGCAGCTCCTCCTTGCCCTTATATGGCCCTGCCTGGTCTGGAGGTGCAAGGGGCATCCCCAAGGCGCACCTCCTTTGCAACTGCTCTCCTTCTCTTTCATCCAGAAAGCCTGGGTTCTCGGCCTGCCTGTGCCAGATCTGTCCCTCTGGACTCAGGGGACTGAGCCCAGAGGAAAATGAAGTATTTTCTTCAAGGAGGAGGTGGGGGAGCAGACCCCAGCCCCCAGCAAAAAATGTGCTGCCAGCCAGCCGTATCCTCCGCTCTCCGCAACCCTGAACTTCCTCTTGTTAACCTGGCTCCGCCTCCCCACCTTCACTCTCACCCTCTTCTCAATACTCCCCTCTCCCTGCACCCCAACTCCTCCGACATCAGCACTTGGGGTTGCTTACCCTCCAGAGTTTTGCTAGCCTTCAAAAGGGATTGTTCTAGAAACTTCCACAGCCCATCCCACCCAGCCAGTGACAGCAGCCACCAGGGCAAGGACGGGAAAGACAGCAGGCACAGGGGTTGACAGGCTCCCACAAGCCCTGTGACTTTGAGCAACTGCTCCCAGTTGTCGTGAGGAGTGGCTAAGGCACTTTCCATGCAAGAGCTTAGTACAGGTGTCTACCCAGGAAACGGGCTCAAGCCAGAGCCGCCACCTGTCACTCCATCTGCCTGCCTTCCAGGGGGTACAGTGGGCGGCAGAGAAGGAGCAGGTGCAGGAAGTGCCTCAGCGATGAACCTGACTGTGCCTGGGACGTCACTTCACTGTTTCCATTTCACCCCCACCCACACCAGCTCTTCGTGGGGGCCACCAAATGCAGCCTCAATTCCCAGCTCAGGAAATCTAGACTTGGAGACACTGGTTTCCCCAGAGACTCCATGCCTAAGGAAGAGGGAAGAAACAGCAGCCAGGACCCACAATCACACCTGCCTATCCCCAGCAGAAAGGATGACTAGTGTGGACCCCTTGGGCTTGTTTAGGCAACAAATGAGACCCTCCCCCCAAGCTGACCACAGATGGCCTCTGGGAAGAGACCTTCACCCCTTCTCCTCCATGGAGTGACCCTCCAGGAACACAGGTGCTTACCCACCATGGGCAGTGTGGAGAAGGAGCCACGGGAAGGGGCTGTGCACCCCCAAATGTTATGGGGGAACCCAGAAGCCCATGAGTCGGGACTGGACTTTGGGATCTGCCGAGCATCAGCCCTGTCCCACCCTGAGTCCTAAGATTCCGCTGCTCCCAGCTATACAGGAGGAACCTGGGCTCTGCCCCGACAGATGCTACAGTGGATACTCAACAGTGACCGCACGTGACCTGGACACACCCTCTCACCTGGCCGCAGGCGGGCAAGGCATGCCCAGGAGGGCTCGTGGCGTTCTCGGCCTCTGCCAGACTCTTCTGAGGGTCGCTGTCGCTTTTGAAGTATTTCCTGGGTGGAGGTTTGGGCTTGGAGGATGTGGGCTTCCTCACAAATATCTCGAAGGATTTCTTCAGCCGCACTGGCGGGTGCTCGTCTGGGCTCTCAGAGAGGCGCGGGCTGTCCTGGGGTGGCCTGGACGAGGCTGGGGGAGAAGCCCCTGGCTCCTGGCTCAGGCGCGGGCTGGGGCTGTGCCTGCTGACTTCCTGATCGGAGGGCTGCTGCGCTGTGCCACCGCCGCCGCTGCTGGGGCTGCCCCCCGGGGACCCGGACATGTAGCTGCTGTCGCTGCTGGAGCGGATCATGACCTTCTGCGCCCTGCGGTGGGGGGGTGCCGAGGTCTTCTCCCGCTCCTTCTCCAAGGTGGGCCGCCCGTGCCAGCTGCTCTCCAGCCTCTTGACGCCTGCACATGAGCACAGGGAGACGTCCACAGCTGAGCCTCCCATGTGACCGCTGCAGTCCCTCTGGGTCTGCAGGCCAGCAGTCTTGGGTGTGGTCCCTGAGGAGCTCTATGACTTCAGACTTTTGGGAAAATCATCCCACTTTTATTTTATTATCTATTTGAAAGGTACAGCCCAAAGAGGGTGGGGGGAATCTTCCATTTGCTAATTCATTCCTCAAATGTCCACAACAGCTGGGACTGGGCCAGGGTGAATCCAGGTGCCCAGAACTCCATCCAGGTCTTCCATGGGAATGGCAGGGAACCTGGGCCATTTTCCACCGCTTTCCTAAGCCCATTTGCAGGAAGTTGGGTTGGAAGCAGAGCAGCTGGGACTTGAACCAGCACTCTGATACGTGGTGATGGCATTGAAAATAGTGACTTGACTCTCTGCGTCACGACATCCACCCCATCCAACCCTTCTGAGCTGTACTGGTGCGTGTGGAGTTGCCAGTCTGATGGCAGAGGCTCTCGTGCCCCCAGGAGACTGCCTCAGCTGTACACAGCCACCTTGTTTAGCAACCAAGGGACAGGGGCCAAGTGTGAAATCAAAGAGTTCATGGAAAATGGAATTTAAAGATAAACTTATTTTGGTGCAAAAATTCTGAAATTGGGTATCTTCAGAAACTTTGTAGAAATGTGGGGGTGGGGGAGAACCCTATGTATCAATTTCAGAAAAACTGCACCCAAAGCAGCCAGGTGCATGTCTCTGCTCTACTCCTCCCTCTGCCCGGTCCTGCATCTTACTCACCTTCCCACAGGTGTTGACCCCAGAATACCTCCCAAAAAAACACCCTGTGTGCTAAACCCCCTCTCAGAGCTGGCTGCCTGGGGAAGCTAATCCTCAACACTCCATTTTCACACCTGTAAAATGGAGACTAAAAATCCCAGCAACCTTGAGGCTTAATATCAGGGAGAGAGAGCACCTGTGCAGGTCCCTTGAGCCTCATCCTGCAAGGCTATGTTTTCTTTCCAGATGAAGGCAAAGCAAGGCCAGAAAGCCACTGTTTCCTGGCTGGACCCTGCCTTCTCCTCTCCTTCCTGTCCCGGCCCTTCTTTCTGGTTCTTGGCTCCCACCCCACCAGTTTCCTGCTCTAGGGAACCCTTGAGAGCCCCTTCTCTCCAGCAGTAAATGATCAAAGTGCATCTTTCCTAGAATCATGGCTCACGGGAGTGGGAAAGTCCTGGTCTCCTTGAACTCCAGTTCATTCTGTGAGGCTGGGAGAGCCAGGAGGGTCCCACAGGCTATGGGAGACACTCAAGGCAAGCTAAACTCATAACGCAAATACTCCTTAAAGGAAAAAAAAATCCTCTTGCTTTTTGCAACCATAAAATAAATGCATCCTCCTTAGAAAAAACTCAGGGCTGGTGTTGTGTTGTAGCAGGTTAAGCATCCCATATGGGTGTTGGTACGAGACCTGGCTGCTCCATTTCTGATCCAGCTCTCTGCTATGGCCTGGGAAAGCACTAGAAGATGGCCCAAGTGCTTGAGCCCCTGCACCCGCATGGGAGACCTGGAGGAAGCTCCCAGCTCCTGGCTTAGGCCTGGCCCAGTCCCAGCTATTGTTGCTATCTAAGGTGTGAATAGCAGATGGAAGATCTCTCTCGCTCTCTCTTTGTCCTCCTTTGTCTGTAACTCTGCCCTTCACATAAACAAAAAAATAAATAAATAAATAAATCTTAAAAGAAAAAAACTCAGTCACAAAAAGAAGTGAAAGTGAAAATTCACCTGCGGTCCTATCAGCCAGAAATAACCACAGCCACGTTTGGATGGGTTTCTCTACAACTTCACCTGAGAACATTGACACACATGTAGGGCTGGTGGATGCAGACACAACATGGTTGAGATTAAACTGTGTGCTCTGCCTTTGGAATGCGTGTTTTTCCAGGCCGCTTACCTGCCTTGGCAGTGTCCATACCAATGGCTGCATGTTGTTCCATCATGTGACTGTCCCGTGATGACTTGGCCAATGGCAGGAGGGTCCCTGTCTCAGATCCTCTGTGTACTGGGGCTGTGACTTTGGGTAAAGGAGCCTTGCAGGGCATTTTTCCTCTAAATTGTGCCTAACATTTAGATGTGCTGAGTTAGTCGAATCATGCCCGAATGAATGTTAATATGTATTTCCCAAGCTTCTAACGTTGTAGAGCAGGCATTGCAAATTTCATTGTCTGTAGGGCAGTGGTATGACTGGCAACCTGTCATAAACTAAAGGGAATGCTGACGTCTACCAGGTTTAAAACAAGTCACATTGAGATGCTGTTCAAATCGTGTGCCTTCCCAACAAAGCAAACACATGAGCCAGAGTGAGCGAGTGGGCTGGGGGTCCTGGACCCTTGCCCATGCACCACGGTTGGCTACAATGGCTGCTCTCACTGTCTGTGGAACTGGTCGTGAATTAATTGCTAGGCTCTGGGCTTTGTAAGAAGGCTGAAGTATGTCAAGTCCACACCCACCATTGTCCGTACCTTCCAGACTCCACTGGTGCCTCTCCTTTCCAAACTTGAAGTTCTCCACAGCCTGAGCCACAGCTTTCTTGAGTTGCTGTTCAGACACCTAGAAAACAGCAGTCACCTCTTCACGCACAGAGTGGAAACTCCTGCGTGGAGCTTTGCGTCGTGTGCACCTGCGTACTGGGATTCTGCTCTCTTTCTTTCCACCCCATTCTGTAGACAGCTGACAAATTCCAATTCCAGGAACACCCTGGGCATCAATAGTTCCCCGGCGTCTCCTAGACAAAGTTCAAGGTCTGGTAAGGGGGCCCCTCCCAACTCTCCAACCTTCTCCCCACGACTTGTTGCAAAACTCACTTGTTGCACAGTCACCTCCACGAGCTGCTGCATTGTTGGCAACGCTCTCACGAGCGTCATGATCATCACCAACATCATCAACATTAACGTCAACAGTGTCGTAACACTCACCATCACCATTACCCCTTCTGTGTTGTGCCTCACAGGCCAACGTCTCTTTTGAGAAATAATGAATTGTAACAAGTGGTAAAGTCAAACAAACTTATGTTCAAGTCCCAGGTCCTCCCCCTTCAACTTGGACACCTGTAGACAAATTACTTAACCTTCTAGGCCTAAATGTCTTCCTCTGTGAAATAGTGGCAAGAGAAAAACCTGTTTTCTTTAAGAATAGAGGATGTTTTGAAAATAAATTATTTGATACCAAAAGACTAGAAAAAAGAAAAAATAGTTACATTGATCTACACCAAAATTAAAAACTGCATCGCACTATACAATCAACAAAGTGCAAACTCTACCCATGGAATGAGAGAAAATACCTGCAAATATGGTAAATGGTAAATTCCTAATACAGAAAGAACTCCTATAATTCAACAACAAAAACCAAACAACTCTATTTAAAAGTGGACAAACAACTTGAATAGACATTTCACTGGAGAAGATGTAAAAATGGAAAATAAACACATGAAAAGATGCTTGACACCATGAATCTTAAGGAAATGCAAACCACAGCCACCATACATGAAAGGGAGATATATATATATATATATATATATATATATATATCCATCGGGATGTCTGCTATAAAAAATAATAAAATTAGACAAAACAATGAAACCAATTCTTGGCAACGATGTGGAGAAACTGGAATCCTCATGCTCTGCTGATGGGAACATAAGATGGTGCAACTCTGAGAGAAACCAGGATGGGGGTTCCTCGAAATATTAAAAATGCAATTACCATGTTACCACGCACTTCCACTTCTGGGTATAAACCCTAGAGAATTATAATCAGTATCTCAAAGAGACAACTGCATCCATGTTTCTTGCAACATTATTGCAACAATCAAATGTTAGAAGCAACTCAAGTCTCCATCAACCAATGAATGGATAAACACAGTGTGGTGGATGCCCTCAGTGGAGTGTGACTTAGGCTTGAAAAAGAAGGCCATGGCCGGCGCCATGGCTCACTAGGCTAATCCTCCGCCTTGTGGCGCCGGCACACCGGGTTCTAGTCCCGGTCGGGGCGCCAGATTCTGTCCCGGTTGCCCCTCTTCCAGGCCAGCTCTCTTCTGTGGCCAGGGAGTGCAGTGGAGGATGGCCCAAGTACTTGGGCCCTGCACCCCATGGGAGACCAGGAGAAGCACCTGGCTCCTGCCATTGGATCAGCGCTGGTTGCGCTGGCCATTGGAGGGTGAACCAATGGCAAAAGGAAGACCTTTCTCTCTGTCTCTCTCTCTCACTGTCCACTCTGCCTGTCAAAAAAAAAAAAAAGAGAGAGAAGGCCACAATACGCTACTAGATAAATGAATTTGGAGGACATCTCACTGAGCAAATAAGCCAGCCATGAAGGGACAAACTTAGTAGCATTTCACTTAGGTGAGGCAGGCAGAATAGTCAAAATCAGAGACAGGAAGCAGAACACTGATTACCAGGGCTGAGGGTGTTGTTTAATGCATTCAGAGTTTCAGTTTTATAAGACGGGAAGATTCCTAGAGACAGTAGTGATTTTTTTTAATGCTACAAAACTGTACACTTCAGCGGGATCATAGGGTAAATTTTATGCTGAGTGTATGTCACCACAATGACAGAAACAGAAAATCCATCCCATAAAGTGCTGGACTTGCTGCCTGGCAAGTGGTAAACCCTCAACACGAAGGCGGTGCCATCAACAGCAGTTCTGCAAGGCAAAGACCACACCCCCAACTCAGAGTGGAGGAAGCAGGGGTTCTGTGAGGTTAGACTAATTGCCCAGCATCACCAAGAGCAGCCAGCAGACCAGACAGGAGCCCAGGGCTCTCTCCTCTCCACCCTGAGCCATCCTGGCCCACAGGGCTTCCCACACGTGCAATGCCTTTGCCTCTCTGTCGCCCCAGACCCTGCTTGCGCTGCCTGGTCTGGCTGCCTCCTCCGAGCTGCTGTCCAGGGCCCCTCGCCCCTGAGAGTGTCCCCGCATCTGCCTCATCTCTCCAGCCAGCATGCAAGTTCTCTAGAGCCAGGGCTCCACGTGCGTCTCCTATCCTGGTCCTCTTGCCCCAGTCCTCAAGGCAGCAAGAAGCATGGCTGAATTCACGCGGACCCATTCTATGAGTTCCCAGCTATTTGCATATTTATGATGAGCGAGAAGTTTGCTGTCTCCACTGTGGTTAGCCTTGGTGCGCACATGGAGCTGCGTTTGAGTCACATGACGCCAGGTGTGTGTTACTCTTCCCCATTTTCCCACTCAGTCCTATCTTTGCTGGGAGTCTGGGCATCGGTGAGCTAAGAGCTTCTGCTTCTCATGGGTTTGGATCTGGGCTTCTCCCCACAGCAGCTCCAGCAGGGGGCAAGTTCCTTCTCTTTCCTAAGCCTCAGTTTTTTCATCTATGAATTGGGGACAGGGATGGAAATCACACGGACTTCATAAGGTTGTACAACACCTAAGTGGCAAACATTACGTAAGTGAGCCATGATGGCCACTGCCACCAAGTTCCCCAGTGATCTCACCTGGGCGAGGCTTCCACTCAGAGGTGTAACTCCCACCTGGATGTCACTGACAGCTTCAACCAACCCCAGACCTAACCCTGTACTGGGCGTCTGCAGGTGGAAATTTCCTCTCACTGGACTGGGGTCGCTGTCAGTCCTCCCAAGCCCACTCCCCTTCTTCTGTTCTCTGATGCTGTTCCCATCACCCCATCTTCCAACCTGCTTCTGTCTCACTCCCAGCCAGCAGACGTCGCTGTCTGTACCCAAGTGTTGCCTCCTCTTGCCCCATATGCCCTGTGCTCCTCCCTCTCACCCTCTGTTCAGGCCCCCACCATCTGTTTCCTTCCTCTTACCAACTCCACACTCCACCCACTTCACTCTGTCCTCTGCAGGGCAACCAAAGGTTAAGAGAAATAAAATACAAACACGTTCTATCTACAGCTCTGGCCCTCCCATAGTTTCTCACTATACACAAAACAAATGTAAACTCTGGCTCCATGTAGAAAGCCCTCAAAAGCATCAACTCAATGCCTCACCAACCTCCCCAGTCCACCAGGGTCATCTGGGACCCAACACCCCAGCCCCACATGACCCACCTGGCTCTTTCTATGACAGGTCCCTGCCTACATCTACCTTGGGATGCTGGGTCCCCATGGCCTGGCATGAGCTTCCTCAAATTCTTTGCCTGGAGAAGATTAATAAGAGAGTGCTTCAAAAAGTTCATGGACAATGTGTATCATGGGGGCCGGCATTGTGGTGTAGTAGGTTAGTGACACTGCATCCCATACGAGCACCAGTTCAAGTCCCAGCTGCTCCACTTCCAATCCAGCTCCCTGCTAATGCACCTGAGAAAGCAGCAGAAGATTCTCCAAGTGCTTGGGCCCCTGATACCCATGTGGGAGCTCCAGAGGGAATTCCAGGCTCCTGGTTGTAGCCTGTCCAGGCCCAGTGCTGCTGCAGCCATTTGAGGAATGAACCAGCAAAGGGAAGACCTCTCTCTCTCTCTCTCTCTCTCTACTTCAAATAAATAAGTAAATCTTAAAAATTAAATAATAGGTTAAAAAAGAAAATAGATTAAAATTTTTTGCAACCGAAAACTTAGTTTTTTCCCATAAACTTTTTTGCAGCACTCTCGTTGTCTCACTTTATAACCCTTTCCCTGCTTGTATTCCTGAATCCCCTTAGTCTTGCCTCTCTGTATTCCATTCAGTTCTATGTCAGTTTCTTTATGGAAGCCAGGAGCTTCTAGAAGGCAGGTCCATGCACTTGCCAGTCTCCAGATTCTCAGCACTTAGCTCCAAATAGCACCTACTAGCTGGGATCCTGGATCTCTGCTTCCTTGCCTCAGAACATAGAGCTCAGTTGCAAAGAGTTCCCATAAGCCAATGCCAGCTGCCTATGATGTCTAGGAGTTAGGTGATGGCTCTCTGCTGCCAACATCTGTTGCCATAGAGACTGGGAATGGGCTCTTGGGAATTCAGGCCCAAACCCAGAAAGGCTTCTGTCTCCATCCATTTCTTCTTCCAATTTTGGCAGAGAGAGTGAGCCTGGACGGACAGAGTAAGCCGGGAGGTGTTACCTGGGGGTCTGGATGTCGGCTGACGATGATGGGGACTGGACCGGGACTGCAGTGGCTCAGGATGGCGTAGACCTCATTGAGAGTCAGGCAGTGCACAGGGGTGTCGTTGATCTCCACGATCTCATCGCCACACCTGCCAGGGCACCAGCAGGAAGCCGTCAGAGAGCCGATCCCTGTGGCCTCGGAGGGTCACTCCTGGGCTACCCCTGGCTGGGCTGCTGAGGTCTAAAACATCTGTAAGTGGAGCTGCCTACCCTCTTGACCTAAACTCAGAACACAGCAGCCTCAAGAATTGCTTTTCTCACTGTGTGACCACGCAGTGGCAGGTGTATCACACCCGTAGTTGGCTCACATGAACCAAAGGTTGTTTGGAAACCCTCCTTTTCCCATTCAGCTGCACCCAGCCAACACAGGGGGACGGGGCTGCGTCAATTTGACTGATTAACCTTGAGCAAACACACCATGGTTGTCCCCTCTTTGGGGGCCTTGGTGTCCTTGTAGATAATAGCTAGAATGGTTAGGAGGACAGACGAAACAGGACATGCTCAAAGGTAGTGAAGGAACAACAGAAAATAAGGAGAAGGGTGGGCATTGTGGCGAGGGACCAGAGTTTGAGAAACAAGGCTCGGGGCCGTGCCAGGATCCCTCTCAGCACCTCCTCTGCAGACCCATCTCCTGACTCCCCAAGGTTTCCCTTCCCTGCTTCCAAGTCGGGGTCTACTCCAAAGCAGGAGTGAGGACCTACCGGAGCCGTCCATCCAGATGCGCCACAGAGCCTGGTGAGAGCGTGTGCACAAAAATGCCTGAGATACACTGGAAGTACGGGACGCTGCACAGGCCGATGCCCAGGCCAACGCCAGCCTCTGCAAGGCAGGACGGGGTGGAGGGTGAGAGACCAGTTACCCAGCTTCCCCGGGGGCGCGCTAGTGCAGCAGACCTGGTCGGGGACCAGTCAATGTCCCAGTGTCCCTGGTCTCTCTGAGCTTTCACTCCACCCACATTCACAGAGCATCCACGGTGTGCAGGCACTGCTTAGGGTCAGAACAGCATCCAAAGGAAGACAAAAGGTGGTGAGGTCAAGGGGCAAAGGAAGTGACATGGCTGGCTGCTGTGCACGGCCAGCAACAGGAATAAGGAGACGAGGTCAGAGGACCTGGTTGAGCAAGACCGTGGTGGCTGGACCCGTGCTGCCGGTGAAGACAGAGTGAGATGGGTGTGTGCAGAGCACGTGTGGAAGGGAGACTTGGTGAGGGATGAAATGCAGAGATCCAACACATGAAAACAGTGGCAGGCATTTAGCAGAGCTGTTAAGACACTATCCATGGGGCCAGCGCTGTGGCATAGTGGGTAAAGTGGGCACCTGCAGTGCCAGCATCCCATATGGGCGCTGGTTCGAGTCCCGGGTGCTCCTCTTCTGATCCAGCTCTCTCCTATGGCCTGGGAAAGCAGCAGAGGATGGCCCAAGTGCTTGGGCCCCTGCACCCATGTGGGAGACCCGGAAGAAGCTCCTGGCCTCAGATCAGCACAGTGCTGGCCATTGCAGACATTTTGGGAGTGAACCATTGGACAGAGGACCTCCCCCCCCCCCGCCTCTGCCTCTCTGTAACTCTGCCTTTCAAATAAGTAAATAAATCTTAAAAATAAAAAAAAGGATACTACCCACATTCCATATCAGAGTGCCTGGGTTCAAATCCCAACTCTCCATTCCCGATTCCATCTTCCTGCCCAATATGCCACTTGGGAGGCAGCTGGTGACAAATTAAGTACTTGGGTC
This sequence comes from Oryctolagus cuniculus, assembly GCF_051225735.1. NCBI lineage: Eukaryota > Metazoa > Chordata > Mammalia > Lagomorpha > Leporidae > Oryctolagus > Oryctolagus cuniculus. The sequence goes on from NC_142878.1 coordinate 103,689,364, forward strand.
CCTGCCACCCACATGGGAGACCTGGACTGCACCTTGACTACACTGACTGGGTGTGAATGGGCTATCCTGAACTTCTATAAACTTCTATAATAAGCAAACCGGACAGGGCTTCGCTGCCCAGCCAGGCCCAGCCCAGCCCAGCCATCGCTGTAAACCAGCAAATAAATGACACTGCCCTGCCCTGCCCAGGAGACCCCGCCCACAGCTAGACCTTTCTTCAGAGACACCTCCACCATGATTCTGTAGTTGGGTTTGATGGTGCTGCTGCCAGGGGCCGCGGGGCTGTCCAGGGCAAAGCCGCCGCTGTCCTTGGCAACACAGGTGCTGGAGCTCAGGGAGCGGCTCAGCGGCGGGGAGAGCTGGCTGCACACCGCGGGCGGCACCGTCAGGCGGGTCCTCACGGTGAGGGTGAGGAGCCCCTTTTTGGCTTGCTGGAAGGAAAGTGGGGGAGGGGGGGAGAGAGAGAGAGAGAATGAATGGATGTATATTTTAGACCTATGATATATACAAGAGTACTCTGGCGGGAAATGGAATTAAAACCTCAGTCTGTTTTGGTACAAAACATTTTGAAGCCCACGTATAGGAAAAGTCTTTAGAGCACTCATGGAGGAGCAGGTGTTGGGGCTTAATGGGTTAAAGCCACCAGTTGTGATACGGGTACCCCACATCTGAGTGCCAGTCCAAGTCCCTGGTGCTCCACTTCTGATCCAGCTCCCCGCTAAGGCACCAGAGAAAGCAGCGGAAAATGGCCCAAGGACTTAGTCCCTGCTATCCACGTGCGAGACCAGGATGAAGTTCCTGCATCCTGGCTCCCGCCTGACCCAGCCCTGGCGGTTGCAGCCAGGACTTCAAGGACAGCTCATGTTGGATGCCGGTTTCACAGACGGCAGCTTAACGTGTTGTGCCAAAATGCCGGCCCCTGCACTGTTGTTGTCTGAGTACAGGTTTAACACTGAACATCAGCCAGCTTTCCCATGGACAGGGTTTCATGCTTTTGAATTCACAGGTTTGGGTACAAGAAGATGATGCTGGGGGCGTGGTTCCTGAGCCTGAAGGCCCTGGAGATTGGGCGATGCTGATAAGAAACTCACCTTGAACTTCTGCAAGGCATCCTGGTGCGTCAGCCCAGCCATGGACTCCCCGTTGAGTTCCACAATTTCATCACCTGTTGAGAGACAGAAAGTTGTGGCTAAGAAGAGCGGTGCCCAATCGAGGGACATCCAGTAACCTTGGACTCTACTCTTCCCCACTGCACAGATGTGGGGGGTGCGCACTGGCTCCCCCAGGAAGCAAGCAGGGCAGACACGGTGGCCTCCTCTGGCACCTCCTACCTTCCAGGACAAGATCAAGGCCTGGCCTCACCTGGTTCCTGTCCCCCTCCTTGCTTCACCTCCATGCCTCCTGCCTCCTACCCCCGCCCCTAACCTGGGGTCTCATCAAGTATCATTTCCTGATGCAATGCGACCTGCACCTTCCACAGTGGTCTCTGCAGCCCAGTGTCTACTCTCCTACCTTCTTTGCCTGCTCCTTCTTAATCTTCCAGGCCAGGCTTCCCTTAGCTGCTTTGTGTGCTCCTGGAACCCAGTACCTACAACTGTCACAGAGCTCGTCACAAAGGCTGATAATCAGTGACCTGCGGAAGTCACTCCCTGGGGACCAGGACTGGGGCCTGTCAGACGATACCTCCCCAGGGCCAGTTCTGGGGAAGTCTACACAGCGCTCCTGGATGGGGCTCATGTGACCCTCCTAGGATGCGATGCAGGCTTCATTTTACAGATGTGGAGGAAACTGAATGTGGAGAAGTCCCGAATGATATGGTAAAGGGGGTCACGGTGCAGGTTTTTGGGCTCCAAGTCCTTTCTTCCCAAACTGTACACCAGAAACGAATTCTTGTGTGGATGAAAGCCCATTCTCCCCCACTCCATCTGTGGAACACACACAGGGAGCATCTTCTGTGTATTCAGCGTGTGCTGGGCAGCTCATATGCGGGCAGTATTTTTCTTTCTTTCTTTCTTTCGTTCTTTCTTTCTTTCTTTCTTTCTTTCTTTCTTCTTCTTCTTCTTCTTTTTTTTTTTTTTTTTGACAGGCAGAGTGGACAGTGAGAGAGAGAGACAGAGAGAAAGGTCTTCCCTCTGTTGGTTCACCCTCCAATGGCCGCCACGGCCGGCGCGCTGCTGATCCGAAGCCAGGAGCCAGGTGCTTCTCCTGGTCTCCCATGGGGTGCAGGGCCCAAGCACTTGGGCCATCCTCCACTGCACTCCCTGGCCACAGCAGAGAGCTGGCGTGGAAGAGGGGCAACCGGGACAGAATCTGGTGCCCGACCAGGACTAGAACCCGGTGTGCCAGCACCGCAGGTGGAGGATTAGCCTAGTGAGCCGCGGCGCCGGCTGTGAGCAGTATTTTCACAGTGGCTTCTCCATTGGGATTATATTCCATTGTAGATAACCCATCCTTTTTCTCTGGTTGCCTCCATTTTTTTTTCTCTGTGATTCTGATATTCTGCAGTCTCGCTGCAATGTGCCAGGATGGAAGGAAGCTCTTTGTGCTTTGTGTCTTGAATCAACCCCAGGAAATTCTGAGCCACAGTCTCTGTTGTCTATCGCCTTTCTCCTCTCACTAGATTCTCTCAAATTTCCATTAGACATTTCAGACCTTTCCAACCTACTCGCCATGACCCTTTAATGCTAATTTTTTTCTTCTCTCTCTGTGTGCACTGCTGGATAATTTCTACTTCACTAATTCTCCTTACAGCTGCATCTAATCTGCTGTTTAGCCCATTGCTGAGTTTTTAAAATTAGATTTATTTATATATTTGAAAGGCAGAGTTACAGAGAGAGAAAGAGACAAGCAGACAGACAGACAGACAGAGATCTTTCCTCTGCTGGTTCACTCCCCATTAGCTGCAACAGCCTAGGGCTGGGCCAACCTGAAGCTAGGGGCCAGGAGCTTCTTTCAGGTCTCCCAGGTGGGTACAGGATCCCAAGCACTTGGGCCATCTTCTGCTGCTTTCCCAGGTGCATTAGCAGGGAGCTGGATTGCAAGGGGAGCAGCCTGGACTCAAACAAATGCCCATATGGGATGCTGGCATTGCAGGAGGCTGCTTAACCTGTTGTACCACAATGTTGGCCCCAATACTTGTTTCTTATTGTGAAATTATTTTTCAGAGTATTCTATCCTGCTGTAGGATTCCCCTAAGACTTAGGTCACTGCCATTTGCTTCTGTTTCCTTCCCAAGCCACCACAAGAATTTCGGGGGTTGGGACTAGCTTCTGCATTCACCTCTACGCTTGGGGATCTGTGTGCCCTACAAGGACTACAAAGGAGGCCTGCACGCTCGTATGTGAGACGGGCCTTGGGATTCACTTGCATCAGGAGCGATGGACAAAGCTGAGTTTCCCTGTGGCTTCCCTGCCCATTAGCCTTCCACAAGGGGCTGCCCCTCTGGTATCAAGGCTTCATGCAGCTTCTCAGAGCCTCATGTGGACCCAAACCCTGTCCCTGTCTCTAGGTGGCACTCGTATCCTAGCGCCTGTCCCCGTGGGTCTACAAACAGTCAGCAGTTCCAGGCCTCCTGAGTTTGTCACACTTAGATTTTGTTTCTGTGTTTTCTGGCGGCTGGGCATGTACATTTCTTTTTGGGTTTGAATGTCCTCTTTTACCCAGCCTGTGTGTGTGTGTGTGTGTGTGCTGGAAATAGCGGGTGCAGGCAGGGCAGGGAGGGCATTGGAACCTGCTCACGCCAGTGGGTCACTGGGACCAAACTGAGAAATGAAAGGACCCAGCCCTTGTCCTTGTGAAACTGGAAGTCTGGGAGTGAAAACTGACATGTTCAGAGAATCATCAAATTAGAATCAAGTGTGTGCTCAAGAAAAGCCAGACAAAGAAAACATTTCGGAATGTCTACTCTAAAGTGCACAAAGGGCTGAACTTCCCCTTGTTAGAACATCCATCTTCACGGGGCACGTAGCCCGGCCTCGCACCCTCCAGAATACACAAGGACTCAATGGTTTGTGGGAAATGCGACTCAAAGGTAAGTTTGTTTTGGTGCCAAAGCATTTTTAAATCTATGCATCGTTTCTTCGTGATAGGCACTTCCCACAGACTTGTGTCTCTTCCTTATTTGGCTACATCTGGTGGAAACTGACTGTCCTGAGTTTCGCCAAATCAATCATTCTTTGGAAGGGGAACAGATCTGAGACATCAGTAGCCTCAGCCCATGCACCAAACTTCTGTTACAGCTCATGCATCCCCCCCTCCAAAGAACTTAAGAGCGCAAGCTTTACTTTCTAAGCTATGAGATGCCATTGGGCCAGTGATTGGAGGCTAGAATTAGGAGGAAGCTGAGTGTTTTGTGTTTATTATATCATTAAATCATATTACATCACATCATATATATAATTTAAGTGTCTTGTGGTTACTATATCACTAATACTTGAGACAAGTACCCAAGAAAAATAATGAAGCTTGACTTGGGGGCAGTTTGGCATCCAGGGCATAAAACAAAACACAACTGCCCTCCTTCCTGGGGGCCTTAAGCCCTACCCTACCCATGTCCAAACACGAAAGACAGGAAGCCAGCAGACAGCACACTCTGGATTCTGAGCCCACCTCTCTCCCCTGCTCTCCTGGGCTCCTGTGCTCAGCCTGCCTCTTAATTCAGCTGGTGCCCCAGCAGCCAGCCTGGCCCCTCTGCTTCCTGTCTCCACGCGCTCCATAACTTCAGCTACTTTCCGAACATTGGCGGGCTCCAGAGTCTACATCTGAACCCCAGGTCCCAGCAAGCCGTCTTCTGAAAGCCCCAGATGACACTGTGCACCCCTGGCTCTGGTCTAACTGTGCCAGATCTTGCATTTGACTTCCCTACCATGGTCTGGCGAGGGTTGCAAAACCAACCTTCTTGTAACCGTCCGTCGGCAGCAGCGGCTCCTCCAGCAAAGATGGTTTTGACGTAAATCCCAATGGGGCCATAGATGCTGTCCTGCCCCCCGACGATGCTGAAGCCCAGGCCCTGGGGAAGGAAGAGGAACAGGGGGAGTGAGGATTGTCCCAGCCTGGAACGGAGCAATCGGGGAGGAGAGAAGTGACCCTTTGTGCTGTGGGTCTCTGGGCCAGACAGAGGAGTGGGAGAGCAGTGACATGAAAGTCAGCCTGGGCCATGTAGTCTGGAGGTTGGGAGGAGGCTGGCTGGAGATGAGTGCCCTGGCTCTCTCCTCCCTCCGATTGATAATTCTGGGAAATTTCCTCCTGCCTCTGGTGTGTGTGCCAGGTAGGAACCAGGACAGACTCCCCCTCCCCCGCTTCAAGTGAGGGCTGCCACGGTATCAGCACCGGCGGGGCCAGGTGAACAGCTCTGAGCCCCGTGAACATGACCCATGTGCCGGGATGGGAGAGACGAATGGTCAGCAGGAGGAGCACCAGCTTAGGCAGGGCGTGGGCGAGCAGCGGCCCCAGGGCTCCTCCTCGAGCCACCAGCTCCTTCCTGAAATAAGCCCTCCAGATGCTACTTCTCACCCATCCTGGAGAGGCAGGGTGGCATAGTGGTTAAGAACAGGGCCCAGGGCCCAGGCAGTCTGGGATCACCACATTGGGTCAGCTGTCCGCTGACCAAGTGCCCCAGAGCGAGTCCTGTAACCTCCCGGACTCTGGTCCCCACCTCAATAAAAGGGGACCACAACAGGGCTTCTGTTCCCCAGGCAGACCCCGTAGCACAGCGTCTGGGATCTGGGAGCTGGTGGACTGTGTGATTCGACTTTGACTTGACCTCAGGCACCTGCTGATGTTTCCGGTTCTAATGCCTCCTTCTGACTCAACCCCAACCTCACCCCCACCTGGTGCCCCTGTTAATAACCAGGTCTTGGGCACATAGGCACATCAGGTGGGTGGGGGGAGGTCTCCCCATTCCTGGGCTCCAAGTTTCCTACTCATCCTACGCTCTCCCTGTTCCCCACCAACAGTGGTTACTGAATGTCCATTTCACACACACACCGGGAGAATTCAAACCACGCTGGGTCATCCTTGCATGAGTTTGGCTGCTCTTTCCCATGTTAGTCTCTCTTGAGCAGTGCAAAAAACCTGAACGTCAGTGTTTTGTTTTGTTTTCAAGTGCTTCTTCCTAAATTCAAGGGGCAAAAGCATTGTGATTCGGAAATCAGAAAGTGAGGACTGTCTGGGAGAGTTAGCGACTTCCTTGCAATCAGAGAGACCTGCATCCCGGCCACTCCCGCATCGTCTTCTCTTTTTCCCTCCCTACCGCACTCCCAGGAGAGAGAAGGAACACGAAAGCAGGTGTGTGGTTGGACGCTTCTCCTCTCGAAAGGCACTAGGTAGTAACGAGAGCTGTCCCTCGCACCACTGAGGTTATAGCAGGCGGGTTAGAGAATCCAGCCTTTCCTTACGTCTGCACCTGGGTGGCTTAGGCTACTCAGACAACCTGCTGTGTCTGTCTCAGTTATTTTCATTTGAATGTCAACCCCACACAGGAGGAGCGCTTCTACCCACTGGCTCATTCTCCAGATGGCTGCAACAACCAGTTTTGAGCCAGGCTGAAGCCAGGAGCTTTATCTGGGTCTCTCCCACCTGGGTGGCAGGGGCCCAAACACTTGGGCCATCCTCTGCTGATTTTCCCAGACCATCAGCAGGGAGCTGGATTGGAAATGCAGCAGCCAGGACATGGACCAGCGCCGATATGGGATGCAGGCATTGCAAACGGCAGCTTAACCTGCTATGCCACAAGGCCAGATCCATATTTTTTAAAAATTTGATATTTGGGTCCATGCTGTCTTATGGCAACAGCTGAATGGTAGAGGTGAAACCAGGACTCGGAAACCTGCGCCGATGGTTTTGATTTGCGTATCAGGTAACGGTAAACTCTGGAAAACTGCACGCCAGGAATGAATGAAGGAATGAGCTTTGAAAGGCAGTCGGTATGCAGTAGGCACCTCTGTTTGAAAAGTGTCACCTGGTCTGCTTCATAGAATGAATGTCGCTTGAGACTCAGCGGGTTCTGAATTGCAAGACCGAGCTCGCTTGCATTTGCTTCTGTCCAACAGTGGCTCTCTACCCTTCCCCCAACACAATGATACCATTCTGGGTCCTCCTGTGGGCCATGGTGCTTTCTTACCTTCGCCTGGCCCTTCATCAGCACAACATTGGAGATGACCGAAGCCTGGAGACCCCCAGACGGCTGTACAAGCTGGGCCGTGCTCAGTGACCGCGTTGGTCGTGACGTGCCCTGCAAAGAACAGCCAGGGTGGCAACGGCTGAGCAACACAGGGGAACAGCTCACAGCTCCCCCAGAAGGAGGAAAGCCCAGCCAGCCACGGAGACAGCCAGAGCCCCTCTCTCCCAGGGCTCCGCAGTGTCCAGACCAGCACACGGTTGGTAGGATGCAGGTGGGGAGCAGTGGAGTTGGTGGACCTGGAGCCAGCTTGGCTGGCCTCGATCTTTCCACTGGCCAGCAGCACAAAGCCCACCAGGGCTCCTTAAAGTGACGTTCGCAGACCATGCTGCTCCCAGAATGAGTCCCCCTAGTCAAAGGCGAAAGCCAAGGCTCAGAAGCGAGCTGCCAAGCATGCCCTCTGTAAGCTGTGTTCAGGAGGCCAGCCGCCCCCACCACCCCAAGCCCTAGTTGCCCAGTGCTGGCTTCAGAAGATGCTACAGTGTTCCCCTGTGCTCTGCCGCAGGCCTTGATATGCAGAAAAGCCAGGACTGGGCAAGCTCTCGGCTCAGAGTGTCACTGCGGAAGCCATCTGTTTATGACACTGGGAAACCTCATTCCCAGTTTGCAAATAACATGCACAGCGACTCAGGAGGGGACAGGAAGAGAGAACAGAACTGTGCTGAGCGTCCTCCATGTACCAGGTGGCACATCAAACAACACGTGAGCGGGGAGCCTGCGCTTGGAGAGCTCTTGATTGCTGGGGGGGATAGGACACTGGCGTAAGCGATCTTGGGTTGGGTCAGCCACGTAAGGGAGGGTCAGACGCCTCCCGCAGGGCATCTGGATAAATGTGAGGGCTGCACGGCTGCAGGGCTCAGAAGAGCATCCGGACAAAGGGAGTGTCAGGAAGGCATTTGTAGGCTGCTGGGGTTGCTAATTGGGATGTTACAGACAGAGGGCGCTGTGCGGTGACAAATGGCTGCCTGAGGCATTTGGAAAGAAACCATGGGAGGGAGTGTCAATGGCAGGTGGGGTGACGAGACAAAGGGACCCTCTGCTTTGTATCTGCTTGGCTCACAGCCCGCAAGCTGATGCCAGGTAGGGGGAAGGGTGTGGTCTGAGGAGCCCCATAGGGCTTGATCCAAATTCTAGTGCCTCACATTCTTGTCTTTGAATATCTATGAAAGGCAGAGTTAGGGACAGAAAGGGCAAGAGAGAAGAGAGATAGGGGGCTTTGGGGGATCTTCCACCCACTGACTCACTCCCTAAATGGTTGCAACATTCTGGGGAGTGCCAGTCTGAAGCCAGGAGCCAGCATCCATCTGGGATCTCCCACCTGGGTGGCAGGGGCCCAGGGACTTGTGCCATCTTCTCTTGCTTTTCTGGGCCATTAGCAGGGAGCTGGATGGGAAGTGGAGCAGCCAGGACTCAATCGGCACCAAAATGGATGAGGACGTTGCTGGTGGTGGATTCACCCTTAGGTTTTAAGGTGCACGAGCTCAGATAGTCACTCACCTCACCAAGGCTCAGTTTTCCCCCTGTAGAACAAGCCTGGCAACACACCCCTTTCTAAGCTGGTTGGAGACAGGGAGTCAATGCGGGTCACTGCACCATAGGGGCTGGAACACAAGCTTGGAGACATAAAGATCCGGCTCCCACTCCCTGCCTGTTCCTTACCAGCGGCGTGAGCTCACATGGATTCCTTAACTTGTCTGAGCCCCACTGGCTTTGTCTACCTGTCAGGTTATTGTGCAGGTAAAGTCTCCGTTTAGGGTCTGTGTTTATGGTGTATTCTCTGCAAGTAGGGGGTCTTCAAAAAGTTCATGGCAAATATGTATTGGGAAAATTTTTTTCCCAAATATCCACGGATTTCCTGTTTTTTTGTTTTGTTTTGTTTTTCAATAAAAAGCAGACTTCACTTTTGACTTCATTTTGCCATGAACTTTTCGAAGTTCTCAGCCCTAGAGCCTGTTAAGTGGCTACAGTTGCAAGTGACCGGCACAAGGGGGCGCTCGATAGCTGCCTGTTCTTAACGTGGTGGCCAGACCCACTGTCCAGCTACGTGGGTTAGCAGGACAAGGAGGTGTCTTCCCCTTTCTTGCCTTCTTTCTTACCGTGGCCTTTGCTGCTGGACAGTCCAGTTGCTGCGAGAGGGACTTCCTGTTACTACACAGAGAATAAGGCTGCCGGTCTGCCAATGCTGCAGATTTCTTGGTCGTGGGAAAATCAATGTCTCCAGTGCAGTAGGGATTAACACCTAAACCGAGAGGAAGAACAGGAAGAAATCACCAGGGCTCTCAAAACACAAAGCTCAGGGGAAACCGAGATCCACCCCAGCCTAATGCCCCTGCGTGAGCCTGGTGCCGGGGTGGGCACGAAGCACCCACTGCCCATGCAGGCAGAAGTGGCCACAGAGGGGCATGGACAGGTTATCCTCTCTCTCCATCCATGCCTGCTGTGCTGCAGGCTCAGTAAGAGGTGGCTGTGTGTCCAACAGGTTGAGCAGGGTGCCTAGTTCTCACAGGATGCCACGTCACATTGAATGCCGGCTGCAAGGGAGTTTTTAACTACAGTGAACACAAGGACAGCACAAAGTCCCAGAACAGGTGCCACACAGAGGGTGCGCAGGAGGAGACTGCATGTGGATGGGGAGGAAGGGGCTCTCTCTGGCTGCCTCTTCTGCACATGGGTTCACACGCAAACACACATACACACACACACACACCCCCAAACACACAACTCTGATTCTTTGGAGATCTAAGGAAATGCAAAGAAATTGGCTTTTTCTTTGAGGGAACCCAGAGTTTTTTCTTCCACCCAGCCGGGGGCTCGCCTCCACCATCGCAGCAGCTGGGGGCACTTCCAGGGATGATCTGACCTGACTGACAGCTGTCTAGAGCAGCACATCCCACCTGGCATGCGCTAGCCACAAGTGTCATTGAGACGTGCCTACTCGCTGCATTTTCAGAAAAGGGAAGAGAAACAGGTGAGATGATTTTTTTCCAGCTTAATACAAAAGTACTTTAAAAACTTAGTGGAGAAACTGAATTAAAGATAAGTTCATTTGGGAGCCAGCATTATGGCATGGTGGGCTAGGCCTGCCACTTGCATGACCAGCGTCAGGTATCAGAGTGCACATTGGAGTCCCAGCGGCTCCACTTCTGATCCAGCTTCCTGCTAATGCAACTGGGAAAGCAGTAGAAGATGGCCCAAGTAGTTGGGCCCCAGCACCCATATGGGAGACCCAGATGGGTCTTCAGCCTGGCCCATTCCTGGCCACTGAGATCATTTGGGGGAATGAACCAGTGGACAGAAGATCTCTCCTTTCTTTCTGGTTCTCCTTCTCTCTGTCACTCTGCCTTTCAATAAAAAAAAAATCTCAAAGGTAAGTTTATTCAAGTGCAAAAATACTTCATGCATAGTTTTTTCCTAGTACCCATTGTTCATGAACTTCTCAAAGACCCCTTGTGTATCTAAACTATTGTCCTTTCAACGCACAAATTATCCCTCGATTGCCACCAATGAGACCTACTTCCTGTTTCTGGGCTGTTTCTGCATCAGTGCGTCTTCTGCCTACTTGTAGGGCTCTCCATTTGCCTGGGCCACATTTCAAGTGTTCAAGAGCCACCCAGGCCAGTGGATCAGGCTGGAAAGGGATCCGGTTTCGCTAGTATTCCTGAGCTGGGTGAGGGCACAGGATTTTTCCAGAGGAAAAGTGAGATTGGCCACAGTTCAGAAGGGACACAGGATGGGGCAGAGTTTTCAGTTTGCTTTGATTTTTTTTTTAAGATTCAGTGGAGCCATCACAGTGATATAGTGGGCCAAGCCTCTGCCTGCAGCGCCAGCATCCAGTGTGGGTGCTGGTTTATGTCCCAGCTGCTCCTCTTCCCCTCTAGCTCTCTGCCGATGGCCTGGGAAAGCAGGGGGGAAGATGGCCCAAGTGCTCTCTCTGCATCTCTCCCTCTCTCTGTCTATAATTCTATCTCTCAAGGAAATAAATAAAATCTTTTTAAAAAAAAAAGATTTAATTATTTGAAAGGCAGAGTTACAGAGGGGCAGAGGCAGAGAGAGAGAATCTTCTATCTGATGGTTCACTCCCCAAATGGCTGCAACAGCTGGAGCTGGGCTGACTCGAAGCCAGGAGCCAAGAGCTTCTTCTCCCACATAGGCACAAGGACCCAAGCACTTGGGCCATCTCCCACTGCTTTCTCAGGGGTATTATCAGGGAGCTAGATCAGAAGTGGAGAAGCCGGGACTCAAACCAGTGCCCATTTAGGATGCTGGTGCCCCACACGATAGAGGCTTAACCTGCAATGTCATAACACTGGCCCTGCTTTAAAAAAAAAAAAAAAAAAGATTTATTTATTTAAAAGGTAGAGTGACAGAGAGAGAGAGAGAGAGAGAGAGAAAGGGATCTTCCCTCCGCTGGTTCACTTCCCAAATGGCCACAACCAGCTGAAGCCAGGAGCCAGGAACTCCATCCAGGTCTCCCACATAGGTGGCAGGGGCCCAAGTTCTTGGGCCATTTTCCAGATGCATTATCAGGGAGCTGGATTGGAAGTGGAGCATCTGAGACTGGAATCAGCACCCATATGGGATGGTGGCACTGCAGGTGGTAGCTTAATTCCCTATACCCACAGTGCAGGCCCCTTTGGTTTGCTTTTATTTTCAGGATGGGAATGACTTAAAGTTAGGGTATAGGCTTAAGAGAGAAAGGCCCAGGCCAGGGTAGGTTGAGAAGAAAATAGGCAAGGACCAGCATCCCTGGGAGGCCCCACAGGGGGCCGAGGAAAAGGACGGGGTGAGGTAGGGACGGGAGCGCTCTTGACTGGCAGTAGGAGGCCCTGCATGATTTACACAGATCCATTGCTCCTGGGCAGACCCACAGGAAGAGGAAGGGGAAGGCACAGGCACACGTGGGAAATAGAGGGCAGAGGGTCACAGAGTGGGGTTGGGAAGAGAAGTTGGAGGCTGGATCTAAATCCCCTGCGCCTCTTAGCATTGAGGGGTGAATTATAAGCAGACAGATGCTGTGCCTCCTGACAGATGGACAGAGGGCTCCCGGGGGGAGCCAGCCGGCTCATGCTTGGTCCTCTGGTTGGGGGCTGCTGGACTTCACTCTTCACTTTATCAGAGAGGACGTGGAGGCTCAGGGGGGTTACAAGCACCTCACGAGAGGATCCAGGGTCCCAGGGTCCCCCTCTTTGCCTGCAGCAGCACAGGGAAGCCGTGATGGGAAGCAGTGTGCCAGGGCTCAGTTGGGGTCCAGAGGAGGAAGTAAGGAGCCAAGAGGCTGCCAGCCGGGCATGGTTCATAGAGCAAGCTCAGGGCAAGGAGCGCTCAGGGCACGGAGCTCGGCCACAGGCAGCCCCACATGTCCCCGACCCAGGTCACCCACAGGCTACTGGTGGCTGCTGGTCCCACTGCAGGTGCAAATCTGCAGGGGCCCAGGATGGGGGCCAAAGTCAGGACACAGTCAGTGTGCAGAGTTCCAGCTGCCCGGAGCCCCCTAACCCGCTCTCCCTGACAATCACTAGTGGCTCCGCCTCCCCCATCAAGCTGGTTTATCCTACAGCACCGAGTGTGTTAACTGAAAATATGGTTAAAAATCCCATTCAAAGGCCAACATGATTTTTGAAAGAGGAACAAAATCATGTTTGATGATTATGTAATAGCCAAGATTAAATTGAATTATGAGATGGAAGAAACATTAAGAAGAGGGACCAGAGTTGAATAACATCCCCTAAGCGGCTCATCTTTCATAAAGTGGAAATCTGGGACATGTAATGTATTAGTTAATTGACTAAGCCTGATTTTTAGTTAGCTGAGTTAAACTTAAAGGAAACCAGAAGTGAAAATAAAAATTGAATAAATCTTTCAAATCACTGCAAAAATTACACACACACACACACACACACACACAAATGTCCCAGTTAGCAAGAGGCAGAAGACCAACAAATGACAATTCTGGATACCAGGGAGCTTCAAAAAGTTCATGGAAAGTGTCAATTATCTTTTTTTCTTCTTTTACTTTTTTTTAAGATTATTTATTTGAGAAAGAGAATTACAGACCTCTCCGTCTGAGAGACAGAGAGAGGTCTTCCATTCACTGGTTCACTCCCCAAATGGCTGCAACAGCCAGAGCTGAGCCAGTCTGAAGCCAGGAGCCAGGAGCTTCTTCCAGGTCTCCCACCCGGGTACAGGAGCCCAAGGACTTATGCCATCTTCTGCTGCTTTCCCAGGCCAAAGCAGGGAGCTGGATCAGAAGTGGAGCAGCTGGGACTCGAACCACAGCCCACATGGGTTGGTGGCACTGCAGGCAGCAGCTTAACCCACTGTGCCTCAATGCCGGCCCCTGAAATTATCTCCAACGGAATAACATAAGGCTTAGAGATTTTGCAGGGACTTGCTCGAGGTCACACAGATGACTAGTTCCAGAAGCAGGATCCAAATCCAAGAGCCTTGGTTCCCAAGCAGGATCTCTGAACCAGGCACCAGCCCACTGCCTTTTGCACAGTCACCCCGGGTGTTGTGTGGGTGGCAAAGTCTCAAGGCCGTTATATAAAATGGCATAGTATTTGCATATAACCCATGCAATCCTTTCATAAGCTTTATATAATGGCTAGGTCGCTTATTATACCTAAAACAATATAAGTGCCATGTGTATCATTGTTAGGCTGTGTTGTTTGAGGGGAAATCATAACAGGAAAACAGCCTGCCTGTGTGTGTTCAGTTCAGACACGATGATTTTTTCTGTCTGTGGCTGATGGAGTCTGTGGATGTGTATTTCTCCAAAGGAATCATCTCAGGCACACAGGAAGTTTGCGAACAGACTTGGTGGCATTGCTGATGCTTGTAAAAAATGCAGAAGAGCATAAATATCTACTGGGGAGTTGGCTAGCGCTAGCCTATGTGTATTTCTACAGCGAAACGTGTAACACACTTTCCCCCACCTTTATGGCTTGGCGTGATTTTAATTTCTTAATGCTTTTCCGCATTCTTCACACTTTTCTGGCCTTGTGCTATTTGACGTGCCATACCCACGCATCATGAGGTCTTCTAGACTCCCCCCAGTCATGTTACAGATGAGGTGTGGGTGGGCGAGGTACCCGAGAGAGAGAGAGAGAGCGAATTATTCAGGAGCAGAGGGAGTAGAAGTCACAGCAGAAGTAAGACCTGTCTCTCAGCCTCCAGGCCCAGGTGGTCCACGCTTGGCACTTGGAGCTCAGTCACAGGAGTTGACCACGAGAGCCCTGATGGCCAATACAGCGCCCCCTAGTGGACCAAGACAGGCATACAATGAAGAATGTGCCCAGGGTGGCCAGTAGGCCACCAGCTTGGGTCAGCCCAACTAGTTTAGAAGAGATGCCCTCCCCCGAGTCTCCCCCCATCCCTGAGGTTCCTGGAATCAGGGAGCAGCTGCGCCCCACGCATTGGGAGACACTCACTCGTTGAGTTGCTGCGTGTCCTGTGGTGGCAGGCCTTAGGGAACAGGAAGTTACTCTGTGCCTCTGGTTTTCCTGGCTTTCCACGAGAGGAAGTTGCAGAGGATTCCTGTAAAACAATTCCCGTCTTTCATTCAGCAACTTAGAATAGAGATACACACGTCGTCGGGTGGGGTTTTGGTCCTGGCTGTGGAATGCCTTGTTGAATTGTCTGTCTCCCTTAAACTGGAGGGACTATAAGGTCAGGGGCTTAGGGCCCCTGGTATCCATTCATTCATAGACATGCATTCATCATCCCATCTTTATTTCTTTATTTGACTTATTTGCAAGGTAAAGAGAAAGACAAAGAGCTTCCATCTACTGGTTCACTCCTCAAATACTGGGAAGCAAAGAATCCAGGTCTCACACATGGGTGGCAGGGACCCGGCGACTTGAGTCATCCCCTGCTGCCTCCCAGGGGACACATCAGCAGGAAGTTGGAGCCTGGACTTGAACCCAGGCACAGCAGCATGGGATGTGGATGTCACAAATGATGTCTTTACACTGCACCAAACGCCTGCCCCATATTCATTGAGGGAAATATGGAATGAATGGACAGTGAGAGAGAGAGAGACAGAGAGAAAGGTCTTCCTTTGCCTTTGGTTCACCCTCCAATGGCCGCCGCGGCCAGCACGCTGCGGCTGGCGCACCGCGCTGATCCAAAGGCAGGAGCCAGGTGCTTCTCCTGGTCTCCCATGGGGTGCAGGGCCCAAGCACTTGGGCCATCCTCCACTGCACTCCCTGGCCACAGCAGAAAGCTGGCCTGGAAGAGGAGCAACAGGGACAGAATCCGGCACCCCGACCGGGACTAGAACCTGGTGTGCTGGCGCCGCAGGCGGAGGATTAGCCTAGTGAGCCACGGCGCCAGCCGATATTACATAGACTTTTAACTGATGTCCAAAATACTGAATGCGTAAGTTGGCTAATAGGTGTCAGGTTCTGGGCTGCACACTGGGGCTGCAGACGTGAACAAGACAGACGAGGACATCAGCCTTGGGGAGCTGAGCAGCCACAAGAAGCAAACCGGTGGAGATGCGAGCTGATCTCAGAGCGCCACAGTGACAGTGAAGGGGAGACCTGGAGAGGGACGTGAGCAGGGAGCCAGGGACGCGTGAGCGCGAGGAGCTGATGAATCAGTTACCCTGTTCGGGGACACAGCAGCCCCTCCCACAAGCACTGTTGAATGAATGTTGGGTAAACAGATTTTAAAATATGGAACCATCCGTGGATCCTTGAGAATATTATTCTGCGGATTTCTATCTGCAAAGATTTCATTTAGGCCTTTAAAAAATCAGTATCGCCAAGACAAATTTGCTTCTGGTTCTCTTAGTTCTTTTTCTACTCTGTCATGTCAGTCAACTTCACTCATTTTTTTTTTTATAAGATTTATTTATTTGAAAGAGTTACACAGAGAGAGAAGGAGAGGCAGAGAGAGAGAGAGAGAGAGGTCTTCCATCCACTGGTTCGTTCCCTGATTGGCTGCAATGGCCAGAGCTGTGCAGATCCAAAGTCAGGAGCCAGGAGCTTCCTCCAGTCTCCCACACGGGTGCAGCGGCCCAGGGACTTGGGCCGTCTTCCACTGCTTTCCAAGGCCACAGCAGAGAGCTGGATCAGAAGTGGAGCAGCCAGGTCTCGAACCAGCACCCATATGGGATTCCGGCACTGCAGGCAGCGGCTTTATCCGCTAAGCCACAAGGCCAGTCTTGCTCCTTCTTTTATACTAGCAATTTGGAAATTTGGGTGTAGATGCCGTGTATTAAACAGCAGTCGTGGGCATCTGCTGCGGGTGCTTCCCTAGCTTCTCCGCCCTGTGTGGTTGACCGTGGGCTAATGAGCCTTCCCTCAACCGCACCTCACCTGCGCCGCGTCAGCAGAAAGTTCTCATGGGTTCCAGAATGTGGTTGGCCCTTTTCCGTGGTTTCCTGTTCTGACATTCATGGTTCCCTATTTGTACAATCCTTGTGAGTTTTGCCAGAAGTCTCTAACAGGTGGAGGAGCTAATAAAGTGTGCTGGGTACCCACGTGGAGGCAGAGTGTATCTAGTGCGGGCAAGGAGACCCTGCAGGAAACCACACATCAATCCCCATGTAATTCTCCTCTAAGGTGTTTCCAATCAGATAACTCCACAGGGGGAATTCCAGGCACTCATTTTTCTCTTCAGCGACAGATGGCGCTATGTTAACTCGAATAGAACGCTCTGTAACAGGCTAGTCCGGGGAGTGAAAAGGCAAGTCAGGGTTACGCAGAAGGTGACTGACTTCTGTTGGACTCTGGAGATGTATTTCCAGGATTTAGCATCATGACTAGTTCTTTGAATTCATTGCTTCATACAATATAATATCCAAAAAGTATTTCTCAATTGCAATGGTCGGACGAGATCATGCTCTGATTCTAATTTCAAGACTTCCCTCTGGCACGGTCTCCACTCCTGTGTACAGCCCAGTGAGACAGGGGAGGGAAGCCATGGACGGTGGTTTCAGCAACTCTTCTAGGTCCACAGAAGACAGAGGAGCTCGGTGAAGCAGCCAGCTGGTCTACCCGTCCAAGGGCAAGCCTCACTCCCGAAGTGCCTTTGAAACATGTATTTCCCCCAAACTATGTATTAACATGAAAGTAAATAAGTAAGGAATACACGAGATGTGGAATACTTGGCGTCTTTAAAAGTAGTGTTAACAGAAGATCTTCGTGGCATAGGCACGTTTGTGTTGGTAGATTAAAAACAGATTTCACGCCTCACCTCGAGGGCACCTCCAGAAGTGCATGAGAAATGCAAACTGTGAAGAAGCTTACAAAGAGAAAGGACTGGAAATAAATAGGCCAAAATACTAACACTCATGCATTCAACAAACATTTATCAAACACTCCGTCCTAGGAGCTATTCCGATTCGGAGGAGATGGCAGTAGATGAGAAACTCCAAATCCCGCTCCCATAGATAAGCAAGAGTGTGCTTGGGTGATGGGGTTGTGGGTGTGGCTTTTCATGTATCTTTTTATAGTTTCCATATTTTCAGTAGTGAGCCTGATTATTTCATAATCAGACCAAAGACAACTGATGGGTGGAGTTGGTCTCCCATCTGGAGCAGCCTCTGGGGCTGGGACGTTTGCACAGGGCACACGCAGAACGGAACACAAAGGGCTGCCCTCGAAGCTGCAGGGTTGTCAGCGAGGCCATGCCACTGGCACAGTCACCTCTGAACACACGTCCCCTTGTTCTCCTCCGAGCCCGCAGCCCTGGGGATCAGCTCTGTGAGTGAGGCGCCCCGTCGCCAGCTGGGCAGCCTCATCTGCATTTACCTGCAAAATTCTGGGGCAGTGGGTCCTGCAGGCAAGATGTTTCCAGCATCTAAACTCCCCCGGGGCTGGAAAGTTCCATTGCTCTGTGAGGGGAGCTTGCTTTGTACGCAGACCCGCTGGCTGGCCCTGCTGGAGTTAGCGACAGAACCCTGAAGATTCCAGTGTGTGTGGAACCCGCTCTCAGCAACACAAACGTCTCTGTTTGCTCTGTGCACTGAGATGCTCTGCCCGAGGGGAACCACAAAATCCGATCCGACCGTCCTCACTGGGGCTTGCTTCCTGTGGTTGAGCTGATCAAGCCATCGCTTTGATCTCTAAGTCAGGGGGATAAAGAGAAGGCCAAGCAGATGGGCTCTGGGACGGCCACAGGTCATGTGGGACCACGTGGCTGCCCGCCTCCTGCTGCAGAGGGGGAGGTGGGGGACAGGATCCCTGGGGTCCTCCTCACATCCTCCCGCCTCTCAGTCCCTGCCTGGACAGTCCCCAAGCCCCTCTGGTCCACTTTGTCAGACTTCCCTAACACATCCTCTCTCAGTGTCTCTGCTGGGGCTTCCAGTATTCCTTACAGAGTGGACTGTTACAATGGCCAATGTTGGGGGAAGGGCGGATATCAGGCAAAGCTGTTTTTAGAAAATATTTTTCGGGGCCGGCGCTATGGAACAGCAGGTTAGAGCCCTGGCTTGCAGCACCGGCATCCCATTTGGGTGCCAGTTCAAGTCCCAGCTGCTTCACTTCCAATCCAGCTCCCTGTTGATGCGCCTATGAAAGCAGCAGAGGACGGCCCAAGTCTTGGGCCCCTGCACCCATGTGGGAGACCCAG
Source organism: Oryctolagus cuniculus (assembly GCF_051225735.1). Classification (NCBI taxonomy): domain Eukaryota; kingdom Metazoa; phylum Chordata; class Mammalia; order Lagomorpha; family Leporidae; genus Oryctolagus; species Oryctolagus cuniculus. The sequence continues at coordinate 103,708,121 of NC_142878.1, forward strand.
AGGAAGCTCCTGGCTCCTGGGTTTGAATTGGCTCAGCTCCAGCCATTGCAGCCATTTGGGGAATGAACCAGCTGATGAAAGACCTCTCTCTCTCTCTCTCTCTCTCTGTGTGTGTCTCTGCCTCTCTCTGTAACTCTGTCTTTCAAATAAATAAAATAAATCTTTTTTTAAAAAAGATTTAGAAAAGAATATTTTAATAGATGGTGCTGTGATAAATGGATATTTACCTACAAAAGAATGAATGTGGATTCCTGTCTCACTCTTTTTTTTAAGATTTATTTATTTGAAAGAGTTACACAGAGAAGGAGAGGTAGAGGTAGAGGTAGAGAGAGAGAGAGAGGTCTTCCATCTGCTGGTTCACTCCCCAGAAGGCTACAATGGCCAGAGCTGCGCCGATCCGAAGCCAGGAGCCAGGAGCTTCCTCCAGGTCTCCCATGTAGATGCAGGGGCCCAAGGACTTGGGCCGTCCTCCACTGCTTTTCCAGGCCACAGCAGAGAGCTGGATTAGAAGTGGAGCAGCTGGGTCTCAAACCAGCGCCCATATGGGATGCTTGCACTGCAGCCTGCGGCTTCACCTGCTATGCCACAGCGCCAGCCCCATCACACTTTTTTCGTTAAACAGAAGAAGTCATTAAACCTTATCACAGGTCTACTGGTAAGAGCTAAAACTTTCAAGCCCTTCAAAGAAAATGGAGGTGCAATCTCCATGCCCCTGGGTTAGAGAAACTTAGATACAACAATAAAAGCACAGCTGACAAAAGAAATAATAGGAATGTGGGTTTCATTACAATCTGAAACTTTTGTGACGCCATCAAAGAAACGAAAAATCAATCTGCAGGGTTGGCGAAATATTTGGAAGTTGTATATTTGATAGGGACCTTGGTGTCTAGACTGTGTAGAGAATACTTGTAACTCAATAATAACAAGACACATCACCCAATTTTTAAAAATCAGCAAAGCACCTGAAGAGACAGAAGAGTCCTAGAAGCCCATGCAAGTGCAACATGACGAGCCAGCAAGGAAAGGCAACGCAGGCCGCTTCAGACCCCCCCAGGGACGGCTGTGGTCACACCCACTAACCCAGGCAGGTTTGGGAGAGCTGGGAGCCCCAGATACGGATGGTGGAGATGGGAAAAGGGCGCGACTGCTTGGGAGAACAGGCAGTGTTTATGACACTATACAGCAGTTCCACACCTAGGTATACACTCGAGAGAAACGAAGGCGTCCGCGCATGTGGATCCTTGTCAAATGCCCTCAAAGCAGCATTATTCGTAAAATACAACCCACGTGTCTACTACCCGACAAACAGATGAACAAAATGCGGCACTTTCATGCAATTGGAAATTTTGGAAATCGAAAGGAATGCAATTCTAATGCGTGGTTCACTGGAAAGCATTAAGCTAAGTGAAAGAAGCCAGCTACAAATGACCACATTCCATGTGACTTGATTGATATTAAATGTCCAGAACAAAAGAAAATATGTCCAGAACAGGAAAATCTGTAGAGCCAGAAAGTGGGCTAGTGAATAATTAGGGATGCAGCACAGGTCGGGGTGTGAGGTCAGACTGCTGGGGGTGGGAGGTTTCCTGCAGGGGCAATGGAAATATTCGAACATCAGACAGCAGTGATGGCTGACAATTCTGTAAGTCATCTAAACACAATGTAACACCTTTATATGGCTGAATTGTGTATGTGAGTTACATCTTAATAAAGCTCTTGAAGATGGGATAGTTATAGTCCTTTCCCAATTCCCCTTCCCCCTATCTTTTCTCCCTTAAATCCCTCTGCACCCTAATGCCAACGTGATTTTTTTTTTTTTTTTTTTTGACAGGCAGAGTGGACAGTGAGAGAGAGAGACAGAGAGAAAGGTCTTCCTTTGCCGTTGGTTCACCCTCCAATGGCCGCCGCGGTCGGCGCGCTGCGGCCGGCGCACCGCGCTGATCCGATGGCAGGAGCCAGGAGCCAGGTGCTTTTCCTGGTCTCCCATGGGGTGCAGGGCCCAAGCACCTGGGCCATCCTCCACTGCACTCCCTGACCACAGCAGAGGGCTGGCCTGGAAGAGGGGCAACCGGGACAGAATCCGGTGCCCCGACCGGGACTAGAACCCGGTGTGCCGGCGCCGCTAGGCGGAGGATTAGCCTAGTGAGCCGCGGCGCCGGCCGCCAACGTGATTTTGTAAAAATGCCCCAGGAGACACTCTAATGCAATCGCTGAGATGGATTCAACACCGAAACCAAACTCCCCGCCATTGCCATTCAGGGTCCTTCTTCCTCTGAGGCGCCCAGGCTGACCCAAGCCTCTGCACCCACTGCCTTCCAGGGAACCCTGCTTCTGGCTTGTGTGCTGTGTCCACTTGGTGCTGTCATCCTCCATGCTCGTCTTTGTCCTTCCAGATCCCTTTGTGAGTCACTACGTTTGTCCAGAACACCACAGACTCTGCTAGTCACATCCGAGGAAGGCGTAAAGCCTCAGCGGGGGGCCGGCTCTGTGGCGCAGCTGGTTAACACCCTGGCCTGCAGGGCTGGCATCCTATATGGGCACTGGTTCGAGACCCGGCTGCTCCACTTCCGATCCAGCTCTCTGCTATGGCCTGGGAAAACAGTAGAAGATGGCCCAAGTGCTTGAGCTCCTGCACTCACGTAGGAGACCTGGAAGAAGCTCCTGGCTCCTGGCTTCGGATCAGCGCAGCTCCAGCTATTGTGGCCAATTGTGGAGTGAACCAGCAGATGGAAGACCCCTCTCTCTCTCTCTCTGCTTCTTCTCTCTGTGTAACTCTGACTTTCAAATAAATAAATAAATTTTTTTAAAGCCTCAGCAGTTGAATACAGCTGTTTTAATGTCATAGGGCCAGCCATTCATTGTTCTTCTTCCCCACTATTGTTACATGCTGCTTTTTCTTTTCTTTTCTTTTTTAAAAAAAGATTTATTTATTTATTCCAGAGAAAGTTACAGAGAGAGGGAGAGACAAGAGAGAGGTCTTCCATTCATAGGTTCACTCCCCAGACGGCCACGATGGCCAGAGCTGGGCCGATCCAAAGCTAGGAACCAGGAGCTTCTTCCAGGTCTCCCATGTGGGTGCGGCGGCCCAAGCACTTGGGCCATCTTCTGCTGCTTTTCCAGGCTACAAGCAGAGAGCTGGATCAGAAGAGGAGCAGCTGAAACATGAACCGTTGCCCATGTGGGATGTCAGTGCCGCAGGTGGAGGCTTAATCTACTATGCCATAGCACCATCCCGGATTTTCTTTTTTAAAAAGGATCTATGTATTTAGTTGAAAGTGAAAGTGACAGAGAGAGGGAGAGACAAAGAAAGAGAAACTTCCATCTACAAGTTCATTCCTCTAATGGCTGCAACAGCCAGGGCTGGGCTAGGCTCAAGCCAGGAGCCTGGAACTGTTATCTGAGTCTCCGACATGGGTGGCTGGAGACTAACATTTAAGGGTCTTCCCCTACCTTTCCAAGCACATTAGCAGACAGCTGAATTGGAAGCAGAGCCGCCAGGACTCAAACAGGCATTCTGATGCGGGTTGCTGGCATTGCAAATGGCAGCTTAACCCTCTCATCACAACTTGTTTGTTTTTCTAAGCACATTATAGAATTAAATTTTCTAGTTAAAAAGTTTTTTTTTTTTAATAATTCGGAGGGGCCAGCATTCTGGCACAGTGGGTTAAACTGCAGCCTGGATACCAGCGTCCCATACAAGCCGTGGTTCATATCCTGGCTGCTCCCCTTCCAATCCAGCTCCCTACTAGTATGCCTGGGAAAGAAGCTGAAGATGGCCCAAGTGCTTTGGGCTCCTGCACTCATGTGGGAGATCCAGAGGAAGCCCCTGACTCCTGGCTTCAGCCTGGCCCAGCCCTGGCCATTGCGGCCATGTGGGGAGTGAGCCAACAGATGAAAGATATTCTCTCTCGCTCTCTCTCTCTCTCCCCCTCTGTATGACTCTGACTTTGAACTATATAAATAAATCTTTAAAAAAGTGTGAGTTCATGGGGTGGGTGTTTGTCTAGCAGATAAGCTGGCATTTGGGATGCCCACATTCTACAGCCCACACCTTTATGGGTGATAAGGAGCAGAACAGAAATCCCAATTCCTTCCTGAGCTGGGCACTTTCTTCCTGCCTAAGAAGAGGAAGCCCCAAATGACTATATTCTCATTTTCAATGTGAACTGGGCATAAGCCTATTCCACCCCTCAGGAACGGCATGAAAATGATTAGTCTGGAAACGGTCCTGAAGGGAAGGGGGGAATCCCCCCAGAATTAACAATTACCAGCTGGCGTTCACCACGCTGGCAACCCTAACTCATACCACATGGATGTCTTGAAAATCCTCCAGACCAGAATTCTGTTAAAGTGGTTCCAGGCTGGTTGTGTCCCAACTATCTGGCAGAAGCGAATCTAAATTTTTTCTGGGAGAGCCAGATTTCACATAGGTCACAACGATTCCCACAGACAAAGTGACAGGACATAGGAACTCTTAGAGAAGAAAGTAAAACAAAAATGAAACCCATGTTGAAACAGGATGCCATAAGCTCGAACCATAAAGAGTTAGACGCACCAGAATCAGCCCTGCAATATTTTACATTGCAGAGTGAGCAGGCACAGAATGCAAAATAGATATAGTTGATATTATTTCATCAATAGGCCTGATAAAGGACCCAGAAATGAAAAAGAATAATAAAATTAGTATGAAGAAGTAAAGAAATTGAACAGGATATTAGACAGCACTGAAGAGAGACTAAGAGAATTGGAGTATAGATCTGAAACAATGCCTACATGGCAACACAGAGAGATGTAAAATACAGAAGAGAGGAAACATAAAAGATGAAATGGCAAAGCCTAACACCCTCCAGAGCTCCAAAAAGGGGGGCTTGAAGCAGTGAGGAGGAGACATCCTTCATGTGAGGTCTAATGATAGCCCAGGCCCAAAGAAAGAAACCAGTGCGCAAATTCATCCAACCCAATACAAACTCCAAATTAGGAAAATGAAAAGAAAGACGCCTCTAGCCAGTTCCTAGTGAAATAACCAAACACCGAAACATACACGAGGAGTGTTCAAAGAGTTCACCGAAAATGCATGGTATGAAAAACTGCATGGATTTCAAAAACTTTTGCACCAAAACAAATTCACTATTCATTTCGTTTTCTCACAAGCTTTTTGAAGCACCCTCATTGCCACTGACAAAAATATTCAGAGAGCAATGACAGAGCAGCTTCAAACTGGGAATAATTAAACTTACAGCTCATGACTCAACAGCCATCACAGAAGCCAAATAACACTGAAATAATTCATAAGAAGACATACACGTGTATATGCATAGTTGAGAACAATAGAGTAAAAATTAAATAGAAGTTATAGATAGATAGGACAAATGTTAGCCAAGATAATGTTGGGAGCACTTACAGACAATGCAGATTAGAACAAGAAGAATTAATTGAAATGAAACTACCATATAATATAAATGCTTCCCTTAACAAAGAAGATAGAACAATCCTAAATTTGTTGCCACTTTGTAACACAGCCTCATAAAACTGACTGCGAGAAATTTCTAGCAGGGAATCTTTAACTGACCCCATAAGCTATTGATAGTTAAGGACACAAAAATGAGCAAGGGTCATGACAGAGTACAATATCTCCTCAAGGAAATACTTAACAAAAATAGTCCTCTACTGCACAGGGCCACCAAACAATTCTCAATAATTTCCAGGAACTGGAATGGCACATACTTCATTTTCTGATGATGACAGCACAAGTAATGATCAGTCATTTAGAAAGTTCACTGAAGAGACCAAAGTAGATTCCTGTTGCCAGAGGTTACGGATGGTGGGATTGGGGAGGGGGGAGGAGCTGGCACCAGTACCGAGGGGCAGCAGTAGGGAGATCTGTGCGCTGGTGGTGCACAGGGGTACCTTGGTCGAAGCAGTGGTTACACAAGGGATGACAGAACAGACCCCACACATAGTAGTGATGTCAAATGTGTGGCTTTTGGACCATAATTATGTAGGACGTGACCCTCAGGGGAGTTGATGAAGGGCACAGGGGAATCTGAATCTGTGATCATTTCCAAAGACACAAGGGGCTTTGGGGAAGATAACCGTAAAATGCTCATATATTTAAAAGTTGAAGCATAGCTCTAAATAACTCTAGCGTCAAAGAAGAAATCATACTGCAAGTTTAGAGCATTTAGAACTGAAGGAGAATGAAAAGCTGTATCTCAAATCTTGTGGAACACAGCTCATGCTAAGGCCATGCTTAGAGGAAAAGGTGTAGTCTTTAATGCTTGTATTTAAATAGAAAAAATGCAAAAACAGTGATCAAAGAAAGTAGAATCAAGAAAATAATAAGAAGAGCAAAATTTGTGAAATAAAATCAAACCTATCAGAGGGATAGTGACAAATTATAAGTTGGAGCAGGGAGCAGATCTTTGACCTAGCAATTAAGATATTGGTTGGGATGCCCACATGCAGGATCAGAGTGCCAGAGTTCAAGTCCTAGCTCCTTTCCTGATTCCAGCTTCCTGCTAACGTGCACCCAGGGAGGCAGCAGGTGTGGCTCAAGTAACTGGGTCCCTGCCACCCACAGGCCAGACCTGGACTGAGTTCCTGTCTCCTGGCTTTGGGCTGGCCCAGCCCCGGCTGTTGCAGGCTTTTGAGGCGTGAACCAGTCAATGGGAGTTCTCCCTGTGTGTCTGCCTCTTTCTCTCTCTGCCTCTCAAATTAAAAAAAATAAATAAAAATTCAAGGTTGGGTCTGTGAAAAGGTATTAAAATATTGATGCCACTTCAGCAAGATAATTCAAGAAAAGACATCAATAAGATGAGGGACAAAAGTGGACCTAATTATAGATGCAGTTAAGATTTAAAAGACGATCAGAAATTATAAACAAGCTTGGAGAATACATTTGAAAAATTGGATTAAATGAGGAAATTCTGAGAAAAATGAACTTTATCAAAACCAACTCAAGAAAAACTTGGAAACCTTCAAAGGCCTATAAAAATCAAAGTAACTGAGTGGTTTCAGATCTTTCCACATGGAAAATGTGACATGGTTTTTCAGACTAAGTCCTACAAATCATTCAATAAACAATTCCCAACACAGACAGAATGTTCCAGAAAGACCACACCTCACATTGGGTAAGGCTAGAGAATTAAGGCACCTGACAAGTAAAGAAAACCTGGATGCCAATAAAGGAAAGAGCCAAGAAATTCTGATGTCAGCGTGAGGTTAGCACAACCTTGGAACCAGCACAGGAAAGGAAATCCCAAGCCATCACATTCGTGGGCCTAAACTCATAAATAATACAAGAATCAACTGAAGCCAAGGAACTGAAGAACTGTTTAACATTGGGAAATAGATGAAATAATTTTCTGCTGTAGGCTAAAGAAAAAAAATCTTAAAAAGATTACATAGTATATGGGGGTACTTCAAAAATTCAAGGAAAAGGAAATTAAAAGATAAATTTATTTTGGTGCAAAAAATATTGAAATTAAGACATACTTTCTCAAATTTGCATTTTTCATGAACTTTTCTTTATTATTCAAGAAATGGCAAGGGAGAAAGTGTGTGTGCTTCCATCTGCTGATTCACTCCCTGAATGCCCACAATAGTCAGTACAGGGCCCAAGCTTAAAGTTGGGAGCTTGGAACTCAGTTCAGGTCTCTGACTTGGGTGGCAGGAACCCAACTACTTCTGCCTCCCAGGTTCCCCATTAACAAGAAGCTGGAGTCAGGAGCCAGAGCCTGGTGTTGAACCCATGTACTCTGATAAGGGACTTGGACATCCTAGGCTGCATCTTAATCTCTGGGTTAATCCCCACCCCTGCCACTAGCCTTTTGAAGTGCCTTCATGTGAATTCATTTTGCATGCCATTCTGGAACAGACAGAACTATAAAGACAGAGGAGAGACCAGTGGTTGCCTGGGCCCAGCTGGGGGTAAGGTGAGATTACAAAGGGACAGTACAGCGAAGCTTTGGGAGGTGATGGATTTCCTCTGCTCCTGACCGTAGTTCTGATCTCAGGAGCCTACACATGGGTTAAAACTTGTAGAACCCTACACCAAGGAAACAAAAAGGATTTATAAAGTGGAATGAACATAAAAAATACAAGAGGCCTGGAAGAGGTTGAAGAGAAGGAGCGATGTCATCAGTATTTAGAGATGTCACGATTACACATTGTAGAAAAGAAAACAAAATCTATAGATCAAATATAGTTTGAATAGAAGTTTTAAATGTGGGACTCATGCTGAGGTGCATCGAGTTAAAGCCATGGCTTGCAGTGCCGGTATCCCATAAGGGTGCCAGTTCAAGTCCGAGCTGTTCTACTTCTGATCCAGCTCTCTGCTATGGCCTGGGAAAGCAGTAGAAGATGGCCCAAGTCCTTGGGCCCCTGCACCCACATGGGAGACCTGGAGGAAGCTCCTGGTTCCTGGCTTCGGATCAGCCCAGCTCTGGCCACTGGGACCATTTGGGGAGTGAACCTGTGGATGGAAGACCTCTACCTTTCTCTGTAACTCTGTTTTCCAAATAAATAAAAATAAATCTTAAAAAAAAGTTTTAAGTATGCTGCATATAATACCAATTTCAGAATGAATTGTAGTTCCATGCTGGTGAGAAGAGTACACATACTTTCCCCTTCCCCTCCCCCCAAACACCAACTCAAAATCCTGGACAGTTCATATGAAGACTTTGAAAGGCATAGAAAAGACAGACACTTAGGAATATTGGGACCTAAGGAATGACAAGATGGACAGTCCCCTGGGAATGCTTTTTGCCTCTCATATCCCAGAAAGGTGGCAGGCAACCTATAGCTTCCGGCAAGTGCACACTAAACAAACCAACAACAAAAGTCTGAGCTCTCTAGCCAGACAACTATGAAAGGGGCAGGTCAGCAAGATGGAAAACTGGTGGCTGCATCCCAACCCCTTGCTAGCAATGGCTGAGTGGGAAACATAGACCTTTGCCCTTGCCAGGCTGTAACCAGGTGACCCAGCCTTGCTGCTAGGGTGGCGTTGGAGATGGATGTGTAGAGCCCGGGAGCCTGCCATCTGTCAGAGACCTCTGCACTGGCAGTGTGGGTGGAGATCACGTACAGAGGGGCAAGTCAGAGGTCCCTCGGCAGCCAGGAGGAGCTGCTATAGGCACAGTGTCAACAGGAGACAGCAAAGCAGGAGACTGAAACAAATAACAATGGTACAAAAATGTCCAGCATACAATCAAAAATCACTCAGCCTACCAAAACCCAGAAAGATAAGCCCCACCAGATGTGAACACTGAGGCAGCAGGAATACTATCACAGAGTTGAGGGCAACCATCGTGGAGTATTCCAATGAACTGTTATTAACATACTTTTTTATAAAATGAAGAAAAATATAGAAAAACCCATCAAAGAAACAGAGGATACAAACAACTGAGTGAAAATTGTAAAACTGAAAAATACAATTATCAAAAAAAGGGAAAAAATCTCAAGGGCTATACACAGAAGACAGGGGGAGAATCAGTAATTAGAAAATGAAGCAATGGGGTCGTTCATTGTGACGTAGCAGAAAAAGCCGCACCTTGCAATGCTGGCATCCCATGTGGGCACTGGCTTGAGGAGGAGGAGGAGGAGGAGAGAGGAGGAGAAACTCTGGAATCTTTTGTCTAGAAAAAACATTGTTCTTAAGTAAAGGGTCTTTTCCTTCTCCTCTTGAGTTTTCTAAATTATATTTGATGGTTGAGGGAAAAATTGCAACACCGTGATGTGATTCTAAACATACAGGGTGTAGAGAAAATATGGGAGACAATCATATAAAAAGTACGGAAGGACTGAAGGTCATTAATGGGAGGTAAATTTCCTGTAGTTCAGTGGAACTGATGACAAGATCACTGCTAGATTGTACTAACTTATGCACACATAATGTAATGTCTACACAACAATTTAAAACTATACAAAGAGATACTCAAAAATAGTGTAAACTAATCAAAATGGAATCCTAAAAAATGTTCAGTAGCTCACTGGAATGCAGAAAAAAGAAAATAGAAAGAACAAATAGGAAATATATATAAAATGGCAGATGTAAGTCCTGATATATTAATAATTATATCAATTATAAATGGTTTAAATGCATTAATTAAAAGATATTTCCAGGGCTGGTGCTGTGGCATAGCAGGTAAAGCTGCCAGCTGCAGTGTTTGGCATCCCATAAGGGCACCGGTTTGAGTCCTGACTGTTCCACTTCTGATCCAGCTCTCTGCTATGGCCTGGGAAAGCAGTGGAAAATGGCCCAAGAAGACCTGGAGGAAGCTCCTGGCTCCTGGCTTTGGATTGGCACAGCTCCAGCCATGTGGCCATCTGGGGAGTGAACCAGCAGATAGAAGACTTCTCTATCTCTCTCTCTCTCTCTGCCTCTCCTTCTCTCTCTGTGTAACTCTGACTTTTAAATAAATAAATGTCTTTAAAAAAAGAGGGATTTCGGGCCAGCACCACGGCTCATTAGGCTAATCCTCTGCCTTGCAGCACTGGTACAATGGGTTCTAGTCCCAGTCGGGGCGCTGGATTCTGTCCCGGTTGCCCCTCTTCCAGGCCAGCTCTCTGCTGTGGCCAGGGAGTGCAGTGGAGGATGGCCCAAGTGCTTGGGCCCTGCACCCCATGGGAGACCAGGATAAGTACCTGGCTCCTGGCTTCGGATCAGCGCAGTGCGCCGGCCTCAGCATGCCGGCTGCGGCGGCCATTGGAGGGTGAACCAACGGCAAAAGGAAGACCTTTCTCTCTGTCTCTCTCTCTCACTGTCCACTCTGCCTGTCAAAAAAGAAAAAAATAAATTAAAAAAGAGATTTCAAGAATAGATTGAATAACATGATCCAACTATATTTTGTCTACAAGAAACTGACTTCAAATGTCATGACATAAGCAGATGATAACAGGATGGAAAAAGCTGCCCCTTGGAAATATTCGCCCAAGGGAGCAGGAGTGGCTGTGTCAACGGCAGGTAAAGTGGACTTCTGAACAGGTTATCAAGAAGCAGCACTAAATGTGTAACCACCCAACAATAGAGCTGCAAAATATAAGAAGCAGAAACTGATGCAATGGAAAAGAAGAGCAAATAAATCCACCAGTGCAACTGCACACTTCAAACCCTGTCTCAACAGTTGACAGAAACTAGACAGGCAGTCAGCAGGGGCGTAGAGGAAGTGAACAGCAAGATCCAATCAACATGTACAGAACCAGTAGCAGCGTCCATATTCTTGCCAAGTGCCCACAGACCAAATCCTGAACCACAAAACCAACCACAACAAATTTGTAAGAATTGAAATCACTCAGAATGCGTTCCAGCACGATGGAATAAACTAGAAATCAGTAACAGAACAGAAATTCTCTAAACACTTGGAAACTAAATAACACTAAAAAAAAAAAAAAAAAAAAAAAAAAAAAAACAAAAAAACCAAACCCAGGGGCCAGCGTGTGGCGTAGCAGGTAAAGCCACTGCCTATAGTGCCGGCATTCCATAGGGGCTCTGGTTCGAATCCCGGCTGCTCCATTTCTGATCCAGCTCTCTGCTATGGCCTGGGAAAGCAGTAGAAGATGGCACAGGTCCTTGGGCCCCTGCACTCATATGGGAGACCTGGAAGAAGCTCCTGGCTCCTGGCTTTGGATCGGCGCAGCTACAGCCGTTGCAGCCAATTGGGGAGTGAACCAGCAGATGGAAGACCTCTCTCTCTCTCTCTCTCTCTGTCTCTCCTCCTCTCTCTGTGTAACTCTGACTTTCAAGTAAATAAATGAATTTTAAAAAGCCCATAGATCAAAAAGAAAGCCTTGAAGGGAATTTTTAAAATACATTAATCTTGGTGAGAAATGACTCATTTCTGGGGCAGAGCAAAGATGGCGGAATAGTGAGGGCGCCCACCGATAGTCCGGGAAAATTTAGTTTAATAAAAGGGGAGTTACGGTAGCCTCAGAAAAAAGAACCAGGAAAATATTGCAGACGAAACTCTTCTGGATCCAGTGGGCGTAAATCGGAGGACCTACTGGGAGAACAAGGTCGCCCACCGCGCGCGAAAGCCGAGCCACGGGACTGAGCCGCGGGACCGAGCCGCGGGACCGAGCTGCGCAAGCTGCAGGGTCTGCGCGCAAGTGCTCGAAGGGGAGTGCAACAGCGGGGAGACTTGGGACGTCCAGGGCTCCGAGTCCACACATCGCGCTGGAAGGGGAGCAGACCTGCGTGGAGAGCGTGGGAGCCCACAGTTCGGGACACCAGTGGCAGACTCAACACACCAGCGCTGGAACGCGAGGTGAGCCGAACCTCAATAACCCGAGACACCGGCAGGCAAGCGGAGAGAGGAGACTAGAGGGAACGACCCCCGGGGAGGGGGGGACTTCACCAAGCTAACTGGAAGAGAGAGAGAGGGGAAAAAAAAAAAGGTGACTGGTACAGACACGGGTTTCTCTCTCTCTGCTCACCTCTCAAGGGCGAGCAAGACAAAGAGCAGGCGCCATCTTGGACATACGTCATAAGCAGAGCGACCTCAGGTCTGCACCGGCCCTGAGCCTAGCAGAAAAACCTGACTCTGGGCGGGGAGATTAGGACCTAGTAAATTTGTGGTGCTACTGAACTGAGACTGTGAAAAAAGAGACGGTGGGGGAGAGAACTAACGGAATTCACATGAGCACTCTCCAGAGACGCTACAATTCTGTAACTTTGGCAACCCAGTGGGAGACTGAAGGAGAATTTGAGCCCACTCCGAGGGCCGAACAGATTCCCTGTGTGGTCCTTGGGAAAGAGCTTCCGATCTCTGGCTCCTGTGGGTATATCATTTGCCTGCTAACTACCTCCAACTTCGTTCAGCTGTGCAGAATAACTTCCCTTTTGAATCAAAAAAAAAAGAGAGAGAGAGAGAGAGGTTTACCACGCCCAACCTGGGAGTGTCACCTTTGGCACACCAAACAGAGCTCTCAGGCCACACCCATCTCAAGCCCTAAGGCTCCATCAAAAACAAATAGTCCACTTAATCTAGAGTCATAGTATAACAAGAAAAAGCACCACAGTGAAGAAACCAAATATCTCCAATATGCCAAATAACAAACACAAAAACCAAGGTAATAAAAACAAGGAAGTCACCATGAAGCCCTCAAATGAAAAAGACACCCCAATTCAAGATTATGAGGATGATGACATAGAAGAAATGCAAGAAGCAGATCTCAAAAAATTGATAAGAACATTAAGAAGTTCTCAAAAACAAATTCTTGAACTACAGAAATCCTTAATGGACAAGATAGAAAATCTCTCTCGTGAAAATGAAATATTAAGGAGGAATCAAAATGAAACGAAACAACTAGTACAACAGGAAACTGGGATAGTGACTGAAGTGAAGAATTCAATAGATCAAATGAAAAACACAATAGAGAGCCTTACAAACAGAATGGGAGAAGCAGAAGAGAGAATATCAGACTTAGAAGACAGAGAACAGGAAAGGATACAGTCAGACCAAAGAAAAGACGAGGAAATTAGAAATCTAAAACATATTGTCGGGAATCTTCAGGATACTATTAAAAAACCCAACATTCGGGTTCTAGGAGTTCCTGAAGGCATGGAGAGGGAGAAAGGATTAGAAGGCCTTTTTAGTGAGATATTAGCAGAAAATTTCCCAGGTTTGGAGAAGGACAGAGAAATCCTAGTACAGGAAGCTCACAGAACCCCTAATAAACACGACCAAAAGAGATCCTCACCACGACACGTTGTAATTAAACTCTCCACAGTGAAACATAAAGAAAAGATCCTAAAATGTGCAAGAGAGAAACGTCAGATTACTCTCAGAGGATCTCCAATCAGACTCACAGCTGACTTCTCATCAGAAACTCTACAAGCTAGGAGGGAATGGCGAGATATAGCCCAGGTACTAAGAGAGAACAACTGCCAGCCCAGAATATTATATCCTGCAAAGCTATCATTTGTGAATGAAGGTGAAATAAAGACTTTTCATAACAAACAGAAATTGAAAGAATTTGTTGCCACTCGTCCAGCCCTGCAAAAGATGCTTAAAGATGTGTTACACACAGAAACAAAGAAACACGGTCATCAATATGAAAGAAGGTAAAGGAAGGAAACCTCACAGCAAAAGATCACAGGGAATTCAAAGCATATATTAGAACTTATCTTTGGCAAATGGCAGGGCAAAGTTACCACTTATCATTAGTCACATTGAACGTGAATGGCCTGAACTGTCCAGTTAAAAGACACCGTTTGGCTGATTGGGTTAAGGAACAAAACCCATCTATTTGCTGCTTACGAGAAACACATCTTTCCAACAAAGATCCATACAGACTGAAAGTGAAAGGCTGGAAAAAGATATACCATGCCAACAGAAATGAAAAAAGAGAGGGTGTAGCCATCTTAATATCAGACAACATAAACTTTACTACAAAAACCGTTAAGAGAGACAAAGAGGGACACTACATAATGATTAAGGGATCAATTCAACAGGAAGATATAACAATTATCAATGTATATGCACCTAACTACAGGGCACCGGTTTATCTAAAAGATTTGTTAACGGACTTAAAGGGAGACTTAGACCCCAATACAATAGTACTGGGGGACTTCAATACTCCACTCTCAGAAATAGACAGATCAATAGGACAGAAGATCAACAAGGATACAGTAGATTTAAATGACACTATAGCCCAAATGGATCTAACAGATATATACAGAACTTTCAATCCTACAGCTAAAGATTTTACATTCTTCTCAGCAGTACATGGAACCTTCTCTAGGATTGACCACATACTAGGCCATAAAGCAAGTCTCAGCAAATTCAAAAGAATTAGAATCATACCATGCAGCTTCTCAGACCATAAAGGAATGAAGTTGGAAATGAACAACTCAGGAATCCCTAGAGCATATGCAAACACATGGAGATTGAACAACATGCTCCTGAATGAACAATGGGTCATAGAAGAAATCAAAAGAGAAATCAAAAACTTTCTGGAAGTAAATGAGGATAACAGCACAACATACCAAAACTTATGGGACGCAGCAAAAGCAGTGTTAAGAGGAAAGTTTATATCAATAGGTGCCTACATCAAGAAATTGGAAAGGCACCAAATAGATGAGCTTTCTATTCACCTCAAGGATCTAGAAAACCTACAGCAAACCAGACCCAAATCTAGTAGGAGAAGAGAAATAATTAAAATCAGAGAAGAAATCAACAGGATTGAATCAAGAAAAACATTCCAAAAAATCAGCCAAACGAGGAGCTGGTTTTTTGAAAAAATAAACAAAATTGACACCCCATTGGCCCAACTAACTAAAAAAAGAAGAGAAAAGACCCAAATCAATAAAATCAGAGATGAAAAAGGAAATGTAACAACAGACACCACAGAAATAAAAAGAATCATCAGAAATTACTACAAGGACTTGTATGCCAGCAAACAGGGAAACCTATCAGAAATGGATAGATTCCTGGACACATGCAACCTACCTAAATTGAACCAAGAAGACATCGAAAACCTAAACAGACCCATAACTGAGACAGAAATTGAAACAGTAATAAAGGCCCTCCCAACAAAGAAAAGCCCAGGACCAGATGGATTCACTGCTGAATTCTACCAGACATTTCAAGAAGAACTAACTCCAATTCTTCTCAAACTATTCAGAACAATCGAAGAAGAGGGAGTCCTCCCAAATTCTTTCTATGAAGCCAGCATCACCTTAATTCCTAAGCCAGAGAAAGATGCAGCACTGAAAGAGAATTACAGACCAATATCCCTGATGAACATAGATGCAAAAATCCTCAATAAAATTCTCGCCAATAGAATGCAACAACACATCAGAAAGATCATCCACCCAGACCAAGTGGGATTTATCCCTGGTATGCAGGGATGGTTTAATGTGCGCAAGACAATCAATGTGATACACTACATTAACAGACTGCAGAAGAAAAACCATATGATTCTCTCAATAGATGCCGAGAAAGCATTTGATAAAATACAACACCCGTTCATGATGAAAACTCTAAGCAAACTGGGTTTGGAAGGAACATTCCTCAATACAATCAAAGCAATCTATGAAAAACCCACAGCCAACATCCTATTGAATGGGGAAAAGTTGGAAGCATTTCCACTGAGATCTGGCACCAGACAGGGATGTCCACTCTCACCACTGCTATTCAATATAGTTCTGGAGGTTCTAGCCAGAGCTATTAGGCAAGAAAAAGAAATTAAAGGGATACAAATTGGGAAGGAAGAACTCAAACTATCCCTCTTTGCAGATGACATGATTCTTTATTTAGGGGACCCAAAGAACTCTACTAAGAGACTATTGGAACTAATAGAAGAGTTTGGCAAAGTAGCAGGGTATAAAATCAATGCACAAAAATCAACAGCCTTTGTATACACAGACAATGCCATGGCTGAGGAAGAACTTCTAAGATCAATCCCATTCACAATAGCTACAAAAACAATCAAATACCTTGGAATAAACTTAACCAAGGACGTTAAAGATCTCTACGATGAAAATTACAAAACCTTAAAGAAAGAAATAGAAGAGGATACCAAGAAATGGAAAAATCTTCCATGCTCATGGATTGGAAGAATCAATATCATCAAAATGTCCATTCTCCCAAAAGCAATTTATAAATTCAATGCAATACCAATCAAGATACCGAAGACCTTCTTCTCAGATCTGGAAAAATTGGTGCTGAAATTTATATGGAGGCACAAGAGACCTCGAATAGCTAAAGCAATCTTGTACAACAAAAACAAAGCCAGAGGCATCACAATACCAGATTTCAGGACATACTACAGGGCAGTTGTAATCAAAACAGTATGGTACTGGTACAGAAACAGATGGATAGACCAATGGAACAGAATTGAAATACCAGAAATCAACCCAAACATCTACAGCCAACTTATATTTGATCAAGGATCTAAAACTAATTCCTGGAGCAAGGACAGTCTATTCAATAAATGGTGCTGGGAAAATTGGATTTCCACGTGCAGAATCATGAAGCAAGACCCCTACCTTACACCTTACACAAAAATCCACTCAACATGGATTAAAGACCTAAATCTACGACCTGACACCATCAAGTTACTAGAGAACATTGGAGAAACCCTTCAAGATATTGGCACAGGCAAAGAGTTTCTGGAAAAGACCCGGGAGGCACAGGCAGTCAAAGCCAAAATTAACTATTGGGATTGCATCAAATTGAGAAGTTTCTGTACTGCAAAAGAAACAGTCAGGAGAGTGAAGAGACAACCGTCAGAATGGGAAAAAATATTTGCAAACTATGCAACAGATAAAGGGTTAATAACCAGAATCTACAAGGAGATCAAGAAACTCCACAAAAACAAAACCAACAACCCAATTAGGAGATGGGCCAAGGACCTCAATAGACATTTTTCAAAAGAGGAAATCCAAATGGCCAACAGGCACATGAAAAAATGTTCAAGGTCATTAGCAATCAGGGAAATGCAAATCAAAACCACACTGAGGTTCCACCTCACCCCGGTTAGAATGGCTCACATTCAGAAATCTACCAACAACAGATGCTGGAGAGGATGTGGGGAAAAACGGACACTAACCCACTGTTGGTGGGAATGCAAACTGGTCAAGCCACTATGGAAGTCAGTCTGGAGATCCCTCAGAAACCTGAAGATAACCCTACCGTTCGACCCAGCCATCCCACTCCTTGGAATTTACCCAAAGGAATTTAAATTGGCAAACAAAAAAGCGGTCTGCAGCCTAATGTTTATTGCAGCTCAATTCACAATAGCTAAGACCTGGAACCAACCTAAATGCCCATCAACGGTAGAATGGATAAAGAAATTATGGGATATGTACTCTTTAGAATACTATACCGCAGTAAGAAACAACGAAATCCAGTCATTTGCAACAAAATGGAGGAATCTGGAACACATCATGCTGAGTGAAATAAGCCAGTCCCAAAGGGACAAATACCATATGTTCTCCCTGATCGGTGACAACTGACTGAACACCAAAAAGGAAACCTGTTGAAGGGGAATGGACACTATGGGAAACGGTGACTTGATCAGCATAGCCCTGACTGTTAATGAACAACTTAATACATTATCCCTCTTAGTAGTTTTTTTGTCTGTTCTACTTAATATGACTGGTTTAATTCTGTAATTAATACACAGTTATTCTTAAGTGTTGAAATTTAACTGAAATGTGATCCCTGTTAAACATAAGAGTAGGAATAAGAGAGGGAAGAGATGTATAATTTGGGACATGTTCAAGCTGACTTGCCCCAAATGGTAGAGTTAGAAACATACCAGGGGACTCCAATTTAATCCCATCAAGGTGGCATGTACCAATGCCATCTCACTAGTCCAAGTGATCAATTTCAGTTCACAATTGATCATAATGAAAGGACTAAGAGTCAAAGGGAGCACATAAGCAAGTCTAGTACCTGCTAACACTAACCGATAGAATAAATAAAGGGGAGAGTGATCCAACATGGGAAGTGAGATACTCAGCAGACTCATAGAATGGCAGATGTCCTAAATAGCACTCTGGCCTCAGAATCAGCCCTAAAGGCATTCGGATCTGGCTGAAAAGCCCATGAGAGTTTTCAGGCATGGAAAGCCAAGACACTCTGGCAAAAGATCTCTGTGAGTGAGATCTCAGTGGAAAGAACAGGTCTTCAAAGAAGGAGGTACCTTTCTCTGAAGGGAGGAGAGAACCTCCACTTTGACTATGACCTTGTCTAAACAAGATAAGAATCGGAGAACTCAGAGGGCTTCCATAGCCTTGGAAACTCATGACTGGAGCATAGGGAGATTACTGATGCCATAGACAGGAGTGTCAATTGGTAAAGTCAACAACAGGAGTCACTGTGCACTTACTCCTCATGTAGGATCTCTGTCCTTAATGTGCTGTGCATTGAGATTTAATGCTATAACGAGTACTCAAACAATATATTTCACTTTGTGTTTCTATGGGGGTGCAAACTGTTGAAATCTTTACTTAATGCATACTAAACTGATCCTCTGTAAAAAAAAAAAAAAAAAAAAAAAAAAAGAAACTATCAACTCCCAACTTGACTCTCACTGGGATTAAACATGACAATAGGTCTGATCTGATTTCATCATCATTTAAAAAAAATCATCTAGTATTTTTCACTTTATGTTTCTGTGTGGGAGCAAACTGTTGAAATCCTTACTTAATGTATACTAAGCTGATCTTCTGTATATTAAGATAATCGAAAATGAATCTTGATGTGAATGGAAGGGGAGAGGGAGTGGGAAAGGGGAGGGTTGTGGGTGGGAGGGACGGTATGGGGGGAAGCCATTGTAATCCATTATTCGTACTTTGGAAACTTATATTCATTAAATAAATAAAATAAATAAATAAATAAAAATACATTAATCTTAAGGAAATGTAAAATTAAATATATCTAATTTTATGTGACACAGAAATAGCAGTATTGAGAGGACATTTAATTGCACTAAATGCAAGCTTTAGAGAAATAATCATCTAAGCTCATACCCCAATAATTTAGAAAAAGAAGTGTGAAATAAACCCAAAATGAGCAGGAAATAAGTAATAAGGATAAACATAGAAATGAGAAAACTTAAAATCAAGACTAATTCTATAACTGTTGGGGACAGTGAGAGAGAGAGACAGAGAGAAAGGTCTTCCTTTTGCCATTGGTTCACCCTCCAATGGCCGCCGCAGCTGGCGCACTGCGCTGATCCGAAGCCAGGAGCCAGGTGCTTTTCCTGGTCTCCCATGGGGTGCAGGGCCCAAGCACTTGGGCCATCCTCCACTGCACTCCCTGGCCACAGCAGAGAGCTGGCCTGGAAGAGGGGCAACTGGAACAGAATCCGGTGCCCCGACCAGGACTAGAACCCGGTGTGCCGGTGCCGCAAGGCAGAGGATTAGCCTAGTGAGCCATGGCGCCGGCTGAATATGTAAATTTAAAACTCCCAAGCTAGAAATCACTAGGGCCAGATGGTTTTACTGGAAAATTCCATCAAAATTTAAAGAATTGACATCAGTTGTCTCCAATTTCTTCAGAAAGTTGGACAACTATTCAGATTAACTTTGTGAAGCTAATATGACTTTGTAACCAAAAGCATACAAATATAGTACCAAAAACAGCTACAGGCTAATATCCCTTATGAATATAGATGCTAGCATTCCTAAAATATTAACAAATAGAAATCAGCAATATATAAAAAGAATCATTTGTGATGACCAAGTGTAGTTACTCTAGAATTGCATGGATAATTAATACTAAAAAACCAGCCACTGTGGCTGGAGCTATGGTCTAGTAGGCTAACCTTCTGCCTGTGGTACTGGCATCCCACGTGGGCACTGATTCGAGTCCTGGCTGCTCCTCTTCCGACTCAGCTCTCTGCTATGGGTGGGAAAGCAGTGGAAGATGGCCCAAGTCCTCGGGCATCTGCACCCATGTGGGAGACCTAGAAGAAGCTCCTGGCTCCTGGTTTTGGACTGGTTCTGCTCCAGTCCTTGCAGTCATTTGAGGGGTGATCCAGAGGATGGGAGACCTCTCTCTGTCTCTCCCTCTCTCTGTCTGTAACTCTACCTCTCAAATAAATCAATAATCTAAAAAAATTTAAATTAAAAAAAAAAACAACCAGTGTTATCCACCCTTTAACAGAATGAAGAAAAAGATGGCATGATTATATCTAAAAATGCAGAAAACACTTGATAAAACTAAATCCCTATGATTAAATCATGATTAGATTCATGATTAAAAACTCAGTCCACTAGGACAAGAGAACAGCCTCAACTCCTAAAGGACATCTGTAAAAACAGCTAACATAATTAATGACAAAACCTGAAGGCTTTTCCTCTAAGACTGGGAGCAGGGCAAGAATGCTCCAACCTCAGCACTGTTACTCAGCGTAAGCACTGCAAGTTCTACCGACTGCAATAGGGAGATACAAGGCGTATGTATCAGAACGGAAGAAATTAAACCGTTCTTGTTTATAGATTATGTGATTGTCTGCATAGAAAGTCCCAGTTCCCAAAATTGATGATATTCAGCAATTTGCAGGATACAAAATAAACAATCTTAAATCAGATTTCTATCTACTACCAATGAAAATGTGGACAACCACATTAAAGTGCATTCCATTTGTAATCGCTCCTACCCCAGAAAAGAGAAATACTTCAGTATAAATCTAACAAAACATGTACAGGACTTGTATGCAGCGAAGCACAAAAACAAACATGAAGAAAATCAAAGATGATCTAAATAACTGGAGACATATCTCATTCATAACTTGGAAAACTCGTCATGATAAAAATTCTCCAAAAATGGTGTGTATACAGGCTCAATGCAATTCCTACTAACATTCCAGCAAGACTTTTAGTAGATCTGACAATTGAGAACATTATTGTTACAATATTTATGGACATAAAAAGAGTTAGAATAGTTAAAAATGAAGAGTCAGTCTACTCAACATAGCTACAGTAATCAATACTGTGTGGTGTTGGAGGAGAGAGATACACATGGAGCAGAGAACCCAGACAGAGGTCTCTGCATACATGCCCAGCCATGGAGTGGAGGAAAAGCCATTGAGTGGAGGAAAGATGACCCTTTCAGCAAATGGCCTGTAGTGCTCAGCCATCCACAGGGGAATAAAGAGAAGCTTGGCCCAAGTCTCGCACCTTACACAAAAATCAACTCAAAAGGGACTTCCATGTAACATATAAAACTGTTAGAAAACGTGGTGGTTACCCGTGGGAGAAACTGGGTTAAGATCACTCCGTACTATTGTCTCACCACTCCATGTGACTCCATAACAATCTCAAAATAAAGTGTCTAATTAAAAAGACTATGTAAAAATCACATTCTCCAAGCCAGCAAATAACAGTGAGAAAACTGAATTATCGAGAAGATAAAATTTACAGTTGCATCAAAACATGAAGAATGCCCAGGAACTAACCTAATGGAAAAACTATGTAATCTCAGCCGGTGCCGCGGCTCAATAGGCTAATCCTCTGCCTTGCGTTGCCGGCACACCGGGTTCTAGTCCCGGTCGGGGCACCAGATTCTGTCCCGGTTGCCCCTCTTCCAGTCCAGCTCTCTGCTGTGGCCCGGGAGTGCAGTGGAGGATGGCCCAAGTGCTTGGGCCCTGCACCCCATGGGAGACCAGGAGAAGCACCTGGCTCCTGGCTCCTGATCAGCGCGGTGCACCGGCCGCAGCGGCCGTTGGAGGGTGAACGAACGGCAAAGGAAGACCTTTCTCTCTGTCTCTCTCTCTCACTGTCCACTCTGCCTGTCAAAAATAAAAAAAAATAAAATAAAAAGAAATCTCCTCAGTTAAAAAAAGAAAAAAAAAAGCTATGTAATCTCTTTCTGAACAAAAGTATAAAATGTACTGAAATACATTAAATAATATCTCTAAATAATGCAGATATGCCACGCTTAGGAAAATAGAAGACTTTGATATTAACTGTTTCCCAAATTTACCTGTAAATTTAATGAGTGCCAAGCAGAATTTTAGGTGTTTTGGAGAGTATAAACTCATCCTAAATTTTTGGCAAGAAATAAAGGATCTCCAATAAAGAAACACTCCTCAATAAGCACAAAGAGGGAGAAACACACATACAAGAGAACAATACTTATTCTGAAATACAGCAATTTGGGGACAGGTATTTGGCTTGGCGGTGAGGCCATTGGTTGGGCACCAGCACCCATATTGGAGTACCTGGGTTCTGGTTCCACTCCTCATTCCAGTTTCCTGCTAATATACACTCTGGGGGGGGGGTGACTTAAACAGTTAAGCCCCTGTCACCAGGGAGCCTCCAGATCTTGGTCATCTGAGGGATAAACCAGTAAGTGAGATCAATTTCTCTCTCGCTAGCTCTCTCGCTCGCTCATAAAACACAATATAGAAAATAACAATATAGGAACATGCTGCTCTAAGGATTTAGAAGACTGGCCTATGGCATAGAAAAGAATACCTAGAAACAGCCTCAGACTCATGAGAGGAAAGTTGAGTTGTGACAGAACTAACACCATGAATCTGTGGGGAAGAGACCCGTCAAGAGGGTGCTGGGACAACTGGTCAACCACGTGGAACGACTCTAATCCTGTGTTTCACAGGCACCCGCTCTGCATGGATTGAAAATGTAAATCCAAAGGCAGAAATATAAAATGTTCAGAAGACAACAGAGAAGATGGACACTGTAATGGAATATGGTGATTATTCCAGGAAAATTAAAAAATGTTTTAAAAAGATGCAAAAGCATAAACTACACAGAAAAATTTTTTAAAAATATACATGTGGTTAAAGTTTTTATTCTTTTATTTGAAAGGCAAAAACATGGAGAGAAATCTTCCAACCACTGTTTTATTCCCCAAATGCCCACAACAGCTAGGTTAGCCCAGGTCAAAGCCAGAAGCCTAGAACTCAATCCTTGTCTCTCACGTGGGTAGCAGAGACCCAAGTATTTGCACCGCCGTCTACTGCCTCCCAGGCATATTAGTAGGGAGCTGAAGCAGAGGCAGAAGAGCTAGGACTCTAACCAGGCACTCCAATATGGGTTGTGAGTATCCAACTTAACCACTACGCTAGATACCCACCCTGGGATTATTCATAAATTCCAATTAAAATTAAAAATGTTTGCTCATCAGTTAAAAGACTCAACTGACAAATGTGAGAAGATGGGAACAGGAAAAGACCAGTAACCTAAAAGACAAATAGAAAAAGGTTTGGATGGACATATCACATAGGAGGGAATTTGGAAGTTCCATAAACATTTGGAAACATGTGTAACTTTATTAGTAATCAAGGAAATGCAAATCAATAGCCATCAGTCTGGGAGAAGTTTAAAGCCTGATGATATCAAGAAGATGGGCGTGCAGAGGAACCAAGAAATCATACCTGCTGGTGGAGGGTAGCTTGGCACAGCCACTGTGGAAAATGATTTGCTGTTATCTAGTACAAATGAAGCTGTCCACACCCGCTGGCTCCCCAGTTCCACATCTCGATTTCTACCCTGCTGAAATGTGCTCAGATGTCCCAGGAGGTATGCACAAGGATGACCATAGCAGGACAGGCTCTTATTTCAAGGTTAAAAACAGGCAAACATCCCAAATGTCTATCAGTAGTATGTAGGAGGGGCCAGTGCTGTGGCGGTTTAAGTCACTGCCTGTGCATCCTATATGGGTTCTCAGCTGCTCGTCTTCTTATCCAGCTCTCTGTGGCCTGGGAAGGCAGTGGAAGATGGCCCAAGTGTTTGGGCCCCTGCACCTGCGTGGGATACCCAGAGGAAGCTTCTGGCTCCTGGCTTCAGCATGGCCTAGCCCTGGCTGTTGCAGCAACTTGGAAGGTGAACCAGCAGATTCTCTCTCTCTTTCTCTCTCTCTCTCTCTCTCTCTCGCTGTATGTCTCTTTTTCTCTCTGTAACTCTGCCTTTCAACTAAATAAAATAAATCTTTAAAAAATAGCATATAAGAGTGAAGGGAATTTACCCCTCTCTCCTGAAGGCTAGAGATTCTAAATCCACTGTAATTAAGTAACAATAGACAGATCAACAGTAGAAGAAGAATACCCATTTATCGATCTGCATGGAATCAACACAGGAAGGCGAGCACAAAATACCCAAATGAAATGCAGACTCTTATGGACCCTTCTTTATAGGGAAGAAAGAGATGGAAGAAACAGGCAATCTCAGGAAGGTGGCAAATGAGTTGGTGGCAGTGGCAGTGGGGGTGAAATGTGTGGGCCCAAAAGTAGACAGTGAACCAGGCTGTGGGTGTGCTGTTTGACTGTCAGTCTCCTCCTCTGTGCTGTGAGTTTAATCTTCCTTGGTCATTAAGATTTGAGTACATAGATTGAAGTCAATTGTGTTTGTTGGGTCTGGTCTTTGAGAAGAACCTGAAGGACTTTGGTCTTTAAGGAAACTTCAGAGAAGAGCCCCATCTAGCATCTCCTCATCACCAAGTATCATTCCTTTAAAATAATCAGCACGATAAGGTGTCGTCTTTGGGGATGTCATTTTCCCGAGCCCCAACACACAGAATGGATTAATACATTGTGTCACATTCACACAATGGAGTACCACAGGGCTGGAGGCAAAAATCAAGACGAGCTACAACAAAATGAGACACCACTGAATGAAGTTCTTGGACGTAACGGTAACTACTAGCGACAACTGCACTTGTCTCGTGTTCAGAATAACCAGTTCCAGGACAAGGCGGCAAAGCCTCGTTTTCCTCCTCTCCGCCAAGCCTGACTCAAGATGCTGGAAATCATTCCAGGGACAGTACAAGGATTCTCGAGCTCAGGAAGCACTGCTAGGCATCTTAGGATGCGAGGAGCAACACTCCAGCTGGTTCCCTGGGTTTTCCTTCTGTCTGCTCTATGTTCCAGATGCAGGTTGGAGAGGCCTGCAGCCCAGATCTATCACTAGGCAAAGACAAGAATGAACAAACAAGGAACAGGTGCCTGTTCCCTCTGACCTGGCTAAAACACCAGCAAAGAGGGGAAATCCACACCTAGGGCATCCCAGGTCATGGTCTGAGACACCTGCCGTGGCAGCACGCAAGTCCAGGCTAACCCTGTGCCTACTCCCTCACCAGGGCTAAGCGACCTGCCCACCCACCTGATGGACAGCAGCATCAGCTGAGTGCTTCCTTCCCTTGCCCTCGACCTTGTGGCAAAAGAGGCCCTGCAGCTTCCCTCCACCCGTACCCCAAACAGCAAATGTCCACCGAGAAACAGCAGGCAGTCCAGGGAATGTCTGGAGGCATGACTCAGGGGCGGAGCAAGCCCTGCAGGAGTGCTGGGAATCTGATCAGAATCGCATTGCAAGAGCTCTACAAGCTAGCATGCCATTGCAACGAAAGCGCACAGGCGTAGAACCACATGCTGCACCTAAACAGAGAGGCTGTGTGACAACGGACCATCTACACCGGATCGGAGGCCTCTAACACAGGCATCAAGTGTTCAAGATACAGTTGGAAGTCATGTGTAACATCCAACACTGGGATTTCGCGATTCAGCTGGGAAGAGACAATCAGCTGCCGGTCGTCCTGAGAGGAGCCAGATGTTAGGAGGATCTGACAAGGCTTTCAAAGCTTCTGTGACCATTGACAAATTCTCTTGAAGCAAATGAAAAATTACAAGACAGCCACAAAGGAATACAAGTTTTTGAAAAAGAAATGAATGGAGGATACAGAACTGAATCCCATAAAAGTCAACACCCAGCTCTATTATAATTAAAATGCTAAAAATGAAGAGAGAAAAAAAAAATTCTCCAAAACAGCCGGAGAGGATGACGCGTCACCTGTAAAGACACGAGAATTCAGACGACAGCTGATTTCACATCTGAGCACGTGGAGAACAGGAGGAAGGCGTGGCTCTCATTTCTTTTTTTTTTTTTTTAAGATTTATTTATTTATTTTGAAAGAGTTACACAGAGAGAGGAGAGGCAGAGAGAGAGAGAGGTCCTCCATCTGCTGGTTCACTCCCCAGATGGCTGCAATGGCTGGAGCTGGGTCTCCCATGTGGGTGCAGGGGCCCAAGTGCTTATGCCATCTTCTATTGCCCTCCCAGGCCATAGCAGAGAGCTGGATCAGAAGTGGAGCAGCCGTGACTCGAACCAGTGCCTACATGGGATGCCGGCACTGCAAGCAGTGGCTTCACCCACCACGCTACAGCATAGGCCCCGTGGCTCTCATTTCTTTCCTGAGACGCCCGCCTGGTCTGTCAGGTGTGCTCTCTTCATTATTTCTCCTTGTTAAACTGGGCTAGCATACTTAGCATGCAAAAAAAAAAAAAAAAAAAGGAAGAAGAAGAGGGGGAGGAGGAGGAGAAGGAAGAAAGAAGAGGAGAACATCATTTTTCAAGTGCAGGAAAATTAATGTGAACCGTAAATCCTGCTGCTGTTGAAACTGTCCTCCAGGAATGGAAGGAAAGATGATAATGAGTAAAAACTAAGAGGATTTGTTGCCAGCAGACCTGCCCTTAAAGAAACACTGAAGGGGAGATAGAACCAAGATGGCTGAACACAGGCACCTGCCATTCAGCTCTGCCCCCACGGAAGAACCAGAACAGTGCAGGAGGGGCCCTGATTCCAGGAGACTGAGCCCTGGAAATCCGTTAAGAAGGGACAGGAGTGCTAAACAGAGTCGAGAGTCAGAAAGCCAACAGAGAGAACAAAGCCCAGTGCAGCTCCTAGCCTGGCACTGCAGCCCGGGGGCTGGAGGGACTGCACGTTGCCAGGAAAAGGTAAGCGGGAAACCACAACGAGCCAGCAGCCTTAACTACAGAAGGTCCGCAGTCCTCATAGGATGGAAGTCCAGGCTGAGAAGGTGATTGGGGTCTGCAAGACTGCCTTGCTCTACTAAAAGGCACACACGGGCCCCCGCTCCTGCCCTCCCCCCACCCCACAGAACCCGAGCTGTTGCAGCATAGCTACTGCTGTACTCCACTCTTAGGGGATAGTCGGTAAACCCAGACATGGCTGGAAGCCCCCAAAAGTGCACCTCCCAGGGCCAAGGACAGGCCCCATCAGTCATCCTTCAGTAGATTGCTGTGCACAGGCCAGAGTGACCGCTGACTTGCTGTGTGGCAGCTGGGGAAGTGCACCTCCACCTGCACGCCTCACAGCTCAGGGTCTTCAGCAGCCAGCGTATAGACCCTGTGGCCACTCTTGCTCACCTGTGGGATCTGTGTCTTGTGGTTCAGGGGCCAAAGCTAACAGTGCGCAAGCCCTGGCATCAGTGGCCCTCACCATGGGACCTAAGAAAGGCCCTATCCATGACCCACAGCCTCAAGCCCGCTTTGTGGAATCTAAACTCAGTACCATCTGAGTCCCACAGCTCCAGGACCATAACTGTTGGTGTCATGAGCCCTAGTGCCTTCCATACTCACCTGTGGAACCTAGGAATACCTCTCTGCATCCTGTAGCTCTGAGGCCACAACCGTTGGTGGAGCGAGCCCCAGCGTTACCCAGGCTCACTGCTTCCATGTGCTGCAGCTCTACAACTCCACTGTTGGTGCCACGGTGCCCAGAGTCATCCATACTGGCTCTGTGGAGCCTGGGGAAGACCCTCCCTGTCTGTGTTGAGCAGCTTCGGGCCCATGGCTGCCAGTGCACATTCTCTAGTATAACCAGAGTAAAGCGACCTCTGCCTCCTGCTGCCCTGGGACCAGCACTGTTGGTGGTATAAGCCCTGGAGACACCAGTGCTCACCCTATGGGGCCTGGGGAAGGTCCTGTTGCCATTCTACTACTCCAGGCCCAAGGCTTCCAGGACCCAATCCCAAATATAACCTGTGCTTGCCCTGGGGGAACTGAGTAAAGTCACAACCACATCCTGCAACTCTGGGACTGCAGTCGTTGGTGCTACAATTCCCAGAGACACTCACACTTGTCTCCATGGGGCCAGGGAAAGTCCCCATTCAGGCCCACTGCACAATCCCCAGCCTTACCTACACTCACCCCATCAGACCTGGGTAAGGGCTTCCCCAGGTCCATCAACTCTGGTACTGACTGTTGATGCTATATTCTTCAGTTACCATGCTCACTCCACGGGACCTTTCATACGGCAAAGCCCTGTATGAGTTCTACTTCTCCAGTGCACAATCCCCAACACTGTGCTCCCCTGATGGGATCTGAGTATGGTCAGATTCACATTGCCCAGTGCTAGGACTGTGATGGTGCTACAAGCCCCAGCAGCACCCACACCTGCTGATCAGGATCTCGAAAAGCGCCCTCCATATCCCAGAGATCCAGAGCCGTGGCTATCAGTGCCACAAGCCTGAGCATCATCATGCCTGCTTGGGTGGAGCTAGGAGCAGTCTGTGTCTTGCAGCACCAGAAACATGCCTGCTGCCATCATAAGCCCTAGTGTGAATGACACTTGACTGTTTGGGGCCTGAGGATACACATCTTTGGAAACCCATGCCCGCTGCAAAGTCACAGCATTATCTGTTGAATTGGTGCAGCCTAGATAATTTCAGCACTCACAGACACTGCTAACATAGAGGTTACACTTCTGGCCTCACCTGGAACCAAAGTCAAAGCAATTATCCAAATGATACACTGTATTCCATGTAAATGAAAGAAATATTTAAAGAAGAAGCAAGTATTACATCAGATGCATGGATATTGATAACATAAGGACACAAGAAACATGAATCATGACACCACCAAAGGAACACAATAGCTCTCCATAAACTGATCCTGATTTGAAATAAATCTGTGAAATTCCTGCAAAAGTGTTCATGATAATGACCCCAAGAAAATTCAATGAGACACAAGAGAATATGTATAGAAAATTCAAGGATTTGAGGAAGATAATGCATTTTATATAATTTTAAAAATATGTAAATTGGAAAAGAGAATCAACCCAAAATCTTGGAGCTGAAAACTTCAATTAATGAAACAAAAAATACAAGTTAGAGTCTCAATAACAGAATAAATCACCAAGCCCTTGAGGTCAAGTCCTTGGAAACAATCCAGTCAGTTAAAACTAAAGAACAAAGAATTGAAAATAATAAAGTCTCTGAGACATATTAAACACCATTAAGAGAACATATCCAAAGGAGAAGAGACAGAAAAAGTCATCAAAAATCTATTTGATGAAATAGCAACTGAAAGCTATCAAAATACAAAAATAAATGAGGCACAAAGAAATGAAGTTATATATAAAACAATAAATAATTACCAAAATAATAATCTTGAATATAAATGGATTAAATTCCCCAATCAAAAGATATAGAAGTATTAGGAAAAAAATCCATATAAATGGAATCCAAAGGCCAGTAGAAGCAACTATAGTCATATAAGATAAAACAGACATTAATCAGAAGCTTTAAAACCAAGAAAAATGTTATATATGGACAAAAGAATCAATTCAGCAAGAAGATACAGCACATGTAAACATGCGTGCATCCAACACCAGACCTCCCATGTACATAAAGCCAATGCTATTAGATGTAAAGAGAGAGATGAACTCTAACACAAGAATAGTTGGTAGCTTCAACATCCTCACAGTCCTAAAGGGACAGATCATCCAGACAAAGTCAACAAACATATCAGAGTTGAACCATACTATAGACCAAGCAGATCTGACACATATGTACAGAGTATTTCATCGAATAGCTACGGGTTACACATTTCTCTCATCAACATATGAAGCATTTTCCAAGATAGGCCATATGCTAGGTCACAAATCAAGTCTCAATAAAATTTTTAAAAATTGAAAGGCAGAGTAACATAGAGGAAGGGAGAGACAGAGGAAGAGAGGTATCTTGCATCTGTTGGTTCACTCCTCAAATTCCCACATCAGCCAGGGCTAGACCAGGCTACACCTAGCAGACAGGTGCTCCACCTGGGTCTCCCACTTGGGGGGGCAGGAACCCAAGTGCTTGGCCCATCATCTGCTGACACCCAGATGCATTAGCAGGGAGCTGAATTAGAAGCAGAGCAGCCAGACTCAAACCAGGCACTCAGAAATGGGATGCAGGTGTGCCAAGCTATGATTTAATCCACCACGCCACAACACCCACCTCAAGTGCCATTTACATTTTTAACATTTAAGTCAAATATGCCTTTTCAGATGACAATGGAACAAAACTAGAAATCAACAACAAAACTGTGAAAAATTTACAAAACTATGGAAATTGGATAGCATGCTCCTGAGTGACTTGTGGATCATTTAAAAAATTAAAAAGGAAATAAAATTATTTCTTTAAACAAATTAGTGAAACACAACATATCAAAATATGTGGGATACAACAAAAACAGTATTTAAAAGGAAGTTTATAGCAATAAATGCGTATATCAAAAATGAGAAAAATTTCAAATAAACAATCTAATGATACATCAAGAGGTCCCAGAAAAATAAGAGCAAACCAAACTCAGAATTAGTAGGAAACAAGAAATAATAAAGATCAGAGTAGAAATAAGCAAAATCAAAACTAAAATAAGATCAGTGAGATGAAAAGCTAGCTTTTTAGAAAAAAATAGACAAACTTTCAGCCAGACTAACAAAAAATAGAAGATAAAAAACCTCAAATAAATAAAATTAGAGCTGAAAAAGGAGACATTATGATTTAAACCACAGAAATACAAAAGATCATAAGAAGCAACTGTAAACAACTAGATGCTAACAAATTAGAAAACCTGAAGAAATAAATTCCCAGACACGTACAACTTGCCGAGATTGAATCAAGAAAATATAGAAAATCTATACAGATTAATAACAAGTAGCAAGACTGAAGCAGGAATTAAAAGTCTTCCATTATAGAAAAGTCTAGGACCTGGTGGCTTTACAGCTGGCTTCCATAAAACATTTAAAGAAGAACTCATTTTAGTCCTTCTCAAACTTTTCAAAAATTTTCAAAATGATAGAATTCTTTCAAACTCTTTGTATGAAGTCAGTGTTACTTTGTTACAAAACCAAACAAAGATACAACAAAAAGAAAACTACAGATTGATATCCTTGATGAAAACAGACACAGAAATTCTCAATAAGGTTTATCTAATAGCACACCAAAAAGATCATATGCCATGAACAAGGGCATTTATGTTAGGGATGCAAGGATGGTTCAATAGTCACAGAAATCACATCAATAGAATGGAGAACATGGATGGAGAATGGAATGGGGAACATGGATGGAGAATAGAATGGGGAACATGGATGGAGAATAGAAGCCATCTTGAGCATCTCAGTAAATGCAGAAACAGAATTTGATAAGATTCCACATTCTTCATGATAAAAAACCTCAGCAAGTTAAGTATAGGATAACCACATCAAAAATAATAAAGCTACATGTGAAAAAAGGCCAGCCAATATCACACTGAAAGGGAGAAAAATGGAAAATGTTTCCCCTAAGATCTGGAACAAGACAAGGATGTGCACTCTCATTATAGTATTGAAAGTCCTAGCAAGAGTAATTAAAGAAGATAAATCAGTAATGGGCATCCAAGTTAGAAATGAGAAAGTCCAAATATCCATGTTTGCAGACAACATAGCACTATATATGCAAAAACCCAAACGCTCCACTGGAAAGTTGTTGGAATTGATAAACTAATTCAGTCAAGTTTCAGGATACAAAATCAATGCACACAAACTAGCAACACTTTTTATAACAAACTTGCTGAAAGAGAAACTGAGAAAGCAATCCCATTCATAGTGGCTACAAAAAATTTAAATGCTTAAGAGTAAATTCAACCAAAGAAATTAAATGTCTCTACAATGAAAATTATAAAACACTTATGATGGGAATCATAGAGAATGCACACAAAAGTGGCAAAATATTACATGTTCATGGATTGGAAGAATTAATATTGTTAAAATATCTATGCTAGTCAAAAACAATTATGATTGAATTCATTTCCCCTCAAAATACCAGTGACATTCTTAACATAAACAGAAAAAAAACAAGCCTAAAATTTAATGAAACTAAAAAATCCGGAATAGCCAAAGCAATCATGAGCAAAAAAGAAATAAATGAATAAAGCTAGAAGCATCATAATATATGACTTCAAAGCATAGTACAAAAAGGTAGTAATTAAAACAGCATGAGCCAACCAGCACCACAGCTCACTAGGCTAATCTTGCACCTGCAGCGCCAGTACCCCGGGTTCTAGTCCTGGTTGGGGTGCCGGATTCTGTCCCCTTTGCTCCTCTTCCAGTCTAGCTCTCTGCTGTGGCCCAGGAGGGCAGTGGAGGATGGCCCAAGTCCTTAGGCACTGCACCCACATGGGAGACCAGGAGAAAGCATCTGGCTCCTGGCTTCGGATCGGCACAGCGCCAGCCATAGCAGCCACTTGGGGGGTGAACAAATGGAAAAAGGAAGACCTTTCTCTCTGTCTCTCTCTCACTGTCTAACTCTGCCTGTCAAAAAAAAAAAAAAAAAAAAAAAAACCATGATCCTGGCATAAAAACTGACACATTTATCAATAGAACACAATAGAAAAGTCCAGAAATTAATCCTCATATGGACAGCCAACTGACATTTATTTATTTATTTGAAAGACGGAGCGAGAGAGACAGATAGAAAGATCCACGTACAAACATATCCACTGGTTCACTCCTCCAGTGCCCTCAATGACTGGGTCTGGGCAAGGCCAAAGCCAGAAACCAGGAACCCAATCTAGGTCTCCCATGTGTGTGGCAGGGACCCAACTACTTGAGCTATGACCTGCTGCCTCCTGGGCTGACATTTGCAGGGAGCTGGAATGAGAAGTGGAAGATGGAATCTAGCACTCCCAAATGGGATGTGGGTGGCATTTTAACCACTGCACAAAAACCCTGTCTTTAGTATATATTTTAATTTCATGTATTTCGTGATGTAGCCTCGCATATTGTGATTTATTTAAATCAGTCTCATGTGGATTGATATCCAGGTTATTTGATTTTTCAGCATCAGCTTGATATATACTCTATAGATTTTCTACTTACATAGCTATTCTTTTAAAAATTACTATGAATAGGGTTGGTGATAAAAAAAAAAAAAAAAGAACGTGTACATTTGTCATTTTGGCATCTCTTTACCAAGGCTTGTGGGAGTTTTTTTCAACAACGATGAGAGGGCCATGGGCTAGAGGATTGTACTCTCTCAAGCATGTCCCAGCCAACATTTTCATCGCCAGCCCAAACACCCACCTTCAGCTAACTGATTTTTGACAAAGATGCCAAGAACATACCTTGGAGAAAGGACAGTCTCTTCAATAAATGGTGCTGGGAGGCATCATTGTCCAACTGGCAGGACAACACTAGATCCACACCTCTTACCATTTACAGAATCAACTCAACATGGATTTAAGACCTCAGTGTAAGATCTGAAACTGAGGTTGCTAAAGGAAAGCTTAGGGAAAACACTTCCAAACATTAATGTAAGCAAAGAGTTTTTGCGGGGAATAAGATCCCCAAAGCACAGGCAACAAAACACAACTAGATAAAAGGAATTATGTTAAACTAAGAAACTTTTGCATAGCAAAGGAGACAATCCACAGAGTGAAAAGACAGCAGATAGAATGGGAGAAAGTATTTGCAAGCTACTCCTCTGATAAATTATCAATATACAGAATATATAAGGAACTAAAAAAAAAAGCCTCAACAACAAAATCCCACCAATCCAGTTAAGAAATGGGCAAAAGATCTGATCTGAACAGACATTTCTCAAAAGCAGAAACACATGTAGCCAAGTACATGGAAAAATGCTCAATATCACTATCCATTGGAGAAACACAATGAGATACCACCCCACCCCTGTTAGAATGGCTATTATCAAATACGCTGAAAAATTAAAAAGTAACAAATACTGGTGAGGAGCTAAAGAAAGGGGAACCCCTAGAACTGCTAGAGGGAATGTAAATTAGTACAGCCACTGTGGAAAACACTATAGAGATTCCTTAAAAACACTAGGGATAGAACCAGCCATCCCATTACCAGGTCTATATCAAAAATGAATGAAGCTGGTGCCGCAGCTCAATAGGCTAATCCTCCACCTTGTGGTGCTGGCACACCGGGTTCTAGTCCTGGTTGCCCCTCTTCCAGGCCAGCTCTCTGTGTGGCCAGGGAGTGCAGTGGAGGATGGCCCAAGTGGTTGGGCCCTGCATCCCATGGGAGACCAGGAGAGGCACCTGGCATCCTGGCTTCGGATCGGCATGGTGGGCCAGCTGCAGCAGCCATTGGAGGGTGAACCAACGGCAAAGGAAGACCTTTCTCTCTGTCTCTCTCTCTCACTGTCCACTCTGCCTGTCCAAAAAAAATGAATGAGATCAGGGCTGACGCTGTGGCTCACTTGGTTAATCCTCCGCCTGCGGCACTGGCATCACATATGGGTGCAGGGTTCTAGTCCCGGCTGCTCCTCTTCCAGTCCAGCTCTCTGCTGTGGCCTGGGAAAGCAGTGGAGGATGGCCCAGGTGCTTGGGCCCCTGCACCCACATGGGAAACCAGGAGAAAGCACCTGGCTTCGGATCAGTGCAGCGCCGGCCATGGCAGCCATTTGGGGAGTGAACCAACAGAAGGAAGACCTTTCTCTCTGTCTCTCTCTCACTGTCTGTAACTCTACCTGTCAAATAAATAAATAAGACCATTATATCAAAGAGACACCTGCACCCCCACATTTAGATTGCAGCACTGTTCATGGTAACCAAGATACGGAGTTCGTCGAAGTGTCTATCATCAGATGCATGGATAAAGACAATGTGTTATGGGGGCCGCGCTGTGGTGTAGCGGGTAAAGCTGCCACCTGCAGTGCCGGCATCCCATATGGGTCCCGGTTCAAGTCCCGGCTGCTCCACTTCCAATCCAGCTCTCTGCTGTGGCCTGGGAAAGCAGTGGAAGATGGCCCAAGTCCTTGGGCCCCTGCACCCACGTGGGAGACCCGGAAAAAGCTTCTGGCTCCTGACTTCGGATTGGTGCAGCTGTGGCTTATTGCAGCCAACTGGGGAGTGAACCAGCAGATGGAAGACCTCTCTCTTTCTCTCTCTCTGCCTCGCCTTCTCTCTCTGTGTAACTCTTTCAAATAAATAAATCTTAAAAAAAAAGACAGTGTGTTATACATACACAACAGAATATCATTCAGCCTTTAAAAAGTTGTGAACTCCTGTTCTTTTGCGAGATGGAACTGGAGGAAATTATGTTAAGTGAAATCAACCAGACACAGGAAGTTCTCCCTCGCCTATGGAAGCCAAAAAAAAGTCCACGTGAACACAGAATAGCACTGACTAGAGGCTGGCAGGGGTGCATGGGCGGGAGATGGGGGCAGCTGGCTAATGGGTAGCACATCAAAGACAGTGGAATGGCAGGGTTCGTCCTCCAGCGTGACATAACCCAGGGCATGACCGCAGCTCAACAGAACTTATTACTCATTTTCTGAGGAACTAGGAGAGAAGATGCCAAGACTTTGATCACACAGCGGCGACAGAGAGAGGACAATGTGAATGACCCTGATTCATCAGGACAACGTCACACTCTGCTCTGCACATAAGTACAATTATTATTCATACAATGTTTTAATGTTTTCAAAACATTTGAAAATCTTAAAGACCAGCTCAAGAAAGTTCTCCAAATAAAAAGAAAATTATAAAATAGCAGGAATTTTCAGAAGGAAAGAATAGCAGAACAGGTTGCCCTGGATACCCACAGAGTGGATCACCCTTCCCCTTCCACGTTCCTTCAGTTTTGTTTTAAAATTGTAGTAAAAACTACAACATCACCTGAAGGGGTGTTGAATGGAGTCAGAGAAAATACTCAAGACGGTGTGATTGAAGACATGAGGAGGGTAGACGGGGCTAAATCTAAGTCTTCTGTACTTCATTTAAAGTAGTAAAAAATGTTAGTACCAAGGAGACTGAGTGATAAGTTGTGTGTGGGAGGTGGCAATACATACAACATACAACAACCACTATGAAGATTATAGAAAGTTATAGACTCAAAAACATTATAGGGGTTGGCATTGTGGCATAGCGAGTTAAGCCACTGCCTGCAACACCAACATCCCATATGGGCACCAGTTTATGTCCCAGCTACTCCACTTCCAGTCCAGCTCCCAGTTAATGGCTGGGGAAAGCAACGGAGGATGGCCCATGTCCTTGGCCCCTGCACCCACATGGGAGACATGGATGATACTCCTGGCTCCTGGTTTCGGCCTGGCTCAGCTTTGGCTTCCGTGGCCATTTGGAAAATGAACCAGTGGATGGAAGACCTCACTCTCTGTCTCTTCCTCTTTCTCTGTGACTCTGCCTTTCAAATAAATAGATAAACCTTTTTTTTTTTTTTTTAAAAAAAAGCCTTGTAAATACATCAAAGTAGAATTTTAAAAAATACTCAAGTAATGCACAGGACAGCAAGAGAAAAGAAATGGGAAGAGCCATCAACAGAGGGAACAAATAGAAAACAAATAAGAAAATGACAAACAGATGTGAAAGCCTAACATTCATCACCTAAAATGCAAATGGTCTAAATACACTAATTAAAATACACAGACCAGCGGAACGGATGAGATTACCAATGACCCGACTATATGCTTTCTACAGTACTCTCACTGCAAAGATTACATCAGTAGACTGAAAGTCAAAGGATTTTTTTTTAAAAGGAATTATGCAAATTTAATTCAGAAGTAAATGGAATCAAATTATACATCCTTCAGGCATGCAAACAGCTGTGGTAAACTACAAACAGAAGCCAAGGATGATACAAAGGATATACTCAAGAATATCTCAACCACATACTGTTTATTTCAAAGTTACCCTAAGCGGTACATTTATTTCCCAATATGAGCTTTACAGGTGGCCTACATATAGGACGATGGAACAAAATGAGTTAAGAATAGCAGTTGCCTCTGAGAGGGACAGACATGAGATGGGATCAGGAAGAGATGCAGGACCTCGAAGCCAGTGGCAGGGTTTGCTTCTCAGACTTGATGAATGAAATGCAGGTGTCAGGGGTATCTTTGTTTTTTGACATGCATGCCTTTTATAAATTTATTGTTTTAAAGATTTATTTACTTGAAAGGCATAGAAACAGAGAGAGAGAGAGGCTGAGAGTCTCTCTCACACAGAAAGAGAGAGAGAGAGAATCTTCCACGTCTACTGGCTGGTTCATTCCTCAAATGGGGGCAATGCCCAGGTCTGGGCCAGGCTGAAGCCAGGAGCCAGAAACTCCATCCTGGTCTCCCACGTGGGTGCAGGGACCCAAGCACTTGAGCCATCTGCTGCCTGCCTAGTGCTTTAGCAGAGAGCTGGGCTGGAAATGGAGCAGCCGGGACTCAAATCAGCACTAAGATATTGTGGAATGCTGCTTAAGCCACAACGCTGGCCCCTATCCATTTATTCTTATATAATATAATTTTTATTGTTTGTTGTTTCAAGTAGGGGTGGTGGAAATCAGTGGGGATGACCTAGGGGGAGATCAGGGAGGGCTGCATGGGGGACATTCTGCTGAAGCCAAGCCTTAGGGGGTGACTTCTGGTTCATGAAGATGAAGGGGAGGAAGATATTCCAGGCCAGGGAGTGGCACAGTCAAGGACATGGAGGTGATGACCTGTGACTGCATGTTAAGAAACACTGAAGCTGGACCAGCGCTGTGGCTCAGCGGGTTATAGCCTCCACCTGCAGTGCCTGTGTCCCATATGGGTGCCAGTTTAAGTCCCAGCTGTTCCACTTCCAATCCAGCTCCCTGCTGGTGCACCTGGGAAAGCAGTGGAAGATGATCCAAGTGCTTGGGCCCCTACACTGGGAGACCCAGAAGAAGCTCCTGGCTCCTGGCTTTGGTCTGGCCCAGCCTTGGCTGTTGCAGCCATTTGGGGAGTGAACCAGCAGATGGAAGATCTCCCTCTATTTGACTCTTCTCTCTAACTCTGCCTTTCAAATAAAACAAAGAACTCTTAAAAAAAAAAAAATAGAATGGTTGAAGCCCAGGTGTTAGGTGCAAAGGGAGAGCCTCGTTGACAAAGAGAGCTAAAAAGGTAGAGAGTATCCTAACTCCTCCCAGTGCACCCTTCCAGCACACGCCCCTTATGCTAACCAAACGGTGTCTCGCCAGACAGAGCCGGCGAGATTCAAAAGGCCAACTTACAAAACCAGCTTCTAGGAAAATAGTTCCAAATGTCTTCTGGCCACAGAAACAGCAGTAGAAACCACGCGAGTCCGGGGACAGTCAGAGAGAGAACACGAATGGTACCTGTGGGCAGCCCCTCCCCACATTCTGCACATGGACCACCCATGCCTCCCCCCCCCCCCGCCCTCCCCACACGATCCTGGGACGCAGTCGGCTCCGTGGGAGTCCTGGAGCTCCCAGCCTCGGTCCCAGCGGCTGCTCTCAGCATCCCCAGGCTGCTCTTCTGTGGCAGGAAGAGGCAAGCGGCCAAAGGATTGAGTTTCCCACTCGCCCAGGAGGCCCAGGCCTCAAAGCCACAGACTGAGCTGCTCACTGGGCTCCAAGTCGACCTTGAGCAGCCTCCCTCCACCCTGCGCGCACGCCGGAGCTGCAGACATTTGGTCTGACCTCACTGCATCCTGAGTCATGCTCCGGGGGCGGTGACTTTGCCCAACCAGGATTTCGAATGTATAAAGAAAAGCAGGATTTTCCACACTATAGAAGACGTTACCACGTGGACGAAAGCATCGTATTGTAACAGCCTTTTGGGAGGGGGACTCTCCCACCGGTCTGTTCTTATCTGCAGCCATCCTTTACCCAGGGTCAGAGCCCAGGAACTCCAAATCCCAGCCAGGAGAAGTGCCCTAAGCAACGTCCAGTATAAACTCATGTGTTGGCTCAAAAAAAAAAAAAAAAAAAGCCACCCAATGCAAATTCAGTAGACTCTCTGTCTTAAGGGTGGACTCACTATGCCCATGTATGCAACCATTCTTCCCACAAATATTTATAGAGCTTTTACTGCATGCCAGTTCCCAGTCTCACTGCCTCCTGTGTCCCACAGTGCCATGAACAAAAGCACCAGCTCCGACTCCACCATGTGTAAACACAGGGCCACAGGTCTATCATTAACTAGAGAGGAGCTGAGAAGCGAGGGCGGTGAGAGGCATCGTGTTCTATCAGCGGAGTTCATTCCCCCAACCTCCTCTCTCCCCGGAGTTCATTCCCCCAACCTCCTCTCTCCCCTGAGCCTACGCTATCAAGAGCAAATCAGACCACTGGAATCCACGGCTGGGGTGGTGCCAGGGGGGCTGCTTGCTAGGGCTTGGGGGTGGCGGTTAGAAAATTGCAGGCAGGAGCCTGGGGTTGTGCTGAGTGTTAAGCCACCACTTGTGGTGCTGGCATCTCATACGGGAGCACCGGTTCAAGTCCTGGCTCTTCTGCTTCTGAGCCAGCTCTCTGCTAATGCACCTGGGAAGACAGCAGAAGATGGCCCAAGTGCTCAGGCCCCTGCTACCCATGTGGGAGACCTGGATGGGGTTCTTGGCTTCTGGCTGCAGCCTGGCCCAGAGCTAGCAGCCATTCTCTCTCTGTCACTCTACCTTTCCAATAAATAAATAAATATTAAAAATAAACAAACAAATAAATAAAATTGCAGGCGGGGCAGGCATTTAGTCCAGCAGTTAAGAGGCCCACATCCCATATTTGAGTACTTGTGTTCAACTCCTGGGTCTGAAGTTTATTTATTTATTTTAAAGGTAGAGTTATAGACAAAGAAGGAGAGACAGAGAGAGAAAGAGAGAGAGGTCTTCCATCCACTGGTTTACTCCACAGACGGCTGCAACAGCCAGAACTGTGCCAATCCAAAGCCAGAAGCTTCCCTAAAGTCTCCCACATGGGTGCAGGGGCCCAAGGACTTAGGCCATCTTCCACTGCTTTCCCAGGCCATAGCAGAGAGCTGGATCTGAAGTGGAGCAGCCAGGACTCGAACCGGTGCACATATGGGATGCTGGCACTGCTGGTGACGGCTTTACCAGCTCCATCACAGCGCCAACCCCAATAAATCTTTAAATAAAAAAAAATTTTAAAAACAAACTGGGACAAATCTGAGGACTTGATTGAACTCAGTCATCCCAGATCTGTTGAAGGTGTGTTTGTCAAGATAGGAAGGCAGAACTGAAATGTTTAACTTAGATTTTACCCTGATTTATAACTTCTAAATATTTGGACACTTGGCACGTAGACGTCCTCTGTAGACCTCCCTGCCCAGGTCCTGCCCATGTGAGAGGCATGCCTGCTTCAGGCTGAGAAGGATTGCTCTCAGTGATACACACAAATGCAGGAGGGAAGAAGGATGGCCACAGTAGAATGAAAATTAATGTAAATGAATTTTGACTCTGTAGGATAATAATAACTGCAGGTCTTGGAGTTTTAAGTATATGCAGAATTAAAGTGCATGGCAATGATACAAAAAGTGTGGACAGATGCCACTGCACTTATGTATTCCAAGGGCTTAGCACTGTCTAAGAATTGGTTTAAGGGGCCATCAGAGAAGGACATATTTTTCTCTGAAGGGAGGAGAAAACTTCCACTTTGCTTATGGCCCTGTCTAAATGCTGACAGAGTTTGTGGACTCAAAAGGCCTCCATAGCCTTGGCAGCTCATGACAAGAGTCTCGGGTGATGTCATAAATAAGAGTGTCAATTGTTAAGTCAACAACAGGAGTCACTGTGAACTTGCTCCCCATGTAGGACCTCTGTCCTTAATGAGTTGTACTATGAGAATTAATGGTAAAACTTGTCTCCAAACAGTACTTTATACTTCGTGTGTCTATGTGGGTGCAAACTATTGAAATCTTTACTTAGTATAGTGTTGGTCTTCTGTTATCTAAAAATAGTTAAAAATGAAACTTAACGAAGAATGGGATGGGAGAGGGAGTAGGAGGTGGGGTGGGAGTGGGGGTGGGAGGGTGGGTTTGGGGGGAAGAATTGCTATATTCCAAAAGCTATACCTATGAAATTTGTATTTATTAAATAAAGGCTTTCTAAAAAAACAGAATTGGTTTAAGGTATTAGTTTCTATGAGACTCATATATTAAGCACAGATGTTGTATATTTTAATGATTAGCATAATAATAAGAAATTACAACTAACAAAGAAATGAAAGGGAAAATGAAGTCATAAAACATATTAATAAAAAAAGAGGGCAAGAAGAGAGAAGAAAGAAGAAAAAACACTTGGAATAAATAGAACCCAAATACTAAAAGAATAGCTATAGATCCAAACACATCTGAAATTACATGTAAACAGTGTCTGCTGGTCTAGGAACCTACAACATAAACTCAAACTGTGTGAAGCAAAAGCTGATAGAACTAGGAAAGGAAATACACAAATCCACAACCCTAACAGGGGACGTGAGCACAGTTCTCACAGCAACCGTTAGATGAAACTGATAAAGAAAAAAAAAAAGATCTGGAAAATATGATTATCAAACTTGACCTACTGGACAGGTATAGAGCATTGCATTCAACAACCACATGTGTCTGCATGTGTCCATGTGTGTGTGTTCTCTCTCCACAAATCTCCAGTGATTAAAACCATTCATTCTGCCGGTGCCGCGGCTCACGAGGTTAATCCTCCGCCTTGCAGCGCCAGCACACCGGGTTCTAGTCCCGGTCGGGGCACCGGATTCTGTCCCGGTTTCCCCTCTTCCAGGCCAGCTCTCTGCTGTGACCAGGGAGTGCAGTGGAGGATGGCCCAAGTGCTTGGGCCCTGAACCCCATGGGAGACCAGGAAAAGTACCTGGCTCCTGCTATCAGATCAGCGCGGTGCGCCGGCCGCAGCGCGCTGGCTGCAGTGGCCATTGGAGGGTGAACCAACGGCAAAGGAAGACCTTTCTCTCTGTCTCTCTTTCTCACTGTCCACTCTTTCTGTAAAAAAAATAAAAATAAAATAAAAATAAATAAAATAAATAAAA
Source organism: Oryctolagus cuniculus (assembly GCF_051225735.1). Classification (NCBI taxonomy): domain Eukaryota; kingdom Metazoa; phylum Chordata; class Mammalia; order Lagomorpha; family Leporidae; genus Oryctolagus; species Oryctolagus cuniculus. Next base: position 103,750,413 of record NC_142878.1, read on the forward strand.
TAAATTTCCCTCTTTAAAAAAAAACACATTCATTCTAGGTGGTTCTCTTCTTTATCTACAAAATAGTTTAGGAACCAATGAGTTGAGAGAGGGAGGGAGAGAAAGAAAGAGAGGGAGAGAGAGAGAAATGCACATACCCACAAACGGATAGGCACACACATACGAGGCGACCAAAGATTAACAGGTTGTATCAAGAGCAGTACTCTGGCTGTGACGTTACGCTGGAGTTTTGTGAATACTGCTTCGCAGGAAATTGAGAAAGGGTTTCTAGCTTTCTATCAAGCTTTATAAATCCACGTAAATCTGAAAATGGCCTCAATAAAATTTCACCAAAAATATAAAAATTTTATGAACAAATTTGTGCTATTCAATTTAGACATCCAGAAGAAACAAATTCCCAGAATGAAAAGACATTCTCTCCAAAACTGATACTGGAAGAAATTAAAAATCTGGAGAGTCCTGTGTCTGTTAAATAGTTTCAGTGGTCATTGAAGACTTTTCCCGAAAGAAATCTCTGGACCAGATGGCTCATGGGTAAATTCTTCCGACCATTCCTTAATGCACAATATTCATCAAACTTTTCCAAAGAATGGAAAAGAGAAAATATTTCCTAACTCATTTCAGGAAGTCACAGTACTCATAATATGAAATCCAGACATGGATATTAAAGAAGGTAAATTTTAGGCCATACCCTTCCATAAACACAAACAACTCTAATGCAACACCAGCACATCAAGTTCATATTTATGTCAAAAGTGTAATATATCATAATTAAGTTGAATATCATATCATAATATCATAATTAAGTCGATCTTGAAAGATATGTATTCCAGATATCTAAGATTTTTTTAATGTTCAAAAAAGTCAATCAAAGTAATTCACCATATTAACAAGAAAAAAGTAGAAAACATCCATATGGTCATTGTATCAAATTCAGAAAAAATCACTTAATAAAAGTCAACAGCAATTCGTGGGGAGGGGGAGGGAATGAAAACTCTGCCAGGTAACAAGCGTGTGGCCCAGTGGTGTGGACACTCTAGTCCCCGAGCGTGTGGCCCAGTGGTGTGGACACTTGTCCCGTATCTGAGTACCTGGGTTTGAACTCCAACTCTGGTCCCTGACTCCAGCTTCCTGCTAATGCAGCCCAGGAAGGCAGCGGTAATGGCTCAAGCTGCCGGGTTCCTGGCACCCAGGTTGGGGATCTGCACTGTGGTCTGACTCCCAGCCCCAGCCCAGGTCACTGCAGGCCCTCGGGGAGTGAACTAGCAGGTGAGAAAGCTCTCCCTCTCTCTCTTTTTCGCTCTCTCTCTCTTGAAAATAATATTTTTGCCAGCTGTAAATAAAAGGAAACTTCCTTAATCCAAGAAAGAATATGTACCAAATGTCCACAGCACACATCAGACTTAATGATGCAGCAATAATGGGATTTCCCCTTGAGATCGAGAATGAGACAGAGATGCCTGCTCTGACTGCCTCTGTCCAACCTCGTGCAGTAGGCTATCCTGTGAAATCGAGGGTGAAAAACACAAAAACTGGGGCCTCGCCTTAAGAATCTCACAGGGGCCACAGCAGGCAAAGCCACTGCCTGCCGGCTGCTCCACTTGCGATCCAGCTCCCTGTGGGTAGCCTGGGAAAGCAGCAGAAGATGGCCTGAGTGCTTGGGCCCCTCCCATGTGGGAGACCCGGATGGAGTTCCTTGGCCATTCAGCCATCTGGGGAGAGAACTAGTACATGGAAGATCGCTCTCTGTCTCTCCCTTCTCTCTCTGTCACTCTTTCAAATAAATAAAATAAATCTTATTACAAAAAACTGAACAAAGTTACAGTTTGAAGTGGCAATGGACAGGATGAATTATGCTTATACCTATTCCCTTCTGTTTTTTTTTTTTTAATGTTTATTTATTTTTACTCATTTAAAAGGCAAAGCAACGGGTGGTGGGGGAGAGATTGAGAAGAAGAGGAAAGAGAAAGAGAGAGAGAGCTTTGATTCTCTGGTTTACTCCCCAAAGACCTACAACAGCCAGGGCTGGGCCGGACTGAAGCCAGGAGCCCAGAGCTCCACTCCAGCCAGGTCTCCCACATGGTGGCAAGGCCCCAAGTACTGGAGCCTTCACCGACGGCCTCTCAAGATGCAGATTAGGGCAGGCGCCGCGGCTCACTAGGCTAATCCTCCACCTGCAGCGCTGGCACACCAGGTTCTAGTCCCGGTTGGGGCATGGATTCTGTCCCGGTTGCTCCTCTTCCAGGCCAGCTCTCTGCTGTGGTCCAGGAGTGCAGTGGAGGATGGCCCAAGTGCTTGGGCCCTGCACCCCATGGGAGACCAGGAGGAGGCACCTGGCTCCTGGCTTCGGATTGGCGCAGTGCACCAGCAGTAGCGGCCATTTAGGGGGTGAACCAACAGAAGGAAGACGTTTCTCTCTCTCTCTCTCACTGCCTAACTCTGCCTGTCAAAAAAAAATAAAAATTAAAAATAAAAAGATGCAGGCTAGCAGGAAGCTGGCCTGGCAGTGGGGGAGCCGGAACTCGAAGCAGGCTCTCTTGTGAGGGAGGCACGTGTCCCCAGTGGCAGCAGCGTGCGCTCTGTGCCACAGTGCCCACCGCACAAGTCCCCTCCTCTAAATGCATGCTCCCCGAGGGCACAGAACCAGACGTGTCTCTATTCCCAGAGGATGGTGTGTAAGAGGCGCTGGCCAATACTTGAAGAGACAGAAAGAGTGAGGGGGAGAAGGAGAAGATATTGGGCAAAGCAGAGAGCTGGGCTGAGCTTCCTCCCTTTCGCCCTTAGTATCCTGCTCAAAGGATACTGAGGGTTTTACAAACCCTCCTTCAGCACGGGCATCTGGTGCAGGGCTCAGACGCCACCTGGGATACGCACAGCCTTGACCGGTGCACCTGGGTTCAAGTCCCAGCCTTGTTCTCCAACTCCAGCTTCCTGCCCATGTGCACCCTGGGAGGCAGCGGCGACGGGCCCCTGCCACCCACATGGGAGACCAGGACGGAGTTCTGCGCCTCTGGATTCAGTCTAGCACAGCCCTGGCTGTTAAGGTCCTTTGGGGAATGAATCACTGGATGGCAGGCCTCTTCTCTCTCTCTTCCAAATAAATAAATAAAAATTTAAAAATAAATTTAAAAAGCTTCCTCCCATTTGTACACAGAGAAGGAGTGTGTGATGTAGCCAGGGGGTCCATGTTTTCCCTCTGTTCAGAGCTCTGGGCCTCTGTCTGTCTTGTCAGTTGAGAAAGCCTGGCTGTGACTTTCTCCTGCTAACTCCTCCCCGGCCACGGCCTTCTGCACAGCACAGATGCAAATCCTTCCTTGGGACTCCGCCCATCCACGCCCGGCTTGTTGGATGACACCTGCGGGTGTGTGCCCTTTGGCACATAACACACTCCCGGCGTGTGCCAAACACAACCCATCAAATAAGGCTTCAGAAAAATTAAAAAAAAAAAAAAGAGCTGGCTGTTTGCTGACTTCCTCTTCTTGGCTTTTCGTATTAGACATTTCTAGAGGAAAGGCTGAGGTCACAGGGCCTCCATCCAGAGTTTGTGTTGAAATCGGTGTAACCATGGCATTGCTGGAGGCTGAGGCGCCCATCTGGGCCAACTGAGTCACATCTGGGTGGGGGACACCCTGGAGGGGGGAGGGCAGGGGGGGAGGCAGCCCTGGGGAGGGGACAACAGTGTCCCCAAGGGAGGGATATGCGAGTGGATGGGTGTCGCTGAGCAGCTTGGGGGCGACCCCGCAAGAATATTGGCAGCAGCTGTCACCTTTGACCTTTCTGAGCCTGCCCCTCTGGCTAGACCTGCTCAGAATTCACTAATGGATCTGTGTGTGTGTGTGTGTGTGTGTGTAATTAATCAATTTATTTGAAAGGCAGAGCGGCAGAGAGAGCAGGAGAGACAGAGAGAGCGAGGGAGAGAGAGTGTCCATCTGCTGGTTCACTCACTCCCCAAATATCAACAACAGCCAGGAACTTGGAACTCCATCCAGGTCTGCCACATGGGTACAGAGGCCCAAAGACTTAAGGCCATCTTCTGCTGCTTTCCCTGGTACATTAGCAGGGAGCTGGATCGGAAGCAGAACAGCCAGGACTGGAACCAGTGCTTCAGTATGGGATCCTGCATCACAAGCAATGGCTTAACCCATGGTACTCCAATGCTGGCCTCATGAATCGACCTTGAAAAAACCCCATGCTTCTAAAAAAGCAGTCAAAGATCTGGGGTTCAGGGCCGAACACCTCGCCTCTCTTCCGTCCCTGTTCATCCTTGCCTCAAACCCAGCTCACCTGTGACACCACCCCTTCCTCCTCCACAAAACCATTCCCAGCCCTCGAGCCCCTGTTCACGCCTGTGTGCTTTCCTACCTCTCACTAGGACCTGGACTTCTCTCCTGGATGGAATATCCTGCTTTCCCTAGTCAGCCTCCTCCAGGACGCCCCTCCCCAAACCGAGTTGGCCCCGCCCTGCCTCGGTGCACCTGTGCGCTCCCTGGCGCATCTGCACCCATGCTCTGACCACCTCTGAAATCCCAATGACCTGGTTTGTTCCAATCTCCCTCGTGAGCTCTGAGCCTTTGTTAAAGCTAACAGCTCCGTTTCTCGTTTTATTAATCTACCTTCTTACTGAATTTTTGCTTAGCATGAAATAATCGTGCCTAGGTATGGGGCCCAGGACGCTAAGTCCACACAGGTGTTCAGCTTATCTCATCAAACCAGGCTGATCGGCACCACCATCTCCTTGGCACGTCTTTAAGCCTCCAAAGCCATGACTCTTAGAAACACTGAGAGCAGTTCATAAAATGGTATTGGTCCTGTTAATTCCTTCGTCACTCAGAATCAGCGTCCTCGTACTAGAATAGGAAGCTAATGATATTTATTGAGCACTTACTGTATGCCCTGTACTGCTAAAAGTGGATTTTTCCATGTAAATGCTTAGAACTAGACCTTCATCCAACCCCTAGGGACTGAAGGGTATCAGTAACATTTCTCCATGTAACAGGGAAGAAATGGAGGCATCCAGAGGCAAAGGGAATGGTCCCCAAGGCCACCCAGAAGTCTGAGGTCCACACCGGGCAGTCAGACTGAACCCCCCAAGCCCCATGCCTGGGGCCATGTGGTCCCCAGAGATAATGCTGCTGCTGTGACCACAGCCCTCCCGGGAATGGTAGGAAGGGGACCGATGACAAAAAGCACTTTGTAAATGGACCAGAGTGTATGTGTGGGTCACAAAGAGACATAAAAAAGGAGGACTTTGTCCTTGGCCCCCCCAGGTGCCTCCCCACATGCCCTCGCCTACCCGCTGCCCTCTGGCTTCCTGCAGGGACCCGGCTTCTCTCTGCGGCTGCAGGGACCGGAGTTTCACACCTGCTCACGTGTGCCGTGGCGAGCACACGTCTCTGCTTGTGCAGAATGCCTCCGGTGGGAGTTCTTGCCCACCCACCCCCACCGAGGAAAAGCCTGGGTCTTTCAGGAAACAGCCCACATTTCCCATCTTTGCCTGGTCACTTGTCCCAGCCCCTGCTAGGGCCCATGCTTGGACACTGGTACCTCTTTCCTTCCAGGGTACTCAGAACACAACTTCCTTCCATCGGCAAGTCCTGTCGGCTTCTCCCAGAAAATAAGCCCCCACCCTGATGGTTCTCGGGGTGTCCAACACCTCCCCCTATCCCGGACCCCAGCTCCGTCCTTGCTGACCTGAAGTTACGCCACAGCCCCCCAACAGCTTCCCAGTGTGCCCCGACCTCGGCTTAGCTGCCCGAGTGCCCCTCTAAGCAGTAAATCCGATCCTCCTCTGCTCCCCAGCCTTCTTAGAATAAGACTCCAGGTCCTTGCCACAGTCCTTGCCCCTGCTCCTGGCTGCAGCCATGACTCCGTCTCCTGCCCCTCCGCCCCCTTTTTCCACGCATGCTGTCTCCTCCATGCTCCTCACACACACTGTTCCCTTCCTGCCTTTGCACATGCTGTTCCCTCTGCTGCGACGCCCTTCCCACTGGGGCACCACGGCTCACTCCTCTGCTTCACGCAGGCTGTTGCTCAGAGGCTGCGTTTCGGAGGCGTCTCCGTGCCGACCCGTGCGACCACATTGCTCTCTCTCTCTCTCTCCCCTTATCCTGCTTGCAACTTCTTCAGAAGTCTCGCTATTTAACATCCTTCCATGTGTAGCCGATATCTGTGTCCCCAAACCAGAATAAAAGCTGTGTGAGGGCAGGAGCCCAGGCTGCTTTGCCCCCTCCCTGCAGCAGCACCTGCCCCAGGCAGGTGCTCAGAAAACAATTGAGTGGTTAAAACCAATCTTGGGGTCGGGGCCAGCGCCGTGGATCACTTGGTTAATCCCCCGCCTGCGGCGCCGGCATCCCATAGGGGCGCTGGTTCTAGTCCCGGTTGCTCCTCGTCCAGTCCAGCTCTCTGCTGTGGCCCGAGAGGGCAGTGGAGGATGGCCCAAGTGCTTGGGCCCTGCACCCCATGGGAGACCAGGAGGAAGCACCTGGCTCCTGGCTTCAGATTGGCGCAGCGCACCGTCCATACTGGCTGTTTGGGGGGTGAACCAACGGAAGGAAGACCTTTCTCTCTGTCTCTCTCTCTCACTGTTTATGACTCTACCTGTCAAAAAAAAAAAAATTTAAAAAAAAAAAACAATCTTGCAGGCATCTGCCAGGGTCGGGATCGTGGAGAGACTGCTGAGTTTTAAGCGGCTGAGCTCAAACCTGGCTCACTTCAGGGTGTACTTGATAAACCCAACTATGTACAAGGCTATACATTTCCACAACACCCAGGGCAGCCTGGGAGCCTGGCCAGCCTCCCCCAGACCCACCAGGTTGGCTGTGATCGCGTGAGCTCAGCACTGGCCAGTAGGGGGCCAGTCGTGGGTGGGGGAGCCGCTGGGGCATCAGGAGTCGTCTGGAGGCCACTGGGGCTGTCCCCGTTGGCACACGGAGTTCCACTCGGGGTTCTTATATAGGGTTAGACAGTGCTTTTCCCGCCGAAGATGTACAAAGATGCTGGAGGTGTTCCGAAGGCACTGGAACTCCTCAGCCACGTGGGCCGTCACCGAGCGAGCAGCACTGACCCCAAGCTCCAGGCCATGGGGACCCTGGAGAAATTCCTGGGGACCCTGGAGAAATCCCTTTTTTTCTAGAAGGCACCGAGGCGAGTGCTTGCTGGGAGGGTCATTGGAGGGTCAGATCCTTAGGTCAGCCTGCGTCTCCTAGCTCCTTGCCGTTTCCATCTCACCACAACAATGAAAGCACTTGTAATAGGGCCTGACCGAAAGGAAGCCTCCCAGATCCCAGCAGTTCCCCCTGTACGACTTCCGGCTTGTGTTGCTGACCTCAGCACCCACGCCCACGTTGAAACTGGCCGAGGGGTAACCGGCTATGGTCACGGTCAGCACTCGGTAGCGAGCTCGCTCATCCTCTGCTTCCCACCCGTCTTGCCCTGAGATCCCCCCTCCTCTACAAGGGCCCTGAACACCCATTTCCTTTTTCTTTTCTTTTTAGAAAAGACTTAATTGTTTACTTTGAAAGAGAGAGAGAGAGAGCAAGAGAGCGAGAGCGAGAGCGAGAGCTCTGCCATCCGCTGGTTTACTCCCCAGATGGCTGCAATGACCAGCACTGGGCCAGGCTGAAGCCAGGAGCCTGGAGCTTCATCTGGGTCTCCCGTGTGGGTAGCAGGGCCCCAAACACCTGGGCTACCTTCTGCTGATTTTTCCCATGCGTGTTAGCTTGGAGCTGCATCAGAAGTGGAGCAGCCGGGACACATGTGAGATACTGGTGTTGCAGGCGGCGGCTCTACCCGCTGCACCACAATGCCAGTCCCTGGTGCACCCATCTCTGTAGGTCTCTACGACATTGCCCATGGTGTACCCACGGTCGCCTATCTCGAGACGAGAACATCTCAATGTACTGGCTTTTACACCTGACACTTTCCATAAGGGATCTAGGCTCAGTGTTCCTTTGATACTGCATCACCCTGAGTCCCTCAAGCAAGAGCGTCTACTGAGCCTGATTCCCTGTCCTCCCATGCTCACTGCTACAGTTCCAAGCTGCCTCAACCTTCTCCTTGCTGTTGGTCAGAATCCGAACTCTTTGGCTTCCTGCGTTTTATAAAGACTAAATGGGTTTAAGGCTTTGGTTCACAGCACCACAAACCAACCGCCAGGCTGTCTCAGCCCCACAAATACTAGGCATACCTTCGTGAAGAGCATCTTCCTACAGGCTTTGCCTCGATCGCTCCCAGCTGCTGCCAGTGGAGCAGCCTCGGAGGCCAGCGCTAGATCAGGAAAGCTGCTGGGCCCGGCTTCCGTCGTGTCTGCCAGCTGCACGGATGAGTGGAAAATCCCCTCCTCGCCCTGGCCCAGCGACAACTCAAAGGGGTCAGGATATCTCTCATCAGGGCTAGAGCCATCATCACTGGTCTTAGCATTACAGAGGATCAGGGACCGGGAAATGGAGCGGAATTTTGCGGACTTTCTGCTCTTCCCGGAACGGCCGCGTGGCTCCATCCTCAGAGAGGAGGTGAAGCTGCCCTTCTTCCTCTCCTGCTCCCGGGCCCGGGGCTGACGGGTGGCGAGCGCACTGGGCTTAGCAGCCACTTCATGAATGCCTGGAGGAAAAGAGGAAACGTGAAGAGGCAATGTGATGACTGGCAGCTGGCACATGGTCCTGGAACTGAGCCGCCAGGGCCGGGGACCAGGGGGCCTGGGGAAGCAGCGCAGACGGGCCAATGGTGCTGCAGGGTCATTGGCTCTTCCGGTTTGCCAAGACTCGGGTTAGCCCAGGTGGTTGACGCCCCTTCCACTCCCAGCCTCGTGGAGACCTGGTCCCAGAGCTTGTCAACTGGGGCTCCGAGACAGGTGTGTGAACGCCGGGGCTGGTGAAAGAGCCAGCGCTCAGAGAGAGCTCAGGGCCCACAGAGACCAGTGCTTTGTAGGGTTCTTGAACTTGGGAGCCATTCAAACAAAAGCTTACAGGAAACTCACGCAGACCAAGGAGGGGACACAGAAGGACGAAGCTCCCCCTGCTGGGTGCCCGGTGACTGCCCTGGGGAGCAGAACCCAGGGAGCCCCCGCAGAAGCCCACTGAGGTCTCCCGTCCTCCAGTCACAGACCGGAAAGGCTGGGTGTCTTCCCCAATACCCACCTGCCAGGTGCATGTGAGTGGAAGGGAAAGTTCAAGAGGGCTCGCCACCTAACAGGCCCTGGGCAAGCACGTGGGCCAGCCCTGGGCCCAAAGCCAGGCCTCCCTACTGCCCTAGCGGATCCCAGGGACCCCAGCTCAGTCTCCTATCTCCACTGGGCCAAACACTCCCCCTCTGATGGGGGAAAGCCTGCCTTCGCATATGGAGGCCAGAGCACAGCTCGGCACGGCCTCTTCCAACGTGGCCACGCCAAGAGGCACCTCCCAGGGACTCAGCATCCATGAAGCAGGTGGCATAAGGGGCCTTGAGGCTGTGCGCCAGGCCGTTCTGACTCAGGCCCAAGCCACAAGGCAGAGTCTGTTGCCAGGGTAACCAATGGTGAGATGCTCCTGGCCCACTGGTACCTCTGCTTGTGCAGCTCAGACTGCCCAGGAGCCCTTTGGTGTAGCCCAAAGAGAAAGTCTTCTTGAAATGACACTGGGCTTCATCCCGTAAGCTGTACAGATGTAATACTTCTCTCTGTATTAGCCCTCCGACTTTGTAAGCACAGCTACCAACCGTCCCTAGTACCGATGAGCGACAAATTAAAAGGAGGCAGTGTCTGAAATCCCAGCACCTAGCAGGCAAGTGCCAGCTGCTTTTGTGCAAATCAGCTCAGGTGAGGCCGATTCATCAAGCGCCCTCTCGCCGATATCCCCGCACGCCGCGTCTCCCTATCGCTAACGACAGAAAGACGCCAGCCACAGGTGGATCCAGCTCTCTCCTGACTTCCACGCTTGGTCCCAGGTTTCCAAGCCCTGCAGGAGCCACGCTCACTCCTGAGCGGATTCTCACCACCACGAACAGTCCTGGACACCAGGCGGGCTTCCAGCTGCAGCCCACGGGGGAGCTGCACGCACGGCTAGCCCCATCCTACCTTCCCAACCACCAGCCACTGCAGGGGATTAGGCATGGCTCCACTTTCCCACTGAGTCCTCATGGTGGCCATGGCAGGCTGTCAATAACCCCGTCTTATTAGACGAGTTGGCTGAGGCACAGAGAGGTTGAGAAAGTTTGTCTGGATCACACAGCACGGCTGGGACTTGGTGAAATTGGAAAGTCAGCCACACGGTCCAACACTGGCACCTTTACCCCGGCTGCACATGGCCACTTACGATCACGCCTCGGCTCTAGCAGCAGTCTGTCCCTCTGTGCTAGGCTTATCCCTGGCAGGCGAACACACTCAAATTTTTTTTTTAAGATTTATTTTATTTATTTGAAAGAGTTACAGAGAGAGGTAGAGACAGAGAGAGAGGTCTTCCATCTGCTGGTTCACTCCCCAGATGGCCACACGGCTGGAGCTGCGCCGATCCAAAGCCAAGAACCAGGAGCTTCCTCTGGATCTCCCACATGGGTGCAGGGGCCCAAGGACTTGAGCCATCCTCCACTGCTTTCCCGGGCCATAGCAGAGAGCTGGATCAGAAGTGGAGCAGCTGGGACCAGAACCGGTGCCCTTATGGGATGCTGGCGCTTCAGGCCAGAGCTTTAACCAGTTGCGCCACAGCACCGGCCCCTCAAATGATTTTTATCTTTTAAAAACCATGTGTTGGGACCAGCACTGTGGCACAGCAAGGTTAAAACAAGACCTGTGTCACCAGTGACACATATGAGCTCAGATTTGAGTCCCGGCTGCTCCACTTCCCATCCAGCTCCCTGCTAATGCACCTAGAAAATCGGTGGAATACAGGCCAAGTACTTGGGTCCCTGTAACCACGTGGGAGACCCAGGATGGAGTTTCAGGCTCTTGGCTTTGGTCTGGCCCAACCCTGACCATTGCAGACATTTGGAGAAATGAACCAGAGGATCAAAGATCTCTCCCTGTCTCTCCCTCTCTCTGTAACTCTGCCATTCAAATAAATAAACACATCTTTAAAAATAAATAATAGAAACCGCATGTTGGCTCCATGCCCTTCCCTTGTGACTGACCGTCTGTCCATGTCTTTTGAATCTTCTTGAATATTCCACACACTCTACTTTCTCTTCTCTCCCCATCTCAGCCCAGAGTCAGCTTCCTTCCCCTACAACCCCTGGAATTCTATTTGTTCAGTTCTGCAGCTCTGGCTCCAGACCTATGAAACTCAGGTCTGGAGATAGGGGGTGTGGCCTGTTTAGTTAAAATCTGCTGCATTTTTTAAAGATATTTATATATTTTCGTTTACTTTAAGACAGAGGGGCAGAAAGACCTTCTGTCTGCTGGCTCACTCCTCGAAGGCTTGGCCAGAGCATGGCCAGGCCAAAGCCAGGAGCCTGGAACTCCATCCTGGTCTCTTATATGAGTGGCAGGGGCACAAGCCTTTGAGCCATTATTTGCTGCCTCCCAGGTGCTTTAGCAGGGAGCTGGATCAGAAATGGAGTAGGGGCTGGTGCTACAGTGCAATGGGTTAATCCTCTGCCCGTGGCACCGGCATCCTATATGGGCTCTGGTTCTAGTCCCACCTGCTCCTCTTCTGATCCAGCTCTCTGCTATGGCCTGGGAAAGCAGTAGAAGATGGCCCAAGTCCTTGGGCCCCTGCACCCATGTGGGAGACCTGGAGGAAGCTCCTGGCTCCTGTCTTCAGATTGGTGCAGCTCTGGCCGTTGCGGCCATTTGGGGAGTGAACCAGCCGAAGGAAGACCTTTCTCTCTGTCTCTCCCTCTCATTGTCTATAATCCTACCTCTCAAATAAATAAATAAAATATTTTTTAAAAAAGAAGAATAAGAAGTGGAGTAGCTAGGACCCAAAACAGCACTCTGATAGGAGATGTGGGAGTCCCAAGCAGAGGTCGGACCTGCTACACCTTGAGACTCGTCCCTAGTAACTCAATGCTTCAATGTCTTGGCTGAAGGGTGCAGGGTTCAAGTTTCAGAGCAGTTTGCGTGCCTTTAGCTCCAGGTGCCATTTACCAAATGCAAACTATCAATGGTCATCTGCCACCAACCCCCAATATGGGTGTCCCTTGGCATTCTGCCAGTTCAGTTTCTCAGAACCTGTGCCGACACCAGTGCCAGGTCAGGCACGAACACACCCGAGCCTCTGACAGCACCGCGGGCAGCACACCTGCAGCTCATGGGGCAGGAAGTGCGTGTGTGTGTTGGTCATGGCTAGCACCAGTCCACTGAGCCTTTGGAAACTTGAAAGATGATCAGTTTTGTATTAAGATCGTTCTAGACTTTTGCCGGTGATAACAGGGAGGCTTAGGAGGGTGGAGTTGCTGGGGTCACCCTGTGACAAGGGCTAAAGGGGCAGAATTCATAGAGGTGGTGATGGAGAGGAGGGAGGAACACATAGACCGGAAACCACTGAGTTTCATAGGTCTGGGAGGGACTGGGGTCAGGTGCCGTCCAGATTCCTGGGATGCAAACCCACCTCTCTTTCTCCTCCATATCTTTTCCCAACCTATGAGGGGACTCCAAACATTTCATGGAAAAATGAAATTAAAAGATAAGATTTGGGGAGCCGTGTCATGGCCCAGCAGGTTAAACCACTGCTTGTGACACGGGCTTCCCGTATGGGCACTAGTGGCTGCTCGGCTTCCAACCCAGCTTCCTGCTCACGCACCTGGCAACGCAGCAGAAGATGGCCCGAGTGTTTGGGCCCCTGTACCCACGTGGGAGACCTGGATGGAGCTCCAGGCAGCTGGCCTCAGCCTGGCCCAGCCCCGACCATTGCAACTTCTGCAGACTCCATGAACAGACGAAAGATCAATCTATCTCTTCCTCTCTCCCTGTAATCTGTCTTTCAAATAATAAATAAATCTTAAAAAAAAAAGCCAAGTTTCTTTGGATGCATATTGGAAGTTCATGTGCACATGTACAGGGGTTGGCTCAGGAATGGCAAGGTCACCCGCTGGGCATTTTGCAGGGTAAATAACATTTGGGGGCCCCTGGGCCAGGTGTCAGCTGCAGGCTTCACTCAGTGGGGAGTTGCCTGCATCCAGCGTCTGGGGGAGCAGAGGGATCAAATCCCCTGGTGAAAACCGTGCTGATCCCAGCCCACCACAAACCGCCTTCCAGGCTCCTGGGTGCAGCCTGGCCCAACCCCGGCCACTGTGGCCATTTGGGGAGTGAACCAGCAGATGGAAGACCTCTCTCTCTTTCTCTCTCTCTCTCTCTCTCTCTCTCTCTCTCTCTGTTTCTCCTTCTCTCTCTCCACCGTCTTCTCTCCCTCTCTCTCTCTCTCTGTCACTCAGCCTTTCAAATAAATACATCTTTTTTTTTAAAGAGCCTTGCCATCGCAGCAAATGTACAAATGGAAGAGATCAATTGCAAAAGGGCTGCAGAGGGGAAGCCAGAATTGGACTCCTGCAGGAGACAGCATCTTCCCTTCCGGGCCTGGCACAGAGAGACAGAAAGAAGAGAGAGAACTGGAAACACCCTGTGCACCACAGTCACGCGGCTCGGCTTAGCCTGGGCTATGTGCTCAGGACAGCCGGACAGCTGCTGCTCCCTGAAGGAACTCGGGTCTGTGGGCAGAGCCGGAAGCCACACCCCCGCCCCCTGCCCCCCACCCCCACTCCTCCCTTCCAGCTTCCTGAGAGAGGACAGGCCCTGAACTTTGCCCCGGGCAGAGGAGGCACTGCCAGACTCCCACTCTGCTCCTGGTGGCACCTGCCCAGGGGTCTGCTCCTGGGTCCTCCCCGAGGCACCCAGAAGGTTCCCAGCATGGCCAAGCTCAGGGGACTCGCTGCTTCCGCTTCCATGTAGAAAAACCCAAAGGATCTCTCCTACCCAAAGCCAGATAGGATCTGCCCTGTGGCTGTGTCTCCTATAGAACGCTGGGGTGGGAAGGGTCTCCCCATCCCATCATGCTGGAGAGACTGGGAACAGAGGGGAGAGGACTGGCTCAGGGACACTCAGTGGACTGTGATGGCTGCAGGGCTGACAGCTCATAGCCAAAAGGATGGAGTTGAACGGCAAAGCGATAGGGAGTTCCAGACTGTGCTGGGGCGCACAGGAAAACCTCCCCTCCCCTCCCCTCCCTCCCACCCTTCCCCTCCCCTCCCCTCCCTCCTCCTTCCCTTCCTTCTTAATCACTCCCATCCCTCCCTTTTCACTTCCTTCCTCCCTACTACACTAGCTGTGACCGCACACACACACAGACAGGTGCAGCGTGACAAGCGCCCCCTCTCCCTCCCTCCCTCCCTCCACCGCCTTCTCCTGAGTTGCTTCATTTGCACATTTGCAAGCACTTGTTGGGGAGCTCCTGTGGGACAGTCCTTATGGTCAAGGTCAAGGCTGCCCTGCTGGAGGTGTGGTGGCGGCACTTAACTTGCGGGAGGACAGGACGTGGAGAGGAGAAATCGCCAGATGGAGAGAGGGAACAGTGGCTATAACGCATTTCCCATTTCTGCATTCTCCAGCCACGTCCTACAGCAAAGGCAGGTTTTCAAGTGTGGTCACTGCCACCCAGGGGGGGAGCTTTTGTCTCCTGCTGAAGAATGACTCAGTGATAAGAAATGAAGGGAAGAAAGGATGGTCCTTTCTCTCTCTAAAAGAGTCCCTTGGATAGGCGCCCACGGGGACCTGCAGCTGGGACTGTCTCTGTGTCTGTCTCTCCCCACTGGGCTCAGGATGACAAAGACCTGTGGCACAGCGCCCCTGGCCTCGGTGTCCCAGCTGGACACATGAGCAGACTGTGTAGAAGTTTTGTACCTGTGAACCTTCCAAAGGGGAGAGACTGCGTCTCATTCATTTTGTATCCCCAGAGTTTGCAGGGGCTCAGCACAGAGAAGGGGCTTTGCACCTTCGCAGCTTAGATGAATGGCAGGGGGCGAGTCTCTCAGGGCCCCCTCCCACCTGCCGCTGTCCCATTTAGGACCACAGAACAAAGGACCGCAGGGAAACAGGTGACCGCGACCTCACAGCAGAAGACCAGTCAGAGCCACCAGGAGGGATGATCTGGAAGCTGCTCCTTGGAGAAGCCCTCGAGACCTCCAGAGGAGCCCCTCACGCTGGCCACTGGCCTTTAGCACGTGGAACGTGACCCTGACCGTGGTTCTGATCCCTCAATGCCCAGCACGGCGGGGCCATCAGGGTGCCCTTGAAACAAGACCCAGGACCCAGGTCAGTCAGGACTGGCCCCCTCACATGCACGACTTCCAGCTGGTCAAAGAGCCTCCAGCGGGATCAGGATCAAGTCAGCACAGGCGCACGCACACACACGCACACCCGCCCGCCCCGCGCTGTTCTGGAGGACTCGCAATGCTGCAGGGCCCAGCGCAGGCTTCACACAGCCCAGACACCCAGTAACCAGAGAAGTCAAATGCACAAAGCCAGCCCCCGAGATGGCCACACAGCACTGCGTAGACTCAAGAGGAGTACAGACACACGGTTAAGGGCTCCAACTCTGCATGCGACCTTGATCTGTTTGCCAGACCTGCCACTTAGCACCCGTCCAGTCTCAGGTGGAGTGTGTAAAACTTTCTAGGCTTAGTTCATCATCCGTGACACGGACATAACAACCTGAGGACTGACAAAGAGAATTCTGAGCGGGGCTTAGCTTATTGCCTGGCACAGACTAAAATAAGAGTGGGAACAACCTACCTGCACCTCAATGGGAGATTTCATTCAGTAGAACCCAGGACATTTGTACAATGGAATACTATGCAGCCATCAATAAGAATCAGAGGTGTGCATATACTGTTATGATGAGTACACTGAAATAATTTAATTAACAAAAAAATTGCACTTGCAGAAATAAACACTAAACCATGAGTAATTTTGTGGAACAGCAAGGTGCTGGGGGAATGATCCTTACAGCAAGCCCTTTCTGTCAACTGCACAATTTCCTACATTTGTGTACTCTGCACATAATAATTGCAATCAGAAAAAAATAGAGACTTTTGTATTTGGCAAAACAAAATGCAAATATATGGCTAATTTTTATCAACTGGTGTTAAGTTGCTTAGATTCTAGCACATCTGAGATTTCGATTGGGATAGGCTTGGATTGATTGATAGACAAACTTAGGGAGCAAATGTCCCATCCAAATATTTTTATATGTGTTCAGATTTTCCTTTCATGGCTGGCGCCGCAGCTCACTAGGCTAATCCTCCGCCTTGCGGCGCCGGCACACCGGGTTCTAGCCCCGGTCGGGGCGCCGGATTCTGTCCCAGTTGTCCCTCTTCCAGGCCAGCTCTCTGCTGTGGCCAGGGAGTGCAGTGGAGGATGGCCCAAGTGCTTGGGCCCTGCACCCCATGGGAGACCAGGAGAAGCACCTGGCTCCTGGCTTCGGATCAGCGCGGTGCGCCGGCCGCAGTGCGCCGGCCACGGTGGCCATTGGAGGGTGAACCAATGGCAAAGGAAGACCTTTCTCTCTGTCTCTCTCTCACTGTCCACTCTGACTGTCAAAAAAAAAAAAAAAGATTTTCCTTTCAATCAAATACCATATTCTTTTCACATGGGTTCTAAACATCTCTAATTACATCTGTTCCTGAACATTTTTATTTACATCTTGAATTGAATCATTTCCAATCTATATTTTCTACTTGTTTATGATCTGCATATTTTATATTTTCGTGTTCATTCCCTAACTGGCAATATTACAGCCCTCTTACATTCTAGTAACTGTTCCATGGCTACCTGGAGTTTTTAGCCATGGGACGTCTGGATGCCAATAACCTTGCTTCATTTAAAAATATCCATCTCCCTGACTTCATTGTATTCAAGTTTTCCAGAACATTAGTAAGTGCCGAAGGCAGTACAGGGTTTCCGTGTCTCTCTCCGACATTAATGGAAGCTTCTTTAGCATCTTCTGGCAAGTGGGATGTGCACGGCGATGCTGAGACATTCCTTGTTATCACATTAAGGAACTATGGTTTCCTAATTGTGACTTGGAAGCATGTCCATCAAGAATAGGTTGTTGTTTGTTAAGTGTTTTTTTTTTTTAGCTCTTGGGCATGATCATGTATCTTTCCTCTACTGATTTGTCAAACTGAAGAAACACATGAACGGCTTTCTGAAGGCTGAGCCCCCTGCGAGTTGTCATCAAGTCCCCCTCGATCGCAAGGTGCACTCCGGTTAATGATACCTGGGTTCAGTTTGCCAACACGCTGTCTAGGATTCTTGCATCTCTAGTCCCACATAGAAATGATCCATCATCTCCTTCTGGGTTACCTTCATGTAAAAAAAAAAAAAGCCAGCTTGGGCATTTCTTTCTGCTTGGTGAAACAAGCCGCTTAGAATATGACGTTGCTTCAATATGTTCAAGGGCATGGAATTAAAAGATCCGTTTAGGGGCCAGTGCTGTGACATCATAGGCTAAGCCTCAGCTTCTGGCGGCATCCCACATGGACACTGGTTCCAGTCCTGGCTGCTCCACTTCCGATCCAACTCCCTGCTAGGAAAGCAGCAGAAGATGGCCCAAGTCCCTTGGGCCCCTGCACCTGCATGGGAGACCTGGGAGAAGCTCCTGGCTCCTGGCTTTGGATCGGCTCAGCTCCAGCCGTTTTGGCCATTGGGGAGTGAACCAGCGGATGGAAGACCTCTCTCTCTGTCTCTCCCTCTCTCTGTAACTCTACCTCTCAAACAAATAAATAAGAATCTTTTTTTAAAATAAAAGATCAGTATATTTTCATGCAAAAATATTCTGAAATACATGCCTATGAGCAGTCTTTAAAAAGTTCATGAAGAAATGCATGTATTGCAAAGGTGTCACACCTAAGCCAACTGCTCTTTTAATTCCATGTTCTACAAATTCTTGAAATATTCTCGTACATCTCATCCATAAAGACTTGAAAGAATTTTTCTGTAAGATCTGGCATCACTTCTAGGTAGTTCTTTGAAAAAAAAAAAAAAAGCTTTCCCACTGTTTCCTTTGTTATTGTTCTCTTCATTTAAAATAATAATAATAATGGGACCATCTTTTTATTTTTATTTTTATTTTTTTTTTGACAGGCAGAGTGGACAGTGAGAGAGAGAGAGACAGAGAGAAAGGTCTTCCTTTTCCATTGATTCACCCCACAATGGCCGCTGCGGCCGGCACACCGTGTTGATCCAAAGCCAGGAGCCAGATGCGTCCTCCTGGTCTCCCATGCAGGGCCCAATCACTCGGACCATCCTCCACTGCACTCCCTGGCCACAGCAGAGAGCTGGCCTGGAAGAGGGGCAACCGGGACAGAATCCGGCGCCCCGACCGGGACTAGAACTTGGTGTGCCGGCGCCGCAAGGCAGAGGATTAGCCTAGTGAGCCATGGCGCCGGCCTTCCTGCATATTTTCTTTAGATTGGTTTTGTTCCTTTTCTCCTGCCTTCCAACATTCAGAATCTACTTCCCTCAAGCGCAGTCTTTCCATTTTAGAAACGACAGTACACCAGGTATCAGTTGCGTGTTCTGATTTTAGAACCCAAGCACCCCTGGGCTCCAATCTTTATGGCGCCTGACCTTGCAAATCTCTCAACCCTTTTTGTGACTCAGTTTTGCCCTCTGTATAATGGGTATGATTCTAGCAGCCACCTCACAGCAATCTTGCGATCAGCAGTTGAGGTCGGGAATGTCAATCTCTTAGCACAATGCATTGGAAGGCACCATCGTCACCATTGTCATCACCGCTGTCACTGTGGTTCAAAGTCTCCTCTAACTACCCCTGTGGTCACAGCCCCTGAATCCTGAAGGATGATGTCCTAACTGCTGTTATTTTAGTAACGGTCTGTATTGGCAGCTCTGACTCCAGTTGAAGCTGCGTTATTTAGGACACTGCCGGGGCCGTCGTTCATTTCATTTGGTTGTGTTTCCAGGATTGCAAGGCTTGTTGCCTTTGCAACTTTTTATTAGAAAATTCCAGTTTAATTGCATTGTGGCCACAGGATGTGTCGTGGACAATTTTTATTTGCTGGAATCTGTTGAGGTTTACTTTGCACGCCAGTGTAAGATGGGCCTGGGTATTTTAAGGGCTCTGTGTGTGTTTGAAAAGGGCGACTATGAGAGAATAGTTTGCTGCTTTAAATGTGTGTATATTCCAACGTGCTATCACACACATAGGTAAACACACATGCAACTTTGTAAGGCACAAAAATTAAAAACCTCAAACTCTTTATGTACATTTTAGCTCTTCTGAAGCATAGCTGTCTATATTGAAATCTGACACCACACAGTTGCGGAAATCCCAAACCATTCTTGTTTTATGTATTTCAATACACTTACTGGGTGCCTAAAGTCTTCTGGGTTTTATATCCTCGTTGTATTTTCTTCCTAGCATTTTGTAAGCAGTACCTTCGCGGTCTACTTAATTGTTATTTTGTCTTGCAAAATTCACTGTGACCAGTTGTTCCTGGAATCTGTGTTTGTCATCGCTTTGTTTTTCACTTTGTGTGATTTCGTTTTCAGCACGTGTCTGGGGGCGCGGTGGGATAGAACTGGATTGGGAGGGTTTATTTCTTCAAGGGTTCTGTGTCTCCCCATCTTACAAGTCTTCTTTTGAGTGTGGGACCTTAGTGCACATTTCGTGGACGTGTCTTCCTTCTCACGTGTTGCCTTTTGCTTCCTCCAACTCTTCCCATGGCTCACAGCGTCCCCCACTCAGTTACAAAGGAATGAGGGCAGCGGAAGAGAACTCGGGCTCCCGCTGACCTGGTGGAAGGCGCCTCCCTCGGATGGCAGGGAGAAGACGGGAGACTTTTCCAGCCTAAAACGTTCTCCTTCCACACCTCCATCACTCCAAACGCTACCAGCATCCCACGGGACTGCTTCCGAAACGTTCCAACTCCGCGCTGACAGTGAGAATTCGTTTCTCGGGCCACATAAACCCACACGGAATGTACACGCATATGAATGTTCACAGGCAAACGTGTGTGTGTTTCAAGCTCTTTGGCACCAAATTAAACTTCCCTTTTAATTCCATTTTCCACAAACATTTTACAGTACCCTTGTATAAAAATATTTATACAATATATAAAATATTTGCTACATGAAGGGAAGTATACATTATATCTACATTATGCTATAATAAAATATATATTTAGAAACATAAATATATATAATTATAACCAAAATCCCATGAAACAATACCCTTACTATGGTATAATAAAAATATGGGGAAAAGTAACACATGGTTTTTCTAAAAATCCCATGCATTTTGCCGTACCCTGTTCTGCTTTTATTTTAAAAATGCTGGTCTTGACCTACTACATCGGCTGGCAGCCCACTGGGGGCATGTTGGAAAACTGCAGTTTGAACGATTCCCCTGACTTCTGGCAGGAATCTCATCAGATATTTGCCTCGATTCCTCACCTAGTTCCCTTGCTCAGAGCCGCTGAAGCTCATCGGTGTCCCTGGTTTTTTTCTTGGGGGCGGGCATGGGCCCTGGAAGCCGCGAGAATCCTGCACCTGCAGAGACTGAGTGCAGGGCTCGGCCGCTCCAGCTTCCCCCTGCCAGCCAGAGTCGCCGAGCGCCGCCAGTCCAGGGGAGGCTGAAGAGCACGCGGGTAGCGGCCACTCTGTCCCAGCTGCTGTCGCTGCCCCTCACCATAGGGACATTTCTGGCCCAACAACGCATGCCAGGGCTAAGCCAGAGACGAGACCTATGCCATCTCTGCTCTGCGGGTTCCCTGGCCTCCGAGGGACCACACGGAGGTACGCCCAGCCCTAGGAGCTGCTCTGCTCGCAGCCCACGCAAACCTCTCAACCCCGCCTCTCGGAGCGAGGCGAGCAGCGAGGCTCCCGCGGGCCCTGCCCCCCGCCCAGGCGGCGGGCTGGTCCGCAAGCTGTGCTCGGCTCCTCCATCTGCTCCGTGCTCTTTCATGCAGAGAGCGCTGTGCGGTTCTGGCACGCGCTGGGCAGCCTGGCCTGGCTTACAAGGTTGACACGAAATTGCCCTGGGTTCAGGAGGAAGACCGTGTCTGGATTCTAGCTGTTTTCCTCACTCTAACCCCCAGCCCCTGAACTACGTACTTATTGCACATCCGTAGATGATTTCTTCCCAGGTAGAGGAGTGTGTGGCTAGTCACAGCAAATTGGGTTGCAATCAAAAAATACCTGAAGACTTAACACATTCTACACAGAGTGGGAACAGCACGCAACAATGTAGCATACAGAAGTACTGGAGAAAGTTCATGGAAAAAGTTCATGGAACAAAAAGGCAGGTTTATTTTGATGCCAAGGTTTTCTTGAGATCCACAAGTAGGTTTTCTAATGCGCATTTCCCATGAACTTTTTGAAGATCTCGTTTATATCTAATAAAGAGCTGGAAACAGGTGTTCGAATCTTCCCAACACACACAAATAGACAGTTAAGGAGACGGACATGCTTATACCCTCATTCAATCATTAAACCTCATATGCAGGTATCAAATTATCACACAGTACCCCATAAATCTGCACAGTTGTGCTATGTCGATGGAAAATCTTAAATGTAACTAAATATGTCTTACATGTAAAAGCGTACTGCCAGCCCAGACAATGCAGACACAGGAGTTACTGTTATCCTTAGAACTCTTGCTGCCATCACTCCCTTCTGCAGTGGACATTTCTTGAGATTCATTGTGGGGGTGGGGCACTGCGGTGTCAGGGATGCAGACGTGGTCCCCTGTATCTACTGGAGAAGACGATGTGTGAAGGGAACCATCCCTAGTGTGGCATGGTCCACGATAAAGGTCTGAGGGGTGGGTGTTTCCTCCAGTGAGTGAGACACCGACAGCCGGCTTCAGGGAGCCGCGGTTGAATGCCTGGCTCCAGCCCCTGACGCCAGCTTCCTGCCCCTGCAGACCCTGGGAGGCAGCGGTGATGGCTCACGTCCTAGGGTCCCTGCCACCCCCATGTGGGACACCCGGACTGAGTTCCTGGGCTCTCAGCTTCAACCTGGCCCAGCCCCAGCCACTGGAGAGAAAATCTGGGGAGTAAACCAGCAGTTAGGAACAACCTCCCTCTCTCTTCTCTCTCTCTCTCTCTCTCTCTCTCTCTGCTCTCTCTCACTCTCCTCTCTCTTCTCAAATAAATGTATTTTAAAGTTTTTAATAAATAAAAGTTTGAAAGGCCAGCATTATGCTACAGCAGGTTAAGCCCACTGCCGGTGGCACTGCTATCCCATATAAGCACCTGTTCGAGTCCCGGCTGCTCCACTTTCCATCCAGCTCTCTGCTGTGGCCTGGGAAGGCAGCAGAAGATGGCCCAAGTGCTTGGGCCCCTGCACCCAAGTGGGAGACCCAGATGGAGTTCCAGGCACCTGGCTTTAGCCTGGCCCAGTCCTAGCCACTGTGGGCATTTGGAAGATGGAAGGTCTCTCTCTCTCCTCTCTCTGCCTGTCAAATAAATAAAACAAATGCTTAAAACAAATAAATCAATAGAAGACTGAGTCAAGTGCCACAGACTGAAGTGACTTTGTAGATGGCCTTACCCAGGAACCAAACCATGAGCTGAGGCACAAAGGATGTGTGAGGGGCTTGGGGGGGGGGGGGGCAGGGAGACCTTCAGTCTCAGGTCAGAGCAGACCTGTTGGGGCAGCGGAGCAGCGAGTCTGGCTGATGAGCAGTCACGGAGGACCCTCGGGGCCCCTAGGGAATGAGCACCCTCTCCAGCTCCAGGTGCATCTCCCTGCTGCTCACCCATGGGCCGTGCCGAGACCCCAGAAGGCGGGGAAGGCTTACCCTCCTGGCTGCCTTCTGCTGGAACAATTCTGCCCTAACACCTTCTATGTGGGTTTTCATGAAAGATTAACAATTTGTTTTATTTGAAAGACAAAGAGAGACAGACAGACAGAGATCTATCCCCTACTCCCCAAATGCCCCCAGCAGCTGGGGCTGGGCCAGGCTGAAGCTGGAAGCTCCATCCGGGTCTCCCACACGAGTGGCAGGGACCCAAGTCCTTGAGCCACCACCTGCTGCCTCCCAGGGTGCGCATTAGCAGGAGGCTGGAGCTGGAAGCAGAGGAGCAAGAGTCATCTTAACTCCCCTATATGAAGATTGGAATCCAGCATGGTTTCCATGGATAAAAAGAATTAGAACAGAGGGCTGACAGGTCACTGCAACCCAACAGGGATTCCTCCGCAGCCCTGTGGATGCGTGGCCATCGTTGTATCCAGGAAACAAATGGCTGCTGGGCACGGAGTTAGGCGTCAGACAGGCTGGAGTTTATGCTCCTGCTGGCTGGGTGATCTGGGCAGGTCTTGTCACTCGGGCTTTGGGGGGAGGCTCCACCGAAATCAGGGCTCTCACAGGGCTTCACTGGGGTGGTGCCTGTCAGGGTTCCGCAGGTGCCTGGGACACGGCGGGGCTCAGGAAGCAGCGGGGCTCCAAGTGTCATTCCTAAGCCTCACTGGGGGTTGAACAGACCAGAGGCCAACCACCGACCCACGCGGAGAGCCTCCTGCCCCTCTCCTGTCCCTGTGGCCAGCTGTGCTCAGAAATGTGGATGCCCCTTAACTGCAGGACAGAGAGGAAGGGGCAAAGGGGACAAAGCCCTGCACTAGGGAGCTTGGAGCAGGAGGAAGGGGAGCCCCAGAGACAGCAGCTTGCACAGCTGCTTAGGGAAGTCCCATGGGAGTTTGAACTGGGGGGCCCTGGGGATGGATCAGCAGGAAACGGAAAGATTCCGCCTGACAGAGGAGCAGGTGCTTCTCTGTGTCCCCAGGGAACACATCTGGGCTTTCAGCTCGGTGATCTTGTCCTCCAAGAGCAGGAAGCCAACAGACTTCGGGACCAAACCCTCACCCACCCCAGGCCTGACGCAGCGCAGCAATCAGGGAGGGTACCGACTGCCAAGTGACTGACAGGCAGGGAGGACACCGCGGGCAGAGGCATCGGGGCTGCTCCCCACAGTGCTCGCTGCCCTGGGCCTCCCTCTGCCCGCCTCTCTTCCACCTCCTTCCACATGCCCAGGGCCAGGGAGGAAAGCAGGCTGCAAAGTCAAAATCCTGGGGTCGCACCCTCCAGCGCTACAGGTGCAGGGCAGATGGCACCTCTCTGCCCGCCCCCACCTCCAGATGGGGCTTTCTTCTGCACCTCGGGGTCACACGCGGTGGCACAGCAATCCGTGCCCTAGCGCCCCTGGCATCTGCTCCTGCCCCTATCCAGTATAGCTCCCAAATACGAAAGCAAGTCCTAGCAACCAAGACCCTCCTCATTCACCTCGGAGAGGCCAGCCACCCCGGGGACATCCACTCACCTGCTGCCCACCTACCTCCCCACGCACAGCCCCCCGGGACTGCCTCCTCCCTCGCTTCTCCCGCCAGTGGCCCAGCAGGGACCGCAGCACCATCGATCCTGCCGCTGGAGGCCCAAGAATGAGAAATGCCAGCTCGGCTCTCAAAGGCAAGCCTCGGAGTCAGACCCAGCTCTCACGGCGGCAACTCTGCGCTCCTCTCTGCCCTCCCCACCTGCTCTGCACCGGTGACTCGGAGCAAACGTGTCCAAGCTGGCATGGACTTGCTCGGAGACTCCCCACCGGAGCCATCTGACTCCTCCACGTGAGAAGGATCCGTCCAAACGGGGGCTGCCGGCGCTGGCAAGGTCGGCCTCGGAACACAGCCACCATCTGCCGCACCGCAGAGTACCCCGGGGAGCCAGCCCCAGCCCGGAGCCGCGGAGCCACACTGAAGCGCTGGGCCAGCTCCAAGCCGCTTGGCCTTCCGTGGGCAACATGGAAGCCACTGGAAAGGCAACAAGGGAACAAGCACTGCTCTCAGGGTTGCAGTGTGCCCAGCTATTTCATAACCGTCACCCCCAACACCACCACCATCGGTGCAGCCGGAGCTGCCATGTCCATTTTACAGTCAAAGATATTGCTGCACCAAATTTCGCTGAGCGCCTGCTTACCACGCACCGTGATGGGTGACCTTGGTCGTGGCCAGTCACTGGCTCAGCAAAGTCAGGCAACTTTCTTAAGGCCACACAGCCAGCAACGGCCCTCTGGCTCCACAGCCCTGGTCTCTCGGTCTCACAACACCAGAGCGGCTCTCGAGAGTGTGTGGAACCCAGCAGTCCTCAAGGCTGCGCATCAAGCCAGCATTTGCTGAAAATGCAGATTCTCGGGCCCCGCGCTGTCTTCACAGGCCCTCCCGGTGCCCCTGGTGCGTGCTCAAGACCTAACTCGTTCCAAATGTGTTGAGAACAGCAGTGCCCAGAGAGGACACACTTGGGTACGTCCCCTTGGGATCGTGGGTCCCACTGGAATTGCTGTCCTGGCCTCAGAGTGCCTTTCCCCCACCCACGGGCCCCTGAGAGGGCCGTATGTCAGGGTGACATCTAACCCAGCTGCCCCCAGAGAGCCTCCCACATGTCTCTCCTGAGCACAGCCTCTAGGACTCTCTCTTTACGGGGGCTGTGTTTCCTGGCATTCGGCGCTACCTGGCAGGGGAGGGGATGCATAATGAGGGTGTAGGTGCAGCCCGTAGGAAGCCCTGAAATGCCGCTGAGGCTGGGAGAACCAACCTCTGTAGGACCCCAGGCCGAGGTCACAAGCGAGGCCTGGGGGCGAGGAAGGAGGATAAAGCCACCTTTGTCCGCAGGTCTGGAAGGACAGTGCCCCATAACAGGGCGGAATCGGGACTGTGGGCCAGGAATTTCTCAAGTGCAGAGCACGGGATGGCAGTGTCGGCCCACACCCCCCGCCTCTCTCGCCATCCCTACGGCTGTCTTGGGCTGGTAGAGGGGTGATGGGGTGCCCCAGGCCTGGGGAGGCCAGCCCCAACCTTCCTGAATCATGAGGTCTAGGCAGGTCCCACAGCCCCCCACCTCGTGTCACTTGTACCTGAATCCAGCGCCTGCCTCTCCTCTCCCTCCACTGGCGCGCAACGCCTGTGTCCTTTCTTACTCTCCGAAGATGACTTTGTTCCAAAGTGTGGCTGAGCCCCTGCCCCAACCTCTCCCTCCGAGAACCAGGCTGATGTGCAGCTGGAGGTGGAATTCTGTCGCACCTGTGCCTTCCAGGACCTCCTGCAGGAAAGGAAGGGAGTCTCCCCCATGCCCAGCACCCCGAGGCCAGCTGGCTGCTGGCCCGAAGAAAGGGGGGGAAGACACAGCCAGGAGCACCCCTCCTCAGTTAGAGCTGGGCATCCCAGTGCCACTAGGGGTACAGTCAAGTGTCTTCTGCACCAGCTTATCACACTGCAGCTTTAGCTTGTGCACCTGCCAGACTACACCAGAAATCTCCTCCCGCAGTGTCCTTGATAGACAGACTAGAGGAGGAAGTCCCCACCCCCAATTGTTAGAAACAACTGCGTGGGGGCCGGTGCCGTGGCATAGCAGGTAAAGCCACTGCTTGAGACACCAGCATCCCCACATAGGTGCCGGTTCAAGTCCCGGCTGCTCCACTTCCGATCCAGCTCCCTGCTAATGTGCCTGGGGAAGCAGTGGAAGATGACCCAAATGCTTGGGCCCCTGCACCCACATGGGAGACCTAGAAGAAGCTCCTGGCTTTGGAATGGCATAGATCTGGCTGTTGTGGTTATTTGGGGAGTAAATCAGCAAATGGAAGATCTCTCTCTCTCTCTCTCTCTCTCTCTCTCTAATTCTGCTTTTCAAATAAATAAATCTTTTATTAAAAAACATAACCGGCCGGCGCCACAGCTCAGTAGGCTAATCCTCCACCTTGTGGCGCCGGCACTCCAGGTTCTAGTCCCGGTTGGGGCGCCGGATTCTGTCCCGGTTGCCCCTCTTCCAGGCCAGCTCTCTGCTGTGGCCAGGGAGTGCAGTGGAGGATGGCCCAAGTGCTTGGGCCCTGCACCCCATGGGAGACCAGGAGAAGCACCTGGCTCCTGCCATCGGATCAGCGCGGTGCACTGGCTGCAGCGCGCCTATCACGGCGGCCATTGGAGGGTGAACCAACGGCAAAAGGAAGACCTTTCTCTCTGTCTCTCTCTCTCACTGTCCACTCTGCCTGTCTATATATATATATATATATATATATATATATATATCCAAGCATTCCATTCACGATTGCAATTTTTCCTCACTGTGAAAATCAATCAAAATTTGCCTCCACGTGGCCATCCCTAATGGTACTCGTGCCGGGACACAGCTCAGCTTCCAATCCCGGAAGGATGGTGACCACTGGCAGATGGGGAGCACTTCCTCTCCTCTTAACCTCTCAGCAACACCATGAGCCAGGCAGGTTCTGAGTTGACACCCATTTCACAGGTGGAAAGAGCAAGGCCCAGAGAACAAGCAGCTTACCTCTCTGGGGCACATGGCTGCTGAGAGGCAGAGCAGCAAGTGAAACCCGTCTGTGTGCCTGCATCAGAGCTGAGTGCTGACTTTGTCTCGGGCAATGCTGCCCGGGAGGCCTGGGAAGAGGGGACATCCCAGGGAAGGCGGCTCCCTGTTGGCCGCTCTAGCCCATGGAGCTTTGGAAATCTCTTCGGCGGTGACTCTGATGCTTGATGAAGCTTTATAACCATCACACGACAGCAGGGGACTTCAGAAATTGGTGGGGAAAGAGAATTGAAACATAAGCTTCTTTTGGTGCCAAAATTTTTTAAATGCGTGCCTAAGTTTTTCTTAATATATACTTTCCACGGGCTTTTGAAACACCCTTGCGGTTTTTAAATGATACCCTCCCCTTATTTTATTCTTTTTTAATTAATTATGTAATTGAGAGGCAGAGAGACAGAGAAAGTTCCCATTTGCTGGTTGGACTTCCCAAATGCTCTCAACAGCCCAGCCAAAGCCAGGAGCCAGCAACCCAATCCAGGTCTCCAGGAGATCCAGGTACTGAGTCATCGGCCCCGCCTCCCCCGGCCAGCATTAGCAGGAAGCTAGAGTTGGGAACAGGTGAGCCAACTCGGGATTTGGGTTTTTAGATGGCAGCTATACCAGTGTCTCAACTCCTAGGCCAACACCTCTCCTCCCCTCCCCTTTCTAATTATAGAAGCAATACACACTTGTAGCCAGTGACAGTTCTCAGACAGCAATGGGAAAAGTGTGTCCTTTTTTAAGACAACACAGTGGGGTCCTGGCCCATTTTGATCAAGCAGGAGCCACGAGGGAGCCTGCGCTCACAGCAGCGTCGAGTGTCCACTCCTGCCACCGTCTCTGTGCGCTTCAGCAGGCCCTGTTAGCTTTCGGAGCCTCAGTCTCCAGGTCCACACAATGGACAATCCCCCAGCAATCTGACCAGGCGATTCGGTGGTCTAAGCAGGAAGTCTTCGGAGTGCTTTAAACATCCCGGGCAATTCTTTATGTTGTGAACCTGAGGACCCCATGTGTGTTGCCATAATGCAGAATAAAATGTAACCATTTCGATCAGAAATGTAATGTCTTGGCATAAGGATACATTCGCTAACCACTTAGCAGGTTCAGCTCGCAGAGCTGGCTGAGGCTGGGCCTCGAGGGTCGTGCATGTTCAAGGTCATGCAGCTGGAGTGCCCCCTCCAGGGCTCTTTCCCTCCCCCTGCCCCCATGCCACCATGCTCGGGGCTCAGCGGCACAAGGACACCTCCATCTCAGCCATGCCGCCATCTTGCTGGCTTCTCTTCTTCCAACTTGCCCCCTCCTAGCCTGCTTCCTTGCAGAGTCATTTGCCTTCCCAGTACGGTACAGGAACATCAAGCCCCTGCAGGCAGCCCCACAGGTGGGCACGCCATGCACCTGCCAACGACTCCCGAATTCCCATCCCAGCCCTGCATGGGCATCTTCCTGAACTCTAACTCTTTTTCCCTACCACTCACTCACTATCTTCCACAGTCACACTTGATTTCCCCTGAAGCAAAACGTCTTTCTTTCCCAAACGTCCATGTTTTGGTGATTGTCACAGACACCCACCAACTGCCCAAGCCAGAAAAAAAAAAAAAAAGTCAAGGAATTAAGACATGGGTTTGGAAGCCAGAATTCCTGGCATCCTCACGCAGGCTTGTCCCAGGCCAGGAGCACAGCACAGGCAGATGAAGTGGTGCCTCCCTGTGGCTTTCTCAGGGACAGGATGGTTACCGCGTGAGCACCTAACCTTGCAAGAGCAGCTGTTAGGTTAAGTAAGGTCACCCTGTAAAGTTCTTAGCTGGCATTGTGGTGCAGTGGGTTAAGCCACTGCCTGCAGCACCGGCATCCCATATCAGAGCACCAGTTCGATTCCCAGCTGCTCCGCTTCCAATCCAGCTCCCTGCTAATGCACCTGGGAAAGCGGTAGCAGATAGCCCAAGTGCTTGGAGTCCCTGCCA
Organism: Oryctolagus cuniculus; assembly: GCF_051225735.1. NCBI lineage: Eukaryota > Metazoa > Chordata > Mammalia > Lagomorpha > Leporidae > Oryctolagus > Oryctolagus cuniculus. The sequence continues at coordinate 103,779,643 of NC_142878.1, forward strand.
CCCACATGAGAGACCCAGATGGAATTCCTGGCTCCTGGCTCCTGGCATCAGCCTGGACCAAACCCGGCTGTTGGGACCATTTGGGGAGTGTCATTCTGCTTTTCAAATTAATTAATTAATTAAAGAGCCAGAAGGCCAGGGTAAGGAGAGAAAAAGAGTGTGGCGAGGCAGGTGGGCGTTATCTGAAAAAAGCAATGCAAAGTCTGGGGTAAGGGCCGTGGAGGCAGAGCCCAGGGCATCGCCTGGCCATCAACAGGCTCTGTCGTGTACAACGCACAGGGCACACGTTGCACGGGGCACTTTGCAAAGCCTTGGAATGCAGAGCACAGAGAAGGAACTGTCACGGAAGCCTGAGCCCCAGAAAGCGACCATGTCTCACAGCAGCTCATGACCCTGCTAAAGCCAGAGGATGGCGGAGGGGACATCTGGTGTGGGGGTGGGGAGGGGCTGCCTGGAAAGTGAGGGCTTTCGGAACCACTTTTCTGGAAACCTGAATCTGCTCTGAAAAGTCACATGGACTCAGCATTTCAGGAGAACCTTTTCTTTCTTTATTTTTTTTATTTTTATTTTTATTGACAGGTAGAGTTACAGAGAGAGAGAGAGAGAGAAAGGTCTTCCTTCCATTGGCTCACTCCCCAGACGGCCACCGTGGCCGGCGCTGCGCCAATCCGAAGCCAGGAGCCAGGTGCTTCCTCCTGGTCTCCCATGCAGGTGCAGGGCCCAAGCACTTGGGCCATCCTCCACTGCACTCCCAGGCCACAGCAGAGAGCTGCACTGGAAGAGGAGCAACCGGGACTAGAACCCGGTGCACATATGGGATGCCGGCGCCGCAGGCAGAGGATTAACCAAGTGAGCCATGGCACTAGCCCCTCAAGAGAATCTTGAACAGCAATGAGGGGCCCTGAGACTTGGCCACAGGACAGCGGTTCTATGCCATTTGCATTTCAAGAGATCCACCTGGTTGCCTGTGGAGGCCACAGTAGGGAGAAGGTGAAGTCTCTTTTGGGGGTGCAACCACCCAAAGTCACTGGGAGTAACATAGAGGAGGCAGGGAGGAAACAGAATTAGAAAAGCTTGGCCCTCCCAGAGCCTTATTCCATATGTGCTTTTCCTTCTTTCTTTAAAAAATATTTATTTATTTGAAAGGTAGAGTGACAGAGAGAGTGAAAGAGAATCTCTCATTCACTGGTTCACTTCCCAAATGGTCACAACGGCCAGGGCTGGGCCAGGATGCAGCCAGGAGCCAGGAACTCCTTAGGGGTCTTCCTTGTGCCTGGCAGGGGCCCCAGTACTTGGGCCATCCTCCACTGCCTTCCCTGGCACGCCGGCAAGAAGCAGGGTGGGAGACAGAGCAGCTGGGACCCCAATCGGTGCTCCAGTGGTTGCAGGCAGCAGCTTAACCGGCCGTGCCTCCACACCGGCCCCCGCGAGCTCATTCCTGAAACAGCCAAGTGCATGGCACCCCACGGCTTGGTTGCTGCCTCCTCCAGGACATTTCGGGTCCCAGACCTCTCCGTGCCTGGCTCCTTCCTGCCTCTGTGTCCTACATGGGACATACACAGGCCACCCGGGCCACACCAGCCCCATGCACTCCCTATCGCCTCCCCCTTTGCCAGTGTCTTGCTGGTCTGCATGTACCATCGATATGAGCTCCCCAAAGAGGGACCTCCAAGTCTCGCCCACTGCAGCGTCCCCAGCAGTGCCTGGCCCCGAAAGGTCCCATAAACAGTGAGTGAATGAATCAACCCATAACTGAAGGAATAAATAAATGACCAGGGCCCGGTCACGGCTTGCTGCGTTTGTTTGTGTTTCAGAGTTTACAAAGAGCTCTTGCACACATCTCCTTTGACTCATTTATGTGAGCAGGCTCGGGTTTAAATGGAGCTTTAAAAGCGCATCCATGGGACCGGTGCCATGGCATAGCGGATAAAGCCACTGCCTGCAGTGCCTGCATCCCATATGGGTGCTGGTTCGAGACCCGGCTGCTCCACTTGCAATCCAGGTCTCTGCTATGGACTGGGAAAGCAGTAGAAGATGGCCCAAGTGTTTGGACCCCTGCACCCGTGTGAGACATGGAGGAAGCTCCTGGCTCTGGGGAGTGAACCAATGGATCTCTCTCTCTCTCTCTCTCTCTCTCTCTCTCTCTCTCTCCCCCCCCCCTCTGCTTTCTGTAACTCCTCCCTTCAAATAAATAAATAAATCTTTAAAAAGCACTCTCAGTCCTATAATTCCCTGTGGCCACAGAAGAGACAGGGGGGAAACAGAGTTAGGCACCAAGAGCGTTGATGACCGTATGGAAGGGACACACGCAGTCCCGTGGCCAAGCCCCAGCTATGGGACGAGAGGAATGCTGCTGGAGACACACAGCTCTGGCTGACCCACAGAAACAAGAGCCACTTGTGCAGCCCCCGCTGGGGGCCTGACCCGATGTCCCCACAGGAAACCTGCAAGGTTGATGCCATCGTTATCTGCATGACGAAGACAGAAGAAGAGGAACAACTTTCCCAAGACACAGAGGCAGGAGGGGAGCCCAAGTGTATCTGAAGACCAAGCCCAGGCACTCCTGGTCCTTCCAACAGAGCTGAGTCATACGGGGACTTCAGGGAGCTCACAGCACAGCCGCGTCCCGTATCAGAGGGCTGGGATTCAAGTCTCTGCTCTGCTTGATTCCACCTTGCTGCTAACGTTACACCCTGGGAGGCAGCAGAGGATGGCCCAAGCGCATGGGTCCCTACCACCAGTGTGAGAGACCTGGATGGAGTTCCTGGCTCCTGGCTTCAGCCCAACACGGGGCTGTTGTGGGCAGTTGAGGAGTGAATCAGCAGCGGGGGGCTCACTCTCTGTCATCTGGTTGCCTTTTAAAATAATTCAATTTAAAAGATTTATTTATTTATTTATTTATTATTTAAGTCAGAATTACACACAGAGAGAGGAGAGGCAGAGAGAGAGAGAGAGGTCTCCATCCGCTGGTTCACTCCCCAGTTGGCCACAGCGGCCGGAGCTGTGCTGATCTGAAGCCAGGAGCCAGGAGCTTCTTCTGGGTCTCCCACACAGGTGCAGGGTCCCAAGCACTTGGGCCATCTTCTACTGCTTTCCCAGGCCATAGCAGAGAGCTGGATCGGAAGAGGAACAGCTGGGACTAGAACCGGCGCCCATAAGGGATGCCGGCACTGCAGGCGGAGGTTTAACCTACTGCACCATGGCACCGACCCTGAGAAAAACCTTTAAAAAATGTTTTGAAACTCCGGTACCTTCTCTCCATCACACATATTCCATGAGTGTTATGAAGGCCCCTCGTAAACACACCCAAGCTGGGCACTGGGGGACGGCTCCCCCTGCCCACCACACACGTGGGCTCAGCAAGGGCTAAACACCCAAGCTGCAGGGAGTGGCCGGAGCTCGGCTGCTGCTATGTCAAGGCCAAGGTTAGGATGGGTCATGTGGCACCAGCACCTGCTGACACGGAGGGGGTGGGGACTGATGCAGGGCACACCCAGGGGAGACTCGGGGCGGGGGTGAGGGGTGTCTCCACCCTGCAGGGCAGCGGTGGGACCCGTGTGCTCTGCTCAGGGCCCTGCCTTTTACAAGGCTGTGGGGAGCAGCCAAGCCCCTCATCTCTGCCAGCCCTGCCGGGATGCCACAGATGCCCCAGCCGTGGGCCCAGCCCCTCCCGTGTGTTTGCAGAGCAGCCAAGGGCAGAAGCCGCGGTGGCCGGGCCAGGCCGTGCCAGGCAGCTCCTGGGCCCTCTTGTCTTTCTACCCACACAAGCATCTGGGCAATGCTGTGTCCTGCCCTGCCTCTGGAAGCCACATTTTTCAAGGTTAAGAAATCTCTCCTTTCTTTCCTTAATTTGTTATTCTCATGACAACGCTGACTCAGTAGGCAGAAATGTGCAATCCCACCCCAAGGTCACGGGCCTATCTCTCCCGTGCCTGCACTTTCTCTGTCTCCGCAGGTCAGAGCGCTCTGCCCCTGCTTCCTAGCTGGCTGTCACGTGTTTCAAGCCCCCCCCCAGTCACCTCTTCCAGGAAGCCTTCCCAGATAGCCCCACCCAACTCACAGTTTCACTTGGGAGCTGCCCCTTTGGGGCTGAGTTCTCTCATCTATGAGGCTGCCTCACCTTGCCACTGTGAGCTCTGGAGGCCTAGAACCGGGTCTCACGTCCCAGTCAGCCTGGGCATGTGTGTGCTACATAGCTGTTGGGGGAAGGGAAGAGACGGGGAGGAGGGAGAGGCACAAAAGACACAAAAGGGGGGGGGGTGTCTGCGTGCCCGCTGCACACACCCAGACGATGTACCCATATCAGGTGGGTCTTTCAACAGCGCGTAGGAAATAGAACGAAAGGTTAAGTCCGCGTGCAGACAATGTTGAAAACCGTGTATTGTTTTCAGTAATGTATGCTTCTCATGAACTTTTGGAAGGCAGCCTCCCATGCACAGACTTCAAGAATTATTTGCACACAGAGGCTGGTGTCATTGTGCAGTGGGTGCAGCCCGTGCCCGCAGGGCCCCTGCACCCACATGGGAAACCCAGATGGAGTTCCCGACTCCTGGTTTTGGCCTGGCCATTTGCAGAGTGCAACAGTGAATCTCTCTCTCTCTCTCTCTCTCTCTCGTCTCTACCTCTCTCCATAACCTTCCCTGTAAAATAAATATTTTACTAAAAAAACTATTTGCCCCCAAATACACTTGTCTTTCAATCCTGTTTTTTATGAACATCATGGTGCAGGGATTCCTGTGGACAGGAATCCAGCTCGCTGTAGTGGGCGCGTGCACAACCCAGTACGAGAGCAAGGCACACACTGAACACAGCGCCGGTCCAGGAGTCCAGCGGCCTGAGCTGCTGTGTGTCCTGGGAAAAGCGTCAAGCTTCTCATCTGGACAGGGGGTTATTACAAGACTTAAATACATGCTGGCAGCTCTGGCTGCCATCACACAGTGGTGGTTCAGCAAGTACCCGCTCTGCCTCCCCCTCCCCACCCCTGCAGTGCCCCCTGTAAGCTCTCTGCGTGGGGAAGTAGAACACAGTGAGGCATGGAGCAAGGAGCCCGTGGACCCCTCCATCTTAGTGCCCTAGCATCAAAGCCACCCTACACATCTACAACCCAGTGTTCACTGCCTCTCACCAGTGGGAGATGGGACCGATTGCCTCCACACTCGATCTTAGCCAAAAGGCCAAGAAGAGGTACACTCACTGTCTCCAGACCCCAGGGCCAGCCTGAACCGTGGCAGGAAGTGCAAGAGCAGCCCTGGAGGGGGCATCTTGGCGACCATCACCTGTCTCAGGATCCACAGGGACCCACAGAAGGCTGCCAGGACACATGAGTGTACCCAGAGCCTTGGACCATTCTCATCACGAGGGGTCTGGTTCTTTTGACGCGGCACCTGTTCTTTCCCTCTGCCCAGCCTGTTCTCAACCCCACTGTCAGAACCTGGAGCTGCAACCCTGCCCCCATGCCAGTGAGAATCTGCACTGCTCTATCTTGCTCCCCACCTCCCACCACCACCACTTTGTTTTAAATGTCTTATTTGTTTACTTAAAAGGCAGAGTGACAGAGAGAGAGGAGAGAGAGGGAGAGGTGAAAAGAGAGAGAGAGAGATCTTCCATCCACTGGTTCTCTCTTCAATACCCTCAATAGCCAAAACTGGGCCAGGTCAGATCCAGGATCCAGGAACTCCATCCAGTTCTCCCACATGGGTGGCCAAGAACTTGGTATACCTCCTGCTGCCTCTCAGGTGCACTGGCAGGGAGCTGGATTGGAGGCTGACAGGGGACTCCCTCCCAGGCACTAGCTGCAGTTTAACCTGCTGTACGATAACACCCAGCTTTGCTTGCCTTTAGCCTTTGTCTCAGAACAACCTACTGCCTGCTGGTGCTGCCGCTCCCCTAGCCCAGGCTCCAGTCAAAGTCTGCCCTTGAACCCATCGTGAGGCCTGCGCACCACAGCTGGGGCCTTCACGGCCTTGGGAAGACAAAGCAGGCACTAGGCCTTGTTGAAGCAGGCCTTTCGATTCAGCGACACATTGCATGCCAGCAGGAAGTCCTGAGCTCAACTGAGAAGGGGTCTGAGAGAAATTTCCTGGGTGATGGTGATGTTTTACATTTTGCTAGGCATTTGCCTTACACAGGAGTATATGGTTCAGCCAAATGGCTTGTGGGAGGTAGGTGCATTTCATTGTATGTGAATCTTACCTACAAGTAGAACAGTGAACAAATATTGAACTCGAGTTCATCATAAGCTGATGGCTGAAACTTAGCTGGAAATGCATCAAAATAAATAATAAATAAAGTGGAGGCGGGATAGAGATCTGGATATATACAGTAAACGTCACCTGTGAAAATCCAGCGAGCCCAGCTATGCAAGCCGACTGCATTGCTGGCTTTCCACATTTCTGTTCGGAGTTTTTTATAATATTTTGGACACAGTAAAGTCAAAGGGACACTAAGGAGGCTCTAAAGCAGGTGACAGTTCAGTCAATTATGGAACGGTGGCTCCTGAGAACTTGGGAGCCACCGAGAAGTTACCGGAGCTCAAGTCTCAGTGGGGACAGCAGCCTGCAGGGTAGGATGTGCACGCGGAGGTGCCACTGTGGCTTTCCGTGCATCTGTGTGACACCAGCCTTGCATACGAAGAGCACGGCCTTAAGAATGGAGCAATGGCCATGACGGCTCACTAGGCTAATCCTCCGCCTTGCAGCGCCGGCACACCGGGTTCTAGTCCCGGTCAGGGTGCCGGATTCTATCCCGGTTGCCCCTCTTCCAGGCCAGCTCTCTGCTGTGGCCCAGGAGTGCAGTGGAGGATGGCCCAAGTGCTTGGGCCCTGCACCCCATGGGAGACCAGGAGAAGCACCTGGCTCCTGCCATCGGATCAGCGCAGTGCGCCGGCCACAGCAGCCATTGGAGGGTAAACCAACGGCAAAGGAAGACCTCTCTGTCTCTCTCTCTCACCATCCACTCTGCCTGTCAAAAAAAAAAAAAAGAATGGAGCAGAATGGGTTCAACTCTCAGCCCTGCCCGTCACCACCTGCTTCAGGCAGAGCTGCCGGTGGGGCAGGGGGCTTTCCTGGGGTTGCAACCAGGGACGTGCAATTGGGGGCCTGCCTCCAGGTGTGGGAACGGAGGCAGCACATTGGGGCACAGAGAGAACCTTGTCCTACCAGCAAGAAGCTCTTGTCTCCCAAGCTAAGAAATCACTGTGGTTATTTTCATAAAAGACGCTGCTAGTAAAACAGACCGAATGGAAGAAGATTGACAGAACGCACAGAATAAGCCCTGTTCATCCCACTTCTAGATTTGCTTGGTGAATTCTCCACCCCTGCCCCAACCTAGCTCCCACTCCGCCTTCAGAACCCTTCCCCAACAGCACCTCCTCCAGGAAGTCCACCATGATCCACCAGACCAGCTCAGTTCCCCCAGCAGAGCCGTCCACAGCTCGGAACCCTCCCGGCCGCTGTGTCGATGTGCGTGCCCCTGTCGGCTCAATGTGTCCCGTTAGAGCCCAGCCCAGCGCCTGCAGCACAGAATGCTCTCAACAAACAATCTGTTGAAAATGAATTCCAAGTGACCGAGAAAGTGACTTCATCCTTTGCGCATGGAAAAATAAAGAGAAACCCGTACGGGTCGGGGAGGAGGGGAGTGAAACGCAGCCACATCCGTGTTTGCCCTGAGCGGCATCCTACGGCATCGTACGGGTCTGAAGGATCAGAGACACATGGCGGTGTCTCGGGGGTGGGGGGTCACCTTTGCCAGGAGAGGAATGTCAGGGTAGAGGAGCGGCGAGCATCAGCCCACTCCTCAAAGTCCCCTCCCCACTGCCCAGCCCCAGGCACGGCCTCCCTCTGCTTCCCACAGGCCCAGCCCCTCCCTGCTGACAGCTGGCCCCTGTCACAAGGTCCCCCAGAGGCAGGAACCGTGGCACTGGTGGCCCTGTGACCTTTGGGGGGGCGCGCCCAGTCCCAGGGTCAAGTGCTCAGAACCTGCACATGTGCGATGGCAGAGCGGGAGGGGTTCGGGAGGCATCTCCAGTTCACCCTGCTTCCACCCACTTTACAGATGGGCACGCTGAGTCCTAGGGAGGCGGCATATCCAAGGTCATGGAACTGCCTAACAGTTTAACCAGACGGGTGTCTATCCAAACATTTAACGCCCGATCTCCTGACAGCTGAACTCAGAGAGAAGAAGGCATTCAGTGAAATTCATTTTTTTCAATATTTACTTATTTATTTGAAAGGCAGTTACAGAGAAAGGGTGGAAAGGAGGGAGAGAGAAAAAGAGAAGAGAGAGAGGTTGCCTATCAAGTGGTTCACAACCCAAATGGCCACAACCCAGGGGCTGGACCACACTGAAGCCAGGAGTTCAATACTCCATCCAGGGCTCCCACGCAGGTCCAGGGGCCCAAGGACTTGGGCCATCATCTGCTGCCTTCTCAGGTGCATTAGATCAGAAAGCGGAGCAGCTGGGACTCGAATCAGGGTCCATGGGGAATGCCAGTGACCTAACACACCACCCCACTGATGAAATGCATTGAGTGGGATTTGGAAGGGGGGCGCCCAGGGGAGCCCACCTCACTAGGCACTAGGTAAGGCACTGGTTCCCACAGCTGACACCAGGGCTCCCTGGACAGCTCCAAACCAAGTACCTCTCCAGGAACCGTCCTCAGCCCCAGCCCCCGGGCACAGGGGCACAGAGCCCCGTGGGCTGGCTGGATCCACTGCCCGTGTCCAGTGCTGCCTCCCTCCCCTTGCTGGCACCCTCCGGGGAAATCCCCATGCACACACCTGCCTGCTATCTGGGAAACCTGCTCAGGGCCTGTAGGGCCTCCCTGGGCATGAAAGAGAGCTCACAGCACTGTGCTGCAGGGGCTAAGCTGCCGCGTGGGACGCCCGCCTCCCACGTCATCGGCTCTGCTTCCGATCCAGCTCCCTGCTGATGCACACCCTGGGAGGCAGCAGGCAAGGGCTGAAGCATTTGGGTTCCTGCTGCCCACGTGGGAGATCCAGATGGAGTCCCTGGCTCCCGGCTTTGGCTGTTGATGGCACTTGGGGAGTGAACCAGTGGGTGAAAGATTCTCTCTCTCTCTCCTCTCTCTTCTCTCTCTCTCTCTCTTTCTATCCCTCTACCTTTCAAATAAATAAAACTAAAAACCAGTTCCTTCAGCTCCTGACTTCCCGGCAGGTGGGAATGTATGGTGGCCGCAGAGAGGTTGAATTCCTCTCCCGAGAGGAAGCGGCCAGCGGGTCCCAGAGCCGGGTCCCCTGCGCCACCCCCTCCCCTCGCCGGCCTCCCGTCCCAGTTCGCAGGGGGGCTCCGCTGGACACTGGCCCAGATCGCCGTGGCCCCCCGCCGCATCTGCCTGGATTGGAAAGCCAGGCTGTGCCTTTGACTCTGCCTCTCTCTCCTTGTTAAAGAAAACCATGTGTTTATTCCCGATTGCCAAAGTTACAGCAGCACTGAAGTCTTGCCAGGGTGGACTTGAAAGCTTGCGCCAAAGGGTTAAAATCCTTCGCCCTGATGTCTGCTTACGTTTCCCAGCGAAAATGAAAGACTGCTGGTGGTGGTGGCGGCGGTGGGAGGGGGCTGTTCTGAGAAATGACCTCATCTATCAGTCCGTACCTGCTGGAAGCCAGGGGCTCCCCCCACCACCACCAGCTCTGCTCCGCGACTCTGTCCCCTCCAGGAGCCGAACAGCCCCCCTCCAACTGACCGGAGCTCAGCCGGTGGGGACCCCAAGAACTCTATCATTAAGAGTCTCCCCTGGCCCTGGGCGTGGCCAGCCACCCTCAAAGAGGACGTGAGGGCACTTAGAAAGCTGTCCCATCTCCGTGCCGATCCTTGGCCCCACTGCCCCCCACCCTGTGCGGTGAGCGCTCCTCAGCCCTCCGCGCACCGCCCGCCGGGTCCTGCTGCACCGCCCACGTGTGCACGCCCAGGCTCACACGTGTGCACACGCGTACTCACACGTGCGCACACACACTCACCCGCCACGGGGTCACCGCAAGCCAGGCTCCCGCCCCTGTGTTAGGAGGTCAGAGAGGCAAGGCGAGCCCCCACCACCACCCCCGCGTCCCACCTCCCCGGGCCCCCTCCCCGCCCGGTTCTTACCGTTCTCCCTTCTCGGGAAGACCCTCCGCTGCAGACTCATGCCCAGCCGGGCACGGTCCAGTCCCCGCACTCCAGGATCCAGCTGCCGTGGGGGGATCCCCAGCAGCCCCTAGCACGGGGTGGATTTGAATATGACTTAAAACTACAAAGTAACTCCTCGTTAGAACTGTTTTTCCCCAGCAGGGAGAGAGGGAGAAAAAAAAAATCCTCTCTCTCTGCCAGAAAATCTTTAACGTTTCACAACGGCCGCTTCCAGCTCCTGCCCGTCTTGGGAAGCCAATATGTATAAAGGCGATGCTATTTCACTGGCTCAAGCCCTTCCCTGCACCACAAACAGAAATGCAAAACCTCAGACTTTCCCTGGGACGCGGAGCTCTGTGTGGACATCCTTCCACTCCCTGGTCCCACCCCTGCCAAGCCCTCCGTCTCGGCACCCCCCACCCCTACGTGTTGCCTTTTTTTTTTTTTTAACTGCATCCTGGGGTGTTTCTGCGATGGCAGGGGACAAACACAACACCTCCGCTGCTTGCCCAGAATCGAAGTGATTCATCCTCTCCCTCGCACACACCACACACAAACACAGCCCCTGTGGAGTCCGAGTGAACACGCTTTTCATAAAATCTTCCTGGGGCGTGGACGGGGCGACGGCTGGTGAATGCAGCCTGTGTCCCGAGAAGGGCAGTGGGAGGTGGAGGCTGACTTTGGGCCAGACACACAGAAGGCGCCTGGGCCCCCACCCCCTCGCCAGGGCGCGCAGGGGAGGCCAGGAGAGGGGACGGATGGACGGACGGACGCTGCTGTGACATGCTTTGCCCACTTTCCCCCTGCCTGCCCTCTGCTTCCAGCAAACTTTATTTTTGGACAAGAAGCACTAGTATTTGAAACGGTCGATTGGGCTGCTGGGTTCAATAAATCTGAAAAGACCGGGAGAAGCCTGAAGGAGTGGGCAGGCAGAGCTGGAACCCAGGCAAGAGTGACAGCCGTGCTGTGACAAGGGTGCTGGGGCTTTCTGGACATGGTGGTGGGACATTGGCTGAAAGAGAGAGCCTCTCTTTGGGCGGAGACAGAAAGGAAAAAAAAAACTCACTAGGGAAGCCAGTGACAGCAACCCTGACTTTGTTCCTGGGTCATCTGTCCCTGCCAAGAGCCCCAGGTCTTCTTGGGTGGAAACTTGTCTGACTGATGTCACTCTGTCACTCAGGGCCACACAGTGACTGTCCCTGTCCCCAAATAGACCTGCGGTAAGTAATGAGGGTGCTGGAACACTCCCCGAGAGTGGCCCTCACTCCAGGGCAGCGATGGGTGCCGAGCGAGGGCTTCCTGGTGCCAGCCCAGGCTATGCGACAGCAGGTGCCATGGCTGTGCCCTGAGCACAAGAACCAGACTCTGCCCTGGGATTCGGTCACCCCCAGCTGCAGCAACACTAGGAAATAAGCTGGAGGAACAGGCCATGAGTGGCAGAAACTGAGACAAAATCATAGAGGAAGACTAACTGTCGCAGGAAGCTGCCTGTGTTCTCTTGTAGATGAATAGAACAGCTTACAAAACAGGTGTACAGCATGGTGCACCAGCAGAGAGAAAACTGGATTGGTTCAGTGGAGCAGCTGGTTTTTTTGTTTTTATCTGCATCACGAGCTTCCCGGTGTCCTTTGGGGTTCCCACGATCATCCTGTTACCCTCACAATTCAAGGGATAGCAATAGTTCCCAACTCGTGCCATTTTTAAGATGATAACATTTTTTAAAGATATTTTTATTTATTTGAAAGGCAGAGTTAGAGAGAGAGAGAGAGAGCACCATGGGTTCACTCCCCAAATGGCCACAATGACTGGGGCTCAGCCAAGCCAAAGCCAGGAGCCAGGAGCTTCAACAGGCCTCCCATGTAGGCACAGGGACCCAAGCTCTTGGTCTGTCTTCCACTCCTTTACCAGGCGCGTTAGCAGAGAGCTGAGTTGGAAGGGATGCTGGTGTCGCAAGTAGCACCTTAACCCGATGCACTACAATGCCAACCCTAACAGATGTGTTTTTAAATTAAAAAAAAAAAATGCAGCCAGTATTGTGGTCCTGAGAATTAAGCTGCTGCCCGTGATGCCAGCATCCTGTGTCGGAGCACCTGTTCCAGGCCTGGCTACTCTGCTTCTGATCCAGCTCCCTGCTAATGCACCTGAGAAGAGAGTAGAAGTTGGCCCAACTGCTTGGGCCTCAGCACCCACATGGGAGACCCAGATGGGGTCCCTGGGCCCTGGCTTCAGCCTGGCCTAGCACTGGCTGTTTGTGGGCATTTCAGGAGTGACCCGGTGAATGGAAGCTCTGCTCTCGTTCTCACTCTCACTCTGCCTTTAAATAAATAAGTAAATCTTTTAAAAAAATAAATTGCCTAAGGGTTGTCCAAAAAAAAAATATCAAGTCAACTCGTGGGCTGTGAATTCTGAAGCCGACTTTGTTAAATCAGTAGTGAAAATGGCAATGTTGAAAGCCATGGCTTTGATCCTAAGAAGGAGCCTTTGACAAGGGAGTGGCTGCTGGGAGTGGTGGGCGGAGTCATGGTCTATCCAGAGATGTCCACATCCTGATCCCAGGGTCCCGTGACTGTGTCACATGCTGGGGAGGGAAGATTGCAGTTAGAGTTAAGGATGTGACCTCAGAGGAAAGGGATTAACTTGGTCATCCAGATGGGCCCAATGTGCTCACAAGAGTCCTGAAGAGGGAGGCAGAAGAGCTGAGAGAGAGACGTGAAGATGCGATGCTGACACTGGCTTTACAGATTGAGAAGAGGCTGCAAGCAGTGGAACGCAGGAGGCCCCCGGGGAGGAGCACCTGCCCCCAACACGTAGATTTCTGATCCACCCAACTGTGACACAACGCCTTGTCGTTTGAAGCAGCAACACTGGTGGTGAATACACTTGAATTTGTTTTTTATTTTGCTTGCTTGTTTTTTAAATATTTACTTATTCATTTATTTGAAAGTCAGAGTTACAGAGAAAGGGGGAGAGGCAGAGAAAAGAGAAGAGAGAGAGATTTTCCATCTGCTGGTTCACTCCCCAAGTGGCCCCCAACAGCCAGGGCTGAGCCAGGCGGAAGCCAGGAGTTCCTTCCTGGTCTCCCACATGGATGGCAGGGGCCCAGGCACGTGGGCCACTTTCCACTGCCTTCCCAGGTGCATTAGCAGGGAGCTAGATCAGAAGTGGAGCAGCCAGGACTTGAACCAGAGCCCATGTGGGATGCTGGCATCACAGGCATTGGCTTTACCTGCTCCACCACTGTCCCGGGCTCTTATTTTGCTTGTTTCTTTGATGTCAAAACCTTGGCTTTCATCATGAAGACAAAAGCCCGAAGGACTCAAAGCACAGAATTGATATCATAACATACAGATTTTGGAAGGCTGCGGGCTAATATCCGAAATGTGCTTTGCTCGTTCAAAGGGAGTTAAAAGCCTACCCAACTGGAGGAGGACAGGGTTCACAGCCTACATACAGGCTGGGGCTCTGGTGGACAGTGAAGACAGGAGCTGGGAATCAGAAAACCGTGTCCCACTTCCTGCCCGAGGTCCTGGGAGAAAAGAGCCTCATCTGAGTGGCATGGGTCCATCAGGAGTGAGGCGTCCCCCTGGGATGTTTGGACAAACTGGGATGCCCTCAGGGGTAGGAGAGCCGCTGAGGGTCTCCTGTGCCTCACAGGGGTACTCAGAGCTGGTGGGTCAGCATCCACACAGAGTTTGTGACAAGAATGGACCCTCCCAGAACACAGGAGAGGCTGGGGACAGTTCCAATTCCATCTGCAGAGAGTTCCAGCAAAGAGGTCCCCCAGGAGCCACACGCCCCTGCCCAATGCCACCATCTTCCATCGCTCCAAGGCAGGGCGAGTCCTGAGCTGATAGGATGCCTACGGGGGAATACTGGGTTTTGAATCAGGAGTGACTAAACTTGCTTTGAATTGACAGAGTTAATTTTCCGTATTCTCCAGAAATGGGGGTGGGGAGAATCTGTGTTAAGTTCAAGTACAGAGCCAGCACCACGGCTCACTAGGCTAATCCTCTGCACCCCAGGTTCTAGTCCCGGCTGGGGCACCGAATTCTGTCCCGGTTGCTCCTCTTCCAGTCCAGCTCTCTGCTGTGGCCCAGGAAGGCAGTGGAGGATGGCCCAAGTGCTTGGGCCCTGCACCTGCATGGGAGACCAGGAGGAAGCACCTGGCTCCTGGCTTGGGACCAGCGCAGCGCGCTGGCCGTAGCAGCCATTTTGAGGGGTGAACCAACGAAAAAGGAAGACCTTTCTCTCTGTCTCTCTCACACTGCCTGTCCGAAGTTCAAGTAAAGAGAAATAGAATAGGCTGCACCTTCAGACGTGGTCTCTGTAAACACACCGAAGTGTGAACAGAGGTTCTCTCTGGCTGGCAAGGCGATGAGTGCCGGTGCTTCTTCTCTGAACTACCCGAGGTGGCTGCTCCAAAAGGAATAGATTCTGCTTTATCTTGTGGGAGGTGAGAGAGGCGGGGGAAGGAGGAGGAAATATTTAAATAAATAGGGAGCTATAGTCCTTGGGAGATCAAATCTATGCGTAGAGGAAGATGCTGAATTCCCAATGGGCAAGAGATCTTTGCTTCGTCCCCTGATTTATCCCAAGTGCCTAGAACGTGGCACATGGCAGATACTCAAAAAATATTTGCACAATGGTTTCGTCCACCAATGCGCACGCCTTTAAGATGATGGAAAGCCCAGACTTTGGCATTGGTGAGGTCTTCATCCATCCTGAGTGCTCGAGGAATCTGGTGGGGCGTTAGGGATGCTGCCCTGGGAGCCCAACACCATGTCCTTTGAAGCTGACATTTCCGAGGTTTGTCGCAGCAGTGAACTTAGGACAGAGCTGCAAGCACAGGGCTCTTGGTCCCTCGGTTAGAGGGTCCCGTGCACATGTGTCTGAGATGGAAGACCCTTGGCACCGACTTCTCAGATTCTGGCCACCACCAGCTCCAAGCAGAAGCCCCCTCTTCCCTCCCCAAGCACCATGCTTCCTTGCACAACTCCTGCCTATTAAAATGTGGCCCCAACGCGAGTGAAGGGAGTGGGGGTGGGGTCACGTGGCACCCTCTGGATTCCCATCACAGATCCTAAGGGAAGAGCTAGAGTGTGGGAGCCTTTGGTCCACTTCCCCATTCTTTCTCTGTGACCTGTTCCCAGCCACAAATCTGAATCTTTGCCACCCTTTCTCTGCACCCAAGCGACAGAGCCTGCATCTTTGGGTCACAGCCACCCAGGAGGTTACACAAAGAGAGGTCCCATCTCTCATGGGTGAACCCACCTGGGTTCAACCACCCACCCTGCCACTCTCAGTCCTCCTCCTGGCTGCTGACTGTGCCTCACCCAGCAGCACCCCCTACTGGCCATCCAGGGCTATCACCCTGAGACCATGAACTTGCTGAGGTCCCCATCTACTCAGGAGGACCCTGGGCTGAGCTCACTTGAGAACAGCTACGCTTCCTTGGCTGGTCCTTGTAGCCACTCCCGCTCCAGCCGCTCAGGGGCTATGGCCACTTCCAGCTGCAGGCTGGTCCCTACCCAGCCCTAGGCCAATCCTGACCAGGCAGCCAGGAGAGCCAAGAGAGCTGGGCCGGAGAGGCCCACAGGGACCCCCACGGCTGTGGGCAAAAAATCTGCCATGCTTGGAGGCCACGCAGGCTCCGTGTGTGGGCCAAGCCTGCCTCTCACTTTCGCTGACCGGCCTGTCCATGCCCTGAGGACCTGCCCTGATCCCTGTTTGGGCTGCACATTCTGTCTGGTTTGGCGGCCTCTGGCGTGGAGACCGGCCCGTGCACCCCGCCCCTGCTCCCTTCTCCCAAATCCACGGGCTGCTGCCCTTCTGATTCCAATCCCACTACTTCCCAGGGCACACAGCCCACATGGAACCCAGCCACTCCACACCCTGTTATACAACGTCCCAGGGTGTTCTCTGAGGGCCAGGCCTACAGCAGCCTCAGGAGATGTTCTCACAGCCAGCTTCCTCCCAGGTCCCCTTGCAGGATCTCTGAGGTCCCAGCTGATGTCAATTCACACTTAACACCTCAGAGAGCGTGGAGCCACTGTGTGCCCACGTCTCACCCCAAGGTCACCAAGCTCTAAGTCCTCCCTTCTTCATCCTCCGGCCTCCCCGTACAGCAGCTGGCCTGCAGCACCCTGCAAGCTCTGTAGCCAGAGACATCAGCACACGCACAGACAGAGCCACACCACATGGCATGACACGTGAGGGCTTGTGGGAACCTTGACCCTCTCCGGCTAGTTCAGGGAAAGCCGTGAGCCACTTTTCAGTCTACCGTATAACCATTAACCCAGACACCTCCAACTCTGCAGATGGCAAATGCACCTACAAAAGCCAATGCTCATTCATTTTCAAATCGTCACTGCCTCCGTCACTTATCTTTTGCCTTCGCAAAATTATACAGACAGCTTCTGATACCAATGGACAATGCTGCAAACGCTTTACCGATTTTTCAACATTCACGTTAAGGATGGACGGAGCCCTGTGCAATGTTCAAGGGAGGGCCAAAAACAAAAATGTCCAGTCTACCCCCTCTAACGTGGGAGATTTGGCAATCCCAGATCTCAGCGGCAAATCCAGAGATGCCCTCAGGTCATCTGGAATGTGCTGGAAGCCACGACACCTGCTTAACTGTTAACTGCTTAGCAAGGACGGTCAATACGCCTACGTGCTGCCTGTTACCAAGAACTGCCCTATGACCCACATCGTCGCTCGATCCTGTCATCTCCCCATTTCCCAGATGTAGAAACAGAGGCTCAGAGGGGTTGGGGGATTGCCCAACGTCTCAGAGCTGAGAACTGACAGGGGCAGGATTTATGCCCCCAAATTCTCATGTAAAGACCAGAAAAGTGCCAGATAAATGAGACATCTCACCCTGGCTGAAAGCAGGTGACCAGTCTGTCGCCATGGCCCCTGGCCTCCCCTTTCCCCCTCCAGCCCAGGCCCCCGGAGCTCAGCTGAGCCCTTCATGGAAATCCTTGCCCTAAATCAGCCCTGCCACCATGCACCTGGGAATGCAGAGGTCTAGCATGAGTCGCCCTAGGGCAAAGAGTGACAGAACTAGTGAGGGTTTGGAAGATCACCCACACCAACCACACCTCTGCCACTAGGGTTCCAACTCACCTGCCGGCCGATGGCAGAGAAGTCGAAAGCACTTCCGCTGTGATCATTCTGCTGCCTGCCAAGCCTGGAAAGCAGAGCCCAGAGTGGGACTGGGGTGGGGTCCCCTTGGCCCACAGGGGCTCCCAGGCAAGGAGACATAGCAAATTCCAGGGCAGGGTGAAACTTGCTCCATCAATCTCTCATCCGCTTTGTACTCTGAAAGCACCTTCATGCATGCCTTATCTCATCTTGTGTTTTTAATTTATCATCAATATTTTCTGCAGACCCCCAGATAAAAATGTCGCCTTGCATTCTGGAAGCCTTTTATTGTTCTCATGCATAGACATAGATTTTATTCCTCTTTCTCTAGGGCCAATGGAGAAATCCCACAAATGCTGAGTTGACTATAGATGCATTCCCAGCAGCAAGCACGGGTCACAGGGGAGCGACACACGGTCACGTGTGGCATCAGGAAGTCGGTCCAGTGCAGCCGAGATTTCTTAGGCGCTTGCACTGAGCCAGGAGCCATGCTGTGGGGTTACCAGGGTGGACAGTCCCTATGCCTGTGCACCAGCAATGTGTCCTCAGAGGTAGAACAGGACACCAGCATTTGCCAGCCCTTTGTCGACTGCTCCAGCTGCTCCCTGTTAGCTCTGCCCCTGTGGCCCCAGCCCTACTGTTTTTCTCCATCTTCTTCCCATTTCAAAATTGAGCATCGATGGACAGGACCCAGGGACCCCTAGACTCCAGGACCTTCCTCCTTGGGCTCTAGTTCCTCTGTCTCGAGGGATGAAGCAGACTCTTTGAGTTAGGGTACCAGCTGCCCTGAGTTTTATAAGAGGATGTGACAGTCAAGATTGGGCCTGGACACTAAGAGATGGAGAAGTCCTATACAGGAGATTGTATGAACAATGGCAATGGTAATGGTGGAGATGATGGTGGTGGTGGCCATGATAGCAGTGGTAATGGTGGTGATGATGGTGGTGGTGATAATGATGGTAGTGATGGTGATGGTAGTGATGGTGATGGTGGTGGTGGTAGTGGTGGTGATGGTGGTGATGATGGTGGTAGTGATGATGGTGGTGGTGATGATGATGGTGGTAGTAGTGGTGATGATGGTGGTGGTGGTAGTGATGATGGTGGTGGTGATGATGATGGTGGTGGTGATGATGGTGGTAGTGATGGTGATGGTGGTGGTGGTAGTGGTGGTGATGGTAGTGATGATGGTAGTGGTGGTGGTGATGATGGTGGTAGTGATGATGATGATGGTGGTGGTGGTGATGATGATAGTAGTAGTGATGGTGATGGTGGTGGTGGTAGTGGTGGTGATGGTAGTGATGATGGTGGTGGTGGTGGTGATGATGGTGGTAGTGATGATGATGATGGTGGTGGTGGTGATGATGATAGTAGTAGTGATGATGATGGTGGTGGTGATGGTGATGATGGTGGTAGTGATGATGGTGGTGGTGATGATGATGGTGGTAGTAGTGATGATGATGGTGGTGGTGATGATGATGGTGGTAGTGATGGTGATGGTGGTGGTGGTAGTGGTGGTGATGGTAGTGATGATGGTGGTGGTGGTGATTATGGTGGTAGTAGTGATGATGATGGTGGTGGTGATGGTGATGATGGTGGTAGTGATGATGGTGGTGGTGGTGGTGGTGATGATGGTGACAACAAAGACCATTTCCCAAGTGATTACTTTCAGGACCAGCCGCACAGCTAATGCTTCACATTTGTCACCACAGCTTGGTTGCCCCCCCCAGTCTAAACAAGAAGGCAGATAAGGAACTCACAGTCTGTCCACCGACACTGGTGGCTGCCCTCTGACTGACCGACAGACCGCGCAGGTGCAGCCAGACTATCAATCACGGTAAAGAGTACAAGACGTACAGTGAGGCTGGAGTCAGTCCAGTATGAGCCTGGGAAGCAACTTGGGGCCTGCGGAGTAGCAGGTGGGTCTCGAGAGTGCCAGGGAACCGGAACCAGCACAGAAGTCCCAGGACATCCTGTCTTCTCTTCCCGAGGAGGGGAGATGTGTAACAGGGTTAGCACTTGGAGGGTGCAGCGGGTTCTGCTCTCCTTGTCTTAAGCAGTTTGGTCTTGGAGGATTACTCAGGGGTCCATCTAAGGGAAGCTGGAGGAGGCAGAGGCCAGGAATCCTGAGAGGGATGTGTCCAGGAAGACAAAGGACCACTGTCCAAATCCCACCTCTAGGGGTAACTGGATGTGCTGGGATGGATGCCCACTGGGGGAGGCCAATGGTCCCTCCCAAGGCCAGCTCTCCTCTCTAAGGCAATTTGAGAAAAAAAGAGACTTGGCACAAAAGGCCAGCACTTAGTTCCCAAGGGGGGCCAAGAACCAAGTTATAAAGACTGGACCTCAGCCCTGTGTTGGAAGGACCAGCAGAGAGAGCATCAGGAGCTGAGAGCAGAGTGTGGGGGTGGATTGGAGGCCTCAGGGGTCAGGGTGAGCTCCAAAAGACACAGGAAGTCCAACGTTGAGAAATCAGATGGCTGAAGCTGAGGCTTGAAGGCACCCGAGGCCGCGTCCCAGCTGTCTCCAGGGCCGCCTCACACTCCCCCTTCCTCGGCCCTGGTCACAGAGTCAGCAGCTCTCACGGTGAGGCTGCCAGGCCCAGTGTCACCCCCGCTGTAGACGTGGTGCCCACTTGGGTGGCCGTCTCCATGCTGTGGACCTAGAGGCCTTGCTCTCCTCTCCTCTTCCTGCCCCTGCTCCAGCCTCTGCCTGCTCCTGACTCTGAACTTGGACTTTGTGACTCACCTAAAGTCCTGCCTAAAGTGAGCTCCTCTCATTCTGGCTCCCTGCTGCCACCTTGCGTTCCCCACCACCGGCCCCGTTCTCCCAGCTGAGACCACTAGTGCTCCCTGTGCTGTGCCAGAGAAGAGGCCCTGGCTCTAAGTCATGGCATTAGACAGCCGCAGCCCATGCCGCCCACCTCCCTGACCCCGCCTCTTCCCCTGACACCACGCTGGTGACAACCAGCGAACGGTCAAGGGTTGGCTTCCCTCTCTATCATCCTTGTTTCTTGCATGCATGGGACTCTGATGCCGTAACCAGCAAGAATGACCTGCGTTTCTCCCTGTGACGCAGAGAGCAATTGCACAGCTCTCTTCTGGAAGCTTCTATTCAGGGAATGGGGGAGGGGACAGAGGCAGGCACATTGTGATAGGGTAGTCTGGGGGCTACAGCCTACCAGTGGGACATGGACTCCAGTGAGTGTGGTCATGGAGGCTCCGATGGACCCACCCACCCTATCAGTGGTCAGGTGAGTCAGCCGGATGGGGAAGGGGGTGGGGTGAGCAAGCTCGAGCCCCAGGAACGAGGATGCCTCAGGACACAGGGTCGTGAAACTGGAGCCACAAGCCCCCCCCGCCCGGCCCCGCGGGGAACGTTGCCGAGCCGGCCTCTGCGTTCCGTGGCAGCACCGTCACAATTCCCACCACCCATGCTCTTCCCCGCCCTCTTCCTTATCTCTGCTCTCAGTCCAAGTCCGCACGCAGCGTCTCCCCTTTCTCTTTGCTCCTCAACTCCTCTGAGCTTCCTCGTTGACTATCTGACACTGTCCCAAGCTTCCCACCGAGGGAAGCTGGGCCCCGTGCACTCCTCCAGCCACAACGCATTCCTCACCTGCCCCAAACGCAGTGGCCCAGCAAATCTGAAGTCGGGCTGTCCACTCCCACGCTGCTGCTTCTCACCTCCACGCTCCACGCACGGCCCACTCCTTCCTCCTCTCCCCAGTTCACCTCTTGATTTGCAGCTCAGGGAGGACTCTTGCGAACCCTCCTTTGAACGCCCCCACAGCCAATGTGATTCATGGCTGCTTCTCTTGCACTTTCTCATTTCTGTGTCCATCTTGTCCACTAGGCTCCAAGCGCATCGAGGCCAAGAGCTAGGTCTCATTTATGTGTGTAGCCTCGTGTCTAACTCAGTGTCTAGCATACTGTGAGAACTCAGAATTCTCTGAGCTAATTAAACGATGACAGATGACGGTCAGCTCTTTGTGACTATGACAGTATACCTGTGGCAGGCTAATTCTAGAGAAAAGAGGTCTATGTAGTTCTCAGGTTTGAGGCTGAAAGAGCGTGAAATTCCAAAGTGGTGCAGGCTATAGTGTAGACACCTTCTTGGCTACACTGCCTTACAGTGGATAGCAAAGGCGACCATGTAATGCCAGGCTCTGGCTTTTGAGAGAAGGCTTTCACAAAAAACCAAGTAGGGTCCCACAAGAGACACCTTCTTCCCTGCCAAGAGCCTGTCTCCAGTTGTACCTTCCAACACCTCCCAGCAGTGCCACCCTGGAGACTGAACTCCCAATACATGGAGCCTGGGTGCGACAAACCACATCCAAAGCATGGCACTGATTGAAAAATTCATTCTTCCAGCTACTAACACTGTGGACGCTGGGAGAACAGCGGGACTGAGGAAGAAGATGATGAGTTCAGTTTGGACGTGGAGAGTGTGGGGCCTTTGCGGTTCTCAGTGGGCGTACAGAGGCAGGAACTAGAGGTTGGGAGAGAGATCTGGGCTGGGGACAGAAATCTGAGTGCCATCAGCCTACAGGAAGTAGCTGCAGCCAAATACTGGGGCAAAAAGTAACCCGGCGCCTTAGACCCAGCCCTTAATAGGCAAGCAGTAGAAGAAACAATACAACCTCAAGACAGAGACCCAAGACAGACAAAAATGAAGTCAGTTCCAACACAGAAGCCGACGGGGAGG
Source organism: Oryctolagus cuniculus (assembly GCF_051225735.1). Taxonomy (NCBI): domain Eukaryota; kingdom Metazoa; phylum Chordata; class Mammalia; order Lagomorpha; family Leporidae; genus Oryctolagus; species Oryctolagus cuniculus. The sequence continues at coordinate 103,801,612 of NC_142878.1, forward strand.
GAAGACCCGTCCCGCACGTCGCTTAGACGTTCCTAGCTCTGAGATAAAACAAACGCGTCGTGGGATCCTTCAGCCAATGCACGTGGCCCCAGTGCTCTCTCTTGGAGGAGTGACTGGCTCTCGGCAGTCCTGGTTGTCGTTTCTAGAGAGGCCTGGGGCACAGGGAGAGGAACCGATTAAAGCAAAGGCTGTTGCCCAGTCCCGTCAGCTCCCCAGACCCAGTGCCAATTTGTACAGCGCGTCGTCCACTTCCCATCATTTGAAATCCCTGTGTATTTGAACGGAAACACGATCCTCATGTTTATGATTCATGTGCACTTTATGTAACCAAATGTGGGGCTGTGGCTGTTTGATGTCCGAGAGACCATCTGAAGTCTTTGCAGCCAGCAGCCGCGCGTTGCCAAGAAAATTCAGAAGAGGAAAGCCTCGGCCAGCCCCGTCCGTAATCCAGGGCAGCCAGCAGGGAACCAGTGTGAAAGACAGAGGTAATCTACCAGCGGTTGGATCAGATCCGTGTTCTGTGTCCCCAGCTCCAGGCACTTGGTGCTAAGCAAGCCACATCACCAAGCAGGCAATGCCTGGAAATGCGTTGTCATTTATGTAACTGGCTGGCTGCTGGTGGACATTTAGGTTATTTCCAATCCTGAAATCACAAATAAAGCTGAAATAACAATCTCTGTCAAGAAACCTTTGCCCAGATCTTTTATTTTCTGAGAATAAATTTCCAGAAATCCAAAGACTAGATGAAAAAGGATAAACATTTTGTTAGCTTGCATTTCAGAAAAAAAAGGTGCCAAAATATCTTCCTATGCTGCGAATGAATTTGTTTATCTCACCAGATCTGGCCAAGCAGAGAATATTATCAAGGGGCCAGCGCTGTGGCATAGCAGGTAAAGCCGCCGCCTGTAGTACTGGCATCCCATATGGGCGCCGGTTCTAGTCCCGGCTGCTCCTTTTCTGATCCAGCTCTCTGCTATGGCCTGGGAAAGCAGTAGAAGATGGCCCAGGTCCTTCGGCCCCTGCACCCACATAGGAGACCCAGAAGAAGCTCCTGGCTCCTGGCTCTGGATCGGTGTAGCTCTGGTGGTCGCAGCCAACTAGGGAGTGAACCAACGGATGGAAGACCTCTCTCTCTCTCTGTCTGCCTCTTCTTCTCTCTCTGTGTAACTCTGACTTTCAAATAAATAAATACATCTTTTACAAAATAACATTACAAGGAGATATTCCAGTGGACTATTATAAGGTTATGGAAAGCAGTGTTCTCTAGGACCAGTTTACACAGTATGGGAAACTGAATAATGTAAATATAAAATTGCACTGCTGAATATAGATGGAGCCCAAGCATACAATCAGTTTACTTAGAGGGTGACAGAAGTGCGGGGACTCCCCATCTTCTGTTGCCCCCGCCCCGGCCTAATGCTCCCGAGCCACACGACAGAGGGCAAGAACAAGAGGAATTACACCAGGGCTTTCTAGAGTCTTGGGTCAGAAGTGACTCATGGCTGGCACCGTGGCTCAACAGGCTAATCCTCTGCCTAGCGGCGCTGGCACACCGGGTTCTAGTCCCGGTTGGAGCACCAGATTCTGTCCCGGTTGCCCCTCTTCTAGGCCATCTCTCTGTTGTGGCCCGAGAAGGCAGTGGAGGATGACCCAAGTGCTTGGGCCCTGCACCCCATGGGAGACCAGGAAAAGCACCTGGATCCTGCCTTAGGATCAGCGCGGTGCGCCGGCCGCGTCGGCCATTGGAGGGTGAACCAACAGCAAAAGGAAGACCTTTCTCTCTGTCTCTCTCTCTCACTGTCCACTCTGCCTGTCAAAAAAAAAAGTGTCATTTTCCATGGCTTTTTTGGGGCGGGGGAGGATGGCATTTAGCACAGGAGCTGAGATATCCCTTGGGAAGCCCGGATCCCATATGTGGGTGCCTGGGTTTGCATCCCAGCTATGCTGCCCATCCTGGCTTCTTGCTGACATGCACCCTGGGCTGGGTCCCTGCCACCACGTGGGAGATCATCTCCTTCTCTCTGTCTCTGTCTCTATGCCTTGCAAACAAATAGAATAAGTGAATTTAAACATTCACACATGGGGCCGGTGCTGTGGCACAGTGGGTTAACGCCCTGGCCTGAAGCGCTGGCATCCCATATGGGAGCTGGTTCGAGACCCGGCTGCTCCACTTCCGATCCAGCTCTCTGGTATGGCCTGGGAAAGCAGTGGAAGATGGCCCAAGTGCTTGGGCCTCTGCACCCATATGGGAGACCCAGAAGAAGCTCCTGGCTCCTGGCTTTAAATGGGCGCAGCTCTGGCCGTTGCAGCCAACTGGGGAGTGACCCAGCAGATCGAAGACCTCTCTCTTTCTCACCACCTCTCCTCTCTCTGTGTAACTCTGACTTTCAAATAAATAATAAACAAATCTTTTTTTAAAATTCACATAAAAGAACTTCTCTTCTGATTGTGTCCAATTACAAGAGCACACGGATATTCAATGAACATTCAATATCTCAACGATTGTCTGGTCCACCTAAATGAATAAACAAACAACAAAACCAGAAACAAACAAACAAAAGTCTCCATTTCACTCCAATCAAAGCACCCAGTTTGACAGATCAGAATCTACTGCATGGTCGACTCTGGCTCCTCTAGGGCCAGAGGATTATTAGTCTAGAACAAGGATTGGGAAACTTAAAAAAAAAGAAAGATGATTTATCTGACAGAGAGAAAGAGCGTGCGCGCAAGCAAATGCTCATAAAAGCCAGGCTGAGTCATGCTAAAGGCAGAAGCCAGGAAACTCGATCCAGGTCTCCCACGTGGGTGGCAGGGATCCAAGTGCTTGCAACATCCTCTGGTGTCTCCCAGGCATATTAGCAGGAAGCTGGGTCAGAAGCAGAGGAGCCGGGACTCGAACCGATATCCCCGCATGCATTGTGGGCGTGCCAAGCATGTGGCTTAACCCCTGTTCTACCCCAATGCCCCCTCCCAGCAAACTTTCTCTTAAAGGGTCAGGAAGCAAACAGACTTGCGGACCAGAAGATCCATCACAACACTCAATTCTGCCGTCAAAGTACAGAAAGCAGCCAGAGACAGCCTGAAAATGGTGCACTCAACGGTGCTCTGGGCAATTTGATCCACAAAGCGGGCTCCAGTTGGCCATGGGCAGGCTGCTGCTTTGGAAATCCACATCACCTGCGTTCTGCATCCCCGGGGCTCGGAGATGGAACAGGTGCAGGGCAGTGGTGATTACAAACCCTCCCATTCAAAGAGGAGAACGGAGACCCCCAGGGTCTGTGACACCCTACTGCAGGGAGGTGGGTGTCCCCTGGTTACTCCTTCATCCTGCTGGCTGGAAGGCACGCCTTTGCTTGCTGCTCTTAGAGAACACGCTGCAGAAGTTTCTTCCTTTTCCATCTCCTCCCTGGGCCTTGAAAACACCGCGACTGGCTTGGGGGCTGCAGCTTTCTCAGCCTCTCTGCAGCCCATGGATGGTAAGAGTCTCTAAGCTCCAAGTCGCTACTGGCTCTGTGAGGTCAGAATCCCAGGGGCTGGGGTGGGGACCGCTGCTTTGCGGGGCTGGCGGTGACTCTCAAAGATCAGTGGTCAGCTCCTCTTGCAGCCACAGCCATTGTCCTTTGCAGACGTGGGTCCCAGGGCTGCTTTATTTCTCTTTTCTCTGCCCACACTCTACATTCACTCTGTATGATGGTGCCTTTCCTCTAGCAATCTGGGGCAGTTAGGGGCAAAGGCCTCAGCCTTCATCTCATATTCTTCTTCTTCTTCTTTTTTTTTAAAGGCAGAGTTCTTGAGGTAGAAGCAGAGAGACACACAGAGAGAGGTCTTCCATTCTGCTGGTTCACTCCCCAATGGCCACAATGGCCAGATCTGCGCCCATCCGAAGCCAGGAGCCAGGAGCCTCTTCCAAGTCTCCCACGCAGGTGCAGGGGCCCAAGCACTTGGACCGTCCTCTGCTGCTTTCCCAGGCACATCAGCAGGGAGCTGGATCAGAAGTGGAGCAGCGGGGACTCGAACCGGGATGCTGGCACTGCAGGCAGCGGCTCCACCAGCTAAACCACAGCCCCATCATCTTCCTATTTCTCTAAGACAGAGCAAAATGCTAATAATAGGTGAGAGAGCCACACCCTTAGCTTGGTTTTTAACCTGATTTTACCTGGGCAGTACATCTGAGATTTTTTCCCTTGGCCACTCAAAGCCTTAGTCCTCTATCTCACCATTTTGCATTGCTGTTATTTCTAGCTGTTCTCTGTTCCTTTCATTACTCTGCCAGTCGAATCAATTATGTTTTCTGTTCGTCTCATCTTTGGACCATCTCAGAACCAGCAGTAACCAGCACATACAAACAGCAGTCTTTTCTAACCACGTCTCCTCATCGTCCAGAAGCAAATGGCCCCAAGTCATTGCAGGCTGGTCTTATAAATAGTTTACAAGAGGCAGGGGCTCAGCACGCAGTTAAGATTTCCATGTCCCACGTGGGAGTGCCTGGGTTTGGTTCCTGGCTCCGGCTCCTAACTCCAGCTCCCTGCTACTGCAGACCCCGGGAGGCAGCTGCAAAGGCTCAAGTCCTTGGCTCCCTGCCACCCCCATGGGAGACCTGGATTGAGTTCAAGCCTCCCGGTTTCAGCCTGGTCCAGCTGGAATCCAGGCTGATTCCAGGAGGGAATCAGCAGATGGGAATTTGCTTGTCCTCTCTCTCTTTCTCTCCCATACCTCAAAAGTTATTTAATTTCCAAACATGAGTATTTCACGGATAGGTGATGGGAGCTGCCAGTTTTCTGGTCTGTATTCTGTTTCCTTGCTGCTGTTTTCCTGCCAGTACCATACACCTTAGTTTTCTGCCACAGTATCATCCACTTCTACTACCCAATGCATTATGGAACAAACCAGAACATATCATGGTCGCTGTCTTAGCCCCGTTTCCTCTTTCCACCATAGAATACCTGAGACTGGATGATTCATGGCAAATACAAGTTTAGGGATGGGAGTTGTGACACAGCAGGTTGAGCCACTGCTTGAGATGTTGACATCCCAGATCAGAGCAACGGATCAGCTTCTGATCCAGCTCCCTGCTAATGCACCTAGGAAGGCAACAGAAGACGGCCCAAGTGCTTGGGCCTCGGCAATCCACGTGGAAGACCAGGAGGGAGAGCCTGGCTCCTGGTTTCAGCCTGACCCAGCCCTGGGGTGGGTGTTGCAGCCATTTGGAACCAGTGGGAGGAAGATTCTCTCTCTCTCTCTCTCCCCTCCCCCTCTCTCCAAGTAGATGAAAATAAGTAAGTACACATTAAAAAATAGAACAGAGATTTGCCTGGGCTCGGGGTTCTGGAGGCCTTGTGAGGGCTTTGTGCTGCCTCCACTCTCAGCAGGAAGACTAAAGCAGAGGAAGACGGAGCACACAAGGGCAGCCCCCTGCTCCCAAGGTAACTAACCCAGCCCCGCGAGAGGAAGACCTCGCTCACTCCCGCCAGAGCTCCCCCCCCCCCAGCCCTGGGAGATCATCCTGAGTGTCCCAGATGCCTCGGAAGCTCCCCCAACACACACACACACACACACCCCTCAACACTGCAGCATGTGGCATCCAATCTCAGCTGCGTGTTGGGGCGACGCCACGTTCAAACCACAGCAAGTGCAGAGTAATCCCTCAGCCGGCGGCTTCACAGAAGTTGCTTGCTGGCTCACGCTCTTGATGGCATAGAGAATATATACTTTAAGGAGACCCCTGAAAGTTAGCAATAGTTATCTCTGCTTCCACAATGAGCATTTGTCCCTTTTTACCCAGAAGAAAACTCCAAATGCTGAGGTCACCGGGGGATTCCATTGTTTGAGGGGGACGGTTCTGAACAATTCAACTAATTCGTCCTCAAGAATCCACAGTCTGCAAGCAAGCCTGCAGGACCACAGAACTGTGGGGTGGGTGTTTGTCATAGGGTTAGGATGCCACGCACGACACCAGCAGCCCGCCCTGGAGACCCGAGTGTGAATCCTGACTCTGCTTCTGATCCAGTTGCCTGCTCCTCGCACGCTGGGAGGCCACAAGTGATGGCTTAGGCTGCTGAGTCCCTGCCACCCTCATGACAGACATGGATGGAGTCCTCAGCTTCGGTCTTGGGCCCAGCCCAGCCTCAGCTTTGCAGGCACTGGAGAGAGAAGCAGCAGATGGAGGTCTCTGACTCTGTCTGTGTATATCTCTCTGGGTCTCTTTCTCTGTCTGCAAAATCAATAAATATTTTGAAAATGATTGCAATGCTTGTGTGGGCCCTTCTGCACCCTGGAATGGTCTTCACAGATTCCCAGAATATCCTTGGGTCTCTCCCTCTTATGATTGCCCGCACGGCCATTGAATAATTTTTTAAAGATTTATTTATTCATTTTAAAGGCAGAGAAAGAAAGAGAGAGAAAGAGAGAGAGAGAGAGAGAGAGAGAGAGAGATCTTTCATCCACTGATTCATGACCAAATGGCCCCAACAGACAGGATTGGTCCAGGCTAAGCCCGAGAGCCCCAAATTCCCTCCGGGTCTCCCACATGGGTGGCAGGGTCCTGAGTACATGGGCCGCCTTCTACTGCCTTCCCAGGAGCATTAACAAGGAACTGAATTGGAAGTGGAGCAGCTGGGAGTTGGCAGCTTAGCTCACTGCGCCACAACTACTATTGGGCAATTTCAGCATCTGGATACCGTCTGTTATTTTAAAATCTATTGACGTGTTTTCTCTGTGGCACTCCTCTTTCCATCCTTTCCTTAGACAGCCTGAGGCTTATCTGCCTGTAGGGAGGAAGAGAGGCAGAGATAGAGATGGGTAAAATCAGGGGGCAAAGCAGGTTGTTCAGCTTCCGATGCGGATGTGGGATGTTTAGATCTCCCCTCAATTTTCTAACTATGTGGATACCACTCGGTCGGGTTCCCATCGTACTTTATTTCCAACACCTTCCCCTGGACCACCCTGTTTCCTGCATAGTTAGAGATGATGGAAATCACGGTCAAGATCAAGGTTGTGGCCAATCCATCAGATCAACACTCCTTTATGAACAGGTTTTTCTTTAAAGTGCATCTACTTTGTAAGCTTGGAGAACAGGGACCAGAAAGCTTGGGGGGTTGACGGAAGACCTGGCAACAAGGACACAATCAGGAAATGTGTTTCCAATGAGCCCTGCACTGAGTGAAGAGGGAGGAGAACGAGCCCCTGGGGATCCCAGCACTCCAAATCAGTGACGGCAAGCCACATGGGAGCCTTCGCCCTGCAGGTCAGCGCTTCTGTCCTCTCCACGGCTCAAGGGGAAGCAGAGCCGCTGACCACAAGGCCCAATGTCCCACGTGGGGGCCTTACAGGCCCCGTCCTGCCAGGACCAGCCATCCAGCCCTCTGCACAGGCAGCAAGAAGCCCCGTGCCCTGGAGCTCCTGTCGTGGGATGAGGGGACACGGCAGGAACTTGGAGAAGGCGGTGCCTTCTACTGGAAGAAGTCAATGGGGAGCTCCCTAGAAGACGGGGTGACTGGGTTGAGCCTTGATGGATGAGTCATCAAGTCGGGTGAGACCTGGGGGGACAGCAGCCATCCCAGGAGCCCTGCACACCACTCAGGTCCCAGATGTTGGCATGATGCCAGCAGGACTCTGATCCAATAAGCTTGGGTAGGGGTCAGCCTTGTGGCACAGTAGGCTCCTGCTTGCCACAGCCCAGATGAGTGCCAGTTATGGTCCAGCTTCCTGCCAATGTACTTGACGCATTGAGGACGGTGAATGATGGCTCAAGTCCTGGGGGCCCTTCCACCCACGTGGGAGACCCAGATGAAGCTCCTGGCCCCTGTCCAACAGCCTGGCCCAGCCCTGGCTGTTGCAGGCATTTGGGGAGTGAAGCAATTGATGGACAAGCTCATTCTTTTGGTGTCCCTGTTTCTCTCTCTCTCTCTCTCTCTCTCTCTCTGGTACTCTACTTTTCAAATAAATAAATCTTTCTTTAACAAAAGTAAGTTTGGATAGAGCTGTATGCTATCACCCTCCCTTGGAAGCATTTACAAAAGAAGGGACCCAAACCCACTCCTGCTGCTCTTAGAGAGGTTGGAAAAAGTCAGCAGCTAGAGATGACATGAAGTCACCCGGAGAAAAGTGGCAGGGAGCTGTGTCCCCACTCCAGCTCCAACAGGGAGGGAAGGGCAGGTGCCCAGCTCTCCTGGGGCTGTGCTGTTAAGGTGGGCCCAGGTCTCAGTGCTCCTCCAGGGCACAGGCAGGAGCCAGCACCTTAGAACGGGACTCAAGGGCCCTCCTCGGGAGACAGGAGGGAAGTCACTCTCAGGTCTATTCCAGGCAACATAAGGAAGAGAGGCCAGCAGAAGCAGAGAAGGTGAGAGGCCGAAGGGAGACTGGAGAGAGGGGAGAGGGCACAGGAGAGAGGCTGCTGGGAGCAGGCGGGGTCAGGTGGACAGGTCCCAAGGGGAGAGGGGGAGGGAGGGAGAGAGGGAGGGGGAGGGGGAGGGGGAGACCAGGGTGTGGGAAGAGAGTGAGCAGGAACTAAGCCCCAGGCCTGGCTTCCTGCTGTTCTTTGCCTTTTATCTTCACTTCCCCTTGTCACTGGGGCAGGGCAGACTGTGCCCAAACGCCCCTGTGACCCCCACCTGATGGCGTTCTCTGCAGGGAGCTGGCAGAGGCACCATGCCTGGGGCCCTCAGGCCGGGACAGCTCTGGCTCCAGGCTCATTCCAGGGGCTGAAGCACAATAGGGTGGAGTCACGGTTGCTGCCAGTGTCACCTGCACCCACGTCCCTCTCTTCCCTAGCTCGTTACCTCCCTCAAAAGCTGCCTGCACTCACACCCTGGTCTCCTGCCCATGTCCACCCAGGAGTCAAGGCCACTTCCTCCCTCCCTGGTCTCCAGAGGGACTCTAACTTGCCTTCTTCCCAGCCCTGTGGAGTGTCACTAACCCACAGCACCATCCTCCGGGAAAAGGCAGAGCCACGCGGCCCCACCTGCCAGTCCACAGCTCCCTCCCACCCAAGCAAGAGGCCCGGTCTCCTCTCAGGGGATCTCCAGTCCCGGTGTCCTGGTGTGGCAGCCCCAGGCCCTGGCAGTGCGGCTCAAGGGCGGTGCTGCTTCCTGCCCGGCTGCTACGGAGACATGAGCAGATGTTTGGCAGATGTTCAATCCTCTCCCATCAGCCAACAACAACACAGCTCAGAGACAAAGCGGGGGAGGAGGAAGGGAGGAGATTTGCCCAGCAGCTGGGGACGGCCATCGGAGACCCGGGCTCCGGCCCCTCTGGGCTGGGGCGGGGCAGGAGGGGAACCAGTGTGTGATTCGTATGCCATGAGCTAGAGCCCGGGACGCGCAGTGCCAGGGTTCCAGGGAGGAGCCCTGATGGCCCCGGGCAGCCTGCTGTGTTCAGGTCTCAGGATACAGCCTACAGCCGAGTGCCAGGCAGCCTGGCTCCCCCGGGGGAGACCTGGGGAAGCCATGGGAACCTGGGTGTTCCCTTGGGTGGGCCTGGCTGACATGTGGCCCATGGTGCCCTCCTGGACACATGGGGGCATCTTGCACTGAGACCCGCTCAGCTCATGGTCAGAGCTGCTGTATGAGACAGAGCCCTTGTGTTGTGCACCAAACCAGGGAGCCCCTGAGGTCCCGGGTAAGCAGGGGCTGCTTCAGGGGTCCCCAGGAAACCGGGTGCCACTTTATTTTTCTTGGCATTTGCTAAACTATCAGCTGACAGATGCAGATGGTAGTTAATGAAGGCAAGCCATGGGCCAGCCTGGCACACGCTGTGCCTGACACCCCAGAACCCACTCATCTTGAAGCTGCAAGTGAGAAGCCTCAGGCCAGTGCCCACCCCCCATTTCCCAGCCTCCCTGCCCCCGGTGGGCCCCTTTACCTCTCCACTTCCACGAGCTCCCTTTGTTCAGACTGCACGAGTCCCTGAGCTCACACAGCGTCTGTCTGCCTGTGTCTGGCTTATTCCTCTTAGCATGACGTCCTCAGCTTGGTCCAAGCTGATGCAAATGCCTGCTGTCCCGCCACAGACTGACGGCAGGGGTGGCTCTCGGTCCTTCTCCACGGCCCCATCCGCGGCTCCCTGCCACCCCAGAGGGTCCCCTCACACCTCCCAGCGCTGCCTCCTCCTCTTCCCTGCTGGTGGGGTTCTCCCAAGGATGGAGAAGAAAGCACTAGCAATTGTGGATGTGAGCCAAGCCCTGTGATGGACATGGAAGCTAAAGTGATGAAACTCATGTATGTACCCGGGCAGCAGCCCCATTTCAGGGGCTTTTATGGTGATGGGGAGGAGAAGATTTACAAATTGGAATGTGCAATGCAAGTGAAGTGGAGAGACGCGCACTAGGGACCCAAGTAGTAAAGCAAAGTCTTAGGGTTGTGAGCCAGGTCTACACTGGACGTGGAGTGCTTACTTACATAATCCCACTTGGTCTTTACAGCCAGCCTACGAGATGGGCAGCATCTGAGTGCTTTTCTCTGCTGGCCTATGAGTGAATGAGGCGCTAGCAGGTGTGATGGTCTCGCAAGGGCAGCGATGCACGTCCACACCGCGGGGTCTGACTCCCGACCTCCGCCTGCCTCTCTCTCTCATGGATCATCCCACATCAGTTACTCTTCTCAACAGCCCCGGGGGGAAGCTCTGAGCCCGGACAGAAAACAGGGGCTGGACGAGGACAGGGGACTCAGCCGAGGCTGGTCAGGAGCACAAAGGCCACTTCGGGTCTTGCAGGCTCAGGGTACCACTGCCCCGGGAGAATGCCGGCCCCAACACTCTTTTTATTAAAAAATAATAATAATAATAATAATGCCCTGACCACAGTACCTTTACAGTTTTTCTCCTCTAAACCGGAAGCTCCTGTTTTATTTTCAAAATTTTATTTCATTTTATTTGTTAAGCTTTTTATTAATATAAAGGGACCAGATTTCATTTATATAATTCTAGGAAGATAACCATATTTCCTTCTCCCCTCCCTCCACCAACCGCCTTCCTTCCTGCTTCCTTTTTTTTCTTTAATTTTTGCAAAAATGTAATTTCAACCTGCTCTATAATCACAGGCTTAACGCACCTCCAACAATACTGTTCAACAAATAATTAAGGCTCAACCCTTGAGTGACAGCAAGCGTTGATTTGCTGGTGTTGATAACACTGACACCTTGTGGCCATTTAGCAGAATTGCAACATCCGAACGTCAGGCAAGAAACACCTTCCCCTTCCAGACTTCAAAACCTGCAGGAATTGTAGTCACCCGGTTCCCCTCTCCCAGTCCTTGGAGGATTTTCAGGACAATCAGCCCCGACCTGCTCCCAGGGGACGGGCACACACCTCCAACCTGAGCGTCCACCACCACGGCTTCTCCTGGTCTTGCATCTACCAGTTCCTGGAGTGAGCCCAAGCCCTGCGGACACCGCCTTCCACCAGAGCCTCTCTCCTACACTTGCTAAAGCAAAATCGCGCCACTCTCCTCCTCGGAGTCTTTCCAAGGCTGCCCATCACACTCGAGGCAAAGCTCAAGTTCAACACCGTGACACACGTATCACTGGACAGCAGCCAAAGAAGAGGAGCTCTGTCCACAGCACGGGCTCCCTGCGGGGTTGGACGTTAACTCTGAAGTTGCTGGCCTGCAGGGAAGTGCAGGGGTCACCAGGGAGGAGCTACAGGGGGCACCTGGGGCCTTGCTATCTGTCAACCAGTATTGTGACAGCCAGCACTGCCTGTTGGGTGAAGCGGTGACAATTGGCTCTGCACACAGCCCATTCTGAGCTTGCCTATCCCTGCACCCCGGGGACATGATCGAGGCCTTGGCAGATTCACCTCCTATGCCTGGCAGGCTCAGGCCTTTGCCAGCTCAGGGGCCAGGGGTGGGCCGCCCTCTCCGCTCCCCCTCCTGCTTCCGCCAGCCCTGTGTACCTCACCCTGCTCTTCTTCTCCCCTCTCGCCCACTTCCCAGGTCCTGGCTCCTCACTGTCTCCACCACCCCAGCAAGAGCACCAGCCCCAGGAAACCGTGGAGACCCCTGGATGAAAGTGAACCACAGAGCCGGAAGAGCCAGCTGCCCGAGACTCAAGACAAAGCCACGCAGCCCTCGCAGTAGAAACCCCAGCGCCTGGAACGGTCTCCACAATCTGTGACTGCGCACACCCCCTGCAGATTCTGAGCATTCGCCACACACACACATGCACACAGAGACCACACACGTACACACGCACCACACATGCACACACAGCACATGCACACACATGCGTGTACACAGAGACCACACATGCACACACACCACATGCACACGTACACAGAGACCACACACCACACATACCACATGCACACACATGCGTGTACACAGAGACCACACATGCACGCGCACCACACATGTACATGTACACACACATGCATAGAGACCACATACATACACACACCACATATGCACTCACACCACATGCACACCATGTACACAGAGACCACACATGCACTCACACCACATGCACACACATGCATGTACACAGAGACCACACACACACCATACATGCACACACACCACATGCACAGAGACCATACATGCACACACAGCACACGTGCACACACCTCACACATGTACACACACACATGCACACACAGCACACATGCACACACAGCGCATGTGCACACACCTCACACATGCACACACAGCACACGTGCACACACAGCACACGTGCACACACAGCACACATGCACACCATATGTGCATGTTCTTATGATCAATTTTACATGTGCCTATTAGGTTAAAATCTTAAGCATATAAAATAATACTTTGAATAGTATGTGCACGCATGTTAATGCATTGTAAAGTATAAAACAATGATGTCAGCACAGGGTCTAAGGTTTTCCCATGTCTCAACGGGGCCATCCCAGGGGTCCCTGCTGAGGTGCTGGGTGCCACTCTGCACACAGGTCCACACCTCCCAGGATTCTAGGTTTCCATCAAAGCGCAGCCTGGAGACTCAGATCAGCCCATTAACCTACCTGGAACCCGTCTTACGCACCACACATTCTAACCTCTATGGGGCCAAAAAAGAAAGACGAAAGAGAGCCCATGATGGCATCCCCTGCAAATGGCAAAGAAAGATCTGGAAGGTCGGAGCCGGTGGCAATCAGTGGCAGATTTCCCCAGGGGACACGGAGCAGTGTCCAGAGATTTGGACGGGCAAGTGGGGGAGCGAGTCTATCCCCCACTGGGTGCAGTCTCGGGATGCCAACAAACATCTTTTTTTTAAGATTTATTTATTTTCAAAGTCAGAGTGATGGAGTGGGGGCAGGGGAGAGAGAAAGAGAGAGAGAGAGAGAGAGAGAGAGAGAGAGAGAGAGAGAGAGGTCTTCCATCTGCTGGTTCACTTCCCAGATGGCCGCAATGGCCAGGGCTGGGCCAGGCTGAAGCCAGGAGCCAGGAGCTTCTTCTGGGTCTCCCACGTGGGTGCAGGGGCCCAAGGACCTGGGCCATCTTCCACTGCTTGGCCAGGCCATTTAGTAGGGAGTTGGATCCGAAGCGGAGCGGCTGGGACTCAAACCGGCACCCACATGGGATGCCAGCGTCACAAGAGGTGGCTTTATCTGCTATGCCACAGTGACAAATATCTTACAATGCACAGGACATCCTCACAACTGGAATTAGCTAGATTAAAAAAAAAAAAGCCGCAATCAGGAGTCCGGGGCCTAGAGGAAAGCTGGAGAACCAGACACGGTCCTGGCCCAGATCTGCTGCTGGTGCCCTGAGACCTGGCCCAACTCACGCCCCTTCTCCTCACTCCTCACCTCCTCTGAAAAGGGAGGTCCCCACCTATTTGTCCATTCAGCGTGGATGTCTCAGAAGACACGAGGCAGCAGGTGAGACTATGGGAATAAGCATTAGGGCACTGGCGCTGTGGCAGAGGGTTTAGCTGCTGCTTGAATACCCGCACCCCAAATCGGAACGCCATAATCCGTTACCTGAACTGTGCTCCAAACCGTGAGCCAAGGCTCCCTGGAGATGAGTGCGCGCACCTGTGTGTCGTGCAGCCCTACTCCAGGATGGTCCCGCGAGAAGGCTGCACATGGGCTGTGCCACGGTTCTCCAGGGGATTCTGATGTACCGCCAGGAAAACCGGCTCCTTCCTCCACCTGCCCGTGCAGCAGGCCTCCGGCTGGGCCGCACACCAGAACCAGCGCCCAGCGCCACACCCCACATTCCCGCATCTCCGGATCTCTGGGCTGGGACTCAGGCATCAGCAGTTGTCAGGGTTCCCCCAGCACAGATCCCAGGAACGGGCAATGGCGGAGCAGTCGCTGCTCCTGGTTAAAACACACACGCATCATTGAGCACCTGTGTTTGTTTCTGAATCAGCCTCCCTGCCCTCCTGTGCCCACAAGACTGGGTAGGATACCTCCCACATCATAGGCTCTCGAGGACGAACGAGCACTTGGGCAGATAGATGGAAGAGTTTTTATTTCATTTCCTCTGCCAGGAGCTTCATGGGGGCCACACCTGATAGACCAAGTTTCAAAGAGAAGACAGAGATGGAAGGATTCTGTAGCTTGAAAATCAGTACAAAACCACAGGTTCCTGGCCAGGGGCAGAAACCTGACTACGTTTCCCAGAGCAGTTCTGTTGTGTGTCCCAGGCACCTGCGGCTGTGTCCATAATCCTAACACAGCTTTGTTGCAATAGAGTGATCAGAGCTCTCTGCCTCACTTAAAGATACCTCGAGGCACGGCCAAGCCTGTTTATTTCCATTAAAGCTAAGTGTGACGCGAGCAGGGCCCGAGAGAACACGCGTGTGCCTGGTGTGTTACTGTGTGGTGAGGCCCATGGTCTGCTCCATGGCCCGCGTGTCCTCGGCTGGTGGCTGGGGCAGATCCAGCATGGTGGACGAGGCATTCCTGGGGTTCCCGGTCACCAGCATCCAGTGGTTCTTCGGTTTTTCCACTCTGTGCGAATCCAGGTACGTGTGAGCCACGACCTCGGCCTCCCTTCCAAAGTAGGTGCTGGAGTGGGAGAGTGAATTCTGGTTGGAAACCGAGTGCGGCATCCAGCAACACCTAATGAGGCAGAGAGCTGGGGGAGGGGGAAATCGCACCTGCTCTGGGCAGAGAACAGGTGGGGGGAGAGGGGGAGGGCTTCTCATGATTGACTTGCGATAAAGAGGGGGACTCTGGGAGTTAAGACGCCATGTCCCCCATCAGGGTACCTGGCTGCACACGCAGCTTCAGCTCCCTGCTTATGCAGACCCTGGGAGGCAGCAGAGGTGGCTCAGGTACTGGGCTCCCTGCCACCCACGGGGGAGACCTGGAGGGAGTTTCTGGCTCTCAACTAGGGCCCAGCTGAGTCCTGGCTGTTGCAGGCATTGGACGAGTGAACCAACAAAGGGAAATGCTCTCTCTCTCTCTCTCTGCCTCTCAAATAAACAGATGAATAGGGCTCCAATAGGATTTTTCTCACTGTAAATATTCCATGTAACAATATTTCATCATTCAAGGACTTTTTTTGGATGTCTGGCCATATTCTTTAAATTGAATCCCTTTGGAGCCAGAGCCGTGGCATGGTGGGTTAAGCCGCCGTGTGCAGCCCCAGCATCCCATAGGGGTTCCAGTCCGAGTCCTGGCTGCTCTACTTCCAATCCAGCTCCCTACTAATGGGCTGGGAAAAGCAGTGGAAGATGGCCTAAGGCTTCGGTCCCTGCTGCCCACATTGGAGCCCTGGAAGAAGCTCCTGGCTCCTGGCTTTGGCCTGGCCCAGCCCTGGCCATTGCGGCCATCTGGGAATGAACCAGCAGATGGGAGATCTCTCTCTCTCTCTCTGTCTCTCCCTTTCTCTGTAACTCTGCCTTTCAAATAAATAAATCAATCTTTTTCTTTTTAATCAAATTCCTGGAATGGGCATCGTGGTACAGCAAGTTTGGGATGTTTGCGTCCCATATCAGAGCGCCAGTTCAAGTCCCAGCTACTCCATTTCCGATCCAGCTTCCTGCTCATGCACCTGCAAAGGCAGTGGAAAATGGTTCAAGTACTTGGGCTCCTGCCACCCACATGGTAGATCCGGATGGAGTTCCTGGCTCCTGCCTGGCCCAGTCCCAGCTGTTATGGGCATTTGGGGAGTGAACCAGCAGACAGAAGATCCTCTCTCCCTCATTCTTTCTCTCTCTGCCTCCCTCTCACTCTGCCTTTCAGATAAATAAATCAATACATCTTTAAACCAATAAGCGAATAAAGTGAACTCTGCATCTTACGCCCACAGCTCGTTCCCAGCCCTGTCCCCGCTCCGCGATGCCCTACCTTAAAAACAGATGCCGGTGGGCGGCCAGAGCCCGGTTGGTGTGGCGGTGAATGATGAGGATCCTTGTGTTGGCCTTCGGATAAAGGGAACTGCGGTCAGTCTCTGACCTAAGGCCTGCCGCTCCCTAAAGGCAAAACTTGGGAAACACACTTTACATTCATTCCCATTTATAAAGGGGAAGGAGCCGGAGGGAGGTGCTTACAGGGGCACACCCAACCTTCCTGGGAAATGCAAAAACTTCAAAATACCCCTGTCTACATATTTCTCATAAGACACATTTTCTAAGAAGTGTTTGAAGACCCCTCAGGTGCAAAAACTGATAAACTTTTAATTCCACTGCCCAGGAATGTTGTGAAGTCTCCCTCTGTGTGTGTGTGTATGTATAGGCACAATTAAAAATGTCCTCCAAGCTATGAGAAAGAACCATATGCCACCAGCACCCTCCGGCAGGGCTCGTGAGCAGGTCCTCTGGGAGTGGCAGATCCAGGGTGATGGACAGGGAGTGGTGGCCGTGGGAGGCCAGCTCAGCCAGCCAGCTCTGTGACTCCTGTCAATCCCACGCCGGCCCGGTGACTTCCTCCCACAAGCCCTCACTCTCCACCTGCTTGAGCCCTCAGGAACTGCCAAGCCCCTTGCTGGAGAGGGAGCAAGTCCCGTCCTGTGCTTTTGCCCAACAGGTTGACCCAGAAGAGGCCGGGGTTCTGATAAACGCCCCCTAGTGGGGGCCAGTGCTTTAACATAACAGGTAAAAGCCACTGCCTGCGGTGCAGTGTCAGAACCCCACATGAGCGCCGGTTCAAGTCCCGGCTGCTCCACTTCCGATCCAGCTCTCTGCTGTGGCCTAGGAAAGCAGTAGAAGATGGCCCAAGTGCCTGGGCCTCTGCACCCGCATGGGAGACCCAGAGGAAGCTCCTGAGAGGCCTGAATGAAAACCGTGTGCGCACAAGCAGTGTGGCAGCCATTCTGACCCCTCTGGCAGGGGTGACAAGCTGATGTCAGAGGCTGGGTGATTCTCACCTGCACCCAGAGGAGGGAACACACCTGCGGCCTGTGAGCTACGAGAAACCCCCATTGGACAGGTGTGGTAAGCGGCGTGCTCTCCACAGGCTCAGCACCCGCGTCCTCCCGAGGCTGTGCTCACCGGGATGGGGAAGCCCTCGTACTCCAGGCGCAGCTGGGGGTCCAGGAAGGTGGCCTGCCAGCAGTTCAGGTGCGAGACGTCATCGGTCAGTGTCACCTCCTGCAGCCAGGACCTCTTGGATGACTTCAGAAGGGTCCTGTGGTCACTTGATAAATACAACTGGAAATGACAGCGCTCGGGTGAACTGAGCCCCAGCCACTCCAAGGCCTGGGGAAATACGCGGTACTTCCAGAAACTCAGGGAAAATTAGATTAAAAACCAAGTTTACTTTGGTACAAAAAAATGTTGAAAGGGGTCTTCCAAAAGTTCATGGAAATTGGGTATTACTGAAAGCTACGCATGGGTTTCAAACTTTTTACACCAAAATAAGCATCTTTTAATTCTGCTTCTCCACAAATTTTTTGAAGTATATCAACTCTCTATATTTTTAATCAAATTAGAATAGTTTTGATTATGCTATGTAATATGATTAATGAAGCAGTAGGTGGTTATTCTTATCTATCCTACCTAAGAGTACAAAATGGCACCATTACAAATAATGTTGATATGTGTGTCAATTCTTTTACATATATCCTCATCCATAAAATTCCTTGACTCAGCAATTCTATGCCAAATAAGATCTGTCATCAGGATAGAGTCTCTAACGCCTGGCAAATAGGATTCTGCCATGCGTTCACTGAACGTTCCTCTCACAAAGAACCTTGAGAAACACATAACCTATCTGGATACTCGCTGTGATCACACGCTACGTTTTTTAAAATAATATAGAGAAGGCCGGCGCCGCGGCTCACTAGGCTAATCCTCCACCTTGCGGCACCGGCACACCGGATTCTAGTCCCAATTGGGGTGCCGGATTCTGTTCTGGTTGCCCCTCTTCCAGGCCAGCTCTCTGCTGTGGCCAGGGAGTGCAGTGGAGGATGACCCAAGTGCTTGGGCCCTGCACCCCATGGGAGACCAGGAGAAGCACCTGGCTCCTGCCATCGGATCAGCGTGGCGCACCGGCCACGGCGGCCATTGGAGGGTGAACCAAAGGCAAAGGAAGACCTTTCTCTCTGTCTCTCTCACTGTCCACTTTGCCTGTAAAAATAAATAAATAAATAAATAAATAAATAAATAAATAAAAATATAGAGAAAGACAAATGCGCAGTAAGGGAAAATGTTAGCAGAGCGATCAACTCCAGAAAACACAATGGCCATTCACTTCCTTCTTTCAATGATTCAGTATTGGCATTTCTTTTTTAGGATTTATTTTATTTATTTGAAAGGCAGAGTGGCAGAGAGACAGAATGAGAAAGAGATCTTCTACCCGCTGGTTCGCTCCCCAAATGGCCACAGCAGCTGGGGCTGGGTCAGGCAGAAGCCAGGAACCAGGAACTCCATCCAGGTTTCCCAGTTGGCTGGCAAGGGCTCAGGTACTCTGGCCATCACCTGCTGCCTTCCCAGGTGTGGTGGCAGGAAGCTGGATGGGAAACAGAGCAGCTGGAATGGGAGCTAGCGCTCGGATATGGAATGCTGGTGTCACAAGCTGCGGCTTAACCGGCCACTCCCCAGTGCTGGCCCCTTGGTGCTGCATTTACAGTCAGGCTGTGGCTCGCCATCATGAGCTGTCACAGTTCCACTTGCAAACTACATCATGCAGTAAGGGAACCTTCAAGTCAACGAAAAATGGTATGCAGAGAACTTACTGGTGGAGGGCCGGGGGCAGCATCACTGACCTGCTATGTGCCTCAGTGTCCCCGTCAGGACAACAGAGACAAAGTAGTCCCCAGCCAATAGAACTGGTGAGAGGTCTATGGGAGTCGCATGTGTGGAGCCTGAACA
The DNA here is from genome assembly GCF_051225735.1 of Oryctolagus cuniculus. NCBI lineage: Eukaryota > Metazoa > Chordata > Mammalia > Lagomorpha > Leporidae > Oryctolagus > Oryctolagus cuniculus. The sequence continues at coordinate 103,820,829 of NC_142878.1, forward strand.
ACACTGCGTTGTTCTGTAAAAAGGGTCTTCATGGGGCCGGTGATGTGGTGCAGAGGGTTAAAGCTCCAATCTGCAGTGCCAGCATCCCATGTGGGCACCGGTTCAAGCCCCAGCTGCTCCATTTCGGATCCAGCTCTCTGCTATGACCTGGGAAAGCAGTGGAAGATGGCCCAAGTGCTTGGGTCCCTGCACACATGTGGAAGACCCAGAAGAAGCTTCTGGCTCCTGACTTCAGATCAGTGCAGCTCCCACCGTTGCAGTCATTTGGAAAATAAACCAGCAGAATGAAAGACCTCTCTCTCTCTCTCTGGCTCTACCTCTCTCTATAAATGTGTCTTTCAAATAAATAAAATAATTATTTAAAAAAAGAAGGGTCTTCATAGCATTGCATTCATGGACAATGATCACTGGCTTTTAGTTTCCCCACATATTTAAGCACCCTCAAAGTAAGTAGCTGAGAGACTTCCCATTTTATAGATGAGAAACAGACTCAAAAAGGTTAAATAATTTGTTCAAATTTCCATCCCATGGGTATGCATCTGGAATTCAAACCCAAATTTAGGGGCCGGCACTGTGGTGCAGTAGGTTAATCCTCCGCCTGCAGCACTGGCATCCCATATGGGCACTGGTTCTAGTCCCAGTTGCTCCACTTCTGATCCAGCTCCCTGCTAGTGCACCTGGGAAAGTAGTTGATGGCCCAAGTGCTTGGGCCCCTGCCACTCATATGGGAGACCCAGATGGAGTTCCAGGATCCTGGCTTCAGCCTGGCCCAGTCCTGGTTATTGCAGCCATTTGGGAAGTGAACCAGCAGACAGATCTTTCTCTCTCTCTCTCTCTCTCTCTCTCTCTCTCTCTATCACTCTTTCAAAATAAAAAAATCTTTTAAAAAAAAAAAAATACATGGAACAGGGGCCGGTGGCGTAGCAGGTAGAGCCGCAGCCTGCAGTGCCAGCATCTCATATGGGCACCGGTTTGAGATCCAGCTGCTCCACTTCCGATCCAGCTCTCTCCTATGGCCTGGTAAAGCAGCAGAAGATGGCCCAAGTGCTTGGGCCCCTGCACCTGCGTGGGAGACCTAAAAGAAGCTCCTGGCTCCTGGCTTCGGATCAGCACAGCTCCAGCCATTGCGGCCAATTGGGGAGTGAACCAGCAGATGGAAGACCTTTCTCTCTCTCTCTCTCTCTCTCTCTCTTTCTCTAACTCTCTCTGCCTCTCCTCTCTCTCTGTGTAACTCTGACTTTCAAATAAATAAATAAATCTTTAAAAAAAAAATTGCCCCCCTCCCTTAGTCTTGAGGTCTTAAGGGTGTATGTTCTATAATTGTCAAAGTGGGGGGGGGGTGATAACTGGCTCACGACTGCCCTGGAAAACCTGGGGCTGAAGCCAGGAAGAAGCCAGGGACGGCACCCAGGTGCACGGAGCTCCTGCCCGCCGCTAGTGGCTGTCATCCCCTTTTTGGAAACCAAAGCAACTGGCCCAACGTGGCCCTGCCGAGTGGCGACTCACCATCGTGTTGTCAAACCCCCCTGCCATCCCGAGGCAGAAGTCCTGCCCGTAGCGAAGGACTTGACCTGCGGCGTCTCCACCTGCGCTGTGAGTGCAGAACAGAAGCAGCGTCAGCCCCGGCGTCAGAATCAGCGCGCAGCTCTGGTTTTCACGCGGGCAATTTTGTTTACCATCAATTTTCTCGACAGTGTGTGTTCACACACCGTGACAGCATGCCTTTAAAATCCCTGCCCTGGGGGCTGGTGCTGTGGCGCAGCGGGTTAAAGCCCTGGCCTGCAGTGCCGGCATCCCATATGGGTGCCGGTTCAAGACCCAGCTGTTCCACTTCTGATCCAGCTCTCTGCTGTGGCCTGGGAAAGCAGTGGAAGATGGTCCAAGTCCTTGGGCCCCTGCACCCGCATGGGAGACCCAGAAGAAGCACCTGGCTCCTGGCTTCAGATTGGCTCAGCTCCGGCCATTGCAGCCATTTGGGGAGTGAACCAGCAGATGGAAGGCCCCTATCTCTCTGTCTCTCCCTCTCTCTGTAACTCTTTCAAATAAGTAAAATAAATCTTTAAAAAAATAATCCCTGCCCTGAACAGGACACGGAGCACCCTCTCTGGGGCAGCCTTTGACTAGAGTGGCTTCAGCCAATGGACAGGAAGCAGTTCCCTTCCAGGACACCAACACCTTCAGAGACAGCTAACGTAGCGCATCTGCAGCCATGCCATAGAGTCTGCCCTTTAGGCCTCCAGGGAACAGGAGTTGTGACCCCTTTCTAGTTATCTTCATGCCAGTCATCTGTATTCAAAAGAAATCTAAGGGGCCAGCGCTGTGGTGTAGCGGGTACAGCCGCCGCCTGCAACACCGGCAATCCATAGGGGCACCGGTTCAAGTCCTGGCTGCTCCACTTCTGATCCAGCTCTCTGCTGTGGCCTGGGAAAGCAGTGGAAGATGGCCTAAGTCCTTGAGCCCCTGCACCCACATGGGACATTGGGAAGAAGCTCCTGGCTTTTAATGGGCCCAGCTCCAGCTGTTGGAACCATTTGGGGAATGAACCAATGGATAGAAGACCTTTCTCTCTGTGTCTCCCTCCCTCTCTCTCTCTCTGTAACTCTACCTCTCAAGTAAATAAAATAAACCTTTTTATTTAAAAAAAATCTAACAGAAGGACTTCAGGCACTGGGGCTGTATGCCTGTAAACATTGCTACACTACATACATTGAAAAGTGAAAGCAACATTTTATTGCATTAATGTATCTGTACCTCTAAGGATTTAATTGTCCATTTTCAAAACTCCCTTGAGCATATTTTTAATGGACAACTCATTTTAAAACAGCAGGTCTCCTCCAATGCCACCTCATATGAAACTGCCTACTATTGTGAGAACATAGCATGGCAAAGCAAAAACCACGAAAACACTCAAATGAGCTCAAAGCATCCCAGGATGATATTTGGAAAACCCGTTTGGCTTCCAGGCAGCAAATTCACTTAATTCTAATACATCTAACACTTATGAATTAAGCATTTTGAATTGTACAGAAATGATCACTACTCTTGCTGTCTAAAGTGAAAAGATTTATAGGGGTCCCTTGACAACACTTCTCCAAGTAAGTGAGTGAGAGAGAAACGTGGGGCACAAATTACCCAGCCCAGGGCACTGTTCCAACCCAAGGGCATTCTTACATTAAAGTGAAATTGGATATTCATGATGAAAACGGGCTGAACGTCAAGGTCACTCTACCTTAGAATAGCAAAGGTGTTCCTGCCTACCGGGGTCCTGGTTTGAGCTGCACTCAGGCCACACGGCACCTCCAGCTCATCACTCAGGTGGGCTCTGATCTCATCTGGGGTCATGCACAGGCTCAGGTCGCCGGCCAGCACCAGCTCGGCTTCCATCTCGGGATGGTCGGGATTGACAAGCATCACGTTGTCACCAAAATGGATGTACCCGTCTTCAGACACGGAGAGCTGCATCTACAATTTTAATGGGAACTTTTCAAACCAACTGTGCAAGTCCTTCTCTTCCTCTCCTCACCTTCTCCCTCTCCCTTTCCCTCTCTCTTTCTGTCTCTCCCACTGTCTCCAATTCTCTGCCTTTCAAATTAATACATCTTTAAAAAAGTTCATTTGAGCAATAAATCTACCACTTAGGGTCACTCTGAAATAAATATTATGTCATTGAAATATTTGCAGAATTGAAAACACAGGACCCGGCCGGCACCGCGGCTCACTAGGCTAATCCTCCACCTTTCGGCGCCGGCACACCGGGTTCTAGTCCCGGTCGGGGCGCCGGTTCTGTCCCGGTTGCCCCTCTTCCAGGCCAGCTCTCTGCTGTGGCCAGGGAGTGCAGTGGAGGATGGCCCAGGTGCTTGGGCCCTGCACCCCATGGGAGACCAGGAGAAGCACCTGGCTCCTGCCATCGGATCAGTGCAGTGCGCCAGCCGCAGCGTGCCGGCCGCGGTGGCCATTGGAGGGTGAACCAACGACAAAAGGAAGACCTTTCTCTCTGTCTCTCTTTCACTGTCCACTCTGCCTGTCAAAAAAAAAAAAAAAGAAAAGAAAAGAAAAGAAAAGAAAGAAAAAAGAAAAAAAAAAAGAAAACATAGGACCCAATGGGTTAAGAGCGGGCTTCTGTATGTTTCTAAAATCTTATAGAATTTTACAGTATGGGGGTTGTAAATTGGCATGGAAATTTAAAGCAGGTTCTTGTTGGTGCACAGCACAAATTAGTTATATATGGGGACGGTAGTTTTTTCATCTTCAGTTGTCTCTGATGCAGCTTATACGAAATAATTGTTGTTCTGTTAACTGAATACCACTCTGTAATTGCAAAAAAAAAAAAAGTTGCAGCTGTTTTGTTGACATTCTGAATGCTTCTAAGTAAATACAATTTTTTTTATTAAAAAAAAAATCTTATAGAATTTTAAACACTGTGGCTTTCAGATTTTAAAAAAGAACTCTATTTTTTATATTTTACTTTATCTTCTAAATGGTGATTCATTTATGGATTTTTTTCCCCCATTTAACATCTATGTGCACTTAATTCACCAGGCCTTTGAAAAGGACGTTAGGGTTAATGCCTTGGCCTGAGGCGCCGGCATCCCATATGGGCGCCGGTTCAAGACACAGCTGCTCCACTTCCGATCCAGCTCTCTGCTATGGCCTGGGAAAGCAGTAGAAGATGGCCCAAGTCCTTGGGCCCCTGCACCCACATGAGAGATCTGGAGGAGGCTCCTGGCTCCTGGCTTTGGATCGGCCCACCTCCGGCCGTTGCAGCATCTGGGGAGTGAACCATCGGATGGAAGACTTCTCTCTCTCTGTCTCTCTCTCTCTCTCTCTCTCTCTGCTTCTCCTCTCTCTATGTGACTCTTCCAAATAAAATAAATAAATCTTAAGAAAAAAAAAAAAAAGCACGTTGGAATTAAAGGACTTAAAGGTACCGGTCTCAGAAGATTCCTCTTGAGCCGTCTGTTTCTCTGGATGAGGAGTTGCCCCTTGGCCCTCTTCTCCAGGAAGTCTTTCATGCGCTCCTGGTGGAAGAGAAGGCAAATGACACCCCGGGCTTCAAGCTCTCGGGCCCGACGTTGAAAAAGTAAAAATTGAGAACAGAAAAGGGAAGTTGAGCAGCACGGGGCTGGCAGCGACTCCGGGAGCATTGCTTTAGTACAGACGGAACACGACCTCCTACTGTCCCCAGAGATTGTCACAGCCAGGCCACCCCCACCCCCACCCCCGCGCCACGCAGACAGGTGCACGCGGGGCCCAAGCGACACCAGCTCGGGACCACACAAGGCAGAGGATCAGACACAGTGAAGGCGACACCCGGGGGCGCACGCGAGGCAGGGCTGGCTGCGGGGTGCACGGAGCAGAGTTCTGCAGCCTCCGGACCGGAAGACCAAGAGCAGAGGGGACCGAGTGGGACTGTAGACGCAGCGGGGGTCCGCAGGCCAAGGGACTGAGAGCCAAGGCACCTGGGCGCGCAGGGAAAGCTGGGATCCCGGGGCGGCAGGTGTGCGCTGGGTCAGGGGGCTGCATGGGTGCAGAGCAGGAGCGGAGGCTGCGCTCAGAGCCCCCCGGGGCGGCCGGGCGGCGCCCTCCGTACCTCCTCCAGGTAGACGTCCTCGTTCCAGTTGCCCATCCGCACTCGGGGGCCGTACAGATTCTGCGCCATGGTCTCCAGCTGCCCAGCGAGCCGGCCTGCCTGGTACAGCGCTGGCGTTAGCGTGCCCTGTCGCCATGGCGACGCCGCGGGGTGGGGTGATTGGTCAGTTCCTCCGGCCGGTGGGCGGTCCGTGCGGCCAGCCTGCCTTCCACCTCTGAGATCCCGGCAAGGCAAGCCTGAGTGAACATCAAAGGGGCAGGCCTCCCTGTCCTACAGGCTCCCCAGAGAGAACAGAAACACTTTCTTTGTCCGAAGAAGAATCAAGAAAGGATTCAAATGAGGCAGCAGGGAGATTTTAAATGGGAGCGGAGCTTGCCTGTAGCCTGTTTTTATAATCAGCAAGCAATTTCCATGCTCGGGGTAGAAATGGGAAAATCAAAACGACACAGCAGAAAGAGGAGGGGAGTTGCTTAAAACCGCATGGCCTTGAAAGTAAGAAACAGATCCTATTGGTGTTTCCAATGTTTCCGAAGTCGTCCGCGTTTTTATGGGCTATGCAGCAGCCCTCCTCCGTCTCCTCGTCACCCCCGAGATTTCCAAGAACTCTTGACAAGGCGGAAATACGCCCTAAGTAACGCATCTTAAACCGGACGAGATGTTATGAGCCAGGACTGACAGTTGCTGTGGGGCATTTGCATATTGAATGGGTTCTGTGAATGGGAAATACCTTCCCTCCCTTCAGCTGCCAGTGTACTAGAGAGAAGATAATTCAGGGGAGTTGTCCTAAGTGCAATGTAGGATGCACCCCTGAAGGGCCCGGGCAGTTTATGGAAGGGTTGGTTTTGTCTTGGAGGACAGTGAGAATGGGCACCTGGTGGCCTTTGGCTGGTCTGGTGGGAGGGGGCGGTCCGGGTTTGGGGAGAGCTTTGGAGCTGAACTCGGGTGGATTCGAGCTGGCACGCTGCAGCCTGGGAGACTAACAGATATTTGCACATACTTGTGACTCCCCAAGCTCTGGCTACAAGTGCACGGAATGAATCGGACAAAGGAGGTGAGGTCAGAAACCACACCACTCCCTGCACTGGATCGAGTAAGAAAATGAGGCTCAAAGAAACTAGAGCTGACCCTACAAGCCTACTGCACACCACCTATGAAAGTATAGCATGCACAATTAAGTGTAATACATAATACTCAATAAGGGTTAAGCAGCCATGTCAGCAGTTTGTGCATTAACTATACTATATTGGTGTTGTCTTCCAGTGTCTTCCTTCTGTTGAATCAAGAATAGTTTATTGTAAGACAGGATAGGCAGGAAGCAGTCTCACAGATCTTGCCTCTTCGGTACATTATTTTCCCTTGTGCCAGGGCCCCCACATGTACAAAGTCCATCGCTAAAGTTGCCAGCGAGGTGCCCCACCCAGTGATTGCCCTGGACACAGCATCACCAGTGATTACGGATGACACAGGCAGAAAAATCAGCAGTGGCTCTTGCTTGCCGGTGAGGGATGTCCTGTTCCCGCAGAGCCACGGTGTGAACTTGATGAACAAGGACAAAGTGACAGACGCCGTTCAAGGATGGGTTTCACCGAAGGCAGTGACGCTATCAGAAACCCGCAGGCGGCCCGGTTCACATACGGGGAGAAGATGTCTTGTGACCCAGACTGAAGACCAGACACTCTGAGTTCTGCCTAGGGATGAAATCACATTTCTCAGAGTGGACCCCCTTGGTCAGGCATTGCATGGCTGTATCCCAAAGCAAGGACTCAACCCAGATTTCCCGACTTCACGGTCCATGGTTTGTTTGTTTTTTTTTTTTTAAGTATGTTCATAGTTCCTGTGAAATTGACTCTGATCTCCATATTATTGAGTTATTTTTCATCTTCATTTGTTTATTTTAGAGCCAGCCAGTTATTTTATTTTAGAGTACCCAGTTGCTGGTTCACTTCCCAAAGGGTTAAAGATCAAAACTGGGCGCTGGCAACTCCATGCAGGTCTCCGCCATGGAGGGCAGGGACCCAGCTATTGGAGTCACACCTGGCTACCTCCCAGGGTCCACGTTAGCAGGAAGCTGGAGTTAGGACCACAGCCAGGACTCAAACCCAGGCTCTGATATGAGACACAGGCATCCAACAGCCAGGACAAAAGTCCAGCCCTCTCCACAGGGTTGGATAAGGTCCTGTTTACTCAGTGAGTCTTACTCTCACCTACTTCCCTTGGGCTATTTTTGACACATACATGTCAATTTCTGTGGATTATAAACCCAACATTACCTACACATTGTTTCACACAGTGGCTTTTTAATCATTCAGAAAAAGTGTGTAATTACATTCTCGTAATCACCTGTGTAATTTACCTTCACTGGTTGCTCATTGCTCAAATTGCTGCTGGTGCCACTGGGTCTTCCTTTAGCATTGCTTCTAACTCAGGTGTGCTAGCAACACACTCTGGAGTATTTGCTTACCTGTTTATTTCATTTTTTCCAGAGAGCTAGCTTCTTTAGACACACAACTCCAGGTTGATAGGTTTCTGTCTTTCAATCCTTTGCCTTTTTTATTTAGTTATTTTTGAGAGAGAGCTCCATTAGCAGGTTCATTCCCTGAATGGCTACAACAACCACTGGCCAAGATTACAGCCCGAGAAGCCCAGAACTCAATCCAGGTCTCCCAATCATTGAGCCATCACTGCTGCCCCTCAGGGAAGCTGGTAGCCAGGAGCTAGAGCCAGGTATGATGCCTAAGAGCTCTGATGTGGGATGTTAGCCTCTGGGCTAAATAGCCACCCCTGTGTCAGTCCTTGGAACATGCTTCCAAGGGCAGGTGTTTGCTCCAGCTGGTAAGATGCTGGTTAAGACACCTAAGGTCCATACTTGGGTCCATGGGTTCGATACAGGACAGCTGGAGACCCCTGTGTGGGTCCTTGGCTTCAGTGAGAGACCTAAATCAATCACAAGGTTGCAAGGTGATAAGAGAGTTTTACTAAAGGCAGCAGCAAAGAGCAAGCTGCTCCGTGGACAGAGGGGCCCCATGCGTGGATGGGGGCGGGGGGGTCTGCATTTCCAGGGTCCAAGAAGTGTTAGCATCTGCACAGAATGGTGGTCTTCTTACTTCTGGAGAAGGGGGGCGTGAATTCCTGGAATCAGGGACCCACCTCTTTTCTCTCCTTGCATGGTCACAGCTGTGAGTTGTCATGGCAACTATAAAGCATCAGGGTACCAAGGGGCAGTGACTTTTACTACACTTTTGCATGAAGGAGGTCAAGTAGCGGTTCTGGGGAGATCATGCTGGTTTCAACTGATTTGAAACAGTTCCCTGGCTGGAATCCTGTTTTTCTCTCTCTAACTGGTGGGTGCAGCTGGCGCTTGCTACACGCTCTCTCAGGTTCACTCTCTGACTTCAGCTCCCAACTCCAGCTTCCTGCCAACGTAGGAAGGCAGCAGGTTACGGCTCAAGTACTTGGGTTCGTGCCTCCCATGTGTGAGAACTGGACTGAGTTCCTAGTTCCTGGCTTCTGCGTGGCCACGCTCCAGCCATTGTGGGAATCTGGGGAGTAAATCAGCAGATAGAGGGTCTCTCCTCTGTAACCCTCTCCATCTGTCTATCTCTCTAATAAAAAAAAATAAATAATGTTTAAAAATAAACATGCCACCTACTGCCTACTGTTTAAGTCAGGTATTGTTACTGGGCTTTGCTGGCTGCTTTCTGGATTTTCTCTGTCCTTGAACATTTTGACTGTGATGTGTCTGGGTGTTGATCTCTTGACTTTTATGCAACACGGAACTTGTTACACTTCCTGGAGACATGGGTTAACGTTCTTTTCACCATGTCTGGGAAGTTTTCAGCTGCTGTTTTACAGTCTTTCCTGCTCCTTTCCCTCTCTCTTGTCTCTGTGAGCCTTCCCTGGCCTGTGTGTTGGTGCACACAATGATAGTCCACCTTTCTCTGAGACCATCATTCATTTTGTCTTTTTTTTTCTTGTGTTCTTCAGGTTGCATCATTTTTATTGATTTATCTTCCAATTTGTGGAAATTTTTTTTTCTTTTCCAGTTCAAATGTATGTCACGTTGTGACACAGCTGCTGAAGCTGCCACGTGCAATGCCACGTCCCATATCAGAGCGCTGGTTCAAGTCCCAGCTGCTCCCAGGCCCAGCTGCTCCACTTCTGCTCCACCTCCCTGCTAATGCACCTGGGAAAGCAGTGAAAGATGGCCCAAGTACTTGGACCCCTGCCATCAAGTAATAATAATAACAATAACAATAACAACAACAACAATAATAATAATACAAATAAGCCTTCTAGTATCTGGCTGGTTTATGCTAACATCATAACAATTGAAAAGTAGGGGAGGCTCATATTGTAGTGCAACCAGTTAAGCCGCTGCCTGCAACACCACCTCCCATACTGGAGCACTGGCTCAAGTCCTGGCTGCTCCACTTCAGACCCAGCTCTCTACTAAAGCGCCAGAGAAAGCAGCAGAAGATGGGTCAAGTGCATGGGCTCCTGCCACCCACGTGGGAGACTAGGATGGAGCTCCAGGCTCCCGGACTTAGGCTGACCCAACCTTGACAGTCCCAGCCATTTGAGAAGTGAACCAGCAGATGGAAGATCTTTCTCTGTCTTTTCCTCCTCTGACACTCTGCCTTTCAGATACATTATAAATAATACATATAAATTAAACATATATATATTCCAGCCATGTAATGAATTTTTCATTTTATTGGTTATTATGTTTTTATCTCCAGGATTTATATATTCTCTTTTCTAACTCCTATCTTTTATTGATATTCAATATGTGATGAGATATTGCCTGCATACCTTCCTTTAATTAATTCTTTCATCACGACTTCCCTTGGTTCTTTGAACATGTTTGTAACAGCTGCTTTGAAGGCTTTGTCTTCTAAGTTCAACATTTGGGCTCTCTCAAGGATGTTTCTGTTGCCTTGTTTGTGTTTAGCTTTGTTTTCCCTACATACGGGTCACACTTTCCTATTTTGTTTCGGGTCTTATAATTTCCTGTTGAAAACTGGAAATTTTCAATAATATATTATAGCAACTCTACGAACTGATTCTCAACTCTGAGTGCTGGCTATGGTTGGTTTGTTTACTTGTGCATTTGTCCAGTGACTGTGGAATGATAAGAAATCAATGTTTTGTCTTGGTCCCTGGTACGGAGCTCCTGAAGTCTTTGGGATTTCCTGAGCACCAGGAGCAGAATTTGTTAATCACACTTGGGTTTATGCTAATGAGGCGACTGAGTGTGGACTCCCTGGACAGCTTCAGAATGGGGCTGGTTATCAGAAAGACCAAGTGATTAGAAGGTTAGACTTCAGCCCCACTCGCTGACCTCCAGGAAAGGTGGGGGAGGCTGGAGATCTTGGATCCATAAACATTTTGAACAGTGATATTTGATGTGCTTCCAGGTTGGCAAAGACATCAAGGTAGAGAGAGGTGGCAGAGCTGGAAAAGGCAGGAAGTGGAGCCAGCCCTATGGCATAGAAGATTAAACCTCCAGCATCCCATATGGGTGCTGGTTTGAGTCCCAGCTACTCCACTTCCAATCCAGCTCCATGCTAATGGCCTGGGTAAGCAGTGGAGGATGGCCCAAGTCCTTGGGCCCCTGCATCTATGTGAGAGACCCGGAAGAAGCTCCTGGCTCCTGGCTTTGGATAGGTGCAGCTCCGGCCATTGCAGCCATTTGGGGAATGAACCAGCAGATGCAAGAATATCTCTCTCTCTGTCTCTAACTCTGCCTTTCAAATAAACAATAAAATCTTTAAAATAAGAAAGGCAGGGAGCTCTGGGCCCCTTAACGCCTGCACTGCCTATCTGTGGTTATTCCAGATCTGTATCCTCTGTGATAAATCCAGAGGTGTAGGTGTAGGTGAAGGGTTTCCTGTGTTCTGAGAGTCAAGTTATCAAATTTGAGGCGGGGAGGCGCATGAGCCTGGGATCCATGGCTTCTCAGTCAGCAGCATGGGGAGCCCAGGGCTGGCCTCCAGTGTCCAAAACGCAGGTGGTCCAGTGGGAGTGAGCCCTTCCCTTGGTGGACTGGGACACTAACCCCAGGCAGCGTCAGACTGAGTGGTATTTGGGGACACCTCATGCGGAGAATTGTTGCGGTCGGAAAGCACCTCAGTGGTCTCAGCTCTGATACAGGACAGCAGGGCCCCAGGAGGAGAGACAGCCATGAGCCACAGAGAAGCAAGGTGAAGGCAGAGCCCTGTGTGCAGGTGGACTCCCACCTTTCCAGGGGCCAGGAAATGCTAGTGTCTGGGCAGAGCAGGTCATCCTTTTGTCTAAAAAAGGGACAGCGACTTCCAGGAATTAAGGATCCACCTCTTTCCTTCTGTGGTTATTTCCATAGGTAGTCATGGCAATAATAAACTGTCATGGCAGGAGGCGGAGTGATTTTTACTATGCTAATGCAATATGATGAGGATAGCATGGGTAGCAGTCAACCTTGGCTCTTGGGTTTTTTTTTTTTCAGCCTGCTAACTGATAGGTGGGGCTGGGGCTTGCCACATGCTCTGCCAGCTGGATGAGTTTGCTGAGGTGTGTGCTTGCACGGTGTGCAGAATCCAATGTCATGTATCAGTGGGCGTGGCCCTGAGCCTCCCAGAGAATCTGGATGTGTTAAAGTGACGGAAGGAAGCAGCTCACTGCTCATCATGCAGCCAAGTTGAAAGCCAGATGGTTCATAAAATTATAAAGGAAATGGGGCCAGCACCGTGGCTCACTTGGTTAATCCTCCCTCTACGGTGCTGGCATCCCATATGGGCGCCGGGTTCTAGTCCCGGTTGCTCCTCTTCCAGTCCAGCTCTCTGCTGTGGCCCAGGAGTGCAGTGGAGGATGGCCCAAGTGCTTGGGCCCTGCACCCGCATGGGAGACCAGGAGGAAGCACCTGGCTTCGGATTGGTGTAGCTCCAATGGTAGCAGCCATTTGGGGGGTGAACCAACGGAAGGAAGACCTTTCTCTCTGTCTCTCTTTCTCACTGTCTAACTCTGTCAAATTTAAAAAAATGATAAAGGAATATGCAAGAAGGTTTTTAACTTATGATTTTTTGCCTTTTTAAATTATGATAGTTATTTTATATATTATTATGCAAAGTTTTTATTTTCCATGCCTCAAAAACCCTCAAAGCCAAGATTCAAACAGCAATATACTCTTTTTTTTTATTTATTTATTTTTTGAAGGTCAGAGTTACATAGAGAGAGGAGAGGCAGAGAGAGAAAGGTCTTCCATCTGCTGGTTCACTCCTAAATTGGCCGTGATGGCTGGAACTGCACAGATTGGAAGCCAAGAGCCAGGAGCTTCTTCCAGGTCTCTCACATGGGTACAGGGTCCCAAAAACTTGGGCCATCTTCTACTGCTTTCCCAGGCCACAGCAGAGAGCTGGATTGGAAGAGGAGCAGCCAGGACTCGAACCGGCACCTGTATGGGATGCCGGCACTGCAGGTGGTGGCTTTACAGCTATGCCACAGCGACGGCCCCACCAATACACTCTTGTGTTTTTGCTGCCTCTGTGTAATGTACTCAGTCCTCACTGAGCAGTAAGTACTTCCTTAAAATCGGGCCACACGGCTTCTTCCACATTTTTTCTTAAAAAATATTTATTTATTATTTATTTGAAGGCAGAAAGACAGAGAGAGAAAGAGAGTTTAAACAAAAGTGATTTTCAAACTGTTAGTTCACTCCCCAAATGGCTACAATGGCTTGGCTGGGCCAGGCCGCAGCCAGGAGCTTGGAGCTCCATCCAGGTCTCCATGTGGACGGCTGGCGTCCACCAGTGCTCCAGTATGGGATGTGGTGCTGCAGGTGGCAGCTTAACCTGTGACACCACAACACCAGCCTCCTTCACTTTCCAGTTGTTATGATTTTAGCATAAATCAGCTACATACTAGAAAGCTTATTTTGTACTCTTATAATTATTGGATGAGGCTCTTAGAAAATTTTTAATTTGGGGCCTTTTGTTACTTGTAAAACATCTGGCAGGAAAAGAAAAATCCAAAGAAATACTTGGAAATACTCACTTTTAGAAAAGAGCAGTGGAGGGGCTGGCACTGTGGTGTACTGGGTAAAGCTGTCCCCCCTGCTGTGCCGGCATCCCATATGGCTGCTCCTCTTCCGATCCAGCTCTCTGCTATGGCCTTGGAAAGCAGTAGAAGATGGCCCAGGTCCTTGGGCCCCTGCACCCACATGGAAGACCCAGAGGAAGCTGCTGGCTCCTGGCTTTGGATTGGTGCAGCTCCAGCCATTGCAGCCATCTGGAGTGAACCAGCAGATTTTTGAAAGACGGACCTCTCTCTCTCTCTCTCTCTCTCTCTCTCTCTCTCTCTCTGCCTCTCTAAAACTCTGCCTTTCAAATAAATAAATAAATCTTTTAAAAAACTCACAGAAAATGTGTATTATGAAAAAAAGCATAGATTTCACAAATTCTTTGCACCAGAATAACCTTATCTTTTACTTCTATCTCCCACAAGCTTTTGGAAATGCCTTCAGAGCTCCAAAGGAGGTCGTTGTTGAAGAAATACGGGAAACGCTTAGTTGAGTCAGCCCCCTGGTGCAGGCATGCTCGGAGCCCTGAATGCAATGGCGTCTGCTGTGGGTCTGCACAATGGGCCTCTCCAGTCTGTCTCAACACGGAATTCTCTCTAAAGGATCATCCTGGGGGCCAGCGCCGTGGCGTGGCAGGTGTAGCCGCCACCTTCAACACCACCACCTCATACGGGTGCCTGTTCAAGCCCCAGCCACTCTACTTCTGATCCAGCTCCCTGCTAATGTGTCTGGGGAAGCAGTGGAGGATGGCCCAAGTGGCCCTGGCTCTTGGCTTTGGCCTGGCCCAGCCATGGCCATTGCAACCATTTGGGAAGTGAACTAGTGGATGGAAGACTCTCTCTCTCTCTCTCTCTCTCTCTCTCTTCCTGTAACACTGCTTTTCAAATAAATAAAAAATAAATATTCAAAAACACTTGGAAGAATCATCTTATAAGACCCATATTTTAAGGAATGCAGGCTCAGAGATTCTATGAGACTTAACTGGCATAGGAATATGGAACGTGAGTAGGGTCTGGACATGCATGTAAAAGAACAGCGGTACCCACTCCCCAGGCAGAGAAAGCAGAGTGAGGCAAGCACAGACACAAAGGAAGAAAAGACCAGCAAGGAGCAGGGGGCCAGGAAAAGAGAGTGGGGAGGCTGGGATGGGGCTCTGGCATCCAGGTGAGAGCCATGCGTTTCCTCCCTAAGCAGGGGAGAGACTTGGATCATTTCCCATTTCCTTGGAGGTTTGCTGGGGCTGGAGGCAGCTGCGTGGATCTGCGACTCGCAGGCTGGAGCGGGGCATGGGGGCAAGAAGCCAGCTAGGAGAAGCACTGCTGAGTGTTTGATGCAGCTCCAGTGGGGATGGAGAGGCGGAAGTGAATGAGAGAGAAATCAACATCCCTAGTGTCAGGTCTTGGAAAAACCGAAGCAATGGAGGAACCTATTCAACTGTTTGTGCAGCCACGATTCCCTGTGGGCCAAGGTCCAAGCTCAGGATAGAGAGCAAGGCGTGGTGGCTGCCTTTATGGAGGTCAGGAGGAAGTGACGTCAGAGGGATGGCACAGGGAAGGCTTCTCCCGAAGGAAGCTGGCACACGTTGTCCCCTTCAATAGCTGCCCTCCGAGAGAGCGGGCAGCGTGGCCCAACGGGACCCCAGAATCCTTTGCTAAATGTCTCCTCAATCAGGGACATCTGCTTCTGTCTCACCGAAGCAGGCAGGTTGTTGTCTGGACAGAAAGGCGTCTCCTCCCGGTCGTTCCTACCTCCAGCTGCTTCTCCCTTCTGCCTGCACCTGACCCCTGCAGGAGAGGAAGCCGTCCCCAGCAGCACCCCTTCTTCCAGAGCCCAGCACTCACTCCCAGGGGCTTGTTTTGCTGAGTGTCCCTTTTAAATGCCTTTGACACGTGTAGTCCCCGGCCAGTGACAGCCAACAACATGAGAGATACGCTCACATGCATCTACCAGTACTAATAGCGGGAGAAATTGACTTACTACTCTTCTCTGACCTCCAAAGATGGGGCACCCTGTTCAGAGGAAGCTCTTTTGTTCTGGGCAAGATGTGGGTGGGGGCCGGCATTGTGGTGCAGTGGGCTAAGCTGATGCTTGCAGAGCCAGCATCCCTTATTGGAGCCCTGGTTCGAGTCCCACCTGTTCTTCTTCTGATCCAGCTCCCTGCTAATGCGCAGTGGAAGAAGATGGCCCAAGTGTTTGGGCCCCTGTCACCCACTTGGGAGACCCCGATGGAGTTCCTGGCTCCTGACCTCACCCTCGCCCTGCTCCAGTCATTGTGGCCATTCATAAGGAGAACCAGTAGATGGAAGAACTCTTTCTGTCACTGCTTCTCTTTCTCTATATTTCAAATAAAACATTTTTTGACAGGCAGAGTTAGACAGTGAGAGAGACAGAGAGAAAGGTCTTCCTTCCCTTGGTTCACCCCCCAAATGGCCGCTACGGCCGGTGCGCTGTGCTGATCCGAAGCCAGGAGCCAGGTGCTTCTCCTGGGCTCCCATGTGGGTGCAGGACCCAAGGACCTGGGCCATCCTCCACTGCCTTCCCGGGCCACAGCAGAGAGCTGGCCTGGAAGAGGGGCTACCGGGACAGAATCCGTCGCCCCGACCGGGACTAGAACCCGGTGTGCCGGCGCCACAAGGCGGAGGATTAGCCTATTGAGCCGCGGCGCCAGCCCAAACCATTTTTAAAAAAAGATTAATTGGGGCTAGCATATAAAAAAAGGCTTACTGTGTTTGCTTGAAAAGTGGATTGACACAGAAAGAGAGAGAGAGAGAGAGAGAGAGAGAGAGAATGGCATCTTCCATCACTGGTTTATTCCCCAAATGGCCACTAGGGCCAGGGCTGGGCCATGTTGAAGTCAGGAACCTGGAACTCCAACCAGGTCTCCCACATGTGTGGCAGGGGCCTGAGCACTTGGGCCATCTTCTGCTGCTTTCCCAGGCACATTAACAGGAAGCTGGATTGCAAGTGGAGCAGCCAGGACTCAAACCAGCATTCACATGGGATGCAAGTATCACAGGCTATGGCTTAACTTGCTGCACCTAATGGAGGGCCTCAAATCTTTAAAATAGAAAATATAGAAGAAGCAGATGGTGGTGGGCTTAGAAATGCCAAGGTGGAGCTCGGAGCAGGATGCGGCTACAGGAACTGGAAGAGCCACATGATGCTGCCTGAGAGGGCACAGAAGGTGAGTTTCCCGTAGGCATGGAACATTCAGGAAAAGCAAGAGCCCAGAGGCCGGGGGCCCCTGGGGAACAGAAGCCCCCCTGGGACACCCAGATACCCTGCAGGCACTGGGATCCTGCTACCATGAATGCTGGGCTTCAAGCCGTCTTTGCAAAAAGCAGGGAGTCCTGATATCCAAGGTTTTTAAGGAGGATGTTTTTGGTTCCAAGGGGATATTCCGGTTTGTTTGAAAGGCAGAAGGAGAGAGAACAGTGCCACCTGCTGGTTCGCTCCTCCAATGCCCACAGTGGCCAGGGCACGGTCAGGCCAAAGCCAGGAGCCGGGAACTCCATCCGGCCTCCTAGGATGGTGGCAGGGACCCAAGTACTTGAGCTGTGCAAATGCAGGGAGCTGAAACAGGAGGAAGAACCCGGAGAGGACAACTGACTCTGACACGGGGTATGGGGTAGAGGATATGGGACTCGGGCATTCTAAATGGCGGCTGAACCTGCTGCTCCAAATGCCTACCCCAAGGTATTATTTTTTTTAATTTGTTAAAGGTTTATTTATTTTTAATGTTCTTTAAGGATATATCCACTTATTTGAGAGAGAGACAGAGGGAGAGGGAGAGGGAGAGGGAGAGGGAGAGGGAGAGGGAGAGGGAAAGTATCTTTCCCCAAATGGCCTCAATGGTTGAAACCAGGAGCCAGGAGCTTCTTCCAGGTCCCCCACATGGATGCAGAGGCCCAGGCACCAGGGCCATCCTCCACTATTTTCCCAGGTGCACTAGCAGAACAACTGGAACTTGAACTTGCGCTCCGATACGGGATGCTGGTGCCGTAAGTGGAGGCTTAGCCTGCTGGGACTCAGTGCAGGACCCTAGAAATTCTCTTCTCAAATAACCAGAACTCTCTCTCAAGCTGTGTCTTCCTTTTCTAAAACGGGGTGGGGGAGCCCCTTCCAACAAAGCAACCTCATGGAACAGGTTAGATTAGAACGGCGGTGGTCCCAGGATTGACTTAAATAGTGGGCCCCAAACTCCCACCCTGGCCCTGGGAGGGACCCTCGGAACCTGCAAAACAAAACGAGGGGCCAAATAACCCAGGGCCCCCAGCCCACCCGGCGACCAGATGAACGGCACCTGGTGCTCAGCGGGGGGGCTTCCACAACTCCCCAGCCCTCACCTGGCCCCCACTGCAGACCCCTCATCCATTTCCCAGCGACCCATTCTCCTTTTCCCCATGGCCAGTATGCAAATTAATTAATTAAAATACATTACAGCTGTCTTCAAGGCTGCTCAAAAATATAAATAGGAGGATTTTGTGGACACAAGATTCAGAATGTAGCAAGAATGAACCTGTTTGAGTCCATTCCTGCCTTTTTAAATTTAATTTTTTAATTTTTTTGAATTTTTTTTTATTTTTGCAATTTAAGAGCCAGTAATGCAAGCCTTCTGGCAGGGATAGCATCATAGAAACACCACACGACAGGGCAAAGTAAGGTACGGCTGGGTTCCAGGAACTCGGAGATCCGGGGCAAATGCACACAGGAGGATAGCGACACAAAAGCACGTTTCCCCCAGAACGTCAGCTTTTCCAGCTCCCTTTCAGAGGCTGGGGAGAGACGGTGTATCGTCCTTTCACAGACATTGAAACAAGCACGGAGCAATTAGGGGACATGCCCAAGTTAGCACAGGAGCCGCAGCACAAGACCCCAAAACCCAGCACAAGACCCCAAAACCCAGCACAAGACCTCAAACCTAGCACAAGACCTCAAACCCAGGGCCTTGAGTTTTCCCAGTCTTCCTGGCCCAGACAGTGGCCACGCACAGCCTTGTCTTCGAGTCTGACCACTCTGAGCAGTCGATCAGCAAGTCCTCCACGAGGTGAGGACTCCCCTGGTATGTGTGCCACACTCACTCGACTGCTGTGTGACCCTCGGGCAATCTCACAACCTCTCTGAGAAAATGAAGAAGCTCTGACACCCACCTCCTGGTCGGCCACACAGCTGTTGCCGTGATATTTAACAGGCTGGGGTGGTACGGTGCTCGGGACCGGCTCGGCACTCAGTGGATGTCGCTTCTCCATCAGCCCAAGACCAGGAGCTGGCTTCCTGCTTGATTCTCTCTCTTTTTTTTAAAAGATTTCTTTATTTATTTGAAAGTCAGAATTATAGGGGATGGGGAGAGATAGAGGTCTTCTATCCCCTGGCTCATTCCCCAGATGGCTGCACCAACCAGAGCTGGTGCGGTCTGAAGCCAGGAGCTTCATCTAGATGTTCCACATGGGTGGGTGGGTGGGTGGGGGAGTCCAAGCACTTGGGCCATCTGCTGCTGCTTTCCCAGGCCATTAGCAGGGAGCAGGATCAGAAGTGGAGCAGCCGGGACTCGAACCAGCGCTCAGAGAATTCCAGCATCGCAGGTGTAGCTTCACCCACTACAGCACAGCGCCAGCGCCTCTGCTCAGTTTTCTCCAGGCGCCTGGGTCGGCAGCAGTGTGCAATCTTCAGACTCACTCGGGAGTCTTCCTCACACGCACTGATCATGTCTCCCCCCGCCCCCACCCCCCAGGAGTGATCAGAAAGACGGGCGAGGGCTTCCGTGACTTTTCCTGGGAAGACCCAGTTTGACTCCATGAGTGGGCAATTGCGCCCTCGTGTGGCAGGTCATGGGCACAGCGTCTTATCTGTGCCAGCAAAAGCCCGCAGTGACAATCAAGTCTCTGGAGCCAGTCCCCAGCTGACAGTGAGTCCCCCCTCGCCACAACAAACAGTGAGTTCCAGAGCTGGTCAGATGGCAAAAGCCTATTTAGTCCCTGTCTACTTGTAACGTTCAGGTCTGCGCCTGTGAATACTACTGTTTCGCCTTACATCCTAAGAGGATCAAAATGCTTTTTTAAAGATTTATTTTCTTTATCGAAAAGGCACAGTGGGGGCAGAGGAAGAGCCAAAACCGAGAGCCTGGAACTCCCTCTGGGTCTCCCAGGTGGGTGGCAGAGGTCCAAGTACCGGGGTCATCTCCCACTGCTTTTGCAGGCACGTTAGTAGGGAGCTGGATCAGAAGCAGAGCAGCCAGAAATCAAACCTGCGCTCCAATCCGGGATGCCAGGGCGGCCCTGGACTGCTGTCTTTAGCGACCTTCCTGCACTGTGACTGCAGCGCCAGCACAGATGGGCCCTGAAGCGTGTGTGGCCCTGCCCCCTGCATGCACACGGCTCCCAAGCAGAGGGAAACCCAGTGCAACACGCAGACCCACTGCTGAACTCAAGAAAAGCCTGCATGTTTACCCAGGGAAAAGGTTCTGTATTAACACTCGTGGTTGCTGTACAGACACCTGTTAAGTGACAGAGTGGCCCAGCCCCGGCCATTGTGGTCATTTGGGGAATGAACCAGCAGAGAGATATCTCTCTCTCTCTCTAACTCTGACTTTCAAATAAAAATATAAATACATCTTAAAAAACCAAGATAAAACATTTGCTTCTTAGGGGTGTCCTAGCAGGGCCAGCATTGTGACACAGTGGGTTCTTTGCCTTCAATCTTGCCAACTTAAGAGGGGCAGGCTTGGGTCCTCAAAGCAGCCTCTCTGGGAGCAGTTGCCTGGAGCAACTGAGCACAGCTGGACCTACTAGAGGGTGACCCTGGCCGGAGTCTCCGATCCAAAACCCTTTTTGGAAAGGCACACCTTGTCTCCGCTGCAAGGCCTCAACTTGCCCTCCCCTGCTGCTAACTGTGGGGGTGACCTTGGACTTCATCTGTACTCAGCCTCCTCCACTAAGGGTCTGAGGCCCCGTGGACGCACATGGAGCTGCCGCACTTCCTGTGGCGTCGGTTCCGTAGCCTCTGCATCCGCCAGCAAGGCTGGGGAAAGTCTAGGAGCCATCTCGCAGCCCGTGCAGGCTGCCATGGCTTTCTGCCTCCCACCAGCTTCACTGCCCCCGTGGGAGAGTGGAGAAGTGTTGGAGCAACACGGCTAGAAGTTTCTGAGTTGTTGCCTCCTGGCGGCATTTGATGGAGCCACGGCCTGATTTTCTTTCTTTTTTTAAGATTTATTTTATTTATTTTAAGGTCAGAGTTACACAGAGAGAGAGGGAGAGGTAGAGAGAGCTACAGAGAGGTAGAGAGAGAGATGTCTTCCATCCGCTGTTTCACTCCCCAATTGGCCTCAGTGGTCGGAGCTGAGCTAATCTGAAACCAGGAGCCAGAAACTTCCTCTGTTCTTCCCACACAGGTGCAGGGGCCCAAGGACTTGGGCCATCTTCCACTGCTTTCCCAGGCCATAGCAGAGAGCTGGATCAGAAGTGGAGCAGCTGGGACTCGAACCAGCACCCATATGGGATGCAGACACTGCAGGTGGCAGCTTTACCCACTACGCCACAGCGCCGGCCCCAAGGCCTGATTTTCATGCTCAATCCTGCCGCTTTGTCGGCCGTGCACTCACTCCAGCCTGCCCACTCCTTCCTAGTAGAAAAGAACTTGACAACCAGCTCTCCCATGTACTAGCTTCTGAGTGGCGGTGCGTGGATTTTCCCCCTCCTTGCTGTGCCTCTATGTTCTCATCTATAAAATGGAGATGGAAGGACTACCTGCTTTGTCCATTCGTGCAACTAGTGGAGTGGTTGATACAGATAATCCATTAGAGCAGCACCAGAGTCACCAGGCGCTCAGGAAGACACCCCCACCATCACCATCACAGCGTGCGCCCTCGGAACGCACTTCCTGTAATGACGTTGGGCTATCTGACCTTTCAGCCTGGCCCCTCCCCAAGAGCCCATTTGGCAAAGTCCCAATAAGCCTTTAGTCTCAACCTTCAGGAGGTTCCAGGCCTACAGAATCTCCTGTTAGTATTCAACACCATAGGTCAGACTCTCCCCTTACAAACTAACGAGCAATCTAAAGATCCAACAGCAACTACGTCTCTTACGCCATCACGGCTCCCGGCATCCGTGCCTTGGATCTTGGTGGATCACCGATCATAGTCAGTGAACTATACCAAACGCCCTTCTGGGTTAGTGGGTCAAGGACACCAGTCCACCCTCTCCAGCGGCAGTTCTAACACCTATAAAAATTCCTACGACCCAATTCTGTGAATAGGTTTCTATGCCACTTCCCCTTGAGTTTCTTGCAAGAGATCTTGTGCAGGGAGTGACCTAAAAAACCTCGAACTTGGCCTAGTCCCAACACCTTCGCAGACCCAGCCCTCACCCAGCAGCTCAGATACTAAGATCAGAGCCGCTGTGTTCCCAGTCCCTCTCCCTGTGTGAGAATATTCAGAGCTGAACGAATCTGTGCTCCCTGGCACCGTCCTCCCAGCAGTTTGCCCGCTGTGTGAAGGAGCCACTCTTTGGCTCGGTTCTAGAGTAGGGTGAGATGCAGCAACAATCAAACGCCAAGCTCAGCTCAGTACTGCCATCCATGAGCATAGCCTCACGGCAGCACCTGCTGTCCCGAGAGGGAGCCAAGGCACGGTCCGTAATTACATGGTGAGGCCAGCGGGTCAGGCACAAGCTTGGATTCCTGGAGAATGTCCTGTCATTGTCGTTGTCCTGAGAAGAGGCAAATGCCATTCCCAATCAACGCATCCCTGCCTGAAAGGTGGAGACCAAGCAGAGGCACCAAGAGAGCCAGCAGGGGGCAGCTTCCACTGTGCACACACCGCCACGTTCCCACTACGGTTAGCATACATGCAGAGGCCCTGTGCCACAGCCACCTCCCTAGCCTCTCCTTGGTAGATCACCCAGCCATCACCCCCAACCACCACCACCACCATCATCTGACAACAGAGTCCACGGCCCGGCAGGGTCCCCTTCCCGATCAGCCAGGCCATGCGGTTACCTAGTTGGGTTACCAACCCTGTGTGTACCCACTCACAGAAGCAAGGCTGGACTGGCCAGAAACTACATGAAGGAACTTCGGCCCCAGGGAAGCAGCAGCAGCAAAAAAAAAAAACAAATGTACAGATTTAGGGATGTTTCCAATTTCCTACTTTAAAACCAACCAAGCCGAAGCACTGAAGTATGGAACACTGACTTGCTCAGCCAGCCTTCTTCCTCGGAGAGAGGAGCACGAATCTGTAGCATTTTCATAACACGTGGATTCTGTGAACTTTTGGAAGCTCCTGTGCAGCCAGGAGTTTCTAAACTTGCTGCCCTGAAATAAATGTCTCTTTTAATTCCATTTTCCCACAAACGTTTGGAAGGAACCTTGCGGCTATTTGAGCCTCTCTGTGAAAAGGGGCCGGGACTTCCTTCCTGTCGCCCCATCACAGGCGTGGAAAGGGATGCTTCGTCTAAGCGAACAGCCCTGTCGGTCGGGGACCTCCTGTGGAGCCTGGGAAAGCCCAAAGCGACGTGGGCAAGAGCTGAGATGTTCCTCCCAGAATTCTGTGCTCCATCCACGCCTGGACCAAAAGTTCCACTTTGCTCTCCATCCGTGCCCTGGGAGGAGCTCCCGGGACCCTGGGGCAGCGCACCCAGGTGCAGGGACAGGTTTTCATGGACACAAAGTGGCTGCCTCTCGGCTGTGACCGTCTTCCTCCTCCAGCCCGCGCCTCCCCTTAGAGGTAAAGGATTGGGCAGGGCCCCTCTCCAGTGTCTGCTGCTGGAGATAAGTCCTTGATGGTTCTCTGTGGCCTCCCACTCAGGACAGACACTTCCTTTTAGGGAGGAAGTCACCCCCCTCACAACACACACACACACACATACACCCCACCCAAATGGGAGCTGTGGCATCTCCCATCCCTGGGCGGTGGTAGGAAGTGCCTCTTCCCACCCTTCCCCAATGCCGCCCGGGAGATTCCAGCATTTACAAGTTCAGAGCTGGAAAGATAAACATCACCACGTATCCCTCACTCCCTCATTGTTCAGAAGGGGACAGGAAAGGAAGAGGGAGGCAGACCTTTCGGAAGTTCGTCCATCTGAGCGTGTGCTGAAATTACACTCAGGGCCTCCTGCCTTTCCTCCCCACCCAGCTCTTAGGAGGGAAAATATGCTTATTTACTAGGTAAGCTTCAGCGTCGTGGCCCGGCAAACCCCATCCTCCGATCTTTCCAGGGATAAAATTTAACGCAGTAGAGGCAGGGGGAGAGGACTGGATTTTTCTCACTCCCAGACTTTGTATCTGAGAAGGAGTTCCCTTACCTGCTCTTTAACCTGGAGACCCGACCCCTACAAGGAAGTCTCTCCCCTGCCTACCTCACAGGGCTGCTGGTAAAAAGGATGCGTCCAAACCAAATTCTGTTTATCAGTTGCAAAGTGGGTGATCCTGAGCCCCCACTGGCCCCCATCCTGTCTCTTACATGTCAGCTAAACTCAGCTCTGCAGCTTTTTGTCCAATATGGGACTTCATAGATCTTGTCCCGCTCAAGTCTTTGTTCAAACTGTGCCCTCGGTCAGAGACATATTCCCTCCCCCATCTCTGCCTTCAGAACCATCTTCTTCCCTCCCAGGCAAGGTAAAATCCCCTTCCTAGCCTTCCCCCATCCAGGAGCTCTCTTTCCAGAATCAACCCCTCTTCCGAACGCTTTCACGTTATCCCTGTCCCCCAGGTTCAACACCAACCCTATTCCACCTGGGAGTCAAGTTCTTTGTCCACAAGCCTGTCCCCACCCCCGCCCCGGGAGACCTGCCAAGAGTGACTTATGGCAATGCTCCCAGTGTCTGCTGTTTAGCCATGGCCGTGGTGATGGTGAGAAAGGAGCCGCAGAGTGCATGCGTTTGTATGCATGGATTTACGTGGGGGAAAATTCACACCTCCTTCTTCCCCACCAAGGACAAATTAAGAGCAGAACACAGCTCAGAGAGGAACTTGTGGGAATAAAATGACGCTGTGTGCCCAGGCGCCCAGGATGAGACGCTGACTATGGCTGACGGCTGGGTTCACCTCTGTGTGTCCCGGATGCAAGGGGAACCCGCTGGCACACGCGCTCCTCACTGCACAATAACTTTGGAATCAGATGGGAAGGAGGCATTGTTTCCTGGCACCGTGTTCAAGGAGAAATGTATCAAGCGCGTCCTGGCATTGCCAAACACGGGAGGGGTTGTGGGAAAGGAGACAGACTGCAGACGAACAATCCCTGTGTTTCACGGTGGCTGACAGACCCCCCCCAACCCCCCTTCTGCAGGCAAAGGATACAATGTGGCTCCCATCCAGGGCTTTTCCCTGTGCCTGCGAACCCATCAGAAAGAAAAGCTGGCCTAAGTCTGTTTCCTAAGTCCTCAATATCCACCTCTAGATTTCCCCCTAGGGATCCTAGCGATCTGTAGGGATCCTAGCGATCTGTAGGGATCCCGGTGATCTGTAGGGATCCCGGTGATCTGCCGGCAACAACCCCAGGCAGGCAGAGCCGGGAGCGAGACAAGGACCAGCTCTGCCAAGAGCAGATCTGAGAGGGGCCCGCCAAGGCAGGCAGGGGTCTGCGCCCACAATAGCTGGTGTCGGTCTCTCCGCGGAGCCTGCTCCAGGTGACATCAGGAGGGCATGTGCAGGCCTCAAAGGAGTCTCAAGGAAGCAGCGAGGCCTCACAGATGTCACGGAGGGCAGTGGGAGATCGGGGGGTGGGTGACACAGTTGAGGATGACAATACCAGGGCCCAGGGACCAACCAAGATGGAAGACAAGGATGCCTACTCCCTGCTTCCAGTGGGGCTGAGCCCTGGGCTGTCCATCTGTGAGATTCAGAGGCAGGACAGACAGGTGGGTGTGACCGTCTCCAGTGGCCTCCCTACTTGGTGGCAGGAGGAGTGGAAGTCCACAGAGAGAGAAGCACACCCAAGGACTCGCCTCTGTGGCTGCTGCCGATAAATTCGCTCCATCTCCAGTTCGGAGGCAGCTGCTTGTGCCTGCACGGACGGGAATGCTCTTAGCCTTCTGGGACCAGGGGACCGGCTGCCAAGGTGTCCCCGGGTTTTCAACACGAGATTCTACGTCTAGAAGGAGTGTCTCTCTCTGGGCAGTCCTTTCTGGTGTTTATTGCTTTGAAAGGTTGGCTCGGTCCCTCTCGCTCAGTGACTCCAAAGCCTGGCCCTTTCTTCTGAAATTGTCCCCGGCTAGGAAGAAAGGCCAGTCCTCAACACATCCCACTCCAGGTGGGATGCTCCATGGTCACCTGGGGCCACCACCAACCCTTAGGACTACTGCCCACTCGTGACAGATCCCTCTGTGTGTGTGTGTATGTGTGTGTGTGTGTTGGCTTTTCCATCTTCTGCATAAGATCGACTTTATATGTGTCTTCGTAGGTGACAAGAGCCTGCAATAAGCATGTGTCATTCCACCCCACCACGTCAACCCCAGGGCATCCCATAGGAGAGCCGGGAGGGAGCCAGGGATTGGAAAATGTCTCCAGAGGACACCTGACCAGGATCCTGCCCACCCTGGGCTACACCAGGAGACAGCACAGCACACGAACCCCAGCTTGTTCCCACCCGGGGAGGGAGCCGGGGCATTGAGGCCCCAACACTTGTCAGTCTTGGGTTGAAACTTCCAGCCGGGAGGGGACAGCGTGGGCCCCAAATGGCCGGAAGCCCTTGGGCACAGAATACTGGCAATTAGGGGCCAAGCTGGGCAGAGGGGGGGCGGGGCTGAGAATGGGAAAGGGACATGCAGGGCTCATGGACACAGGGCACGACCACCGGAGGGCCCGGGATGGTTGAGAAAATGATGTCCTTCTTCTGCTGAAATGTCCAGGGCAGCAAACAAACTAACAAATAAAGAAACAATTTTTTAAAAATCTCTGGGTTACTCGTCCCACTCAGCCACTCTGTGCACCACGGTGAGGGGCACAGCACATCTGATCCGGCATCTATCTGGTCTCTGCAGCGGCCCCACAGGGCAGATCCCGCCCCTCTCACAGTGGGAGAAATGGCACTGGGAGATTGGGCAGCACGGCCCAGGCTCCACTGTCAATCAGAAAGGAGAGGGCGGGGCCAGGTGCACCCGGAGTCTCGCTCTGCTCCTGCGAGCCTCAGCTCCAACGCAGAATCAAAGACCACCCAGACTGGGAAGTCTCTTGTAAACATTTTCAGCTGAAGCGAGGTGGGGCCCACCTGCCTGGACGCCTCTCACACATTCCCCCCACCCTTCCTCTGCACACTGCGCTGTGGGGGAGAGCTCTCTGCTGAGCTGTTTGCAGAGGACTGGGGAAACTGCTCAGCAGTGCGGCTGATCTGTAACAAAGCCAGGATCCAAACCCGGCTCTGGCCCCTGCTCCCGGCTGGCAGGCTACTGAGGTCCAGCCCCCAGAGTCACCATGGGAAGTTCATTTGGGGGACACTTTGGGTTGTTGTGGGTTGGCGGCTGCTCCGTCTGGGGACAGCAGCAAAAGAAAGTACAGACGACCTGGGTGTCCAGCCACGTCCTCTTGCAGACTGCAGAGGGAATGCCCGTCCCTGCTTCTGCCTTCTTTTCACTTCTTCCTTCTCCTGTTTTGTTTTTCTTTTTTTTCCTCCTTTCTCATGCTCTTGTGTCCTTGTTTCTGCTCTCTGTCTGGAGATCCTCTGGCCTGCACGTTGCTATAATTACCGGCACATTTGCACGGTGCAGGGTGGGGGAGAGGAGTTAGCTCACCGAGAGGCAGGGCAGGGGAAGCCACAGCCTTGATCTAAGCTGCAGCCTGGTTCTAATTTTAGCAACGACTGCGCCTGCGAAGCAGCGGACTTCCTGGAGGTATCAGATTGCCGGTGCTCTCCTGCTGCCTGCCTGGGGATGACGTCAGACATGTGGAAGAGATTCAGATCACAAGAATCGCCCAGTGAGGTCACGCCTCTGGGTCATCTGGTGCAGTCTCAGTCTTGGAAAGTGGGGACACGACTTCCGGAGTTCAACAGTCTCCTTGCACATCTCCCCTCACTTGCGGATAAAGGGGACCAGACAATTCCACACACAAGGCCGGCAGAGCTTCCGACACCTCGTCTCCCATGGTCCCTGTGAGCTCACCATCAAAGTTTAGGGCCGTACCCTGAGGATGTTGCTATAGCTTGAATTTAATTCCAGGGCCCAGCATTGTGACGTAGAAGGTAAACCCGCCACCTGCCATGCCAGCATCCCATGTGGGCACCGGTTTGTATCTCAGCTGCTCCACTTCCAATCCAGCTCCCTGCTGATGGCCTGGGAGAAGCAGCAGAAGATGCCCCAAGTCTTGGGCCCCTGACCCGACATGGGAGACCCAGAAGAAATTCCTGGAGCCTAGCTTTGGTCTGGCCCAGCCCTGGACATTGCAGTCATCTGGGATGTGAACCAGCAGATGCAAGATTCTCTCTCTCTCGCTCTCGCTCTAGCTCTACCTTTCAAAAATAAACACATCTTTTTTTTTAATTGACAGGCAGAGTTAGACAGTGAGAGAGAGAGACAGAAAGGTCTTCCTTCCATTGGTTCACCCCCAAATGGCCGTTACAGCCGGCGTGCCTCACTGATCCGAAGCTGGGAGCCAGGTGTTTCCTCCTGGTCTCCCATGCGGGTGCAGGGGCCCAAGCACTTGGGCCATCCTCCACTGCCCTCCTGAGCCACAGCAGAGAGCTGCGCTGGAAGAGGAGCAGCCGGGACAGAATCTGGTGCCCATATGGGATGCCGGCGCCGCAGGCGGAGGATTATCCAAGTGAGCCACAGCACGGCAAAAATAAACAAATCTTTAAATAAATGAATGAATGCATATAATTTGCCCTCCAAACTCCTAAGTAAATGGTATCTGGGTGAGAGGGAGGGGCTTAATCCAGTTATGGTGTTGAGGGAGTGAGCCTTGTGGGAGGTCCTTAGGGTCTTGGGAGGCAGCTCTCAGGAGGGGGTTAGGTATGAAGCCTGAATGGGGGCCCAGCCTCTTTCTCTGCTTCCCAGCTCACATCACATGGCCCTTCCTCCACAAACCTAGTGGGGCCCCTTGGTCTTGGACTTGAACTTTCCAAACCTTTTCTCTTTACAAACTTAATTTCCTCGGGTATTTACTGTAGCAATGAAAAGCTAATACAGCCGGCGCCTCGGCTCACTAGGCTAATCCTCCGCCTAGCGGCGCCGGCACACCGGGTTCTAGTCCCGGTCGGGGCGCCGGATTCTGTCCCGGTTGCCCCTCTTCCAGGCCAGCCCTCTGCTGTGGCCAGGGAGTGCAGTGGAGGATGGCCCAAGTGCTTGGGCCCTGCACCCCATGGGAGACCAGGAAAAGCACCTGGCTCCTGGCTCCTGCCATCGGATCAGCGCGGTGCGCCGGCCGCAGCGCGCCGGCCGCGGCGGCCATTGGAGGGTGAACCAACGGCAAAGGAAGACCTTTCTCTCTGTCTCTCTCTCTCACTGTCCACTCTGCCTGTCAAAAAAAAACAAAACAAAACAAAAAAAAACAAACAAAAAAAAAAAGCTAATACAGATATATGATTTCCTTCTTGAAGTATGGACCATTTGGAAATATTCCTACATGTCCCCTACTCTTTCTATATGTTAATGAGGTTCAATTTATGTGCAGGGAAGTGCACCATGTCTGTGATTTGATAAGTTCTGGAAATCAAGATAAAAAGTGGGGGAAGGAATCAGCAGACGGAAGACTCCATCTCTCTCTCTCTCTGTAACTATCTTTGAAATAAATGCATAAACAAATCTTCTTTAAAAAATTCATTTTGCTAGTTCTTAGCTTCAGGTAAGTGGAATCATGGCTTCCGGGACATGGACAAGACTCTAATCCTCAAGGGCTTGCAGGCCCCAGGTGGTCCCAGGTACGTTTCTCTTGTCCAAGCCCCTTCGAGCTAAGTTGAGCAGGAAGAAGCCTTTATTCTGGGTCTTTGTCCCTACGCCCATTGGCACAGAAGATTTCAAACAAGGCCATGGAGATCCCTGTTACACTGTCCAAGCAGAAGCTCCTCAATCCAGCTTCCTGCCGTGGCGTTCCTTATGCCAACTCGCTGCCTCTCTGAAACGGCCAGCAGACCCTTTAGCGACTGCGTGAGGATGAGTCCTGCTACAAGGACTCTGAATTCTTGTTCATTACAACGCGAGCCAACGTCTTCACCGTTCCCCCCAGCGAGGCCGCCAGCGGTTGGTCAATGGTTCAACAAGAACAGGGCTCCTATTCCGCTGTGTGGTCCCCCGACGCGGGGGCTGTCTGGCCCAGTTCTGAAAGGGTCGACATGGAACACGGGCTTCTGTCACAACCTCCACACTCTGAGTGGAGCGCGAATGAGCTTTTGAGCCTTGTCATTGTGTGTCCTCGGCAGATTCATTGTCCTGGCTGGAGAGTGTGAGTGTGTTAGCAAGCTGTGTCCCCTCGGGGGGTGTCCTCGCCTGGGGCGCCTGTGCACAGAGCTCCCCTGAGGGACCAGTGAACTGTGCCTCTGCCTGTCCTGCATGGACCTCGTGCTGGGAGGTCACAGAACTTCTCAAAGAAGCTCTCAAGAGCTTTTTGAAAGACGCAGCAACACTATAGCCCTAACATCCAGCTTAAGCCCTGGCTCGATAAAGATTAATAAGTAAATGAATAGAAGAGGGCTTTTGGCGGAGTGCCTGGGTTCGAGTCCTAACTCTGGCTCCTGCTTGACTGCTTGGGTTCCTACCGCCCAAGCCCCCATTGGATTGAGCTCTGAGCGCCTGCATTTTGCCCCAGCCTTGGCCATTGTGGGTATTTTGGGGAGTATACCACTGTATAGGAGTCTTCCTCTTTCTTAAGTAATAAAATGAAATAAAATTCCCAGTTAAAAATAACCAATTAGTTAATCGATGAACTGCAGTGACTCAGACTGGGCATGAATAAGAGAGAGTCCCCAGAAGCATTGGCCCCTCCTTCCCCACACACCAGGATGTTTCCTTCCTGGTCCTGGGCCCCTGCAGGTTCTCTGATGGCTCCACGACCACAGCCTGTCTTATCCTTGGTAAATCTGGGCCCCAGGACGAGAGATAGAGCATCAGAGGAAAGTGCATCCACTGAATTGTTCCAAAATCATTTTGTTAACAATTCGCTTATTTTATTTGAATGGCAGAGTCACAGAGAGAGAAGAAAGAGATCTGCTGGTTCTCTCCCCTTACACAACAGCCAGTGCTAAGCCAGGAGGAAACCAGGAGCCAAGAACTCCATCCGGGGCCGTCGCCGTGGCTCACTAGGCTAATCCTCCGCCTTGCGGAGCCGGCACACTGGGTTCTAGTCCCGGTCACTCGGGGCGCCGGATTCTGTCCAGGTTGTCCCCCTTCCAGGCCAGCTCTCTGCTGTGGCTGGGAGTGCAGTGGATGATGGCCCAAGTGCTTGGGCCCTGCACCCCATGGGAGACCAGGAGAAGGACCTGGCTCCTGCCTTCGGATCAGCGCGGTGCGCCGGCCGTGGCAGTCATTGGAGGGTGAACCAACAGTAAAAGGAAGACCTTTCTCTCTGTCTCTCTCTCTCACTGTCCACTCTGCCTGTCAAAAAAAAAAAAAAAAAAAAAAAAACCTCCATCCGGGTCTCCCACGTGGATGCAGGGTTCAAAGGCACATTAGCAGGGAGCTGGATGGGAAGTGGAACAGCCGGAACTCGAACCGGTGCTCACATGGGATGGCGGCATCACAGGAGGTGGCTTAAACCTCTGCGCCACAACCCTGACCCCTCCAAGGTCATGGACCTGCTCTCTGTCGCAGACTGCCCCGCCACCCCATCATCTCATCTGGCTGCCTCCACAAGTCCCCTCTCCGCTCCTTGTCCCTTGTCTCGGCCAGAGAAGCACTTTGAACATCCAATTCGCTGGACTGTACTTAACACAAGAGAAAGGGATACTGAGGCCCCTACAGGAAGTCTCCCATTTTCTTTATGTCGCATTCTTCAGCCATAGTCCCATCAGCAAAGCACACGTCTCACTGAGCCTTCCTCCTCCCCTCCTCCCCCCGGCCCGCTTTCCCTGAGACGCCCACCCCCCAGAGGCCATGCTTCCGGTTCCCTTCGTCGCCTTGGGTGGGAGGACGAAGCTTCCTCTGCTTGTCTCACTTCCATGGCTCCATGCTGGAAGTCTGGCCCCCTCATCACAAGAGCTCCTAAGTTCTTCCGCTTCAGGGAAGATTTGTATCCACTAGCAGATTTTCAGCCTCGTGAGGTTGCTGTACACTCAAAAGCCAAAATGAACAAGCACCCTTTGTACCGAACACGGCTGACCTAGAGCCCTAGACCTCACGAGGCAGGGACTCACACCCTCGCCGCGCCCCCCCCAAAGTCCCTCAGCTGTCGCCTGACCAACCACTCCTAAAAGCTTCCCCCTGGGCAGCGTCAGCCAGCAGACGGCAACACAGGACTAATGCAAGGGTCTAACTCATGGACTCAGAGGCAGAGGCTAGCCCAAGCCTGCAGGTGCAACTCCTGTTCCTTAAAACAAGAACCCGAGAGAAGGTGGCTTACCCGGGTCTCACAGCAAGCAATCAGCACCGTACGCACTTGGCGGAAAGATGACAGCCACAAAGCCGTCATTTAAGGAAGCGGTGCCTGGTGAACTGTTGTAGTTAGCCTGGAGAGTTGAACGGAATCTTCCGGACACGTCCAGAAACAGACGTGCCCTTGCAGATCTGCTGTATGCAGGTATCGCACGGGCCAGGAGGGAGTCAGAGACAGCCAGAGATTCCTCACAGAACAGTGATGGACTCAGGCAGCTCCTCCAAGGGCAGTCGAACACCCAGAAGCCCATGGCTCAGCTCGGGCCGGAAAACTCGGCCCTGGCAGGGCTGGATGCCTGGGTCTTGGGCTGTCCCGTTTTGTTTCTGGGGCAAACACTGCAGATGTCAGAGACCAGGGAGAGCGGAGTTGCTAGGTTCTGCAGGTGCGAGCGGGTGTGCAGGAACGTGTGTGAGTGTGAGCGTGGAGGTATGACACATGTGTGTGTGTGTAACAGCGTGTCAGTGTGCATGCGCCTGTGCCCCTGTGTGCACGGATCAGGGATATCAGAATGTGCAGAAGGAAAGATAGAGTGGAGGCAGGGTTTGGATGCTGCGCCCTTTGCGGACAGCAAAAACAGAAACTCAAATCTTCCTGCGTCCTCTCACTTGCCTTGCACACCCCCCATGCTCCCACCCGGTCACTGCCCGAATGCAGGTGCTGTTGGCAGGCCGCCGTGACTGTGTGCCATCCCTCCACCGTCTGCTCACGCCATCTGATCTCACGAGCGTGTCTCCACCTTGGTGGCAATGGAGACAGCCTCATCTCCCGAATGGTGCCCTGCGGGTTGGGTTGTCTAAGCAGCCTCACTGCATTTTAAGCGACCCTGGTTAGAACTTTTTCTTCTTATGAATTGTTTGCTTAGGCTAAATTCTCAGGAGTGCCATCAAGGGTCAGACACTGTTTTTGGCTCCTGATGCGTCTTGTCAAACCCTAGAAAGTTCCAGCCAGTGACACTCCCTGGGCCACGTAGCACACCAGCAGCAAGGTGTGGGAGAGCATGGGAAGGCAGCGGCTTCGTTACAGCACTCCTCCACGGGGAAGAGCTACTGTTCTCATGAGACTGTGAAGCTTACGTGAAGGGACCAGCGCTGTGGCGTAACAGGTTAAGCCACCACCTGAGTTGCCAGCACCCCATACAGCCACTGGTTCAAGTCCCGGCTGCTCCACTTCTGATCCAGCTCTCTGCTGTGGCCTGGGAAAGCAGTAGAAGATGGCCCAAGTCCTTGGGCCCCTGCACCTGCGTGGGAGACCCAGAGGAAGCTCCTGGCTCCTGGCTTCGGATAGGCTCAGCTCCAGCCGTTGCAGCCATTTGGGGAGTGAAGCAACGGACGGAAGACCTCTCTCTCTCTCTCTCTCTCTCTCTCTCTCTCTCTCTCTTATTCTTTCACATAAAAATAGAATAAATATTTTAAAAAAAAACACACACAAAAAAAAAACTTTTGCATGCAGTCAGCAACTCCGGCATCTCCAACGACACCTCATTCCACCAAATCCACATCAGAGGACCAGCGCCGGCCCAGGCTGATGCGACCTGAAACTTAAGCAGCTAAGCAGCTGTCTTCAAGAAAAATAACAGAAAATCACCCAGACAAAAGCAGATCCCAGAGTGACTTTTGTGGATGAGGGGGGAAAATACAAACCAATCACAAATGTTTAAAAAGCCACAAATGTCATAAATTCACCAGATTGGAGGGAAGAAAATCACAATTTTTTAAAACGTATTTTATTTATTTATTTATTTAAAAGGCAGTTATACAATGAGAGAGAGAGAGACGGAGAGACAGGTCTTCCATTGCTGGTTCACTCCCCAAATGGCTGGAGCTGGGCCAATCTGAAGCCAGGAGCCAGGAGCTTCTTCTGGTCTCCCACACAGGTGCAGGGGCCCAAGCATTTGGGCCATCCTCCACTGCTTTCCCAGGCCTTAGCAGAGAGCTGGATCAGAAGCTGAGCAGCCGGGACATAAATCGGCACCGTAGGCAGTGGCTTAACCTACTATGCCACAGTGCCAGCCCTGAACTCACAGTTTTTATAAATTAAGTGCTGGGTGGGCCTCTACCAGGCTTCCCCCACATTCTGGCTGCCTACTCATGGGCCTCCTTTTCATATGATCATGCCATTCACTATCATTTTCCCCACAAAAGACCAGAAAGCAAACCCAGACTCTCCTCCGGTGTGACTGATCACAATTTGTTTATTATAATTCAGAGCTTCTAAAGGCTTCCTTCAGCTTCACAGCTCACCATGATCAATATCACATCAAAGTTGGAAATTGGCAAATTTGAGAAACTGTCAATTTTCCTGAGAAGACAAAAGTCCTCTTTGTGAGTCAATGCTACTTGTGTCATAAACTGCAACCAAGACTTATTTTCCTTATTTGGGGGCCGGTGCTGTGGTGTAGCGGGTAAAGCTGCCACCTGCAGTGCCAGCATCCCATATGGATACCAGTTCGAGTCCCGGCTGCTCCACTTCCGATCCAGCTCTCTGCTGTGGCCTGGGAAAGCAGCAGAAGATGGCCCAAGTGCTTGGGCCCCTGCACCCACATGGGAGACCTGGAAGAAGCTCCTGGCTCCTGGCTTCAGATCGGTGCAGTTCCAGCCATTGCAGCGGTTTGGGGAGTGAATCAGTGGATGAAGGACCTCTCTCTCTCTCTCTCTCTCTCTCTCTCTGCCTCTCTGTGTAACTGTGACTTTCAAATAAATAAATAAATCTTTAAAAAAATATATTTTCCTCGTTTGGAGAGATTCCTTGAGTTTATATCACAGCCGCCTGAGGCCTAAGCTTCGTTCTCTTCATCTGTGTATCATTTTGAATTAATTCATATGGTGACTTGATACAGTGAGAATTTTTTCTGTATTTATTTACTTAAAGACAGGGGCAGTGAGCTAGGGAAAGAGCTCTGACCCATTGGTTCACTCCCCCCCTCCCAGCAGTGAAAGCTGGGAGCCAGAATCCAATTACTTGAACCCATCGCTACTGCTTCAAGACTGCACATTAGCAGCTGAGCCAAAAGCCAGAGCCAGGCTCGGAATCCAGGCATTCGAAAATGCAACGTGCGAATCTGGGCTGGAATCCTAACCGCTAGGCGAGACGCCTGCTCCTATGTAGTGAGAATTTTTAATTGCCTTAATTATAACAGGGTGTTGTATGAACATGTTTTTTAATTGCAACTGGAGAAATCACACTAAGAACAGGGTTTTTTTTTAAAGATTTATTTTATTTATTTGAAAGAGTTACAGAGAGAGGTAGAACCAGAGAGAGAGAGGTCTTCCACTCCGCTGGTTCACTCCCCAAATGACCACAACAGCCAGAGCTGGGCTGATCCAAAGCCAGGAGCCAGGAGCTTCTTCTGGGTCTTCCACGTGGGTGCAGGAGCTCAACGACTTGGGCCATCTTCTACTGCTTTCCCAGGCCATAGCAGAGACAGCTGTATTGGAAGAGGAGCAGCCGGGACTCGAACTGGCATCCATATGGGATGCTGGCACTGCAGGCTGGCTTTAACCTGATGCTCCACAGTGCCAGCCCTGAGAACAGGTTTTTGAACCCGAGTCACTATCATTCATGTCCCACCTAGAGATGACTGAGGGAAGTGGAGCCCCACCCATCAGCCCACCCTCCCCTCTGGTCTATACAGACGGTCCCCACCTCCCCAACGTGATGGGTTCCCAACATTACGAGGGTTTGATAGCAGCATGCACCCAATAAAAAGAACACTTAGAACGTGATGTCTTCCCAGGCCAGCCTGTGTGGTTACTGTCTCGTGATGCTGGGCAGGGGGCTGGGAGCTGCAGCCCTACTGGGTACATGCAGACAGTCTACAGGGTAATGTGGTGCTCGTCTATGATACTGGGTGGGCTGGGTGTGTAAAATGTATTTCTATAGAAGTTTATTTATTTGAAAAGCAGAGTGAAAGAGAGAGAGAGAGATTTTTCCATCCTACAACTGTGCAACAATAGGGGCTGGGCTCAATCAAAGCCAAGAGTCTGGAACTCCGTGTGGGTCTCCCACCTGGGTGGCAGGGACTCAAGTACTTAAACCATCATCTGCTGCCTCGCAGGGCGTGCGTTAGCAGGAAGATGGACCGGAAGCGGAGGTGGGACTGGATCCCAGGCTCAACCCACTGCACCACAATGCCTCCCCCTAAATGCACTTTTTGCTTTGGATATTTTCAGCTTAGGGTGGATTCATTGGGACACCATAAGTCAAGGAGCATCAGTATTCTATAGACAACAATGGGGGCAGGGCAGGGGAGGAAATGTTGATCACTGGAATCAAAAGATATTGAAACATTTAGGAAGTTTGGTGGGGGGGGGGTTCCCTTCCTATTGCCAAGTGACTATGTGGCTTCAAAGAAGGGGAAACTAGGGCCAGGATCACAGCACAGTGAGTTAAGCTGCTGCCTGCAGTGCCGGCATCCCATATGGGCGCAGGTTCAAGTCCCGGCTGCTCCACTTGCAATCCAGCTCCCTGCTAATGTGCCTGGGAAAACAGTGGAAGATGGCCCAGGTCCTTGGGCCCCTGCCACCTACATGGGAGACCTGGAAGAAGCTCTTGGCTTTGGCCCAGCCCAGCCCTGGCCATTGTGGCCATTTAGGGCCCAGCGAATAGAAGATCTCTCTCTCTCTCTCTCTCTCCCTCTCTCTCCACTCTTCCTACCTCTGTCACTCTGCCTTTGAAAAAAATAAATTAAATGCTCTAACAAACACAAGAAAGATAGAAGGGCAAACTAAGCTTACTCCTGGTTGAGTGGTTCTTAAGTGGTGAGCTGCTTCCATGCCAACCAGAGCAAAGAAGGAAAGAAATGGAGAGGAATGGGAGGGGCAAATGGAGCCGTCGGTGGCAGTCTGACTTCCCACAACTTGAAAGGCCAAGTGTATGTGGGTGTCCCATGCAGTGATGGGCACGAAAGTATCCCAGGGTAGAGACTTGTAGCTGGTTTGCTGCTGGGGGCATGGCCAGCGGATGAGGCAGCCTCAGCACGGGTAGCTCTGGAATGCACCTGCAGGTGGAAGTTGGTTGGGGTCGAGAGAGGTCAGGCGAGGACAGAATGGATCTCCCACATCAGGAGAGGGTGCAGATCAGAGGCCACTTCCCAAAGGGCCTTCTACGAGACTCGCATGTGGGTCCCCCAGCGGTGTCACCGTCTGAACAGCTGCGACCCAGATGGTCATGACGGGGAAGATGCAGCCATCAGCAGAGACAAGACTGTAGCACTGCCAATCCCCAGCACAACGGAGGAGAAGTGACTCAGAGGAGAAGCCCAGGCCTGTGCATCTCAGGTCCCGTAGGCTGCAGCCAGGCTCAGGAAGGAGGAAGCAAGTGTCGAAATCAATGAGATTCTGGAGTTTAAACTGAGGCGTCAGATTTGCCTGAAATGCCACAGAGGGAAAACAACGAGAGATTTCCCATATGTGGTTGAAGGTAAAAAAGAAAATTTAAAAAAGAAAAACTCCAAGAACAAGTTTCGTCTGATCCATAAAGTATCCATAATAAGCCTGGAGAACGAAAAGGGATTGAAAAGCTACAATGTAGCAGTGCTGTCTCTGCTCTCAGGCACAGCCCACAGCTGGGCTGGCACGAAGCTGCCACTCTTGCCCTCAGTCTAATGATTTCCCCCAGCGAGTGGAAAAGTGTTGGTCCCCAAATCTCTGTTTTATTCATCAGAGGGGTAGGCAGGAAAAAACAATGCTTAAAAAGAAATGGGTGTGTTGAACTTTGATGATATATAAGCCTTGCCAGTGTAAGGACAAGGTCAGATTGCCAACGATTTTTCTGCTTTTGGAATTCGCTTGGCCATCTAAGGGGCGCGAAGGCGTAAGCCCCAGTGAAAGGGACATTAATGGTCCACCGGCACGTGGGGGCTCCAGGTCCTACCCTGCTGGGAGTCAAGGTGTCGACGGTTACCTTTCTGGGTCCTGCCTTCCTGCGTCTCAAGCACTCTGTGTGATGTGTTGGAGATAAGAAACCCAACAAATGTGATGCTGATTGCAAGGCCTTTAATTGATTTCTAGGGTTTCTAGATTAGCAAGAGGCAGACCTAGGTCTCAAACCCAGGTCTCCTGATCCCAAGCGAGTTTTGTGCTTATGTCAGCTTTAGCAGTCATAAGTATTTTGTGTCCCCTTTTCTGTTCAGTAGCTCTGAAGGACAGTGACACCATCTTTCCACACTTGCCTTCCCAGCACCTGTTACTGGCCCTGGCATGGGAGCCCAGAAGGTGTCAAATGAACGTGAATAAAAACTGTGTACCAGGGCCGGCACTGTTGAGCAGGTAAAGCCACCGCCTGTGGTGCCGGCACCCCCATGGGTGCCAGTTCGAGTCCTGGCTGCTCTGCTTCTGATCCAGCTCTCTGCTATGGCCTGTGAAAGCAGTAGAAGATGGCCCAAGTCCTTGGGTCCCTGCACCCGTGTGGGAGACCCAGAGGAAACTCCTGGCTCCTGGCTTCGAATCAGCTCAGCTCTGGCCATTGCGGCCAATTGGGGAGTGAACCAACAGATGGAAGACCTATCTCTCTCTCTCTCTCTCTCTCTCTCTCTCTCTCTGCCTCTCCTTCTCTTTCTGTGTAACTCTGACTTTCAAATAAATGAATAAATATTTAAAAAAAAAAACTTGTGTATCATGCAATCAGAAACTGTAAGTGGTAAGCCCCCACTTGGCCTTCAACACAGAAGTAACACCTGGGAGGCTGGCGCCACAGCTCACTAGGCTAATCCTCCGCCTTGCGGCACCGGCACACCACGTTCTAGTCCCGGTCGGGGCGCCGGATTCTGTCCCGGTTGCTCCTCTTCCAGGCCAGCTCTCTGCTGTGGCCAGGGAGTGCAGTGGAGGATGGTCCAAGTGCTTGGGCCCTGCACCCCATGGGAGACCAGGAGAAGCACCTGGCTCCTGCCTTCGGATCAGCGCGGTGCGCCGGCCGCAGCACACCGGCCGTGGTAGCCATTGGAGGGTGAACCAATGGCAAAGGAAGACCTTTCTCTCTGTCTCTCTCTCTCACTGTCCACTCTGCCTGTCAAAAAATAAAAATAAAAAATAAAAAAAAGAACACCTGGGAACAGAAAATTAAAAAAAAAAAAAAGGACGTCTCTCGTTGTGGGTGTAGTTGGCCAGGGGCAGCATTAGAACCACTGACAAAATGCACTCTGCAATGCCTCTTTAGCCATTTGTCACAGGGAAGCGAAATTTGTGCTTCAAAGCTGGCTACCACTGGAGTCGCTCCCGTTTGTTGGTTGACGGAGAAATGATTCTGTTTAACACTGGTGGATTCTCTTCAGCTAGGAGTGGCAGACATAAATAGAAAGTGAATTGCAGAGCAGACGAACGGGAATTTGGGAATCGCTTCCTCACGATGGAGAGAAACGGGCTGTGGGGTCCCCAAGCCTTGATGAAGAGGACGGACAGAGACATGTCCCCTGCAGAGAATGACCCAGCTACACGATAGCAGTGCAGGGTCCAGAAAGCAGAACCTCATGAGGAGGTCTGGGCCAGGGGCCGCTAGTTTTTGCCTCTTCTGGGCTATTCTTTAAGCCCCTCCTAAGAAGCCCAGATCTGTAGCCAAGCTTCCTTGCAAACACAGGTGTTATCAGTGCTTTGAGCATGCCAGGGAAGGCGCTGGGCCACGCTTTTAATGACGCAAAGTAAAAACAGCCATTGCAAAACACAGCGCTTGGAAACTGGCAAGTGTCACAAGGAAAAATCCCACGGGCGGGAATCCAGAGTGAGAAGCGATCAAGAGACTGCAATCCCTCCCACCCTGTGACCCAAGATCCTCTGAGGCTCTGCAGAGGCTGCCGGGCTCCCCCGTGTGTGGAGCAGCAGAGTTGATTGTTTGTGGTACGCGCACCCTAACCACGTCAACACCTGCTGACTTCCAAATGCCAGCCCCCGTGGTTTTTGACTGGAGGCTTTCTCTGGTTCCTGCAAACCTTCTTGGCCACCACTGCAACAAGACAGAAAACCAGCAAATGATGCTCACCCTCACCTGCACCCGAGAGCAGCCCCCAACCAATGCCTGATGGAACCAGAGCACAAATGCCCCAGTGCCTTTGCCCCTGGGGAGCGGCCCACTCTGAGCTGTGCCTTCACGTTGGCTCCAGAGCTCCCTCTGCTGGATGAAGCTATAGTTACCCTTGATGGCAGCTGGCTTGCTAAAGCACCTTTGGTTTTCTTCCCTGTCTCACTCCCCCGACTCCACGTAGCTGTCAAAATGCCCCAAGGTGGCTCTCTCTCCACATGCAAATAACCATCAGCCTCATTTCTTGCTGGCTGGATCACCTGCCTCCCTCCTGAGAGATCCACGAGAAGAAGCCACGTGGAGTCCGGGCCAAGTTTGTTGGCGACCGTTTGACGATGGGGCAGAGGAACATGAGTCACCCGGCTCGGCCAGTGTCTGCTCTTGAGCACCTGTCGGCTTCCTGCATGCTTCCCTCTGGAGTTCTGGAGCCCCCCACCACCACCACCAGCAAACTCAAACTTCTCCAGCAAGATGGTGCCGGGCAGCCTCATGCTTCCTTGGACCCGATCCTGCTGGCTCAGCTCAGAGGGCGTTGTCCTCATCAAACGCCTCTCTCCAAGGTGTTTCCTGCACCGAGAGTCACCGCTCCTTAGGAAATTCCCCAGCTCTCCCGGAAAGCAAAAGTGAACCCAGACACCTTTCATCTCAGATGGACAAAGCGTTTTCTAATTGACTGGGACCTTGGCAGCCCACGTGAGCTGATGGGAGGGTTTGAAGACACGAGGTGAGCTTGATCACAAAATACCCGAAATCGTGCATCCACAGAGGCCCTCCATCTCTCTCCCAAAGTGTGATGTTATCCTTTTCCCACATTCCGAGGCCGTGTCTCACCTTCTGTTAACACACAAGCAAGGGCACTGTGGCATGTGAGCCCGCCAGCACTAGCAGGAACACAGGGCTCACGTCTGCTCCAGGAAGGAGGCTTGGAGGAGGCGGTGGTTTGGGGGAGCTTGACTCTGAGCCCTAGAAAGGTTAGGCTGCTTATGTCTCCCAAACAAAAAGAAACAGATGGGGGCTGGCACTGCGGTGCAGCAGGTTAAATCCCTGGCCTGAAGCACCGGATTCTGTCCCGGTTGCCCCTCTTCCAGTCCAGCTCTCTGCTGTGGCCCAGGAGTGCAGTGGAGGATGGCCCAGGTGCTTGGGCCCTGCACCCCATGGGAGACCAGGAGAAGCACCTGGCTCCTGGCTTCAGATTGGCACAGCTCCAGCCGATGCAGCCATCTTGGGGGTGAACCAGCAGATTAAAGACCTCTCTCTCTGTCTCTGCTTCTCTCTGTAACTCTTTCAAATAAATAAATCTTCAAAAAAATAAAATAAAATAAACAGACAGTTCCAAATATCAGGAGACTTGAAAAAGTTCACAAAAAGGACTGGCATCGTCGTGCAGTGGGTTAAGTCACCATTTGCTATGCCAGCATCCCACATGAGTGCTGGATCAAGCCCCGGCTGCTCCCCTTCCAGTTGAGCTCCCTGCTAAAGCGCCTGGGAAAGCAGCTGAAGATGGCCCAAGGGCCTGGTCTCCTGCCACCCACACATGGGAGGACTGGAGGAAGCTCCTGGCTCCTGGCTTCAGCCTGGCCCAGCTCTGGCCATTGCAGTCATTTGGGGAGGGAACAAGCAGATGGAAGATCTCTCTCTCTCTTTCTCACTCTCTGCCTTCCAGATAAAGAAATCTTTTTTTTTAAGAGGAAAGCTCACAAGAAAACAGAATTAAAAGCTCAGTATATTTAGGTGCAGGAAAATAACTTCGAAAGGCATGCACCATTTTTGAAAAGGCAGCAAGAGAGGCCCCAGCGAGCATCGGCTTTGGAGCCCATGTGAAGAGCTCTGACTTCTTTCCCCCTTTGCTTCATCAGACAACATCACTGCCAAGAAATAGAGGCCCAGGGGTCCCGCCAAAAACTTGATGAGACTGCGTTTCAATAAAGAAAAAAAAAAAAAAACCATGTGGGCTGGAGGGAGCTCCCTGTGCCCGCATGCTTCCTCCCGAATGCCCCTCTTTTTTTTTTTTTTTTTTTTTAACAGTTAGAGTGGACAGTGAGAGAGAGAGACAGAGAGAAAGGTCTTCCTTTGCCGTTGGTTCACCCTCCAATGGCCGCCGCGGCCAGCGCGCTGCGGCCGGCGCACCGCGCTGATCCGATGGCAGGAGCCAGGAGCCAGGTGCTTTTCCTGGTCTCCCATGGGGTGCAGGGCCCAAGCACCTGGGCCATCCTCCACTGCACTCCCTGGCCACAGCAGAGAGCTGGCCTGGAAGAGGGGCAACCGGGACAGAATCCGGCGCCCCAACCGGGACTAGAACCCGGTGTGCCGGCGCCGCTAGGCGGAGGATTAGCCTAGTGAGCCGCGGCGCCGGCGGTCGAATGCCCCTCTTAAGGAGGACCGCTCGCCCTTGGCCTCTCTTCCTGATTGCTGCGTGCCAGGGGGACGCGGGACCCAGCCCTGGTGGAGCTTGTTTAGACCCCGGGCCCCAAGCCACATCTGTCCAGTGCATGTTAGTGCCTGCTCTCACTCTCGCCCTCTGCCTTCCCTTCTCCCCCAACCCCAGCTGCCAGAGTGCTGTTTGTGAAACTCGGTGAGATCCTGTCACTGCCTCCTCTTAAGGTGACGGCAGGATTCGTCACCCCAAAACTCACACGCACGGCTGTGGAAACTCTGACGTCTTTGTGCTAGTAGTGAATGGATGAAGGGTGGAGGTTGGGTCTAACCTTGGCCCCTGAGAAGTGGGGGCGGTCTTTGGGCCGTGGCGGGGCGTGTCCTTGGAGAGCTGCTCTCCCCAGAGGTTTGCCTGTTTGAACTCAGCCCAGGTGCTCACTCTGCTCCCTGCCTCACCTTGTGACAGGTCCCTTCTGCACCTCCCAGGCCAGCTCCATGGGGGCCTGCTGACCCTGCGACCTCCAACCGTGAGCCAAGACGAACCTTCCCCTCCCCGGGCATTTTAGCTAAACTAACAAGAACCGGACTAATACACAGAAATCCTGCCAGTGGGCACGCGGCTCCAGCTACCTCTGTGGCCTCACCCCTTCCACAGCTCCCTGACTTCTCCACGCTGCCCACAGGGACCCTTCTGATGGCCCTTGCCTCTCCAGGATCTCTCTCCTGCCCCAGGACCTTGGCTGCACCCTCTGCCTAGAA
This sequence comes from Oryctolagus cuniculus, assembly GCF_051225735.1. Classification (NCBI taxonomy): domain Eukaryota; kingdom Metazoa; phylum Chordata; class Mammalia; order Lagomorpha; family Leporidae; genus Oryctolagus; species Oryctolagus cuniculus. The sequence continues at coordinate 103,864,121 of NC_142878.1, forward strand.
CATTCATCTCCCAGATACTCACACCTGTCACTTCCTCACTTCCTTCTGGTCTCTGCTCAGGTAGCACCTTGTCAGAAAACCCTTCCAAAGTCCCTATTTAAAAGAGCATCCCCACTACCCCCCATTTTCTGCCCCCTTTACCTAGTTTTATTTCACTTGGCATATGCTTTTTCTTGTAAGGTGTATTTATTTATTGGAAAGGCAGAGTTACACAGAGAGAGGAGAGACACAGAAATAGATAGAGATGGAGAGAGAAATAGATAGAATCTTCTATCCACTGGTTCACTCCCTAGATGGCCACAACAGCCAAGGCTACACCAGGCTCAAGCCAGGAGCTTCTTCTCCATCTCCCGTGCAGTGCAGGAGCCCAACCACTTGGGCCATCCTCTGCTGCTTTTCCCAAGCCATTAGCAGGGAGCTGGATCAGAAGTAGAACAACTGGGACCCAAACCTGTGCCCATAACAGATGCCGGCGTTGCAGGCAGTGGCTTAACCCACTATGCCACAACACTGGCACCAGCATTTTTTTTAAATAAGAAAGTGGGCCCAGCACTGAAAAACTTAACATTTTTTAAAGATTTGTTTGTTTATTTGTTTGTTTGAAAGGTAGAGTTACAGAAAGGGAAATGCAGAGGCGGAGAGAGAGGTCTTCCATTTGCTGGTTCACTCCCCAAATGGCCACAATGGCCAGGGCTGGGCCAGACTGAAGCCAGGAGCTCCTTCTGGGTCTCCCACATGGGTCCAGGGGCCCAAGCACTTTGGCCATCCTCTGCTGCTTTCCCAGGTGCATCAGCAGAGAGCTGGATCAGAACTGGAGCAACCGGGACTCAAACCGGTGCCCACATAGGATGCCGGCACTACAGGCTGCAGCTTAACCTGCTACACCATGGCGACAGCCCCAAGCTCATCTTTATCTGTCATTAAATTATGTGTATGTTTATTTGCTATCTGTTTTTCCCAGTAAAATATAAATTCTGACTACTATGTCTCCAACCCCTGAAACAGATGCTCATTGAATATTTGTGAATGAGTAAATATTTGTGAATGAATGAATATTTGTGAATGAATATTTGTGAATGAATGAATGATTTGCTCAGTTTATCTACATGCCAATGACTGCAGACTTTTTCTCTGGGAAGACTCAGTACAGACAGGGACATATCAGGGAGAAGACACTCCTGAGTGGTAAGCGATTAAAACCTGCAGCAGGTCCCCGAATCCTCCCCGGCCTGGGTCAGCAGGAGCTGGAGGAGAAGCCGTCGGCAGGTTTCCCTTGGAAACTTTGAAGACGCACGGAACAATCGCAGGAAGCACCTGCTCGGAGGAGCCCACAGCAGTGGGACCAAGATGCGCTGCTCAGGTCCCCCCCACAGCAGCTGGACGGGCTGCCAGCATTGGTCAAGCCCTTTGCCTTTGCAAGGACGCTCAGCTGCGCTGTCCAAGGCCACTGCCCCGCCAAGGGCGGCTCACATCCAGGAACCGTTAGTGACGGGGTCTAAGACCAGAGGCACACGCCTCTTCCTGCGGACTCTGAAGTGCATCCAGCTCCAGAGCCCAAGGTGGGGTTCACTGCAGCTTCCCGGGGCTCTATCAAAGCTCGGATTCTCCCCCTTTTCCTATCCTGCTTCCGTCCCATGTCTCCCACCAGTGTCAGTCCCAAGAGAATGCCCTCAGGAAACTCACTGCCTGCCGGTCTCCAGCCCAGAGCCCACCCCCCACAAGTCTGGACTGGCAGCCCCCGTGGGAGCAGTTGTTCTGAGTGTAGGGTAGGTGGAGGGGGCAGATGAAGGTCAGGGCTCAGGGTGCCCCCCAGGCGCTCCCGCAGGGAATCAGACTGGGAACGTGGGCTGTATTCATTCACTGGGTTCTCACCCAACAACAGATAAACTACATCGAAGTATCCAAATGGATAAATCTCAAACATCCCGTCTGAGCGTAAAAAAAAAGGGGGGGGTGTTGGTGGGGAGAGTTGCAGAAGGCATACACTAAGAAAGGATCTGTTCCTTTTTTAAAAATACGTAAATCGGGGCCTGGCGCTGTGGCACAGCAGGTTAACACCCTGACCTGAAGCACCGGCATCCCATATGGGCGCCAGTTCTAGTCCCGCCTGTTCCTCTTCCGATCCAGCTCTCTCCTATGGCCTGGGAAAGCAGTAGAAGATGGCCCAAGTGTTAGGGCCCCTGCACCTGCGTGGGAGACCTGGAAGAAGTGCCTGGCTCCTGGCTTCGGATCGGCTCAGCTCCAGCCGTTGCAGCCAATCATAGAGTGAACCAGCAGATGGAAGATCTCCCTCTATGTCTCTCTCTCTCTCTCTCTCTCTCTGCCTCTCTGTAACTCTGACTTTCAAGTGAAATAAATAAATCTTTAAAAAAAAACATTCTGGATTTAATAGCAACCATACAACAAAACAACAAAGAGTTTCATATTCATAATTCATAAAGTGCTAATTAAAGAAATCACTAGTCTACTTAGAAAAAACAATGGACAAAAATAAAAGAGTTATTCACAGAAGAATAAGAACAAATATTTAAAAATCAAGCCATGATTAATTAAAGAAATGTAGATTAAAATATCCTATTTAACTCATCAACTTGGCACATATTCTCTTAAGATAACGTGTATAACTCTGGCAAGAATTAGGTTAGGAGCAGGCATTCGGCTTTGTGGTCCGACACCCACCTCCCACTTCAGACCCAGCCCTGGCTGACCTCAGCTTCCTTCGAACACGGACCAGAGGAGGCAGCAGTGAAGGCCCAGTGACTGAGAGACCTGGATTGGGTTCCAAGTCCAAGCTCCAGGCCCAGCTTTGATCCCAACCTGGGCCCTGCCAGGCCTGGCCAACATGAGCTATGTGTGGGCCTTTGAGGCAGTGAGCCAGCAAGTAGGATCTCTCTCTCTCTCTCTCTCTCTCTCTCTCTCTCTCTCTCTCTCTGCCTTTCCAATAAAGAAGTAATTTTTTAAGAGAATTGGAAGGTTGAGGTGGGAATTGTGACCAAGGGGCTTCAGCCAGCACTTGGCATGCCTGCACCTGATATCAAAGTGACTGTTTCACGTCCCGGCTGCTCCACTTCCAAGTCAGCTCCCTGCTCATGCACCTGGGAAGGCAAAGATGAGGCCCAAGTACTCAGGCCCCTGTCAGCCACGTGGGAGACCCAGGTGCAGTTCCTGGCTCCTGGCCTCTGCCTGGACCAGCTCTGAATGCAACATGCATTTAGGAAGTAAACTAGCAAATGAGAGCTCTCTCTCTCCTCTGCCTTTAACTAATAAAACTAAATAAATAAATCTGCATTAAAAAAGAATTAGGAGGTTGAATCAATAGAGAGAGAGAGAGAGAGAATCTTCTATCCACTGGTTCACTCCGTAGACGGCCACAACAGCCTACTCATTGAACAGGCAGCCAGCTGTCCCCTAATGTGTCGACAGCCTCTATGTGTGTGTCGTCCCTCACCCACTTGTGGAAACTCAGCAAGCCCTGGAGAGGCAGGCAAAGGTGTCTTGAAGAAAGCCCTCCAGCACTGCATTTAAATCAACACATAAGGCACTGTGGTGCAGCGGGTTAAGCAGTTGCATGCAACACTGGCACCGCATATGGGCACCGGTTCGAGTTCCGGCTGCCTCATTTCCAATCCGGCTCCCTGCTGATGCACCTGGGAAAGCAGCAGAAGATGGCCCAAGTGCTTGGGCCCCTGCACCCACGTGGGAGACCCAGAAGCTTCTTGCTCCTGGCTTCAGCCTGGCACAGACCCAGCTTTTGCAGCTTTCTGGGGAGTGAACCAGCAGATGGAAGACTCTCTCTCTCTCTCTCTCTCTCTCTCTCTCTCTCCCTGCCCCCTCTCCCTCTCTATAATGCTGCCCTTCAAATAAATAAGATAAATCTTTAAAAAAAAAAATGAGCAAGTGATGAAATCCCCAAAAGGAACGCTTAAACATTGAGCTCATTGCACATCGACGTGAAGCCATATCATGCACTAAAAGCAGTATATTTCCAACATATTTAAGAATAATAGGATGCAATGTTGGCAAGCAACAACATATGGGAAGCAGAATACTCGGCTAGGTGTACAACAGCCTTGTAATTTTGTGAATCTCTGTGCATACTTTATGCTTAGAAAGCATTTTGGGGACAGCTTCAGAAGTTTCAAGGAGTGTATACTATATCCGTTATAGGCTAGCATGCTTGTTTTACAGACTGTCATTCTAGTTTATTAAAATCTGAATGTAAGAAAAAAAGTTCTGGCCGGTGCGATGGCTCACTAGGTTAATCCTCTGCCTGCAGCGCCAGCACTCCGGGTTCTAGTCCCGGTCGGGGCGCCGGATTCTGTCCCGGTTGCTCCTCTTCCAGTCCAGCTCTCTGCTGTAGCCCGGGAAGGCAGTGGAGGATGGCCCAAGTGCTTGGGCCCTGCACCCGCATGGGAGACCAGGAGGAAGCACCTGGCTCCTGGCTTTGGATCAGCGCAGCATGTTGGCCGTAGCGGCCACTTGGGGCTGAACCAACAGAAGGAAGACCTTTCTCTCTGTCCCTCTCTCTCACTGTCTAACTCTGCCTGTCAAAAAAGAAAAAAAAAAAAAAAGAAAGAAAGAAAGAAAAAAGTTCCAAGGAAATGCATATTCTGAACACCTATGTATGCTTTTCAAAATTTTTTTGCAACCAAGAAAATCCTTAATTCTCCTTTCCCATGAGCTTTTAGGAGCAGCCTCGCAAATAAATGCATGTGCAAAACCAGAAGACCTACTACATTATTAACACCACCTCCAGCTTTGTGGAAATTGCAAGGTATTGAATCTGGCCTGCTCTGTGTAACCACACAGGTATTTTTAGAAAGTCTATAAGTGAACTGCAGAGGGAAGAGCCCTGCCTTGGACAATTTGCTGATCCCCAGGCTTTTCTGGGAGTCGCGGGAAAGAACCTGACACTGGAATTCATGGAGCTGAGCTGTGACGGCCTGAGCTCATCCTCTGTGGGGCTCTAACGAGGCAAATACAGACATCACTGAATCAATGATTTATTAGGGAGACAGAGACACAAACAGACAGATAAAGAGAGCTCCCTTATGTCAGTCCATTCCCCAAATGCCCACAATGGCCAGGGCGGGGCTGGCACTGACGCCAGGAGCTGTGGCCACAGTGCAGGTCACCCCTGTGGGTGGCAGGGACTCAGCATCTTGAGCCGTCACCTGCTACCTCCTGGGACGTGTCTTGGCAGGAAGCTGGAATCAGAAGCAGAGCCCAGAGTCCAACCCTGGATATGGGCTGTGCCGTCAGCGTGGTCACTGCTGATGCAAACGCCTACCCCTCAGGACAGATCTCAGAGGTGTAGAACGGGCCTGTGCTAAGCAGCCGCTGTTCAGAGCTGGGAGGAAGGCGGCATCTGCCATCAGACGCATGCTCCCTTCCCTCTCGCTCTCCTGCCTGCCGCCTCTTCTTCCTGGGCCCCCTGGAGCCCGGCCTGCTCTCACCGCGTGCTGCCTGGCTTCCCTAAGCCCGACTCCAGGCCTGTGCATTTCAACCCTGCCAGCTCATTCCTCCTGCTCTTGGGCTCTGCACCTTTAAATTCGGCTCCTTTTATCCAAATGTGAACCAGAACAAGACAAGAGCCCAGTGTGCCTAGACGGCGTGCTACTGACCCCAGAGACGCGAAACCTCCCGGTCTCAACTCCACACACCTCGCGAGACGGCAAGGGCGACCAACAAGCCAGAGACAAGCAGGCAGGTGACCAGCCTGCTCCACTTAACCCGGTCTGCCCTGGATTTGGCACAGGCAGTCCTGTGTGTCCTGGGAAAACCGGGACATTGGTGACCCCCTGCAGAGGAGCTGAAATCCTTTGACAGTTATATTGAGTGTCCCCTCTCCTGTCCTGAGGGCTTGCTGACCAAGTGTGCAAAGGCCTGGAGGCCAGGGGAATTGTGAAAATGCTGTTTTATCTAGCTAAAGGTCTCATGTAAATTTTCAGACACTGGCAGAAGCAAACTAGAGCATTCCCATTACACAACCAGCCCGGCCTCCAGGGATGGGAGAACTCTGCAATTCAGTGTTTATCGTAGGGCTGTTGTTCACTTTCTCACAGCGTCGCACTCTAATGATGATTAAACTTATCACGTGCTTTGTTACCTTAGACGTAGAGGCTGGCGCGATGGTGCAGTGGGTTAAGTGGCTGCCTATGACGCTGACAGCCCATGTAGCTGCAGGTTCGAGCCCCAGCTGCTCCATTTCTGATCCAGCTCCCTCCTGATGGCCTGGAAAAGCAGCGGGAGATGGTCCAAGTGCTGGGGCCCCTGCACCCGCGTGGGAGACCCAGATGGAAGATCTCTCTCTCTCTCTCTCTCTCCCATCTTTGTTGTTCTTTCAGATAAATGAATCTTCAAAAATATATTAGAGGGAAGCCGGCGCCGCGGCTCACTAGGCTAATCCTCCGCCTGCGGCGCCGGCACACCAGGTTCTAGTCCCGGTCGGGGCGCCGGATTCTGTCCCAGTTGCCCCTCTTCCAGGCCAGCTCTCTGCTGTGGCCCGGGAAGGCAGGGGAGGATGGCCCAAGTGCTTGGGCCCTGCACCCCATGGGAGACCAGGAGAAGCACCTGGCATCCTGCCATCGGATGAGCACGGTGCACCAGCCGCAGTGGCCATTGGAGGGTGAACCAACAGCAAAGGAAGACCTTTCCCTCTGTCTCTCTCTCTCACTGTCCACTCTGCCTGTCAAAAAAAAAAATATATATTAGAGGGGCCAGAGCTGTGGCATAGCTGGTAAAGCCACTGCCTGAAGTGCTGACAAACCATACGGGTGCCAGTTCGAGTCCCTGCTGCTCCACTTCCAATCCAGCTCTCTGCTATGGCCTGAGAAAGCAGTGGAAGATGGCCCAAGTCCTTGGGCCCCTGCACCCACATGGGAGACCCAGAAGAAGTTCCTGGCACCTGGCTTCAAATCAGCACAGCTCCGGCCATTGCAGGCAATTGGGGAATGAACCAGTGGATATAAGACCTCTCTCTCTCTCTCTCTCTCTTTCTCTCTCTCTCTGTCTGCCTGCCTCTCTTTATCTCTCTGTGTAACTCTAACTTTCAAATAAATAGATAAATCTTTAATATATATGTATATTAGAAATAATTTTGTTTCACTCACATGAGTGCCTTTTTTTGTTTGTTTGTTTAGTTTATTTGAAAATCAGAATGAGACAGAGAGAGATCTCCCATCTTCTGGGTCACCTTCTAAATGGCTATGATAGAGGAAGCCAGATCAAACCTAGGACCGTGAACTCAATTCAGGTCTCCCAGGTGGGTGGCAGGAACCTAACTGTTTGAGCCATAGCACTGCCCCTCAGGGTGCACATTGGCAGAAAGCTGAAGTCAGGAGCCAGGGTCAGGTACCCAGCCAAGAGCCAGGACATGGATGAGGGCTCTTAATGGCCCAAACAACTACACCACACTTTTACTTTTTTAATGGACAATGAATTCTACAATTAAGCTGCTTTCCTTTTCCACACTGGTTGCTAAAAGCTAAAATCCAGATTTGCATTTAACCCATCTAGCAATATATATAAACTCTGGGTGCTAACTGGGTACACAGCTTCATTTTGTTTTGTTCGCCTTATTTTCCCATCGAATTTCTTGTGTTAGAAAAAGAAGTGAGGCATGATATTTATTCTCATTCATTCTGCAAACAGTCATTGAACAGGCACCAGTTCAGGTGGCAGCAATAGAACAGAAAGCAAAAACCAGCCCTTGCTCTCACGGACCTGACGCCAACGAACAAAGACAGATGAAAATGCCCGGCTGGCGCCGTGGCTCACTAGGCTAATCCTCCACCTTGCAGCGCTGGCACACCGGGTTCTAGTCCTGGTCGGGGCACCGGATTCTGTCCCGGTTGCCCCTCTTCCAGGCCAGCTCTCTGCTGTGGCCAGGGAGTGCAGTGGAGGATGGCCCAAGTCTTTGGGCCCTGCACCCCATGGGAGACCAGGAGAAGCACCTGGCTCCTGGCTTCAGATCAGCGCGGTGTGCCGGCTGCGGCGGCCATTGGAGGGTGAACCAACGGCAAAAGGAAGACCTTTCTCTCTGTCTCTCTCTCTCACTGTCCACTCTGCCTGTCAAAAAAAAAAAAAAAGAAAAAAAAAGAAAATGCCCAACAGTTCTACTAGAAGGGGTTAGGGGCGGTGAAGGAAAGGGGAGGGCATGGGATGTCGCTCCCCGTCTTCGTGGAGGAACGACACAGGACCCCGCATTGTTCTTCTGTCTGCTCGGCCCTCCCCGGGTTTGCTGCTGGTTCTTCCCGGGTTGGCTACTGACCCTTCCACCTCCGTGGAAGGGCGGTTCCCCCTGCCACTTTCCCCACTTCCGCGGGGGAACGGCACACCGCCGGTCGGCTCTCTCGGGGGCTGCTCAGATGTTCCTCAGGTGTTCCCCTTAGATGTTCCTGGTGCATGTTGTCTCTCTCCTCCTTTATAGTCCTCTTCCACCAATCCCAACTCGGCTACCCACACGCCGAGTACGCTGCCCTCCTCCAATCAGGAGCAGGTCCTACAGTTTATTGGTTGAACTGGAGGCAGCTGTGTAGAAGCTGTTTTCTCCTCTCCCAGCGCCATATTGTGGGAGAGCAGATGCATAGAATAAGTCTTAATTCCAGTAACTTAGTCTAGTCCGAGTTGCTCCCCACAATGGGAAGTGAGAGTCACTCCAGCGAGAGGGACCGACTCAGAGTATCCCACCATGAAAAACACGTATGATGTGCTGCCCGACACTGACTTCCACAAACGCAGACTGCTGGGGGTGGGCGCTGTGCTGCAGCAGGCTAAGCTGCCACTTGCGATGCCTGGGACACTTGCACCCCATATCCGAGTACCTGGCTCACGTCCTAGCTACTCCACGCTTCCAATCCAGCTTCCTGCTCATGCGCCTGGGAGGCAGCAAACGATAGCCCCAAGTTCTTGGGTTCCTGCCACCCATGTGGGAGACCCAGATGGGGTTCCTGGCTCCCAGGTTTGGGTGTGGGTGTGTGCCAGTCTCAGTGAGCGGGCAGCCCGTGGAACAGCTGTCAAGACACCCTCCAGAGCTCAGAGCTGAGTTGGAGGGATGACACATGAAGGTCAAGGTCAAAGACAAGTCGTACTCTGCAATGCTTCCTTAAGCCACACTTCAGGTCACAGCCAAGTGGAGGTATTTGAGTGGGGCTGCCCACAAAGTCCCTGGTATCCCTGCCTCCCCATCCCCTACCCTCAGGCCATGGGCAGGTAGAGGACCCTGGAGCCCATTCTCAAGGCTGTGGCTGTGCATGGACGGCCAGCAGGCTCAGACAAGTCAGGGAGAAAAGAGTCCTGGAAGAAGCAGAATGAATCAGCACCAAGCCGGGATATTTCCATGGGTGAAATCTTCCTGCTTCCCCAAGAACACCTCATCCTGTGGCTCATGAACCTGCCCCAGAGCCATGAATATCTACAGAGAGAACTTAGAGGAGTCACAGGTTTGAATCACTTCACAAGCAGGGCAGGTGACTCAGATGTGTGACACCAACCAACCAAAAGTAGGTGAGGGCACATTTGAGCTTGGTGGGTTCTGGGAAGACTGAAGATCACACATGGTCTGAGTAGACCACTGCCCTCCCCCAGCCATTGGGGCCCACAGAACCAACGTGGATGTTCAAGGAAAGCCATGAATCTGAATGTCTGTGGTTAATGCCCCAATTTTGAAACATTCGTGGGCAAAACACAAAGTTTCAGCCAACAGAACGTGGCCCATGATCCATCAATTTCTGACACCTTCCCATTGAAAAATTAAACTCACATAATATTGACCCAGAATCTTTTTTTTTTTTTTTTTTTTTTTTTTTTTTTTTTTTTTTTTTGACAGGCAGAGTGGACAGTGAGAGAGAGACAGAGAGAGAAAGGTCTTCCTTTTTGCCGCTGGTTCACCCTCCAATGGCCGCCGCTGCAGCCGGCGCACCGCGCTGATCCTGGCAGGAGCCAGGATCCAGGTGCTTTTCCTGGTCTCCCATGGGGTGCAGGGCCCAAGCACCTGGGCCATCCTCCACTGCACTCCCTGGCCATAGCAGAGAGCTGGCCTGGAAGAGGGGCAACCGGGACAGAATCCGGCGCCCCAACCGGGACTAGAACCCGGTGTGCCGGCGCCGCAAGGTGGAGGATTAGCCTATTGAGCCACGGCGCCGGCTCCAGAATCTTTTCTTAAAAGTCAGAAAATAAGTTTCAGCAGTCGATTAGAAGAAGAATCACAATGACTCAGTGAGACCCATCTCTGTAGGCCAGGGGCAGGCATTTGGGCACAGTGGCCAAGTGGCCGATTGGGATTACCACATCTCATATTGGAGTGCCTGGTTCACGTGCCAGCTCCTCCAATTCCAACCCAGCTTCCTGCTAATGTGCATCATAGGATGGCTCAAGTACTAGGGTCCCTATGTGGGAGACCTGGATTGACTTCCAGGTTCCTGGCTTTGTCCTGGCCCAGCCCTGGTTGTGGGTATATGGGCATTTGGAGAGTGAGCTGGCAGATAAAAATCTCTGTATCTCTGTATCTCTCTCTCTCGCTTTTCCTGGCTCTCTCTCTCTCTCTCTCTCTCTCTCCATCTCTCTGCCTCTCAAATAAAATGAAAGTAATTTTTTTTATTTTAATACCCCTCAGTACAAGGCAATCTATTAATACAACACATCATGTCAACAAATCAGAGGAGAGAAAGCATACGAAGACGCTGGCAGGCACTTCACACACTCCAGTGAGTTTTCTCCGTTTCTAGAACAATCAAACCAAACAGGATAGCTTCTGTCCACCCTCAATGCAGTAGAAATGCTTTGTTTTCCCAAACCTCTGAGGACTTCTGATTATGAGAAATAAAACTCAACTCGCTGACCCACATCTGAAAAGTTGAATCTTTGCTTTAGACCTGGCTGGAAACCAACGTGTAAGGAGGTCAGTGCTGACTAGCCTAACGTTGGCCTCATTCTTCCAAGTGCAGATGGCTCTCTCCGAACAGCACAGAAACATGATGGAGACGCTCTGGCTTAATTCACACACACAGCTGGTGAGCAGAAAGAAAAAGAAAGACCATTTCTCCCCACATAGCAGTAGTAAAATTCCAAGGTGGGTCCTCCCGGGCTCTGCTCGGGACAGATGCACATCCCCGAAACAATCCAGAGAGAACTTGGAACCCTGACGGGCTAAGCTTGGGTCAAAGGTCATTCCAGGAGGGTGTGGATCATTCCCACCCAAACCTCTGGAATGAGTGGATTGTTCTTTGAAGAAATGAGTCATGGGGCCGGCGCTGTGGCATAGCGGGTAAAGTGGCTGCCTGCAGTGCTGACATCCATATGGGCGCCGGTTCAAATCCTGGCTGCTCCTCTTCTGATCCAGCTCTCTGCTAATGACCTGGGAAAGCAGTAAAAGATGGCCCAAGTCCTTGGGACCCTGCACCTGCATGGGAGACCCAGAAGAAGCTCCTGGCTCCTGACTTCTGTCTGGCTCAGCTCCAACTGTCATGGCCAATTAGGGAGTGAACCAATGGATGGAAGACCTCTCTCTCTTTTTCTCTACCTCTGCCTCTCTGTAACTTTACCTTTCAAATAAATAAATAAATCTTTAAAAAAAGAACATTAGAAAATCAACTAAAAAAATTAGCCACAACAATCAGAGAAATAACACACTTAGCAACACACTTTGCAAAGGAAGTCCAACATTGTACACTGAAAACTACAAAACATCATTGAAAAAAATGTCAACACATAATTCATGAAAAGGCATCCCATGTTCATGGATTGGAAACTTCATATGTGAAAATAGCAGTATTCCCAAATCAGCCTACAGATTCAGTGCAATCTCTATCAAAATCTCAGATGACCCCCCCCCCACAGAAATCAACATGCTGATTCTAAAAGCCGTGAGGAAATGCAATGGACCTAACGCAGCCAAAACAAATTTGAAAAGGAAAACAAAGTTGGAGGACTCACATGCCCAGATTTTGAAATTTACCACACACACACAAAAAAAAGTAAGCAAGACTCTGGTACTGGCAGAAGGAGACATAAAACCCAGGAGACAGAATCAAGGGTCCAGAAATAAACCCTCATACTTGAGATCTGTTGATTTTTGACAAAAGTGCCAAGATAATCCAATAGGAAAAGAACAGTCTTTTTATGACCAGTGTTGCAACTCAGTGGGTTAAGCCACCGAGCACAATGCCAGCTTCCCATTCCAGAGCTCTGGTTCAAGCCCCAGGTGCTCCACTTCCAAACCCGCTCTCTGCTAATGTGCCTGGGAAAGCAGCAGGAGGTGGTCCAAATACCTGGGCCCCTGACACCCATGTGAGAGACCTTCATGAAGTTCCAGGATCCTGGCTTCAGCCTGGCACAGCTCCAGCTGTTGTAGTAATTTGAGGGGTCAACCAGTGGATGGCAGATCGATCTCTCTCTCTCTCTGTCCCTTTCTGTCACTCTACCTTTCAAATAAATAAAACAAATCTCTCTTTTAAAAAAAATGATCTTTTTGGGGCCAGCGCTGTGGTGCAGTAGATTAATCCTCCACTTGCGGCACCAGCATCCCATATGGGCCCCAGTTCTAGTCCCGGCTGCTCCTCTTCCAATCCAGCTCTCTGGTGTGGACTGGGAAAGCAGTAGAAGATGGCCCAAGTGTTTGAGCCCCTACACCCGCGTGGGAGACTGGGAGGAAGCTCCCAGCTCCTGGCTTCGGATCCAGCGCAGCACACCGGCCGTAGCGGCCATTTGGGGAATGAACCAATGGAAGGAAGACCTTTCTCTCTCTCTCTCTCTCTCTCTCTCTCTCTGCCTCTCCTCTGTCTGTGTAACTCTCAAATAAATAAATAAATCTTTAAAAAAAAAAAAAAAGAGTGGTGCAGCTACTTTGGAAAAGAACTTGGCAGTTTCTCAAAAAGCTAAACACAGAGTTACCATAAGATCCAGAAATTCTACTCTTAATTATATACCCAAAGGAAATTAAAACAGGTGTCCACTCAAAAGCACAAATGTTCATAGAAACAATATCTGTAACAGCCAAAAAAGGGAGGAAAAATGGAAATTTCTTTCTGATACACAAAACAATATACCTGTAAGGTGGAATACTATATAACCATCAAAAAGAAAGAAGCATTGAGATTTGTTAATTTTTAACAAAAGTGCCAAGACAATCCAATAGGAAAAGAGCAATCTCTTTATCTCTGAGATAAAACCCAGATTTATTTTTTTGATTTATTTTTTATTTATTTGAAAAACAGAGTTGCAGAGATTGGTAGAGATGGAGAGAGGTCTTCCATCCGCTGGTTCACTCCCCAAATGGCTGCAGCAGCCGGAGCTGGGCCAGTCCAAAACCAGGAGCCAGGAATTTCTTCTGGGTCTTCCTCACGAGTACAGGACCCCAAGGACTTGGGCCATCTTCCACTGCTTTCCCAGGCCATAGCAGAGAGCTGGATCAGAAGTGGAACAGCTGGGTCTTGAACTGGCACCCATATGGGATGCCGGCGCTTCAGGCCAGGGCTTTAACCCACTCCGTCACAGCACCGGCCCCAAACCCAGATTTCTTACCATGACCTACAAGGTGCTGCTGTATCTGTAGCCTCATCTTAGTCCAGACCCCAGCCTCAATTCCTCTCCCTCTTACTCACAATGCTACTGCCAGGACCTTGGCACATGCTATTCTAGTTGCTTGGAGGTTTTCGTTGTTTATTCCTCTGTGTGTTTGTTCATATGCACCTGTGTGAGCACATCTCGTCACTTTTGCTTGCTGTACACACTGATTTAAAAACAATTCATTGATGTTATCAGCAACCTCAAAGCAGCCACAATTCTATTAGTCCTGTGGCTCACCCTTCTCTGAACGCAGTCCTGTTCTGATGTAATCTCAGATTGCCACTGTCCACACAGCTCAGCCTCCTTCTGCCGTTAGACACTGTCCATCAGTAGTGCGAGTGTGAGTCTCACCAGGCCTCTCCTTTGTCTTTTCATTTCCACAGAGAAGAAACGCAGCTGGCAGATGCCTCCCTTTCAGGCCTTCTGGTCAACCCCATATGGGTTCGGCGCTGAGAGACAAAGCCGGCACTGTCACTGCAGCCACTCCCATGGAGCCTGTCCAGAGAGTCTCCCATCCAACTTCAAAACCCACAGCGCATCAGTTACTGTGTCTGCAAAGAGGACTTTGGTTCTACTTTTTTAAAATGTATTTTATTTTAAAGGCAGAGTGACAGAGGGAGAGAAAGAGAGAGGGAAGAAGGGAGGGAGAGAGAGATTGCCCATTCTCTGATTCTCTCTCCAAATCCCCCCCCCAGACCTCCCACATGGGTAGCAGGAATCCAAGGACTTGGGCCATCACCCACTGTCTCCCAGGCACGGTAGCATGAAGCTGGATCAGAAGCATAGAGGAGCCAGGACCGGAGCCATCACTGCGTTAGGGAAGGGGACGCAGGCTTCCCAAGCAACTGCTTACCCCACTGAGCCACGATCCCTGTCTGGAGCTTCATTCAGTCTCCCCCATGGGTGCAGGGGCCCCAGGACTTTGGGCCATCTTCCCCTGCTTTCCCAGGCACATCAGCAGGGAGCTGGATCAGAAGTGGAGCAGCCGGGACTCAAACTGGTGCCCATATGGGAAGCCGGCATCATAGGCGGCGGCTTTACCCACTCCACCACAGTGCCGGCCCCAAGTTTTCCTCTTCTTAGTATCATTAACATAGACTTTGGGGCCCAACCCTTCACACACGGGCCTTTTGGGGGATAGCTACTGTCCAGACCAATAACCAATCCATTGCATTGTGTACGAGTTGTGTTGGCCTCACCCTGCTCACACAAGTCTCGCAACTGAGCTGTAACAGTGCCCCCCAGGCCGTGTGCAGAGGAAGGTGAGGATGATCAACAAACAGGCCCCCGAGATCTGGTCAGCCCAGCAGCTGCGAAAGAGGGAGGCTTCTTAGGCGGAGGCAGAGGTGAAGCCGGACTGCAGGAGGGGAGGAGAAGGCACACAACAAGCAAGAGGGAGGAACCTGGCAGATCTGCAGGTGCAGCGGGGGACGGAGGGCTCCCAGGAAGATGCGCACCTTTGGAGGCCTCGGGATGAGGGAGAAGGAGGGCACTGGATCACTGCAGATCATGGCAGTGCCTGGCACATCGGGAGGGTTTTCCTGAAGCTGGTGGAAAATGCGTATTAAAAAAAAAAAGCTATGCATGGATTTCAAAATTTTTCTGCACCCAAATTCAGCTTATCTTTTTTAAAATTTTATTTGCGAGATCTTCTATCCCCCTGTTCATCCTTCAAGTACCCACAACATCCAGGTACTGAATCAGGCCAAAGCTGGGAGCCAGGAGCTCCATGTAGGTCTCCCACCTAGGTGGCAGGAATGCATTCATTCAAGCCATCCCTGCTGCCTTCTGGGGTTGCCACGAAAAGGAATCTGAAGTCAGGTATGGAACCCAGGTGCTCGGACGCTGGTGTCTTCACCAGAACTTATCTGCCAGGCCGAGCACCTGTCCCAAGCTGATCTTCTCAGTCCACGGCCTGCGAGCTTTCGGAAGCATGCTTGCATAGGATCTGAGTCTGTAGAGGGGAGAATCCATTTTCCTTCTAAAAAGAAGCAGAAATTGAAGACTTGGAGGCTAGCGCAGAGCAGGTGTAGAAATCAACAGAAGTGGGCTTGCCCTCTGCCCGCCCACCTGCTGGCTGTGAGATGCTGGGTGCATCTTCCATTGGGGTGGTTCACAGTCGGTGCCTAACTATGGCCCACTGTGGCCCATGAGAGGGATAGCGGGACTGCCTCCAGCTGGGCAGAGGGTGTGCTCAGTAGGAGGAGAAGGTCACACGTTGTCATCTTTGGGGAAGAAAAGGTGGTATTTATACATGATGGACTGCTATGCAGCCTCGCACCCAACTCTTCCCGTTTCTAGCACTCACCACACCACCCGGCCCGAGCTCAGAACACAAGCTGGGTGCTGGGCAGCATCTTATGGATCTGACCATGGCAGGAGGAAGGGAGGCCCCGTTCAGGGTCTCAGGGGCCAACAGGGCTAGCTAGGGATCTGGCCCGTACCTGATGGAGTTTCTACTCCACCCTCAGCCATGCCTCTCTCACTCCTGGCCATGGCCGCACCCATTCCAGCTCCCAGACTTTACCGCGGCAGGCGCCCCATTCTGGAAGATTCTGGGAAGAGCAAGGCCACCCTCTTCCCCCTCGTGAAGTCCGGGCTCGAAGTTTCAGGGATTGACACATCATTGCTCTGCCACGCTGTGTGGTTCTGGGAAAGCTACGTAAGCTCCCTGTGTCAGGTTCTTTCCATTCTAAGGTGAGATAGTGGCAACGCATCACTTCCACAGTTAAGTAAAATAGTATTTATGTGAGTTAATGAGTTCATGGGGAAAAATGGACCTAAAGGAAAATGTTTGTTTCCCATGAACTCTTGGAAGGACCAGCATCTAAAGCCCAGAAAATCCTCATGTACAGATTTCCACTAGACAGTTGTCACCACCACCTCCCAGTTCTCAGACTGCTGTGAGCATCTCTCTCTCTCCCATCTCGGATCTTCATTCTGAGCTCTGAGTCCACAAATCTGGTCTTCGCTAGCAATGCGCCTCCTACCAGCCATCCCATTGGCACCTCAAACTCTGCACATCGGGAACTGAGCTCCTTGTCCCCACCAAGCCACTCCCCTTCTGCGCTCCCTGGCTCTGTGAGTGACACCACCCCTAGCCTCGTCGCCCAACACCACGGAAACCTGCAGGTCTCCCTCAACTCCTTCCCCCTTTGCACATGATGACAATCACTGACCAAGTTCTGTGGAATACACAAAGCGTCTTCAAAAAATTCACCAAAGAAGTATGCATGCAATGGGAAAACTAGGCATGGATTTCAAAATTTAAGGCACACATTTTTCCAGGCAGCTTCCTTATTCATCCCAGCTACTGTCTCTCTCTTTTAGGACTTTGTCCTCTTTGGCTGGGCTCCTGCCAGCAACAGCTCCCCCTGCTGGATCTAACCCCAGGAGCGCCACCCCTGTGCTGTGAGCACCACCAATTCCACCTCGGCTGACTGTGGACACAGTGTCTCTAATGGTTCCTCTTTCTGGCAGATGGGAGAGGATGTGCTCTGTGACTCTTTGAGCTGTGAAACCTGAGTGGAAGGAAGCTGCCTCACCTCCAGTTACAGGACTGCACAGCCCAGGTGTGGCTCCCCGGGAACGAGACCACCATGTTCCAGGAGGTGCGGCCATGAGACAACACAGCCTCCTGTTGTCTGGGCCTCTGTGGGACTCCACAGAGAGGCTCCAAGCAGAGCTGGGCGTTGGCTTGTTTTAGGGTTGTCTTTTAATTTATTTGAGAGGCAGACAGAGCAAGAGAGAAAAGCAGATAGAAATACACTAGACAGACAGAGACGATAGATAGATAAATATGATAGAGATGATTGATAGATATAGATGATATAAATGATAGACAGATGATAGGTAGATAGATGATAGATAGATATAGCTAGATACAGATGATAGGCAGATAGATACACATACTGATAGATATAAACAGATCATAGATAGGTAGATAGATAGACAAATAGATGATTGATAGAGTGAGTTCCTGTCCCGTGATTCACTCACCAAATGCCTACCAAGGCCAGGGCTGGGCTGGGGCCATCGTCAAGAACCAAGAATTCAGTCCAGGTCTTCTACATGTGTGGCAGGGACCCAACTCCTTGGGCCATGCCTGTTGCCTCCCAGGATGTGCAGGAAGCTGAAATCAGAACAGAGCTGAGAACGGAACCCAGGCACTCTGATGTGGGCTCTGGGCATCTTAACTGCTAGGCTAAACACTGGCTCCCCACTGAACAGGAAGTGGGAACAAAAAGCAAACCGTTGCTGTGTTGGGCACTAGGACCTAAACAGAGGTTGATTTGTTACTGGGCCCTGACCTAGTCTGCTTTACCCAGTGCAAGGGGATTCAGGAAACTTGCAGAAAAATGGCATGAGAAGGTAAATTTACTTTTTTAAAGATTTATTTATTCATTTGAAAAGTAGACTTACAGAGAGGCAGAGGCAGAGAGAGAGAGAGAGGTCTTCCAACCACTGGTTCACTCCCCAAATGTCCACAATGGCTGGAGCTGGGCCAATCCAAAGCCAGGAACCAGGAGCCAGGTTTCCATTCGAGACTCCCAGGTAGGCAGCAGGGGTCCAAGCACTTAGCGCCTCTTCCGCTGCTTTCCCAGGTGCATTAGCAGGGAGCTGGATCAGAAGCAGAGCAGACTCAAACTGGCGCTCCAGGATGGAATGCCAGCATCACAGGCTGTAGCTTCACTTGCCACATCACAACACCAGCCCCAGGAACTATGTGTTCTTCAACTCTAGAGTCCTGCTGTCCATGGCAAACATTTGGAAGAGCTAAGCAAATGGAAGGTGCCTGATGACACTGATGCTGATAAATTGATAAAAACGCGTGTCAGCTGGGAATCTGTGGTAAGAGACTCGAGGAGGTGGGATCAGGGAAGACGGGGCTGCTTGATGGATTCCTGGGAAAATGAAGATCCCACCACCTCGGCCAGCTGGACCTCATCAAGGCTGCTTCATCATCAAGGTGACACTAGGGGGCCAGTGCTATGGTGGGTTAAGCCGGCATCCCACACCACCACCAGTTCAAGTCCTGGCTGCTCCACTTCCAACCCAGCTCCCTGCTAATGCACCTGGGAAAGCAGCAGAAGATGGCCCAAGGGCTTGGGCCCCTGCACCCAGGTGGGAGACCTGGATGAAGCTCCTGGCTCCTGGCTCCTGGCTTCAGCCTGGCCCAGCCCTGGTCATTGCAGTCATTTGGGGGTTGAACCAGCAGATGGAAGCTTTCTCTGTGTGTGTCCCCCCCTCACCCCTCCCCGACTCTGACCTTCAATCTTTTAAAAAAAATCAATAAATATAATAGTTCTAGAATAAAAGAATGAAAGAAGAAAGCAACTAGGACCTGAACAGTCAGGGGGCAAAACAAGATGCAGAAGAACATGCGTGTGACATGATTCCACCCGTGTGTAAGACGTCGCTGGCTGAGTTCTAAAATTAGACAAGGAAAGGAGGGTGGGGAGGGGCTGGGGGAGTAGGAGAGAAAGCCTTCTGTTGTTTGATGCCATCCTATACTTTTGAATCTTGCAGTTTTTGCCATAAGTGTGTGACACTTTCATAATTCATTAACGATCCATCTTTTCCTTAACGCCCTGTAATAGCCTGCTCTGTCTCAGGCTTTTCCCCCGGGGACCTGGAGTGCCAGGACAGGACTGTGGCCACCTCCCACCTGCACAAGGCCAGCGGACACAGGGCTGCCGGACAGCTCAGGGCCGCTGCTCTGAACTTCAGTGAGAAACGGGGGGTTCCCTCCCCACTCCCCCATCCCTCCTCACCTCTGCTCTTCATTGGCCAGGGGATTAGGGCATGGGCCTCTGGGAAGGGAAGAGGCAGGTCTCAGAGGCACCAGTGATCCCTGTGCTCATATGGGGACCTGGGTGGCAGACCAGGGCCAGGGGCGGCTCCACAAAGGGCTTTGGGTCCAAGGGCCTCCCTGGAAATGAATCAAACAGGCCTGGCCTTGTCCCCTGTGCACCAATGTCCCTAGAACAATTACAGGCAAAAGGAGGCACCTGCAGATGGCACAGCTCATACAGGAGTCAGTTAAGGACTGCCCCAGCCCAGTCACTTGTGCCAGAGGCCTCCCCCTGGGCACTTCCAACCCCCCTCCCCCTCCACCTCCTCCCTCTGCCTGGGAGGCTGACCTGTCAATCTGCTCTCTGGCCCTGTGGCTTCCTGTTGGCTCTGACCAATGGGAAGCCCCAACAAGAGGGAAGGCGGGAGTGTGGCCAGAGCCCGTGTTCTCTGGATTTCTCCCTGCAACGTCATTGCCCGTCTCCAAGACCCTCTGGCTTCAGACTCCCATTACCGCCCCCTGCCCTTGTCTCTCAGAGCTGTCCAAGCCCCACGTGACTGCCCTGCTGCCCGAAATGCCCGGCTTTGTGTCTGCTGCCCTGCAAGTCTCCTCCCAGGGCCCCAGCCTTTGTTTCTTCCAGAGACCCTGCTGGGAAAAGCCTCGATCTACAGAGATACCTGGCGGGGTGTTCCTCTCTGGACTTTACCTGAAGGGAGAAAACACCTGTGCAAATGGTGTGGATTAGAAACCCTAGAAGGTGGAAGTTGTCCACCGCCTTCCCAAGGCACCGGGGAGAACCTGCCTGCAGCACAGAGAAAGGCAGCCTCTGGGCCAGTCCTCCTGGACGCCTGCGTGTCCCACTCCATCCCCGGCCCAGGAGGTCTGAGACTTCCCTTGCATCTTACATAGGCCACTGGTTTTCTACAGGTTCTGTGTCTTTGTGGTCTAAACTGAGTGGGGCCACTGGGTGGCCTCTGCAGCCCGAGCCCTGCTGATGAGTTGTGACGGCTGCTCAGGGCACAGGGGGGACGCTTTCCCCGCCTCTGCTGGGCTCACCTTCTGCCAGGTGTGCCCCTGCTTAGCAGCCCCTTTGTGTACACTTCCTGGTAACAGGGTTAGCTATGTCTCCTGAGCAGAGCTCCCTCACTTCCTGCCTACGAGGAAGTGGAGAGAAAGAGGTGGGCTACATTCTAGAGAAGCTTGGAGTTCCTGCCGCCTTTTGCTTTTAGAAACGGGCAGGGTTCTGTATCCTTGGAGGTGGGCACCAGAGCCCACGGGAGAAGTTGCTTAGAGAGTATTAGAAAAGACAGACTCAAAACTGAGGCCTGAAAGCTAACCTGGCTCCGCAGATTTAGGGAAGCTGCTTGCCTTTTGAGACTTTAGGGTTCCCATCTGTGAAATGGGAGCAACTGACCAAGCATGCCCCTTAACACTTGCATGCAAATTTCTAGTGTGACGGTGCAGGAGGACTCGATTCTGGTAAGACTCGAACCTTGCTTCTTGGCTTTGTGGCTAAGATCCAGAAAGAATCTTGGAGTATAGAGAGTGTCAGCTGTCCCAGACCCACCAGCCTCCCTCCCTGGATGATCGAATGGACCATGGGGTCAAGCGAAAAAATTGCATGGTCATTTTCTGTACAGACAGAATCCGTGATGGAGGGAACTTTTCTCAGCTAATTCCTTGTTGCTAAATTGGGTCTTGACAGCTACATAAATCCGTGCTTTTTGTTTGTTTGTTTGTTTGTTTTTTGAGGTTTTTACTCTCAAAGCTGCCTGTGACGAATCTGCAGCCCAGGGCACACGTTAGTCCCAGTGACTCTGAAGTCAGCCTCAACGTTGAGAAGCCAACCGAGTGGGCCTGCTACACGGGATCTGCCGGGAGGCACCGCGGTGCTGCCTGCGGGAACCCGGGGCCTCTGCAAGACCCGGATAGGAGAATTTGCCTCCCTTCACAGGAAATGGGCGCAGCTCAGCTCGCAATTATTACTCAGACGTTTTGTGCCGTGGAGGAAACGCCTTCTGATAGCGAGAAGCTATTGGTTTCCTGTTGTGAACGCAGCGTTTCTGGTGTGCCCAAAAATGGACAGGAAGGGAAAGGGTGGTTGTCCCCCTGGAAGTCCTTGTTTAATGAAAACACCAGGTCAAGGGCTCCCACAACCCTCTGAATGGCCCGCGGAGAGGCTGGAGGTTGGGGAGAGGTCACGGTAGCAAGGGAGGCAGAGTGAGGACCAAGAGCGGGGAGCTGTCACCTGCGGGACACTTCAGTTCTGCCAATGCTGGTCGAGCCTTTGGGGGCTGGGGAGAGTGTCAGGTATACCAGATGGCTGAGACAGCCTGCTTCCCTCCCTGCAACACTGCTGTTGTAGAAACTGGTGCAAAAATCAGTTCTGACTACAGTGATGGGGCCAAGATGGAGCGATGCCTACAGTAACTATGGCAACGTGGCACTGCAGTTTGGGCCGATAATGAAAGGCGGGATCAAAAATTAGAGTTGACGATTTCCAAGACAGAAGTAGTGACTACGGAGCACCAGCTACGTGGCTATGTTCCAAGTGCTCCACTTGCATTTTTCTCATCTGATCACCACCAAGAATCCCAAGGGAGGGTCCTGTGAAGCTTTCAATGGGTGACAAGTCACCAGAGAGCATGACTCATCCGTTAAGGAGCCGGATTCCTTCTCTCTTTCTCCCGTACACCCCATCTCTCCCTTCTTGAGTGCATTTAGGGAGCCATCACATTTGTAGCACGCACTGCGGCTGGTCCTGATTCACCCTCTCAGCCCGTCCTGTCCTCTCGCTGCTGTCGCCAATGCTGATGGCAGAATTATCTACAGGGAGTATCCACACAAAAAATCATAGGAAATGTGTACTGTGCGAAAACTATGCATGGATTGCAAAAAAATATGTTGTGCACCAGAATAAACTTATCTTTCCAATCCATTTTTCCATGAAGCCTGCAAAGGACCCTACTCTATGTGAGGCTTATCTTCCTGAAGAGTTTGGATAATGAGAGGGAATCACGAGGTCAAAGAAGAAGTTTCCAGTGGCTCATGAAGTAGGAATGTTTGCATCATCCAAGAGAGAATAATCTCTCCCAAGAAAAGAAAATCCATTCGGGGCGCCAGTTTGCAGCCACGCCCCAGCTCCTGGGCTTGGTCCCTCTCATTCTCCTCCCTCCTCCATGATTCTACTCCCCATTTGCTACTCAAAAGGGTTTCAGTTGGAACTACAGTCTCTTGTTTTCTTAAAGATTTATTTGTGTATTTGAAAGGCAGAGTTACAGAGAGAGAAGGAGAGACAGAGAGATCTATCCAAACACTTGGGCCATCATCTGCTGCCCTCCCAGGCCCATTAGCGGGGAGCCAGATTGGAAGTGGAGCAGCCGGAACTCGAACCCACATGGGATGCTGGTGTCCCAGGCTGCAGCTTCACCCCTTGCGCCACAGCACTGGCCCTGACCCACAATCTCTGCTCGCCTCTTTTCCCACCAGAAAGACACAGCAACCCACAGAGAAGAGCAGGACATGGACCTGAGGCTGCTGTTCATGGAACCTTCTCAGCAACACCCTTGCCACTGGGTGCCTGGACATCTGTGTGCAGCATTGGGTTTCAGTGTAGCTAACAACGTTCCCCATCAGATCAAAAGTAAATAGCCAGGGCTGGCCTGTGGCATAGCGAGTAAAGCCGCCGCCCACAGGGCCAGCATCCCATATGGGCGCCAGTTTGAAACCTGGCTGCTCCACTTCCAATCATCTCTCTGCTGTGGCCTGGGAAAGTAGTAGGAGATGGCCCAAGTCCTTGGGCCCCTGCACCTGCGTGGGAGACCCAGAAGAAGCTCCTGTCTCCTGGCTTCTGATCGACATAACTCCAGCTATTGTGGCCAGTTGGGGAGTGAATCAGCGGATGGAAGACCTCCCTTTCTCTCTCTCTCCCTGCCTCTCCTTCTCTCTCTATGTAACTCTGACTTTCAAATAAATAAATCTTTAAATTAAAAAAAAAAGTAAATGGCAACTGGGCAACAGCATGCATGGCTCATTCAAATGCAAGATTTCAAATAAGCAGTTGCCAAAGGCCAAACACTGTGCTAGCCACTAGGGATCCAGGACCCGAACCAGCAGGATGGTCCTGTCTTTCAGACCGCTGCAGTAGATGCTGCCACTTGACTCGCTGTGCGGAAAATTCTAACTTTCCTCTCCCTGGCACAGATTGGGGAGCTAAACGCAAGAGGGCTTCACAAAGTTCATGGGGAAGGGAATTAAAAGATTGATTTCTGTGCACACACACACACACACACGTGCACATGCACACACCCACATGCACACGCATGTGCACACACTCACCACATCCATGCACACACACATGTGCACGCACACACACATACAACCCACGCACAGCTTTTTCAAAGCACACACTTCCCAAACACCTTCTGAGAAAACCTCTCTCAATGGATTTCACACATTTTTTTTGCACCAAAATAAACATTGAATTCCACTTCCCAGGGACATTTGACGTCTCCGCGTGCTCCGTATTGCAGGGCAGATCGAAGCAACGTAATCAAAACTGCCGAGAGCTCTTCTGGGAAAGCTTTGCTGTGACATAAAGAGGGACAGACACCAAACAGCTCGCTTGCTTCCTGTCTGGAAGACAGAAATACATGTCTGGTACAGAAATACATAAAGTCCCCGAGTGCCTGGGGCACGCGTGTGGTACAGCGGGCTGAATCGCTGCCAGTGACACCGGCATCCCATATCAGAGCGCCGGTTCGAGTCCCAGCTACTCCACTTCCAATCCCTCTCTCTTACTTATGCGCCTCGGAAAAGCAGTAGAAGATGGCCCACGTCCTTGGGCCCCTGCACCCACGTGGGAGACCAAGAAGAAGCTCCTGGCTTTGGATCGGCCCAGCTCTGGCCATTTTAGCCGTCTGGGGAGTGAACCAACAGAAGACCTCTCTCTCTCTCTTTCTGTAACTCTGCCTTTCAAATAAATAAATAAATCTTTAAAAAAATTTTTGTCTGGGAGAAGCAAGGTGAGAGGTGCATGGACTATTTCAGCAATTTCCTGTGCATCTTCAATTATTCCAAAATTAACAGCTTCTGAAAGTTAAAAAAAAATCCTAAGAATCTGCACTTTTGAAAGAGAATGAATGACAGGGAGAGGGAGCGCACAACTCCAGCTGGTCTCCCTGAAGCTGAATGGCAGGCAGAGGATGGAGGGTGTTCACATGATGCTGAAAACAGACCAGAGCTAAGATCTCCAGAATGAGGGCGATCACTTGAAAGAACTGAACGTGAGAAGCCACATCATTTAAATCCCAAGCTGCCTTTTGAGGTTGGCTCTAAGAGGTTTTCAAAATGCAAACATTCCTTAAAGACTTGGGCTGTGAAAAGGCGTGCATACAGAGGTAGAGGTGGGGCTACTTTTCTTTTTTTCTCTTCTTTGAGGATTTATTTATCTGAAACTTGGAGTGACAAAGAGAGGGGGAGAGAGAGAGAGAAAGAGGGAGTGAAAAAGAGGTATTCCATCCACTGGTTCACACCCCAAATGCCTGCAAGAGCCAGGGCTGGGCCAAGCTGAAGCCAAGAACCAGGAACTCCACCTGGGTCTCTCATGTCAGTGGTAGGGGCCCAGGTACCTGAGCCATCATCTGCTGCTTCCCAGGCACATCAGCAGGGAGCTGAATCAGAAGTGGAGCAGTTGGGACTTGAACCCAGCTCTCTGATATGGATGCAGGCTTTGCGAGCAGCGGCTTAGCTCCCTATCCCACAGCACCAGTCCCCTTTGCACCTCTCACCCCTGGGCCAGCGTGTCCTCCCCTGGGCTGGTGGTCTTTGCATCTCCTTTTTGAGAGCGAGTTCTCTTTAGCCCCTGGCCTGTAGCAGCAGACCCCAGAGGCCTGTGGCCCTGAGCCGCTAGGGCAGCAGCCTCATGTCAGGTCTCCAAGGGCTCCCACACGAGCCCCCAGGGCTGCTGGCTCTTTGCTGCTTTGTCTGTTGACTTCGCCTACCTTAACCTGCTAGGCATCCCGGCCCTGGCCCTGCGGTCCTATGGATGATGCTACCCCCCCCCCCCCGCAGCCAGCTCCTCCACCCCCTCCGACTCCCACCTAGAGCAGCTGCGAGGGGCAGGACGATGCATCCCGCCCTGGGGTCTCAGGCTGGCAGGGACAAAGGTCGGGATGTCATTCCCCACAGGGTGCTTTGCAAAATCCAAGCATCCTGTGAGAGAGTAACAGGGAGTCAGAAAAAAAAAAGTTTCAGTATGAAACTCAGCATTAAGGAAGGCTATTTTTATCGCGAGTCATCTCCAAGTTTTTAATAGGCTGATGGTTATTATAAATACTGTGGCTGCCCTCTTTCCAAGAGTAACTAGCAGAGGAGCACCGGCTGTGGTCCAGGACCGAGAGCCCAGCAAGGAAGTCCCCCGGCCCCTCGCAGGGCTGGCAAGGAGACTGCGACTCCTGGGCAAGTCGGGCAGGAGGCGGGAGAGGGGTGCAGGCTCCCTGGTGCTCCACTCTGATCCAGCCCTGTGTTTCCAGCTGCCTCTGCTGCCCCAGGGCGGTGATATTTTAAAGCAAAGAACAAAAAGGAGGTGGGACATAGAGAAAACTATGCAAATGGGGCCAGAGCTGGAGAGCGTAGGGATAAATATAGCAGTCTCCGTGGATGTTCCTTTATTTCGGGCTCTCCTCCCTCCCTCACTCCCTCCCTCCTATGTCCTGTCTCTCTTGCCCTCTCTGCCATTCCCCTACTGCCTTGGGATCCCATTTCCTCTCTGGAAGCCATCCTCCAAAGCACCCCCCCCCAAAAAGAAAACCCTACTTATCTCACATCTAATATTTGCTTTTAAACAATGCAGCAAAACCAGAGCAAAAGAGTGTGTGCATGGCCACTGAGGTAGGGGTACGGCCGCTCAAGCTGCTTTCAGAGTTTTTGAAAGCTTCCCTAGCAAGATTTTTCAAGAGTTCACCCTGCTCTCAGAGCTCTTAGAATAAGTTGCAAGCCAACCAAAGTCCACAAACCAAACAAAAGCAAAAGAAGAAGAAAGCCCAGATACGCACAGGAACTTGGCAGTAATTACAGAGGACTGAAGTTCAAAGTCGCGACGGGCCACCGAGAAGCAGCCAGCAGCTCCCAGTGCGCCATGCTGTCTGCGCAGCCACCCGATACCACCTGCAAGGAGACTGCAGGGAAGCGGTGAGAAACTGCCTTGTCCCACGGCGTCCCCGGAGGCTCAAGGCAGTTCTAACTTGGAGTCATTTCACAACCGTAAAGGAATACTGCAGCATCCGGCGCAGTGGCGTAGTGAGCTAAGCCTCCACCTGCGATGCCTGCATCCCATATGGGCGCTGGTTCGCATCCTGGCTGCTCCACTCTCTGATCCAGCTCCCTGCCTGTGGCCTGAGAAGGCAGAGGAACACAGCCCAAGTGCTTGGGCCCCTGCACCCGCACGGGAGACCCAGAAGAAGCTCCTGGCTCCTGGCTCCTGGCTCCTGGCTTCGGATCGGCACAGCCCCAGCCACTGCAGCCATTTTGGGGAGTGAACCAGCGGATGGAGGACCTTTCTCTCTGTTTCTCACTCCATCTGTAACTCTGCCTCTTAAATAAATAAATATTTAAAAAAAAAACAGAAATGCTGCAAACTTACAAAAAGATTGTTTTTACGTTATTCAGATCTCTTTTGACCCATTTATAGTTGTGTGAATTTTGAACCTTACACTTTCAAAAGATTTGTTTTATTGATTTGAAAGGCAGAGTGATAGAAAGAGAGGAAGCAAGGGAGAGAGATTAGAGAGACCGGAGGAGAGAGAAAGAGTTTCCATCCACTGGTTTATTCCCAAGGTGGCCACAACAGACAGGCCTAAACCAGGAGCCCAAGCAGGGTCCCGAGCACTTGGCCACCATCCGCTGCCTTCCCAGGCACAACAGCAGGGAGCTGGGTCAGAAGCAGAGCAGCCAGGACTCACACTGGTGCCCTGACATGGATGCCGGCACTGCCCGTGGTGGCTCAATCCGTCATACCACACCACTAGTCCCCGAACCACACATTTCTAATTTCTGACTTTAGTCGATACTTGTGGCCTGCAAGACAGATGAATCATGTTCTAAAATTTCTAAACATAAAATGCATCAGGGCAGGTGATGGCCTGGTTATTAACAGGTCGGTTTAGGTGGCCACTCCTGTATCAGAGTACCTGAGCTCTGTGAGCCTGAGCCTTTTACCCATCTCTCGCTCCTCTGAACACCAGGGTGTCCCGCACTCCACCTCTGCTTAGCAGTGATTATTCGTCTTCTTTCACTGTCTGGTGAGTCCTGCCGCATATCTGCCCTCACCTTCCTACAGGCAAATAAGCATATGGTTTAGTCTTAAGACAGAAAAGCGGCCGGCGCCGCAGCTCACTAGGCTAATCCTCCGCCTTGCGGCGCCGACACACCAGGTTCTAGTCCCGGTCGGGGCACCGGATTCTGTCCCGGTTACCCCTCTTCCAGGCCAGCTCTCTTCTGTGGCCAGGGAGTGCAGTGGAGGATGGCCCAAGTGCTTGGGTCCTGCACCCGCATGGGAGACCAGGAGAAGGACCTGGCTCCTGCCATTGGATCAGCGCGGTGTGCCAGCCACAGCGCACCGGCCGCGGCGGCCGTTGGAGGGTGAACCAACGGCAAAAGGAAGACCTTTCTCTCTGTCTCTCTCTCTCACTGTCCACTCTGCCTGTCAAAAAAAAAAAAAGAAAAAAAAAAAAGAAAAAAAGCTGGGGACAGCGCTGTGGCGTAGCGGGTAAAGCCACCACCCACAATGCCGGCATCCCATATGGGCGCCGGTTCCAGTCCTGGCTGCTCCACTTCCGATCAAGTTTCCTGCTAATACACCTAGGAAAGTATCAGAAGATGGTCTGAGTGCTTGGGTCCCTGCACCCATGTGGGAGATCTAGATGGAGTTCCAGGCTCCTGGTCTCAGTATGGCCCAACCCATCATTATTGCCAGCAGGTGAAAAACCTACCTGTCACTCTGCCTTTTAAATCAATCAATCAATCAATAAGATGGAGGCATCCAGATGCTAATTCCCAGGTCATTCTGACTGTAAATCTGGGGTGGCATCCAGGGTGGTCCTCACACCGACACAGAGAGACTTTCCCTTATTCATATCCCTAGCCCAGACTTTTTCCCACCTCCAACAGTGCCCATGCCAGCAGGGGAGCCCCCGCTGCACCACTGGGTGCTAGGGTTTGGATATGAATTGACTGCGTCCCCCAAGGACACTTGTGTTGGACACTTGGCCCCCATTGTGGTGCTGTGAACAGGTGCTGGGACCTGTAAGAGGTGGGGCCTTGGTGGATGGAGTCATTACTGGCTTCTGTTTGCCCATTAGCTTCCTGTCTTGCCCTGGGATTCCTCTCCTCTGCATGGGACGCAAGCAGCCGTGAGTACTCACCAGAGCCTACCCCATGCCGGTGCCCTTGAGCCCTCTTGGCCTCTTTGCTGTATGCAGTTCCCAGCCTCAGGTACTGCACTGTAGTATCAGGCAACGGACAAGCATGGTGGTGAGGTGTGCTCTTCTCTGAGTGGGACAGAACAGGACCATGTGTCCCAGGTCCCCAACCGTTAAAACCAAGATGACAGTGAACATTGGTCACAGATTGGCACTTGGTAAGCCCTCAGTACAACCAAGCCATTCTTTTTTTTTTTTTTTAAGATATATTTATTTAATTGAAAGTCAGAGTTACACAGAGAGAGAAGGAGAGGCAGAGAGAGAGAGGTCTTCCATCCTCTGGTTCACTCCCCAATTGGCTGCAATGGTCGGAGCTGTGCCGATCCGAAGCCAGGAGCCAGGAGCTTCCTTCAGGCCTCTCACACAGGTACAGGGCCCAAGGACTTGGGCCATTCTCCACTGCTCTCCCAGGCCACAGCAGAGAGCTGGATCGAAAGTGGAGCAGCCGGGTCTCTAACCAGCGCCCATATGGGATGCTGGCGCTTCAGGCCAGGGCATTAACCTGCTGCACCACAGCACCGCCCCCCCCCCTTTTTTTTGTCCAAGCCACACTGATGCCTAGATGCGTGTAGATTTGCAGGAACAGCTACTTGGCATCCCAGAGGTTCACCTGTCATCAGCATCACAGACTCATTTCTAGCAGAGAAATGGGAAGCGAGGATGTTAAAACCAATGCACTGCCTGGGACGGCTCTGCATTCTCCCTTCTCGGAAAGAACTCCGCGCGGCGGCGTTGACCACCCCTCGTGTCTCACTCGGCCCCTCCCTTCCTTCCCCTTGCCCTTGACTTCTGGAAGATTACTAAGGCTGCTTCTGCTTTCACAGCTGCACTTCCTCTCAGGGCTTTGGAATTTAATTCATCTGGGTCCAGTTAAAGACGCTAGACCCTGCCTACCCCGTCACACGTCTGTGTTCATTCAACAAATGCTCTCGGGCCACGCACAGCACTGGCTCGGGGCGGTGTTAGGAGCTGGAGGGACAGAGCATCTCTTGTCCCACATAGCAGCTCCCGTCGCGTGCCCTTGGTCTCATCCGGGAGGAAGACAGAAGCAAAGGAGGAGTGGAGCAGTTCTGCTTCCTCTTTGTCCTCGGCTCATCTGACATCATTTCCTCCGAGTCTTTCCTTCTCTCATCTTGCTGGATGTGTGCAAAGGCTTCAGGGCCCCTTCTGATGAGGTCAGCATTTTCCCCCACGCCTCTGCTCCGGGGGGCTCCGTCTGTGCGTGCGGCCCCTCTCCCATCTTTGCTACATGATGTAAGCCCGCACAAGGGTGGAGCTTCCGTGAGGTCCTGCGAACTTCCTCAACGCCTCTCCCTTTCCTCTCCCTCGACACAGCACTCAATCAAGAGTGCTTCACAAAGTTCTATGGCTGGGACATGGTGCAGGCTTTGAGACCTCCCTTGGGATGCCCACATCCCATAGCAGAATCCTGGGTTCGAACCCCCTTGTCATTTGCAATCCAGCTTCGTGCTAATAAGTGCCTTGGGAGGCAGCAAGTGATGGCTCAAGGACTTGGACCCCTGCTACCCATTTGGGAGGCCCAGATGGAAGCTCTTGGCTTCTGACTTCAGCCTGGCCCCAGCCCAGCTGTTGCGGGCATCTGGGGAGTGAACCAGCAGATGGAAAATCTCTCTCTCTCTCTCTCTCTGCCTTTCAAATAAAAATCAACTTCAAACGAAAAGGTTCCTAAGAAAGGCATATTACAAAAAGTTGCACAAGGATTTCAAAAACCTTTTCCATTAAAACAAACTTATCTGTTAGCTCTATTTTTCCATGAGTTTTGGTCAGTAACAAACACCACCCATGGCTTAAAGCAATGACAAACAATAGTTTAATTTTTTCCTCACTCAACCAATGACGACTCGGAGAAATAGGCTCTATGGCACCTCTGGAACGTGTGATTCTGTCTTTATTATTTAAGATTAATTGATTTGTTTGAAAGGCAGGGCAACACAGAGAAAAGGAAAAACAGAGAGGGAGGGTGAGAGAGATCTTCCATCCACTAGTTCAGTACCCAATGACTGCAACAGCCAGGAGCTTCTTCCTGGTCTCCCATATAGGTGGCAGGGACCCAAGCACTTGGGCCATCTTCCACTGCTTTCCCAGGTACATGTGCAGGGAACTGCATGGAGGGCAGAGCAGTGGGTACTCCAACTGCACTCTGATACGGGATACCAGTATTGCACTCAGTGGCCCACCTGCTGGACCACAACGCCAGCCCCTATGTGTCCTTCATGGTCAAGGAGGAAGGTGAGGGGCTCGTGTTATGGCATAGCAGGTCAAGCCACCACCTGCAATGCAGCCATCCCATGTGGGTGCCAGTTCAAATCCTGGCTGCTCCACTTCTGATCTAGTTCCCCACTAATGGCCTTGGAAAAGCAGTGGAAGATGGCCCAAGTATTTGGGCCCCTGACACCCATGTGGGAGACCTGGATGAAGCTCCTGGCTCCTGGCTCCTGGCTTCAGCTTAGCTCAGCCCTGGCTGTTGTGGCCACTTGGAGAGTGAACCAGGAGATGGAAGACCTTTCTCTCTGTCTCTCTCTATAACTCTTTCAAATAAGTCCTAAAAAAAAAATAAATAAATAAATGGAGGAAGGTGGGATGCCATCAAGGACCTCACACCAGCTGGGAGATGCCTCAGCAGGGGAGCCACACCCGTCACCTCCACTCACAAACTGCTGGTTGGGGAGGTCACTTCGAGGGGCCGGGAAGTGAGAGCTGGAAAGAAGAGCAGACCTGAGCGCTCACCACATGTTCCTCCAGAGGCTGAACCACAGCTGCAGGGTGGCTGAGAGCCACCTCCCTCAGACACTCCCAGTGCTTAAGCGGAATGGATCCCTGAGAGTCTCTGACCCCAGCATAATTACGGGACAGGCAGAAGCACTGGTGCCAGGAAGAGAAGCGAGGCAGATGGGAAAGAGGTTAAGGCTTCGGTTGCAGGCTAAAGCAATGACAACGCCCCCCCACGAGAGCTTCGTCTTGCTACTCACAGTGGGGTCCCTGCACCAGCTCCCCTCGCGTCCCTTGGGGGCTCCTCAGAAAGACTGTTCTCAGCCCCACCCAGATCTGTGCTTTAACCTGTCCCGCAGGGGATTCCCCAGCACCATGCAATTGGAGAAGACCCCATGGAAGCCCTTCCAAACACACCACCAGGGGGACCGACTGTGGTGTAATGAGTTAGGGGGCTGCCTGCAATGCTGGCATCCCGTGAGAGCAGCACCGGTTGCAGGCTCATCTACTCCTGATCCAGCTCCCTGACAATGCAGCTGGGAGAACTGAGATGATGCCCAAGTCCTTGAGCCCCTGCCACTCACATGAGAGATCAGGATGGAGTTCCAGGCTGCTGGCTTCAGCCTGGCCCAGCCCCAGCTGTTGCAGCCACTTGAGGAATGAGCAGCTGATGGAAGATCTTTCTCTCCTTGTCTGTCTCTCCCTCTCCCTCTCTTTTTCTGCCACTCTACCTTTCAAATAAGTAAAATAATCTTTGAAAAGCATACACACACACACACACACCCCATTGGGAGGGAAAACTTGGGAAAGATGGTTGGAACCCAGTGAGAACCAAAAGACAGAAGCCTCTTAAACACACAGAGGGCTTTTAACATATGTGGCTGGAGGTTAATATACATATTTTCATCAGCAAAACACAAAAGAATTTACTGCAACTCTCTTGCTACTTACGCCTGTGGAGGAAGGCATTCTGCAAAGCTTGTACCAGGTAAGGAGGGTAAAGGAGCATTGCTTGTACACCATGTATCGTTCCTTGTTCCAGGTGGGCCAAGAGTCATGGATAGTCTGAAACTAGTGCATCCTTCCGGGATGTTAGCGCACCAGTTAGGCTACCTGTGCCCCACATCCAAGTCCCTAGGTTCGATGCCCGGCTTGGGGTCCTGATGCCAGCTTCCCACAAATGCAGACCCTGGGAGGCAGCAAGTTGGCTCAAGTGTCTGGGCCCCTGCCGCCCACGTGGAAGACCTGGATGGAGTTCCTAGCTCATGACCTCCCAGTCACTGCAGATATTTGAGGAGTGAGCCAGCGATCTGGAGATCTCTCTCTCTCTCGATCTCTTTCTCTCTCTCCCCCATCTCTGTGC
This sequence comes from Oryctolagus cuniculus, assembly GCF_051225735.1. Classification (NCBI taxonomy): domain Eukaryota; kingdom Metazoa; phylum Chordata; class Mammalia; order Lagomorpha; family Leporidae; genus Oryctolagus; species Oryctolagus cuniculus. The sequence continues at coordinate 103,897,053 of NC_142878.1, forward strand.
CACTTAAGCAATTTCTACAAATATCAGAATGGCTTTCCAAGGCCCACCCGCATCCCCAGCCCCTCACATGCTCCTTGCCCCGTGTAAATGTTAAAGTCCGCATGTCCGCTGGAGGCGTCAGGATCGGCCTGGCCCTCTTGCCCATTTGGTGAGTGCACATTTGGTGCTGTCACTTCCGGAATCCCACAGCAGCTCCCTAGCATTGCCCTTCTTCATTGGAAGAGATTGCAAGACCCAGAACTACAGTCAACCTGGCCTCGGCGGTGGAGGTGCACAGTTGGGCATCTGAGCTGCGAGTAACTTGGAAACAAACCCCAACCGCAAGGAAGAAATGCAGGTGGCTCACATTCACAGCAAGGGCCAGTTTCTGCCCTGCAGGTATACTGGTTTTTATCTCACTCTCTGCCCTGGAGAAGGATTTCACGTTGTCCTAGATAAAGGCAGACATGGCTATCAATCCATTTCTTCATGCACGATATGGGATGTGTTTCCCACCATGCCCACCTGGAAATGGTAGTCATGGCTCTCAACACTTGGAAAACTCCAGCCCTCGTGAGAACAAGGTCAACGCCTCACAAGAAGCAGGTGAGGAGAATGGAGGCGGAATGTCCAAGCAGGCAAGGCTCCAAGTTTGATTGTTTTTGAGGCCCGGCTACCCCTGTGGCTTTTGGTTCATCCCCATCTGGGAGACCAGGAGTCAACTCCCTTTTCCTGAACCACTTCAAGGCCGGTTTCCACTGCGGGGAGCCTCAGCCCTCCCTCCCGGGGCAGTTACCACTACAGCAGAAGAACCCACATCCTAACCATCCTACGCTGCTACACTGTAACGTTTTCGACAGCATGCAAATAGAGGAGCAGCTGCCTGCATTCCAATGACGATACATCCTTACATAAGGGAAGAAAACTGCGTCCCTCTCTCAGTCTCACACCCCCAGGCAAGCACCTCGACTTGAGTGAGTGTTGAAAGTGACCAGGGCAGCAGGAGCTGGTGGGCAGTTCTGCATGTCCCTGGCCATGAGGGCAGGCGCCACGGCATCCCTGGCGCCCCCTTTCCAGGCATTTCCCCCCTAGAAGCCTGGGGATATGGAAGGCTGTGTGCGTTCCACTGTTTCTGAGGCTGAGTGAGTTAGGGAAGGGGAGAGACCATTTTTGGAGCATCGGCAGGTGTCTGCTCTGTGGGCAACTCATTGGCCTGCAAGTGCCACAGCACTGGAGGCTCGGCCATAACTCTACGAAGGAGGAGCCCAGGTTTCATGAAGGGCATCACGTGTGCCAGGTCATTAGCTGGTGGGTGGCAGAGCTGGGATTGGAATCATCCAGGTCTGCCAACATTGGAGCCACTCTTCCCCTCCAGCTACGCTCCTCAAAGGCGATCCTGCCCACAGGTTACTTGAGGACCGTAGAGAAATACAGCTTCCAGCTCCGTAGGTCCAGACTGTAGGGTTAGCAATGGAGAGCGCACCCCTAACAAGCTCCCTGGCGACATTGCCACCGCCTGCCTCTTAGACCCGCTTTGTCCAACAATGTGACCCTGCATCTGAGTTCTCTGAGAACCAGTAGACACTTTGGGGCAGAATTCTGTGCTTTGTGAACTATGCACGGATGGAGGTTTGAGCTAATGTTACAGAGCTCTTATGGGGTAGGAAGGCCTCAAGCTAACATCTGGGCTACATAAGTATTTAGTTGTACAGAACACAACTCTTCTCTTTTTTTCTTATGATGCAAAGGAGTCTGAAAACTCCTTTTTTGGTGTGCAGGCAGAAGCTTCCTCGCAGGAAAAAAAAAAGTCCTCTCCCACCCGACCCTGCTCCTTCCGGAGCTGGTCCTGCATTGCCCTGCTCATCCGTGGCCCCAGCGGTGCAGGAGGCGCCCGTCAGCCCTCAGGCCTCTGTGCCGGGGCCGCTGGATCTCCCCGCACCCCTCCCCCACTGCTCGCCGTCCAAAATGCTAAAATTACAGCAATTAAGTGAATTGCGGTGGGAGACGGAACTGTGAGAAACGGATTAGTACAACAGAGCTCATGTCACACACCCAGGGGAAAGTCCAACTTTTCAGGAAAAACAAAAATTAAGAAAAAAAAAAACTTGCAGATATTCCAAAAATAGGAGGACAGAGAAGCTTGGGCTAGGATACCGCTAGCTGAGTCTAGGAGCTCTTGAAATGCCTGCTGGCAGCTCCTTGCTGAGATGGGTGTGGTCCTCCCTCTGACAGCTCCAATATACTGCTCAAGGACAAAAGTGGCTTTGAGCTGTGTCCCGAAAGCAAGCAGGGGGGTGGATGCTGTGGTGCAGCGGGGGAAGCTGCTGTCTGGAAAGCCCATGTACCATATCAGAGTAGGGGTTCAAGTCCCAGCTGCTTTGAGTTTCCACATTTGCTCCTGGGAGGCAATGGGTGATAGCCCCAGTATTTGGCTTCCTGCTGTTCCTGTGGGACACGTGGATGGCTTCATCCTGGCTGTCCTCGGGCTGTTGCAAGCAATTGGGCAGGGAACCAGCAGACGGAAGACCTCTCTCTGTCTCTCACTCTCTCTGTGTCACTCTGCCTTTCAAATAAAATACAAATAAATCTTAAAACATAACACAAGTAAGATGTTGCTACACTTTCTTTTGCGAAGCTATTTGTGAGCCAATTTATAAGCTAGCAAGAGCTGCAGAACAGGGGTCCAGCACTGTGGTGTAGCAGGTTAGGTTGCTGCTACCTATGACCCCAGTATCTCATATCAAAGTGCCAGTTCTAGTCCTGGCTGCTCTGTTTCTTTCTCTTTCTTTCTTCCTTCCTTCCTTCCTTCCTTCCTTCCTTCCTTCCTTCCTTCCTTCCTTCCTTCCTTTCTTTCTCTCTCTCTCTCTTGCTCTCTTGCTCTCTCTCTCTTTCTCTCTTTCTTTCTTTTCCTTCCTTCCTTCCTTCCTTCCTTCCTTCCTTCCTTCCTTCCTTCCTTTCTTTTTAAGATATATTTATTTATTTACTTGAGAGGAGAGACAGAGAGTGAGAGACGGGTCTTTCATCCACTGGTTCACTCTCAGTGGCCGGAGCTGAGTTTATCTGAAGCCAAGAGGCAGGAGTTTTCTTCTGGGTCCCCATGCAGCTGAGTAGAAGATGGACTTGGGCCATCTTCCACTGCTTTCTCAGGCCACAGCAGAGAGCTGGATTGGAAGTGGAACAGCCAGGTCTCGAACCAGTGCCCATATGGGATGCCAGCACAGCAGGCGGCGGCTTTACCTGCTACGCCACAGCGCCAGCCCCTGCTCTGTTTCTGATCCAGCTTCTTGCTGATGTGCAGCCTGGGAAGGCAGCAGATGACGGCCCCTGCCACCCACATTGGAGACCTGGATAGAGTTCCTGGATCCTGGGCTGGTGCTGCCCCATCCCTAGCTGTTGCAGCCACGTGGAAAGTGAACCAGTGAATGGAAGACATTTCTGTGTGTGTGTGTGTGTGTGTGTGTGAGACTCTGCCTTTCAAATAAATAAATAAATCTTTCATTTAAAAGAAGCCAACCTGGATGAATTTCACAACGTATTGAAAGACAAAAGTCATTTAAGGCACTAGGCGGCAGGATGGTGGGGTCCTTGACAGGAGGGGCAGGGAAAGGCAAGGGGCACCAAAGGGAGGAGCTATGACGATTCGTCAGGGTGTGCACTCTCCGTGTGTGTGTGTGTGTGTGTGTGTGTGTGTGATGCTTGAATTAAGTGTTTGCTAGAAGGGACCAGTGCCATGGTGCAGTGGGTTAAGCAGCAGCTTAGCTCTGATGCCAGTGTCCCATATCTGAGCGCTGGCTCAAATCCCAGCTACTCCATTTCCAATCCAGCTCCCCACTGATGCACCAGAGAAAGCAGGGGAAGACAGCTCAGGTGCTTGGGCCTCTGTACCCACATGGTGACCTGGATGAAGCTCCTGGCTTCAACCTGGCCCAGCCCTAACCATTATGGCCATTTGGGGAGTGAACCAGCAGATGGAAGATCTCTTTCTCACTCTGTCTCTCCCTTTCTCTCTGTCATTCTGTCTTGCAAGTAAATAAAATAAGTCTTAAAATTAAAAAAAAAAAAAGTGTGCTTGGGAGGGGTATTTGGCTTATTAATTAAGATGCTAATTAGGATATAGAACTCCATATCAGAGGGTCTGGGTTCAAGTTCTGGCTCCACTCCTGATTCTAAATTTCCCACTAATGCACACCATGGGAGGCAGTAGTTGAGTTCCTGCCACTGGTGTGGGAACCTGGGTGACTTCTCAGCTCCCAGCTTTGGCCTGGCCCAGCCCTGGCTGTTGCTGGCACATGGAGAGTGAATTAGTGAATGAGAGAACTCTCTCTCTCTCTCTCTCTCTCTCTCCCCCTCCCTCCCTTTCTCTCTTCCTCTCTTTCAAATAACTAAAAATCAGCCAGCAAATAAACATTTTCTACCATTTATTTAATGAACAAAAAGCTTAGCATCCACCTCCACACCGAAGCTCTTTTCCACTCATGATCTCTGAGCGGCACCTGGGATGTGTCCACTCCTTCCTCCCCCGCCTCCGCTGCCGGGGGCACAGTGGAGGCTTTTTCCTGTGGGGCCCATGTCTGTCTCCTCCCATCCTTCCTCCCTCCACCCCACCCCCATCAGGGCCTCCACCCTCAGACCTGTTAGGAATGAAATTGCCACTGCCCGGGACTCCCTGCTTCCTGTCTCGGCCGGGCAGCTCCTCCCCGAGTGCCTGCTGTGTGCGCTGCGGTTCTTGGGAGTTTCAACCCACACCACCACCACCAGAATAATACCCAACTGCTCTGCATGGTGCTCAGGTGTCCCCATTGTTTAAAACATCAGGCGTGCGGCCAGCATTGTGGCTCAGAAGTTTAAGCAGCCACCTACGGCACCAGCATCCCACATGGTCGCTGGTTCGAGACCTGGCTGCTCCACTTCCACTCCAGCTCTCTGCTAACGGGCCTGGGAAAGCAGCAGAGGGTGGCCTAAGTGTCTGGGCCCCTACCACCCACGTGGGAGACCCAGATGGAACTCCAGCCCCAGGCATTGAAACCATCTGGGGAGTGAACGAGTGGATGAAAGATCCTGCTGTCTCTCCCACTATCTGTAACTTTGTCTTTCAAATAAATAAATAAATCTTAAAAAAAAAAAAAATCAGACGACCATGGCTCCCTAATGAGCCGATTCTCCAGGGAAACCCTTTCCTTGTGGTCACCACCTGTCCTGTTTACTGCCTGCATCCTGGAACGGGAGAGAGATCCCTGCCTCTCTAGGGGGACCAACTCCCATTTCTTTATCCTTCCTGGAAAGACACTGATTTTAGCCTCATGCCATTCTCCCCTCTCCTGGGCTTTGGTCCTCTGCACTTGTCCCAGCCACGTAGAGCTGACTTTATGGGAGCCAGAGAGGGGAACAAAAATGTTCTGAAAATCCCAGGAACAAATGTCTGTCACCATCAAACAGAAAACCACTCTGGCCTCCAGCCTAGACTACTCAGGCACCCAATTGGATCTGGAACCTCAAAATATACAAAAAGAAGTCAGCAGGAAAAAAAAAAAAAGAGCTGCCCCCTATCTCCCCAGGATGACCCAGCCCGAGCGCTTCCTCCCACTACACAATGGAGAAGCTGAGTAACCCGGAACTCACGACATGGCCAGGACTCAGACCACAGCGGTTTTAAGGTCAGCGGAGTCGCATGGCCGGATTGTTCCCTCCTTGTGGGCGAAGGCGCTCTGAGCAAACCCCCACTCTCTCAGAGAAGCAAGGCTGTAGTCACTACCAGGGCAGTTCCTGGCCTGCTGGCTTGGGCTGGGCGCTTCCCGGCCTTTCTCCCTGACCCCGGGGTCAGGCTGCAGGAGGATTCAAGCTGGAATGAGGCAATGCTGGCAGGACAGCCGCCCAGGCAGCCAATGAAACTGCCCTGACCGCAGCCAAGCGTGCAAGGAAGCTAACCAGCAGAAGCAAGCCATCATTTGCATGCAAACAATCGGAGAGCACACGGTGTTTCCGATCCTGCACAGTTGGTCCAGTCTCAGAATGGGGGATCGCAACACTCACCGACCAGGGAGGGGGAAAGGCCAGCAAGATGGGGTGCAAGAATGCAAATGGCAAAGTGAAGGCAATCCTGGTTCAAATCCTGGCTCTGCTACTTAGGCGCTGCGTGACCTGGGACAAGGTGTCTGCCATCTCTTAGCCTCCAAGTCCCCTTCTGTACAATGGAACTGGTCCCATGCACAGTTCATAATGGGGTTCTGTAAAACAAGAGTGGGCACAGGGCACAGAGGGAGCTCAAGAGATAGCTGGGGCCGGCGCCACAGCTCACTAGGTTAATCCTCCGCCTGCGGCGCTGGCACACCGGGTTCTAGTCCCGGTTGGGGCACCAGATTCTGTCCTGGTTGCTCGTCTTCCAGTCCAGCTCTCTGCTGTGGCCCAGGAGTGCAGTGGAGGATGGCCCAAGTCCTTGGGCCCTGCACCCGCATGGGAGACCAGGAAGAAGCACCTGGCTCCTGGCTTCGGACCGGTGCAGTACACCAGCCGTAGCGGCCATTTGGGAGGTGAACCAATGGAAGGAAGACCTTTCTCTCTGTCTCTCTCTCACTAACTCTGCCTGTCAAAAGAGAGAGAGAGAGAGAGCTGGTATGTGCTACAGGCTTTGGGGGATCCCTGCCATGCTTAGTTGATTATTTTTCCATGTGCAAAATCCCCCACCCTCCTTTTTTTTTTTTTTTTTTTTTTTTTTTGCTTCCCTGTATCCTTGCCAACAACGAAGGCCCTGCGGAGGGGAAAAAAAATAAGGAAGGGGGGCAAAGGGAAGATGGTTCCAGAAGCTGGCAGACCCCCTCCCCGCAGGCTTGGTCCCCTCCTGAAGGTCCTCCCATCACGCTGCCTCACGCTGTGAAATTCTAACAGCTACGGGAATTTTCTTTTAAAAACAGGAGCTCATCTTTGCAGAGGCAGACTCTCGGAGTCGTTTGCCTGCTAGTGGGAAACCAGCAGTGTACTCCTGTATGGAACCCAGGATTGGAGGAGGACTTGGAGGGCGTGTCGTGAATCAGGACCCCAGCCCACTCACTCTGAGTAAAGTGGGGGTGATGATGCTAGGTCTACCACGAGGACTGCATGAGTTACTGTACTAGAGGGACTTGGAGTGTGCCTGCGACACAGCATGCATCAGACAGGGAAGGCGGGCACAGGGCATCCTCTGGCCATGTCCACAAGGAAGCACTGCTAACCCTACAACCCCACCGCCTCTGGGGGAACACAGGTGTGGGGGTTGCCCATGGACTCTAAGCAGCAGTTCTAGGACTTTCCCTTGGCAGCTCATACTTGCGGCTCCAAACTACCAGCTTCTATCAACTGTTTGTGAGTCCAGGCCTGATGTGGCTCACCGCACAGCAACCCCAGCAAACAGAAACCTATAGGGCGCGGAGGCGGGGATAGGGTGGGGTGGGGGAGGGGAGAGAGGGAGGGCGGTGCATTTTGCAACAGAGCACCTGAGATCCAAGCTCTTATTATCACCAGTCCAGACAAACCTGAGCTTATCTCCACTGTCTTTCTCGCCATGACCTCAGCCTCCCTGGGGCAATGGGCGGGAGGCAACTGATGTATCCTCTTTGAACCGCCAGTTCCCCACCTATAACATGGGGGTGAAAACCTCCCATGTTACCTCCCAGAGTTTCACAGGTGCTACCTGGTAATGGGCTTGCAGGGACCTCCCACGTGGCTGATGACAGTTACATTGTGACCAGGACTATTTACCCAATGCCACATAGACTGCTCCTGGGGCAGGCGATGGCCCTCGTGGTTTGGACATCACTTAGGGGGACCAGTGCTGTGGTCACAGGCAGGGGGCTAATCCTCCACCTGCAGTGCCGGCATCCCATATGGGTGCTGGTTCAAGTCCTGGCTGCTCCACTTCCGATCCAGCTCTCTGCTATGGCCTGGGAAAGCAGTAGAAGATGCCCCAAGTCCTTGAGCCCCTGCACCCACATGGGAGACCCAGAAGAAGCTCCTGGCTCCTGGTTTCAGTCTGGCCCAGCTCTGGCCATTGCAGCCATTTGGGGAGTGAACCAGCGAAGGGAAGACCTCTCTCTGTCTCTCCCTCTCTCTGCCTGTAACCTGCCTCTCAAATAAATAAAATCTTAAGAAAAAAAAATAAGACATCACTCAGGATGTTCGCATCTCATATTCAAGAGCCTGGGTTCCGATTCCAGCTCTACTGCTGCTTCTCTTCTCCTCCTCCTCCTCCTCCTCCTTCTTCTTTCTCCTCCTCTTTTAAAGATTTATTTATTTATTTGAAAGTCAGAGTTACACAGAGAGAGGAGAGGCAGAGAGAGAGAGAGAGAGAGAGAGAGGTCTTCCATCCGCTGGTTCACTCCCCAATTGGCCGCAACAGCCGGAGCTGCATCGATCCTAAGGCTTATTTGAAAGGCAGAGTAACAGGGAGAGAGAGAGAGTGGCAGAAACAGACCAAGAGAGATCTTCCATCTGCTGGTTCACTCCCCCAAACACCTGCAATCGCTAGGACTGGGCCTGGACAAAGCCAGGAGGCTGGAACTCCATCTGGGTCTCCCTCATGGGTGCAGGGGCCCAAGCACTTGGAGCATCTTCCATCGCTGTCCCAGATGCATTAGCAGAGGCTGGATCAGAAGAGGAGCAGCCAGGACTTGAACAGACGTTCATATGGGATAGTGATATTGCAGGCCGTGGTTTGACCCTTTGTACTAGAACTCAAGTTCTTGACCCATGTCCTGTTACTTCCCAGGGTGTGCATCAGCAGGAAGCTGGCCCAGAAGCAGAGCTGGTTGGGGGGGTGGGGCGGGGAGGGGATGCTGTGGCATAGTGGGTAAAGCCACTCCCTGCAGTGCCGGCATCCCATATGGATGCCGGTTCTAGTCCCAGCTGCTCCACTCCCGATCCAGCTCTCTGCTGTGGCCTGGGAAAGCAGTAGAAGATGGTCCAAGTCCTTGGGCCCCTGCACCTGCATGGGAGACCTGGAAGAAACTCCTGGCTCCTGGCTTTGGATCGGCACAGCTCCGGCCATTGTGGCCAGTTGGGGAGTGAACCATCGGATGGAAGACCTCACTCTCTCTTTCTCTCTGCCTCTCCTTCTCCCTCTGTGTACTTTCAAATAAATAAATAAATCTTAAAAAAAAAATTGCTGACGGCCCTGGTCCTGCTCCCTCATGGGGAACTCGGTCTGCATCATGGTGTCATCCTGGAGTCTCAGAGCAGAAATGGACCTTGAGTCACCCCAGGGCCTTCCTGTAAGTCCCCAATGAAACTGCCCCAGATCGCTGGACATCATTGGACATCTAAAAAAGGAAGCGCACACTCACACTTCCCTACACTTCCTACTGTTTAAGGGGCATAGGATGGCAGCACTGGAAACAGCTAGTCCAATTACCTCATTATAGATGAGAGTAACAGAACTGGCATTGTGGTACTGTGGGTTAAGTCAACTCTTGCAACACCCGCATCCCTAATCAGCGCGCCAGCTTGAGTCCTGGCTGCTCTGCACTTCTTTTTTTTTTTTTTTTAAGATTTTTAAAAAATTTGTATTTATGGCCGGCGCCGCAGCTCAACAGGCTAATCCTCTGCCTTGCGGCGCCGGCACACCGGGTTCTAGTCCCGGTCGGGGCGCCGGATTCTGTCCCGGTTGCCCCTCTTCCAGGTCAGCTCTCTGCTGTGGCCCGGGAGTGCAGTGGAGAATGGCCCAAGTGCTTGGGCCCTGCACCCCATGGGAGACCAGGAAAAGCACCTGGCTCCTGCCATCAGATCTGCGTGGTGCACCGGCCGCAGTGCACCAGCCGCGGCGGCCATTGGAGGGTGAACCAAAGGAAGACCTTTCTCTCTGTCCACTCTGCCTGTCAAAAAAAATTTTTTTTGTATTTATTAGAGAGGTAGAGTTACAGACAGAGAGAAAGGTCTTCCATCTGCTGGTTCACTCCCCAAATGACCGCAACAGCCAGAGCTGAGCTGATCTGAAGCCAGGAGCCAGGAGCCTCTTCCCATGCGGATGCAGGGGCCCAAGGTTTTGGGCCATCTTCCACTGTTTTCCCAGGCCATCAGCAGAGAGCTGGATCAGAAGTGGAGCAGCTGGGACTCGAACCGGTGCCCATTTGGAATGCCAGTGCCGCAGGGGGAGACTTCTCCTACTGCACCACAGCGCCAGCCCCATTTCTGCACTTCTGGTCCAGCTCCCTGCTAATGCACTGCTAGTCTGGGCTTAACCCAGTGGGCCACAGTGCTGGTCCCTTCTCTCTCTCTCTGCCTCTCTCTCTCCCTTTCAAATAAGTAAATAAATAAGTAGAGGTCAGGAAAGTGAGGCCCAGAGCGGGAGGCTGCTAAGGTCCTCAGGCAGGCAGAGAGGAATGTCTGTTAGACCCCCAGGCTGTGACCACCAGCCAGGGCGGGCTGCGGAAACCAACCGCAGCCAGTGCCGGGGTTCTCTCCTCTGGGTTGCAGCTTCTGTGTTTCTATCTCATCACCTCCTGGACTTTGAGCTCCGGGCAAGGCAAGAACCAAGTACAATGATTTTCCCATCAACACCTTGTACATATTAAATATACGTAACTAAGGGCAAAGGCAGCTTCTGAACAAAATCACGTAACTTCAAATGAGGCAGTTCATTTATTTCTATACATTTTTTTTAAAGATTTATTTATTTGAAAGGCAGAGAAAGAGAGGTCTTTCAACTGCTGGTTCACTCCCCAAATGGTCCAATGGCCAGGGCTGAGCCAGGAGCCAGGAGCTTCTTGTGGATCTCCCTGCGTGGGTGCAGGGGCCCAAGCACTTGGGCCATCTTCCACTGCCTTCCCAGGCCACAGCAGAGAGCTGGATCAGAAGTGGAGCAGCCGGACTCGAACCAGCACCCATATGGGATACTGGCGCGGCAGGTGTAGGCTTAACCCTCTATAGGACAGCCTCGGCCCCATTTCTATACATTTATTTAAGTAGATGAACAGAAATATGGGAGTGGGGGTCCTTGTTAAAGGTGTTCGGGCAAGGACACCTTGGACAAGTAAACTGCTGACAAATTCCCCCCAGAACGTCTGACCACGAGGACACGAGCCCTTACAGTGCAGAATACCCACGCATGGATGCTGAAACTGCATTTTGATAACATCTTCATTCACTTTAACAAGGCAGAGAAATGCTAAGTTAAAGAAGAAGCAGGTTACAAAAGAAATACGTAAAACAAATTACCAGGGGGTTGGTACTGCGCTGCACTGGGTTAAACAGCCCTGTGACACCAGCACCCCATATTAGCACTGCTTCCAGCTACTCCACTTCCAGTCCAGCTCCCTGCTAAATTGCCTGGGAAGGCAGCGGATGATGGCCTAAATCTCGGACCCCTCTCACCCATGTGGGAGACCTAGATGGAGTTCCTGGCTCCTGACTTCTACTTGGCCCAGCCCCAGCCATTGCAGCCATTTGGGGAGTGAACCAATGGTTGGAAGACCTCTCTCTCTCTCCCTCTCTCTGCAATTCTGCATTTCATATAAATCAGTAAGTTTTTTTAAAAAATTCAAATAAATAATAAATATTTAAAATAAAATAAACAATTAGCCATGCAACAGAATAGAGAGAGTAACTCTTTGCAAAGATATATGCCAGAAATAAAGGGTGCTTACCCCAAGGGAGTGGGCTGTGGAGATTTCTTTGTCTTGGGCTTTGGAATATTTAAAAAACTACATTCAATGCATAGGCGTTTTTATACACACACACACACACACACAGTCACTGCAGCATGGCCATTCAGAATCTGGCAGGAGACCCCAAGGACCAGGCAGAGACGGCCACTGCTTCCGGATGCCAGGCACACTGTCATACGTCCGGCTGCCTGGCTCTCGCTGACCAATCGGCTGTGTCCCCAGCCCTTGGGCGTCACTTCTGGGCTCCGTCACTGCAGAAGCAGCAGGCTGGCTCCTTCCCTGCGGCAGGAACAGAGATGGTGCATCCTGGATGGTGTGGACGCCAGCAGCCTGGGTCCTGGGGAGACAGTGAAGACCTGAGATCCACCACCCCCTCTTCCTCCCTATGCTGTGTTGCACATACCCATGAGCAAGAAACATTTATGCTTAAGTCACTAAGATTGTCAGGGTGGTGTTTCTCAAACTTTGTTACTCGATTACAACCACATGGGGCCCTTTTACTTAGTCCCCTGTCCAAGTAGCTGGGGGAAGGATGCAGGTGTCAGCATTTTTTGTTATAGTTTTTATTTATTTATTTGAAAGGCTGAGTTACAGAGAATTGGGGTGGGGGGAGAAAGAGAGAGAGAATCTTCCATCTGCTAGTTCACTTCCCAAATGGCCACAATGGCTGGGGCCAAAGCAAGGAGCTGGGAGCTTCTTCCAGGTCTCCCACATGGGTGCAGGCCACCTTTGCTGCTTTCCCAGGCACATTAGCAGGGAGCTGGATAGGAAGTGGTGTAGCCAGGGTTCGAACTGGTGCCCATATAGGATGCTGGCATCACAGACAGTGGTTTAACTGCTATGTCTCAACACTGACCTCCAGCATTTTTTAAATTTTATTTTATTAAAGTTATCCTATCCACTGAATCTCTCTAATGGGCAGAGCTGGGCCTGACCTGGACCAGGAGCTGGGATCTCAATCCAGAGCTCCCACGCGAGTGGCAGAGACTCAGTTACTTAGGCCATCACCTGCTGCCTCCCAGGGTCAGCACTAGCAGGAAGGTGGAGCCAGGCACCCTCCATGCGGCGTGCCAGTCCCAGAACCACCTCCTCTCGGATGAGCCCCAGGAAAAGCAATTCGGACACAACCTTAACCTGCAATGCCGGCGGGAGGCTCCCTGCCAGCTTGGTCAGGTTGGGCCAGAAGCTGGAGAGATGCCACAGGGCCACACAGAGATCCAAAGCCGTGGTCGGGTCTCCGGGCGCCTCCTGCACAGAGGTCTTTGCGGCATGCTCCTTCAAGGGTCACCAGCAGGCGCCACCTCTTGGAGAAGGAACTGGGGGCCACAGCTGGCCTCCAGCAGGAATGAGATGCTGAGGCTCTCCAGGGTTGCAACAGTGAAACTCAACCTGTGGATCAGCCTGACCCAGGATTCTGGACAGCAGGACCCCCCACACCCTACGAACACCAGCGAGACTCAGTGGGCCCTTCCCAGTCCAGCCCCTCCCCGTGGCACTGCAGACACAGCAGACCCTGGGACCCAGCGCCAGCACCGTGCGGCCCAGATCCCACCCAGGGCCAGGGCCCGGCTCTGGAGTTGCTGGTCTCACCAGCGGGGGCCTCCAGAGGCCAGGATGACTTCTCACTGAGGCACAGGACCCCTCAGCGCAGTCCCCGAGGGCCACTCCCATCAGCTCGTGGGGGAGCTGCGTCGGCCTCGTCCCCAAGACCCGCACCCCCACCCCCGACCCTTGGCTGTCCCCTGCCTGCCCTGGCCAGGAGCTCAGGGCCCTTGGGTGCATCCCCTTCTGCTCTTTATGAGACCCGTCCTCGGGAATGAGACTAAACGCCCATTTCCAGCATTTTAACCCCTCGAGTGACTCCCACAAGTAGCCAAGGATGAGCACCCGTGCCCTCACTCCCGTGCCTCGCAGACAGTAGTCCCAACCAGCCACATCACCTTGGATGTGGTTGGAGGCCCCGGCGTGGAGGTCCTGACTCAGCAACTCTGGCAGTGGGTCCAACCATCTGTGTGTGCAAGCCCAGCAGGTGCTCCTGCAGCACAGCCAAGCTGGAGGTGGCAGACCTGGTCTGTCTGGGGTACACAGGCCTATTTCCTCACGCTGGTTCGGCGGGAGCTAAGTCCGTTCATTAAAGTGAAGCCGTGGCTTTGCTGTAGCAAGGGATGGCCCAGCTCTTCAGAAATGCTACTTGGCTTGCATTCCCCCTTAAAAAAAAAAAAGATTTATTTATTTATTTATTTGAAAAGCAGAATTAGAAGCAGAGAGAGAGAGAGAGAGAGAGAGAGAGAGAGAGGTCTTCCATCCTCTGGTTCACTCCCCAATTGGCTGCGATGGCTGGAGCTGTACCGATCTGAAGCCAGGAGCCAAGAGCTTCCTCCTGGTCTCCCATGCAGGTACAGGGGCCCAAGGACTTGGGCCATCTTCTACTGCTTTCCCAGGCCACAGCAGAGAGCTGGATCGGAAGTGGAGCAGCCAGGACTCAAACCGGTGCCCATGTGGGATGTTGGCACTGCAGTGGCTTTACCTACTACACCGCAGCGCCAGCCCCGAGAAGTTTTTTAAAATGACAGTGACCCAAATTGTGTCATGAGCTTCCTCAGAATAAGGAGAAAGGCACTACTAAGAACCTGGTACAGCACGGTTCTCTTGGCCCATTTTTGCTCAGGCATGAAATCTTTGTCACAGATGGGCTCTGGGCCCCAGCCAGCATCTTGGAAGCCCTGATGTAGGTGACAGCAAAGGCCAACTCCCTATTTCCCAGAACATGACGTCATACCCCAACACTTCCAAGTGGTACCAGAAGCTGAAAACTTCTCGGTACTGCTGGAACCTTCGGCCCCGTGCTGTTGCTACGACAGAGGTTTTTACTTCTTCCCAGCTCCACGGAGGCCTCCAGACTTCGCTATTTTAGGTCTATGGAAGAATTCATGTATCCCCCCCCAACCTTTAGTATTGAAAAAAAATAAAAATAAAAATAAGCAGACAGCATATTGCTAACAACATTGGTCAGCAAGGCCGTCTTTAGAGACAGAAGTCGTACCCACCCCTCTTTCCCTGGGATGACCCCAGCCCCACAGGAAAGGGACAGAGAATTTCTCTCTTTTTTTTTTTTTTTTTTTTTTTTCCAATCCTAAGCTTCAGTGATGAGTTGGATGTGTTGGCTGGGGGCCAAGTATGACATGTCTCTAGGGTAAGGACAGCAGGGCAAGGCCCGAAATTGATGTCACAGCCAAGACTGTGAGGATAAAGGACAGAGAGAGGTCAGTGGAGTGATTCAAAGGGTGCTGAGTCGATTTCTGCACCCCAAAAGCCCCCACCCCTGAGCCTTGCAGGACTGGGGGCTCCTGGGGTCACCGCTGAAAAGCAAAGTTACGTCCTGGGGGCATTCGCTCGGCCAGCCCAGGAGTGGAGCTCCTCGTCTGAATCGTGGTGCCTGGCCGGGAGCAGGCTGCAGGTTTCTAGCAGCCGCTCGCTGACATGGCTCAAGTCCATCCCGGCTGGCAGCAGACCCGGCCCCTGGCCTACTTAGCTGGAGCTGCGCCATGGGAAGTCAGGTGCTGGGCAGAGGGTGGGTTTGTGTTGGGGAAATAACAGAGTGTGATTCTGAGAAGGCTGGCGAGCCTGCTCCCAGACGCTGCGAGGTCATCTCTGGGCACTCCCGATGCCGGCATCCCAGGAGAAGAAACACTTGGTTATCTTTTAGGGAGAGGGGAGGGAGGCCCGATGACAGAGCACAGTGTACGCTGTGACTCCTCCTTGCCTTGGGACTGCAGGACCCTAAAACATGTGTCTGGGTCCTCTGACCAGCAGGGCCACTGCAAGGCTCATTCCATGCCGTGAGTCCTTGTGCCCACCCACAGTCTGAGTGAAGCTAGGGTTCCCGGTCTCCAGGCCACCACTGCTCAGCTTGTGACAACCACGTGTGTGTACCCCTAGCAGCCCCCAACCCCATCCCAGGAGCCAGGTCCCAGGGGACACTGCCAGAGAGGGGACAGGAGGAAGCAAGTCACATCAGGTGTTAATGACTCTCTGTGGTGGCCGTTCTCTGTGGTCACTCTTTCCATCTGCTTATCCTTCCATGGAAACCCAGAATTTCAGGGTGGGGGGTTGGAAACACGGGGCTGGGAGCGGCAAGGGTGTGGAAGGAAAAGCTGAAATAATTAAGGAGATACAACGCCTTTGTTTTCAACCAGCCCTTTCATGTAGGGACGGTAACAAGAATCTTATAACTTCAGACAGTGTCAGCCATCAAATGCAAGAACAATGACTTCAGGTGGGTAGGTGCACGTGGTCCGTTCAGGACAAAGACCCAAACGCCAGTCTGCTCCTGATGCTGAGGCCTCCAGACCCCCGAGTGCCCTGGAGACCTGGGCACAGCACCGTCTTCTTCTTCCTTAAGGCTCTGTTTCCCCTCCATTCGGCCCGGGCCCAGGCAGCAAACTCACCCGAAAGGCCGGCTTAAATGCGCTGTTCCAACCAGAATCTGATTAAGGAAAGTCGTGAGTAATTTCTGACTGATAATGAGTATGGGATTGAAAGCCAGCACTCACTCCCTCAGTCCGTTCTCACGCCGGCTTCAAGGGCTCCCTGGGGACTGGGCTTCTATGTCGGTTTGTGGGAAAAAAAAAAAAAAAAAAGACTCCCTTTTCCGGGGTGGTGCATCAACTCCAGAACCCTGCAGGACCCAGGCCCACCCTGAGGAGAGGAGTGAGGAGCCTTCCAGTCCTGCAACAACCAGTCCAGAGCCCACACTCAGCCGGAGTCTGGGGAGCCTGTGGACCTAAAGCAGCCAAGGGAAGGGAGTGGGATCCATTCAAGCCCTTGAACTCCACCCCAAGCCCTGGAGAGTCTGCCAAGGACCCACACCTGCCAAAGCTGCCCCATCCTGCAGCCCTGGTCTCTGGACCCCAGAAGTAAGCTGGCCTCAAGGGGTTACCAGCTGGACAGAAGAACAGATGTTTCACGTTGGGAAGCCGGACAGAAGCCCAAGCATGAACGTGGGAGGAAGAACAGAGCACAGGATGCCCAGAGGCCAGGGATTGGATGCTGGGAGACCAGGGCCACAGCGTGAGGCGGTCTGGACCAGCCCAGGGTGCTGTCGGTACTCAATTCAGGCCCTGAATTGGGGGTCTAGGTTTGCTACACTAAAGGTCTGAGTGATGGGAGGAGTAAAAGCAGCCTCACTGGGCTGGGTGATCCTGGCTGCAGCCAGGGAGACCCATTCAACTACATGGCCCAGGGGAGGACCGTCAAGGGCTGGGCGAGGGCGCAGCAGGTGCGCCTCCATGGAGAACAGAAGGTGCTAGAGGGGGAAAGGTGAAAGAACTTGAAAACTGATCAGAGGACACCTAGAGAAAGGGAAAGCCAATGAGATACGAAGTGGCCTCAAAGAGATTGTGGAGGGGTTGGTGTTGTGGCATGGTAAAAAGTGAAAAAAGTAAAGCTGCCACCTGCAGTGCTGGCATCCCATACGGGCAACGACTGAGTCCTGGCTGCTCCACTTCTGATCCAGCTCCCTGCTAATGGCCTGGGCAAAGCATCAGAAGATGGCCCAAGGTGCTTGGGCCTTGCACCTACATGGGAGACCCAGACGAAGCTCCTGGCGTTGGCCTGGCCCAGCCAGCTGGGGAATGAACCAGCAGATGGAAGTTCCTCTCTCTCTGTCTCCTTCTTTCTCTGCTATCTCAGACTTCCCAAAATAAATTAAAAAAAAAAAAAAAAAAACCTTGTGGAAAACTAGAGTTAAAAGTATGAGTTCAAGGGCTGGCGCTGTGGTGTAACCAGTAAAGCTGCCTCCTGCTGTGCTGGCATCCCATATGGGCACCGGTTCGAGACCTGGCTGCTCTACTTCCGATTCAGCTCTCTGCTGTGGCCTGGGAAAGCAGAGGAAAATGGCCCAAGTCCTTGGGCTCTGAACCCGCTAAGAAGACCCAGAAGAAGCTCCTGGCTCCTTGCCTCAGATCAGCACAGTTCCGGTCATTACAGCCAACTGGAGAGTGAATCAGTGGATAGAAGACCTGTCTCTCTCTCTCTCTGCCTCTCCTTCTCGCTAACTCTTTCAAATAAATAAATAAATTTTTTTTAAAAAGTAGGAGTCCATTTTGGTGCAAAAATGATTTTGAATCTGTGCATAGTTCTTTCATAATGAATGTTATTTATATACTATGAACAAAATGTTTGAGAGAGAGCCAGTGCCCCAATGGCTGGGCTGGACCAGGGTTGAAGCTGGGAGCCAAGAACTCAGTGCGGGTCTCCTACATGGATCCTTGAGTCATTACCTGCTGCATCCAACAATGCGCATTAGCAGGTGCCGGTGGCAGGTGCCAAGAATCACAATTGAACCTAGGCATTCCAATGTGGGACATATCGTCTGCTCAAAAAAAAAAAAAAAAAAAAATTGGCATCCACACAAGCTCATAGTTTTAATTCCATTTTCCCATGAACTTTTGGAAGTGCCTTCATATTTCCCTCCTGAGGCTCTCGTCTCCAACAGCTCAGCATGACTCGTGCACACTGCCTTTGCTTATGCATAGATGTTGGTGGAGGGCCCATCATGGGTTAGGCAACTTGTTAGTCACTGAAGATAAAAAGGATGACTCTCCCACCCCATGATGAGCCATCCTGGGAACGTGGACAAGTCAACAGAAGTATGGTAACTCAGTAAGTGCTAACATAGGGCAAGTACAGGGAACTGGAGGAGAGGCTGCCTCCCGGGGCGCCAAGGAGCACAGATAGGAGGAGGCTGCAAAGTTCAAGAAGAGGCAGCGTGTGCAACAGCTCAGAGGCAAAAACAGCCTGACAGTGGGAGGACTCTGCTGAGGTGAGCGCAGCATGATTTGCAAGGAGCTACGAGGGATCAGGACTGGCCAGAAAACCCTCTGTAAGGAGTCAGAGGTTGTCCCTCACATCCCAGAGAGAACCATGGGATGAGAAAAGGCATCTGCATTGCAGAACTCCAAGTGGGAAGTATGTCCTCCTTCCTCAAGCCTCCTGGAGGGTGCTGGGATCATGCAGCAGGTGCAAAGCCATCTGCCCACCCAACAGCTCCGCTAGAGACTTTGCACAGGGGCTGTGGGCACCCAGAGCCCTCTACAAATGACCCAGGAGGGGCTCAGACCGATAGCTGGGGAGGCAACCTGCAGGAATGGGGATGGGCAAGGCTTAAAAATAACAGAGCTAAGGGGCCAGCACTGTAGCACAGTAGGTGAAGCTGCTGCCTGCAGTGCCGGCATCCCATGTGGGCACTGGTTCAAATCCTGGCTGCTCCACTTCCGATCCAACTCTCTGCTATGGCCTGGGAAAGCAGTAGAAGATGGCCCAAGCTCCTGGCTCCTGGCTTTTGATTGGCCCAGCTCCAGCCGTTGTGGCCATTTGCAGAATGAACCAGCAGATGGAAGACCTCTCTCTCTCTCTCCCCCTAGCTCTCTGCCTCTCTGTAACTCTGCCTTTCAAATAAATAAATAAATCTTTTCTAAGTAAATAAATAGCTCACAGAGCTGGGGAGTCTCTCAAACGGCAGAGGGATTTCATCCTAGAAATGCATTCACTCACTGCCGTCAAGTGCCTGAGGATGCTGGGTTTCATTGGACAGACCTGGATTCCTCCCTTGGCCCCTTACTTAGTAGCTTTGTAACCCTGGGCAGGTGGTTTCAATCCAGCATCTTCACCTACGACACGGAGCCAACTCCTCCATGCCTGAAAGGGTTAAGGATGGAGAGACACTAGGAAAGTTCCCAACACACACATCAGGAGCTCAAAAACACTGTCTGTTACTTTCCCTTATTAGCAGACATTCACTGCCTACCCTGGGCTCCTTCCGGGGATGAGGGTCGGAGACCGCTGACTGCCTGGCAAGGTTTCCCGCTGTCCCAGCCAGATGCATCTTCAGCTGCCCTGGCACAGGTCTCCCTGAACCCCAAAGATGATGGCCAGGCCCTCTGCAGGGAAGCTGAGCCCACCCAGCCTCCGCCTAATCCAAGGTCAGGTTCTTGAATGAATATGGGGGAGGAGCCATTCTGCTTCCTGTAGAGCAGTCCCCAGTCCAGCCTCACCCTGCCATACCATCACCCCAAAGCTAAAGAGCAGGCAAGAAAAGGATCCCTGGGACTTGGACCAAAGCAGACGCCTGAGGGAACCTGCAGTCTCTGAACACTGCCGGCTGCCCACACGGAAAAGCATCGCAATGAAATTGCCGCTTAAACTCTCCGAGGTCCTCCAGCACTGAGCACAGGAGATGGATGCTGACTCCTTTCTCCAGCTCACCAGCATGATGCACCTCAGGTGATCAAAGCTAGGGACTACAAAGGCACCGAATACTCGAGACCTGGATCAGAGGACCCTCAGAAATATGAATTATGGAGCTCACCCTGATCTCTTGTTCCGGACCTGTCACCCACACTGCAGTCCAAGCTCGTTGCCACACTCCTAACACTTTTTCTTCTGCACCCTGATCTATGCAGTCTCAAGAAATGTCCATTGGAGAGGCTGGTGCTGTAGCGCAGTGGGTTAAGCTGCTGCCTGCGATGCTGGCATCCCGCATGAGCCCCAGTTCCAGTCCTGGCTGCTCCACTTCTGGCCCAACTAGCTACCTGCTAATGTGCCTGGGAAGGCAGAAGCAGATGGCCCAATTGTTTGGGCCCTTACCCTTCATGTGGGAGACCTGGATGGAGTTCCTGGATCCTGCCTTCATCCTGGCCCAGCCCTGGCGATTGCAGCCATTTGGGGAGTAAATCAGTGGATGGAAGATCTGTCTCTCCCTCTCTGTGTGTATAACTCTGCCTTCTGAATAATACATCTCTTTTTAAGAAATGTCTATTGCAGACTGCTGAGAAATCTTAGGTGAGGCTCCCGGTATCCTGACATTCCCCAGAGGCTCCAATTAATGTCAAGTACTTGGTGAGCTGTTCTCAGACACACACACACACACACAGAGGCACAAGCGATGCAGGAGGAACAACTTAGGCTAAGCAATTACAGCACCCCTTCCAACAATCCAAGTGAACTCCCAGCAGGCACTGCAGAATTCACTTCTCAAACTACTTTTAAGGGAGTAGGAACCTCTGAAGTCTCTTGGTCTTGGGATCTGACAACCCACAGAAGTTCACGCCGTGTGGAATTTCATGGTCATTTACATGAAAAAATTCAAATAGGCTCTTGTTTTTAAAAATACATTTACACCTTCTTCCTTTAAAATGAACAATCTTTCTAGATCCAAGAAGGACTCAACATCTGGGCTACCAAAACTATTTGTCAAATCTCAAGAGATGACGCTGAGGGCGGGCATTTAGAGCAGTAGTCAGGACACTACTTGGGACATCCACATCCCTGCTAGAGCGCTTGGGTTCATGTCCCAGGACCACATCCGACCCAGCTGCCTGGGTGGTAGCAGGTGAGGGCTCAAGTCTGTGGATCCCTGCCACCCACACGGAAGATCCAGACCAAATAGCAGGCTCCTGGTTTTGGTCTGGCCCAGCCGTAGCTACTGTGGGCATTCAGGGAAAGAACCAGCAGATGGAAGCTCTCTCTCCTTCCCTGTCTCTTTGTCAATATAAGTTACAAAGTTGCCTCTGCATATCAAATACAATAAGTTACAAAGTTGCCTCGGTGTGTGTGTCTGAGAAGAGAACAGCTCTCTACTACTCCAGTCATCCAACAATGAGTCCA
This sequence comes from Oryctolagus cuniculus, assembly GCF_051225735.1. Taxonomy (NCBI): domain Eukaryota; kingdom Metazoa; phylum Chordata; class Mammalia; order Lagomorpha; family Leporidae; genus Oryctolagus; species Oryctolagus cuniculus. The sequence goes on from NC_142878.1 coordinate 103,918,328, forward strand.
ACGCAAGCTACTCTCCCAGGTCTGTCTTCTCCAGGATTCTGTCGGCATAACACAAGAGGACGGTGAACTTGGAAAACGCTGCTATTGCCAGCCAAAGTGCATCTCAAATTGACTTTATTGAGGCAGAGCAAGGACAGGGCTTCTAGTAGGATGTTTCCAACAGTTATGTGACTTGGAGTAAATCCCCGTAAGTAAGACGAATCAGAAAATGTGCCCCAATGCTTCCCAGACACCCAGCAAATATTGGCAACATCAGAAATTGTTGCTACCTGGCATGCTAAATCCGGCCTTATTCTACACCCAACTAGTGAATGAGATGAGAAGTCAGCCAGTGATCTGACCCTAAAGTGACAATGGGCTCAGGGCATGAATCCACGATTAGCGTGGCTCTGTCCGGTGTTCTGTGGCTGCCCAGGGAGGAGCAGAAAGTCTTGGTGAACTCAAGAGCTGCCAGTGTTTTTAGAAACCCTGGAGGGACAAGAGGCTCTGGTGGAGCTCCGCAGAGTGGGAGGAATGACTAGCACACTCGAGCTACCCGAAGGAGGCATCCCTGTGCATCCAGTGAGGGTCCTGGACAAGCCAGGTGGGACGACTTGTACTTGGTCCCAATTTAGCAGTCACTGTGGCTTGGCCAAACTGGGTCGAAAGTCACCTCCCTGCGACTCTCTCTAGCTGCAGGCCACACCTACATAATGTCCCTGGCAGACTCTCCGCTAAAAACAGAACGATGCAATGGGAACTGCAATGGACTAGCATGAGTCCCTCACCAACACAGGTGCAACACCGGGTGAGCTCTGTCAGTTCTACAAATAACTTTCCACGGTGTCTCCAACACACACCGGAAGATGCCTACATGTCTTAAAGCCTCACTGATAATTAAGCTAGAACCATACTTAACGTTTCTAGAAATATCTTTATCATGCAACTTAGATGAGAAGGAACATTACGTAAATCTTAGCTGCCAAGGAACGTTCAGGAACATTTTCATAGCAAAATTCTATTTGAAGGAAGGTGGTGGAATGATGTGTCAATTAACCTGAGAAGAGGGGGCTGGTGATGACAAAAAAAGAAAGAAAAATTAAACTGAAAGAGCACAAGGGAATCCTGGCTTCTTTACAATCTCCCGGTTCTGGCTGGTGGGGTTGGTGCTGTAGCATAGTGGGTTAAGCTGCCGCCTGTGATGCCTGCATCCCATATGAGCACGGATTGGAGTCCCTGATCCTCCACTTCTGATCCAGCTTCCTGCTAATGCACCTGGGAAAGCAGCAGAAGATGGCCCAAGTGCTGGAGCCCCTGCCACTCAAGTGAGAGACCCAGATGGAGTTCCTGGCACCTGGCTTCAGCAATGCCCAGCCGAAGCCATCTGGGACAGGGAACAAACAGATGGAAAAACTTCCACTGTATCTCCTGTGCTCTGTCATTCTCCCTTTCAAATAAATGAAGCAAATTTTTAACATAAAGCAAACTCTCCCTACTTCTACTTTAGCTTAATCTGGACACACACACGTGAGACATTTAAACAGATCTGTAAATCAAACTGCCAATGATAAAGTTTAAAATCAGTAAATGGATTTTCTCTTAGAAGACACTAGTATGTCTTAATGAGCAAACTCTTCCCAGGCGTCTGAGATGTCTGGCTGATGCTGTGCTTTGAGAAACCTAAGACCTGCAGCATTTCAGCGGGGCTGGAGGGAGGTGTGTTACCCCAAAAACAGGGCTGCACTCACTTCCAGGCCATCCTTGCGATGTTGCTCTACATTGGCTGCCTCAAACACTCCCGGGGAAGGCCAGATGATTAAGGCAAATCCACAAATGTAAAGTTTTAAAACACTGCTTCTGGCGGCTCCCCGGAGTAGACAGAACGAGAGCCCAGCACTAGGTCTTATGCTCTGCGAGAATCCATCATACATATTTGACTTAATTTCTACAAGGGGAAAACAGAGGCACTAATGTTTAGATGGCAAGCCCAGTGCGAACTACCTTGCCTCCCTCCCAGGATGCTCCCAGGGCCCAGGGACGTACATGACATCACCTTGCAAACCAACGAGATCCAAAGAACCAGGACAAATGCCAAAGTTCCCACGATCAAGAACAAAACCACAGGTAGGACAGACAACCACAGGTCTCTCCCACAGCCGTGCTTCCCCGACCTGTGCCCTGGCTATCTTCCCAAAGAGCAGGCTCATATTGGGTAAGTCCAGGCCTGGGTGGATACCTAGAGTCCGTGGATCTACCGAGCTCCTGGGCAAAGCCAGTGCCAGCTTCTGGGACCACCCAGGTTGAGTTAGCAGGCTCTGGAAGACCCCGCATGTTCAGCCCCAGCGGGCGTAACCCGAGCAGACTGCAGCTCTGGGTATCCTTATGCAAGCTATGCCGTCAGCTCTGCCCTCGACTCTGGCTGTGAGTGCAGAACTCAAAAGCAAAGTGCACCTTCTTGGGCAGCCAAGGGGCTAACAGCGGATTTCTCGTTAGTTTATCCGCCATTTTCCATAACAGAGTTAATAGCACGTGCAATACAGAGAAAGCCATTTCTATTCATTTCAGCAGGGTGCTGGAAGATGGGGGAGAACTCTGTCCTTGCAAACACACACACTCAGAGACCGAAAGAAAAGCCTGGTCTTTGCTATCTGAAGGGTCCCACAGTACCCAGGAGAAATAAAAACACCCATGCAAACAAGGACCTTGTTTGCACAAATGCCGCTGCCTCCTGGGAACAGAAGCGTTCTGGTCTCGAGTTGGCAAGGATTAAAAATTAAAAAAAAAAAAAAAAAAAAAAAACTCAGCAAAGCCCATCAGGTAGGGGTGTGCACCAGACCCTCCGGGAGGAACTAATACAACAGATAGCTCCAGCCAGAGAGTTTCTGGGCCTTGGGTTATATTTTAGGTACCAGCAGAACTGAGTGCGGGTGGCAACCTTTCACAGCAGGGGATGGGGTGGGGTGGGGAAGACCATGTCCCACTCACAGCCGCTCCCCAGCCTGAGCACACACAGGTGGCCCCAGTGCATCCGCCACCTCCAAGTCCACGTGAAAACTTCGGCACACGTGCCAAGCTCTACAGCCCAGGTCATAAAGTGTTTACTGTTCCATTAAACCAACCCCAGTGGCAGATGCTAGTGTCACATCTTTTTCTTGTAATCCATAGACAGTTAGGTCTTTGAGCCTTCCACCCTACCTTTACCGGAAGCTGGGGAGACCACTCACCTATGCAAATGACCCTAAAGAAAAACCCTACTGGTGCCAAATGGATGGAGTCACTTCACACATTCTGTATGCTTAAAAAAAAATCCTGGGTGGGGGTCTCCCTGTGTCTTTTCACACCCCAGGAAACACAGCTCAGAGGGGGCTAGTCCTATTCCAGATCCTCCCCCACCCCAACCTGCATTTTAGCACAGTCATATTCATTCAGGAAAAAACAAAACAGGGATTTCTGTGAAATTTTGCCCTTTCGAATTGCCAGATTTCTTAGATCCCTATGCTAGCTTAAAAAAAATGTGTAAAATAGCCAATCAGATGTAATTGAGGATTCCAGAATTATAAAGATGAGCATAGGGACTGGGGGGGGGGGGGAGGGAGCAGGCACAGACATAGTTTTTGCATTTCCTGACAACAAGCCAGAATGAGTAATAAAGACCAAGTTTAAAACAGCCAAAGAAAGACAGAGCTGTGCCTTTTTTTTCTCTCTTCTGGTTAAGTCTTATGTTTGAAAGGCGGTTTTGTCCTGCTTGCTTGGGGTGATTGTCGTAAATAATGGCTTTTGTTCAGAGAATTTATCAGGATTTTCCTTGCTCAGAAACACCGAAGTGAAGGAAGGGTCTGGAAGTGTCTCAGGACGGCGTGCACTCGACCTTTCTAAGAAAACTCGCCCTTGGAAGTCAGACGAACTCAGGGCTTGAGTGTGGTTTCATTTAAAAATTAAAAATAAAATTAAAAAAAAAATCAGGCCACTCTGCTTTTATTCCTGGAGCTGGTATTCCTCCGCTGACCTTATTAAACCCTATTATGAAATAGGTCTGAACCATTCCTTTTCAAAAATGAGGGGCTCTTTAAAAAAAAAAAAAAAAAACAAGTTTAGCAACTTAGTGCACTGGAGGAAAGTTAAAATGCCAAAGACCTGTGCCCAATTCCCCAGCCAAGCCACACAGCACAGACACACTGAATAATGTGTATTCCTCACCCTGGGCTCTGAGAACCCACGGGAAGAAACCAAGTGGAATTCATTGCCAGACACCTGCTGGGGGGGGGGGGGGACCTGAACTTTTCCTACAGATAGAGGAGAGGGAAAAAGGTTAAAAACGCTTCTTAAAATTTGCAATTTTGATCATCTTCAGAGGATAGAGATTTTGAAAAATCACTTGGCAAAGTCTTTAGCAACTATCATTTGGCTAGCAGAAAGCTTCAAAATTTCAACTAGCTAGCTTTCTATCCAAGTAGATTTTTTTTTTCTTTTTGGCCTTAACAGCCCTGAAAATTGTTTCTGCAAAGGAATGAGCATGAAAACAAACTGGCAATGCTTTTCTTTTCCTTAATCAAACACAAATTTGCAGATTTCTGGCCATTCTGTCACTTGTGTTTATCCCTTTAAGTTTACTCATTGTGGTGTGCATAGGTTAAATGAACCATAGAGTTAAAAACTCAATCATTACCTGTGCAAGTCTAACAATGACAACTCAGTGAAAATCTCTCCACACAGGCAGATTGTCAGGGCCCCAAATTCTTCCTGAGCCTGATCAAGATTTTGAAGAAGGGCAGGGAGAGAGAAATAAACATTCTCAAGGTCATTTTCATCTTTTAAGGACTTAAAAAAAAATCTTAAATCTACTAAGACCTAAGAGAGAAAAGCACTGCTCCCCAACCCTTATTTAGAAATGAACCAGGGGCAGGTGTGGGACACCTGCATCTCACATAAGAGCACTATTTCAAATACAGGCTAGTCTGCTTCTGATCCAGCTTCCTGCGGTGGATGATGGCTCAAGAACATGTCGGAGACCCAGCTGGAATTCCTGGCTCCTGCCTGGCCCAGTGCGCATCCGGGGAGTGAACCAATAGATGGAAGATCTAACTGCCTTCTCTGTTGCTCTTTCAAAAACAAATGAATAAAAAGATGTATTTATTTATTTGAAAGGCAGAGTTAGAGAGAGAGTGAAAGAGAAGAGACAGACCGAGACAATCTTCCATCTGCTGGTTCTCTCCCCAAGTGGCTGCAACAACCAGGGCTGGGCCAGGCTGAAGCCAGCAGCCCAGAGCTTTATCTGGGTCCCCCACATGGGTGCAGGGGCCCAAGCACTGGGGCCATCTTCTGCTGGTTTCCCAGGCTTATTAGCAGGGAGCTGCATCGGAAGTGAAGCACCCAGGACTAGCACAAGCACATATACAGAATGCAGGTGCCACAGGCTACAGCTTTACCCGCTATGCTGCAGCGCTGGCCCCAATACTTTTTTTTTTTTTTTTTTTTTTTGACAGGCAGAGTGGATAGTGAGAGAGAGACAGAGAGAAAGGTTTTCCTTTTGCCGTTGGTTCACCCTCCAATGGCCGCCACGGCTGGCGCGCTGCGGCCGGTGCACTGCGCTGATCTGAAGCCAGGGGCCAGGTGCTTCTCCTGATCTCCCATGGGGTGCACGGCCCAAGCACTTGGGCCATCCTCCACTGCACTCCCGGGCCACAGCAGAGAGCTGGTCTGGAAGAGGGGCAACCGGGACAGAATCCGGCGCCCCGATCGGGACTAGAACCCAGTGTGCCGGCGCCACAAGGCGGAGGATTAGCCTAGTGAGCCGCGGCGCCGGCCCAATAAATACATCTTAAAAATGAAAATGTTTCAACCCTACCAACGTTCAAGACTTCTCCAAACTGCAGGTGCAGCACAGTGAACCAGTCCGGGTCTTAATACGGGTTCACAGGCGTCTCACACATTCAATTTCCTGAATTCAATGAGCTGAAACAGACAGCATGGCTCTCTTCCCTCTCTGTAATACATTATGGTGAGAAATTCTTTTCAGATCCAGGGGAATTGTAAACCCTTCAGCACGACAAACCCCAAGGAAAAATGTGAACAGCATCCATTCAAAGCAGGTAGTGAGTTTTTACCCAGGTGAGGCTCCCAAGCCTCCAGCACGCTAATCTGCTGTACTTTGAGTGGGACCATGTTCAAAATCTGTTCACCATCACCAAAATAATGTTTGAAAAAATGCAGAAAAGGCAAACCGTCCTAATATAACTCCAAATGTCAATCAACAAGGCATTCTTCAAACATAAAGTCAACCATGGCCTATCATTGATGGAGGGCATAAAAAGTAGCTCCAGAAAGTCCCCCCCCAGAACTTTCCAGAATTCCTCTCCGTCTCCCTCTCAACAGGCTAGAGCTTTCTCAAGTCATGAGGATCCTGCCCGAAGAGATCTGCCTACATACCTAAAAAAAAAAAAAAAAAAAAACCACTGCCACTTGATTGACAAGACTTTCTCCATACATGGGTGCTCTGAGCTGGGAAGGCAGACAGGCAACGCTGGATTAACAAGTGCTTCCACCTAAAACTGACAGGCAGAATTCTAATCAAACTTCCGTCAGCCTGAAGCCCTGTTCTTGACGAGGGAAGGCTGAGACAGAAACAAGCCAAGTTACCTGTGCTGCAGGGGCAGCTGAAGGTGAGACAGAGACCCACACCCAAAGCCCACCCCAGCCACCAAGGCGTCATGCAAGCACGTTGACAACACCTGCCATGAAACTAGCAATGCCGCACACTTGATCTTTCTTGAGTTCTAGGCTGCTCAAAGGAGTGACTCTTGAAGAAGTCGGGAGTGGGTGGGGGGAGGCGAGGACGCACTGTACCACCACTGGAACAGCTTCCCAGGGCCGTGCAGCCCGCGAGGTCACCTCTACTGAAAAGTTAACAGTAACGGCCCAAAGCCATCTGAGAAACATAACATTTTAATAGATGAAATAAATACTCCAGTACATGCAAGGTAAAAACTTGACATCAGGGGAAGAAAAAAAAAATCACTCTATAGTGTAAATTAAAACATAAAACACACGCTCACAGTAGCTCCCCCCCCCCACATCTGCAAACCGCATGGCAAAGTCAGACTTTCCACACCAAGTATACTCCTAATTCAACACGACTGCTTCAAAAAATGACATACAAAAAAAAAAAAAAAAAAAAAAGGTAGCTACATCCACGTCTAAGGAGTGAAAACTGAGGTAACCTTTCTTTTAATTAGAAAACAAAAAGAAAACACCGAGAGAGAGAGAGAAAGAAATGAGCCCATGCCCGGCTTCCTGCCCAACGGAGAATAAAATTTAGCCAAGAAGATGGGTTGGGGGGCGACAGCGCCGGGGGTCACCCATCTTCCGTGTCCCAGGTCCTGGGCGCGGGCTCCAGGCGCGCACGGGGTTCGGGGCATGGGGACCGCTCACCTACGATTTCTTTGGTATAAACGGATGGGGCAGAGTTAGATATCTTCCTTTCGTCTGGGGGTGGGGTGGGGTGCTAATTCACAGAATTGGAATTCACTGGCGGTAAAGTCCTGGGCGAAGACCTCTCCCGTAAAGCCTGAGATAGAAGGGTACAGCCTTCAGACACGGCACACGCCGAGTTCCTCAGCCTCTCCCTGTGGTCCGACATCTTGGCGCCCCCGTCGGGGTGCTGCGCCAGATCCCTGAGGCACTGGGTCAGGAGCACGCAGGCCGACACGACGCTCATGGCGCCGCCCAGGATGGCGGTCTGCACCGCCTTGCCCTCGGCGCTCACGGCGGCCGCGCGACCCAGGAACTGCGGCTCGGTGGCGAAGCCCACCAGGGCGCTCACGGCCTGCACCAGGGGCCCGCTGAAGAGCGCGCAGCGGCTGCGCGCCAGCTCGCTGGGCGCCGCCTTGACCTCGCGCACGCACGCCAGCAGCGCCGAGGCGCTGGTGCTCATGCACTTGACGCCCAGCTTGAACTGCTCGCGGGAGAAGCGGTCCCGGGACTTGTCGCTGGCCAGGGCGCACGCGTCCGTCAGGAACTTGAGGTTGCGCGACAGGCCCTGCGACACCTCGAGCAGCAGCTGCGGGGTCATGTCGGCCAGCGGCGTGGCGCGTAGCACGGCGCAGCCCTGCTCCACCTCGTGGCGGCAGCGCGTCACGCGGTAGCGGTCCACCAGCCCCGGCTGCGCGGGCTGCGCGCCCGGCGTGGCCACGGCCGCCAGGTAGGCCGCGTGGGCCGAGCACTCGGTCAGCGACACCACCAGGTCGCCCAGCTCGGCCAGGCTGTCCCCCGCCTCGCCGAAGCGGCCCATGTTGAGCTGGCTCTGCACGTCGTGGGTGAGGATGGAGAGCCCCTTGGTGCGCGCGATGATGGTGTCCCGGCACTGCTCGAAGGACTCGGCGCCGGCGCACGACGAGGCGGCGGGACCCTCGAAGAGCACGGGCCGCGCCTCGCTGGACAGCAGCAGCAGGTCGGCCACCAGCTGCATCTTGCCCTTGCAGTGGTCGCACACGGACACCAGCCTCTTGCGCGGCTGCGAGCAGGCCCCGCCGCCACCGCCCGCAGGAGCCGGAGAAGCCGCCGCCTCGCCACTGGGCTTGCCGGCGCTGCCGCTAGCCATCGCGCCCGGCGGGCACTGGCATGCCGCTGGGGAGCCTGCTTCCACCGCCGCGGCGCCGTCCCCGCACCATCATGCCATCCACCGCCGCGGGCGCAGGGTGCTGGGCGGCGGCGCGCGGCGGGCCCGCGGGCCAGGGGGCGCCGGGGGCGCTCGGGGGCGCGGCGCGGGGCTGCGGCGTTCGGCCTCCCAGCCGGCTTGCAGGAGTCATGAACCGGGGCAGGGCACACTCAGAGTCCGCGCCCCTCGCCGCCGGGCTGCCAGGAAAGTCCCCTCTGCTGGGCCGCCGCCGCCGCCGCCTCCGCCGCCGCCTTCCTGGGCATGGCCCGGCCCGGCGCGGGGAAGCTGGGAGTTGTCTTTCCTTCCTTCCTTCCTTTCTTTGAAACCAAAATCCTTTCCTCGGGGAGGAGCGCGGGTGGCGGCTCCGGCGCGCTGCGTTGCGCTGTCAGCCGCCGCGGGGCCGGCGGCGCACGTGGGCTCCGGGCGCCGGGACCCCGTCAGGCGGCAGCGCTGGCCCGCGACGGCGGCCGCGCCCGGCGCATCTCCTGCCTCCGGCCCTCGCGCAGCGGCGCCGGGCGGCCGGGGCTGCAGGGCCGAGGGTGTGGCTGGCGCTGTGGCGGCCGCGCCGAGTCAGAGTCGGGCGGGAGCCTGCCCGGATGGCGCACAGCGGCCGCCCCGCTCGCCCGTCCGCGCGCCACGCCCGGGCGTGCCGGGCTCCGCGGCGGCCCCTTCCCGCCTGGCCGGCTCAGAGCGCGCGGCCCGGCGCCGCGGCGGCACGCCCTCCCCGACCGCGCGCCCGGCGGCCGGCCGCTGGCTGTGGGCGCAGGTCCATCGTCGTCGCCTCCTGGTCGCGGGCCCGCGGCGGCTGAAGTCTCCCGAGGCCCCGGGCCCCGCGCATCGGACGCCCCTGCGCGCGTCTCCCCGGCGGCGCGGCCGACTCAGAAGGTCTCGGACGCGCTGCGGCCACCGGCCCGGGCTCCGGCTCCTGCCATTTTTGTCCACCGCCAACTTCCGAGCGAGAGGGGCGAAACTGAAAGGAAGGGCGGGGGCCGCGGGGCCGGCACCCGCCTCCTCCCCGCGCGGCTCACCTCGGAGCGCGGCCGCCGCGGGCTTCTCCCCTGCTGTGCGCGCCTCGCCCCCGGGCTCGCCGCCGCCGCCGCCGCCTCGGCCGTGACCTCTCCGGAGCCTATAGAAATCTTTTGTGTGGCGTCACCGCCTTTCGTTTAAATCCCGCTTCCTCCTTTCGCCCTTCCTCCCGCCCCCTCCGCCGCTCCCGGATGCTTGCGCGATGCGCTGCTCCTCCCCCGGGAAGCTGGGTGGCTGCGGGGGGACGCCGCCGCCGCCCTGCGCGCCCGCCCTGGCTGCGGGGCCGGTGGTCCCTGGCCTATCCCGGGCTTATGCCCGGCTTCGCCCCCGCGGCTGCGGGAGGCAGCCCCGCCTCGGGCCGAAGGGGTCTCTGCGCACCCGCGTGGGAGGTCGGGGCGCAGCAGCCGCTCGGCCTTACGTAAGCGCTCGGCCGGTCGGCCGGGGGGCCCCGCGCCTCCTTCCCGCCCCAGCCAGCGAGTCTCAAAGGGGGGACCTGTTTCCAGGGCAGGACGCTGGGCCAACCTCGCCTGGGGACTCGCTGGGGTCCGAGCACCCTCTCGAAGCGCTTCCCCTGGCCTTTGTTGTGTTGGCTCCTCTTCCTCCGCGGGGTTCTGGCCGGCGGTGCGGGGCAGAGCGAGAGGGAGAGCCCGGGATCCCGAGTCCCGAGAGAGGGGCCCCTTGCTCGCCGCCGCCGCCGCCTCGCCTCGCCCTCGGACTGCATGGGCCGGGTGCAGTTCCAGCGCCGGCCTTGCACCCGCCGGCCTGGGGCCCATCCTAACCCGATTATTGAGGGACTGCGACCTGGCGCGGGTTCTGCCTCCCACGTTGTCCCATCGCTGGGCACCGCCCGCTTGAGGACATTCTGGGAAGCCAGGCTCCCTCTGGGCGAGGAATAGGGGCCCTGAGCGGAACCGATGCTTCACCCCCCACCTCCTGGGCGTTATCAGGACCCTGTGCGTCCGGAAGTAGTTGTAACACCTGGGCTTCCTCCCAGCCCTGCCCCCTCCCAGGGGCCCCTGAGGCTGGCAGGCTGTGCTGGGCCAGGCTGCGTTAATGGTTAATGGTCGTCCCCCACCCCCCAACCCCCAACGCAGGCCGCCTTTTCTTTCTTTCTTTCTTTCTTTCTTTTTTTTTTCTTTCCTTTTTTCCTTAGCCAGTTACAAATGTTAACTTCCAGGTAGGAGGAGGTTGCAGTGGTCCTCCAGGCGCAGCTCCGAGAGGAAGCTCTTAATACATCCAGGGGCAGCAGGTACAAGGCCGGCTGCAGTTAGTGGCCTGCCTTACTCCTGACAATGCCCTTAGCTGGCTTTCCGGGCCTAGATGAGCCTGCTCATTTTGCAATCAGAGGTCAATGAAGCTGAAGACTAACCCAGCAGAAATTCTGTAGCGCTAATCCCCTATTTTTTCTACGAGGGAAGAAACGGTGGAATAAATTTAGCTCTTTCCATGGTAACCCAGGAATAGCACCTCAGTCCCAAGCTCCAGAAACTTAGGAGACAGAAGTCAAAAATCTCTGTCTAGTTTAGGGCTTTGGGGTATAAGTACACACACACACACACACAACCAGCCACACACACAGCCACAACCACTTGGTGCTTCTGGGGTCCTATTTGCTGCTGCTTTTTTTTTTTTTTAAGATTTATTTTATTTATTTGAAAGAGTTACAGAGAAAGGTAGAGACAGGTCTTCCATCCTTTGGTTCACTCCCCAAATGGCTGCAACAGCCGGAGTTGTGATCCGAAGCCAGGAGCCAAGAGCTTCTTCTGGGTCTCCCACGTGGGTGCAGGGGCCCAAGGACTTGGGCTATCTTCTACTGCTTTCTCAAGCTATAGCAGAGAGCTGGATCCATCCTTTGGTTCACTCCCCAAATGGCTGCAACGGCCGGAGTTGTGATCCGAAGCCAGGAGCCAAGAGCTTCTTCTGGGTCTCCCACGTGGGTGCAGGGGCCCAAGGACTTGGGCCATCTTCTACTGCTTTCTCAAGCTATAGCAGAGAGCTGGATCCAAAGAGGAGCAGCCGGGACTCGAACCGGCACCCATATGGGATGCAGCGCTTCAGGCCAGGGCTTTTAACCCTCTGCGCCACAGCGCCGGCTCCAGCTGATGCTGTCTTGTTGCTGTACTAGTGCTAACCATGGATGATCCCACTCAGTTCAGTAATTGTGGTTTAGCATAGAAAGTGGGTAGTCTTTGGGGTCCTTCCTGCTTCCTTTTTATTGGGGCACCTCCTCCTACACCCGCCCTTCCAGGTAGTGTGCCTGCCTTCCTGTCAGCCCAACTCCCTGCCATTGTTCATTCAAGCCACAGACCCTGTGCACCTGCCAGGCGTCAGGTCCTGCCAGGCACCAAAGGTACATAATCAGTACAGTTAACAGCACGTCCCAACCTCCGGGTAAGAGAGTCCAGGGAAGGCAACAGCTTCACAAACTAGTAATCACCAGCTCACCATTGCTACAAGGAGAGCATAAAGAAACTAGCAGAGAGGAATAAGCTTACCAAATATGCAGGGCGCAGTCAGCATCATGTGATTCCTTCTGGCCAATGAGATGAAGTATAGCCGAGATGGGCCTGGTCATGTGATTTCCTTTGACCAATAAAATGAAGTGTTGCCCAGATAGGCATTTCCGGGAGGTCAAAGCAACCGGAAGCTAGCCGGCAGCTTGCCGCAGCCTCACACTTTGTCGGAAGTGCTTTGCAGATTGCTCCAGTTGGTGAGCCCAGGTAACTGCCCAGAGCATTCTCGAGCTGCATTCGAGGTGGCACGAGAGTACAAGGTGGATTTGTTGGGGGGAGGGCCGGAGACTGTGGGTGATTGATTGCTGTATCTTAGTCTCTGTTGACTCCTGCCCCCCCCTTCGCTCTTCGGCTGCGTGAGGCTGCACAGCAGCCCAGCTGCACCTGTAAGGAACGAGCCCTCAAACACCCCGGATCTGCCAGCACCTGCCTCTTGGCCTTCCCTGCCTCCCTGCCTCCAGCGCTGGAAGCAATAGATTTCTATGACTTAATAAAGAACCCAATCAAAGGTATTTTGTTATAGCAGTACAAAGAGATGAAGATATCGAGGGAGGGAGGGAAGCTGAGAGTGAGTGGATGGAGAGTCGCCCAGGAGGGGCTGGTGCCATGCTGGCCCTGGCTGATGGAGTCTCAGCGCTGGATCAAGGCCCGTGCTGCGAAGGCATGCAATAAAGAAGCGAAGAAGCCGGATGCTGGGTGGAAGGGCATGTGGCACCGTGGGGAAGACCCCCACCTGGGGCGCCTGCATCCCAGATGCACTCCTGATCCCAGCTTCCCGCATGTGTACGAACGCTAGGAAGCAGCGGATGCTGGCCCAGGCCCCTGCGTCTCCAACACCCATGTGGGAGACCTGGATTGAGTTTCCAGCTCCTGGTTTCAGCCTGGCCCAGCCCCAGCTGGCATGAACCAGAGGATGGGAGATTTCGCTCTGTGCAAATCAAACAAAAGTGGTTGCAAAGAGAGAGCTGGGTGGTGGTGGGGTTGGGGCTGTGAGCAGCAGGCTGGGGAAACAGCATTGCCCTCCCTTCTTGCCTGTTTTAGGGAGGTGCAGGTGCACCCCCTGAACTCCAGGCAGGCATCAAATCACAGTGTGGATGCACTTGTTGTTTTAATGGTGGTAAAATATCCCAGTATCAAATAGCCGTCTTGAGCGTTTTAGATGGATAGCTCAGTGGTACCAAGTTCATTGTTGTGTAGTCATCCCACCATCCATCCTCAGAACTCTTCCGTGTTTCTGAACTGAAACTCCATACCCGTTAAACAGCAACTCCCCATCGCCATGCCCCAGGTGCTGGCAGCCATCGTAGCCGTCCTAACACGTTCTGTCTCTATGAATTTGACTACTTGAGGTGCCTCATCTAAGTGGAATCACACGTTTGTCTTTTATGTCTGGCTTAACTTCACTCAGCATGATGTCTTCAAGGCTCATCCATATTGTGGCATGGGTCAGAATTTCATTCCTTCTGTTAAGTCCACTGGGTTTTGATACTGCATCCCAGACCTCATGTACCTACCTGCAACCAAGCTGTTTCTGTCGACAGTGACACCTGGTGGTCAGTACATGACATTGTCCCTTCCTTAATGTAGCTTTAAATTCTCCTTGTTCCGTTTTGGGGCTCAGTCTTGGGTCCTCTTTCTTGTGCATTTCCAGACATCAAAAGAGAAGGATTTCTGTATGTTAAGTGTCTTCCTATCCCTCCTCCCACAGGAGCTGGATGGGAGCCCACAGTTCACTGGGGAGCAGGACTGCTGTGTAACAGGACTCCCATTTCTTGCACGGCCTCTTGCGCTCTGGCATATTTTGTCCCCATCCACTGAGAACACCAGGACAGAGCCTCACCTCTCAGTCCCATGACCGCCTCATCCTCACCTTCCACTCCCCTCCCTCCTAAAATGTTCAAAGCAATTGCACGATGATGGGTAATTTGAATGGAATGCCATGAGAATGTCCGATGGAATTAGGTATCTTCTCCTTATATCTCGGAGGGAAGAGGGCAGGCATTTCCATCAACATCTTGTGAGTGTTAGTAGGCCCCTGCCTTTCAGAAAACAGTCGGTGGGGGAGGTGTGTAGCCCAGGGGTGAAGACACCTACATCCCATACTGGAATGCCTGAGTTTGAGTCCCGGCTCCCACTCCCGACTCCAGCTTCCTGCTAAAGCAGACCCTGGGAGGCAGCAGGTGACAGCTCCAGTGGTTGGACTTCTCCTACTTCTGTGGGGGACCTGGATTTCATTCCCAGCTCTGGCTTCCATCATCCCACCCCTGGCCATTGCAGGAATTCAAGGAGTAAACCAAAAGATGGGAGATCTCCCACACCTTCTGTATGTGTCTGTCAAATAATTAAGTAGGGTTTTCTTTGTAAATATTTATTTATTTATTTGAGAAGTAGAGTTACAGATAGAGGGAGAGAAGAGAGAAAGGTCTCCCATCTGCTGGTTCACTCCCAACTGGCTGTAATGACAGGAGCCAGGAGCTTCTTCCAGGTCTCCCATGTGGTTGCAGGCGCCCAAGCACTGGGGCCATCTTCTTCTGCTTTCCCAGGCCACAGCAGAGAGCTGGATCAGAAGTGGAGCAGCTGGGACTTGAACCAGTGCCCATATGGGATGCCAGCACCACAGCCAGAGGCTTAGCCTCCTATGCCACAGTGCCGGCCCCTAAATAAGTTTTAATACAATTGATGTTTGTTAGCTGTAGCGAAAAAAGAGAAAATGCAGAGAAAAGGTCAATTTAAAAATCCCCCTGCTTCGAGATGGCCCCATTATATACATTGGAGGGGTCTTCAGCAGGTTCGTGGGTAATGCATCTTATGGGAAAGCTGTGTATGTGGTTCAAGATCTGCGCCAAGGTGAACTTGCGTTAGCTCCTAAAGCACATGTCTGAGCAGGGTCGGATGTAAGGCAGCAGGAAGGGTAAGAAGACCCCCAGCAGAGCAACATGGATTCCGCTAAAACGTGAAGCAAGGGGCCGGCGCCTTGGCTCACTAGGCTAATCCTCTGCCTTGTGGCGTAGCACACTGGGTTCTAGCCCCAGTCGGGGTGCCGGATTCTGTCCCGGTTGCCCCTCTTCCAGGCCAGCTCTCTGCTGTGGCCCGGGAGTGCAGTGGAGGATGGCCCAAGTGCTTGGGCCCTGCACTCCATGGGAGACCGGGATAAGTACCTGGCTCCTGGCTTCGGATCAGCACGGTGCGCCGGCCACAGCGCGCCAACCTCGGCAGCCATTGGAGGGTGAACCAACGGCAAAGGAAGACCTTTGTTTCTCTCTCTCTCACTGTCCACTCTGCCTGTCAAAAAAATTAAAAAAAAAAAAGTGAAGCAAGGGCGAACATCACATTGATGGTGAAGCTTGGGTGAAATCGTTGAGGCTTTATGGAAAGTGTACAGGGACGATGCCATCAAAGAAGTGGGCAGTTTACAAACGGATAATGCACTGTAGGAAGGCATGAGAGGTGGCCAAAAATGAGGCCTGCAGCTGCAGACCATACACATCGCTTAGCGAGGAAAAGCAACCTTGTTCGTGCCCTGAGTCAGGAGGTCTGAATTAGCAGCAGAAACCACAGCCGACACTGTAGATGGCTCCTGGAAAGATTGGTGGAGCAAACTTTCTCCTCAATGCATTGCAATACGGTTGTGCCCAGCTAGTTAGACAGGACCACAGGTTTCCCGGGGCCTGCGTTACGGTGCAATGGATTAAGCCTCCACTTGCCTGTTCAACTTCCGGCTGCTCTGGTTCAATCCAGCTTCCTGTTCATGCACCTGTTAGTGCACCTGTTAGGGCAGTGCTGGGGCCCCTGCTAGCCCTGTGGGCAATCCAGATGGAGTTCCTGGATCCTGGCTTTGGCCTGAACCAGACCTGGCCATTTAGGGAGTGAATCAGCAGGTGGAGTATTTCTCTCTCTCGCTCTCGCTCTTGCTCTCGCTCTGCCTTTCAAAATAATTAATCATAGAAAAAAAAAAAAGAACACAGGTCTTCAATAGAAGTTTTAAACACCAGGATCAAGATCCTGAAGCATTTCTTCTAAGAACTGGAAGAGGGGATGAACCTGGCTTTACCAGTACCATCCTGAAAACAAAGCACAAGCAACTTAGTGGCTACCGAGAGGTAGTAGTGGGTGGTCCACCCACAACAAGAGCAGACCAGTGAGCAGCAGCACTGGGTCGCCCCTGGGGCTTTGCTGACTGTCTGGAGGGCTAAGAACAATAATCTGCTTCCAACTTGGGAAAGCACCACCAGAGACTGCACCATCGTGTTTCCACCCCTTCCTCTCATCAGATATAGGCAGTTTTGTGAGGGTTCTGAGGGTGAATCCTTGAACATCTACCTTCCAGTCCTGATCGGGCTCCTTCTGTTTTTTTTTTTTTTTTTTTTTTTCCCTTATCTCAGGAAGCCTGTAAAGGGCCCCCCTTTTTCTCTGGCTGATGATATGAAGACTGTGCTGACCTGGGGATGTTCCCACCCCCCTCAGGTCTTTAGGGCTGGGCTGAACGAATGGTACCTCACTTCCGAAAGTGTGTGTCTGAAGTTGATGGAGATTATGTTAAGAGATTGTACTTTTATTTTTGAAAGGGGGAGAGAGAGAGAGAGCGAGAGCGCTTCCAGCTGCTGTCTCGCTCCCCACATGCCTGCAGCAGCAAAGCCAGGGGCGCAGCGCCGAGTCCAGGTCTCCCCGATGGGTGGCAGGGACTCCGTTATTTGAGCCGCCACCTGCTGCCTCCTGGATGTCCATTGGCAGGAGGCCGGGTCAGAAGCAGAGCCAGCAGTCCAACTCTGGCACTCCAATATGGGATGCAAGCACCCCACGCACCGGTTTAACCTGCAGCCCCTCGGCAGCCAACTGGTCACCTAGTTTTCATCCAGAAAAGCTCCACCCTCAGAAGTGAGTGGGCTTGCCCATAGTGTATATTATCTTTATTTTTATCCTGGCCCAAGTTATAGGTAATATATATATATATATATATATATATGTAAAACTTGTTTGGACTTGCAGTTTCTTGATACCTCACAAGCTTCTGCACTCTCACCCCCTATGAATTGGCCATTTATTGTTTGTTTGTTTGTTTTTTGACAGGCAGAGTGGACAGTGAGAGAGAGAGAGAGAGAGAGAGAGAGAGAAAGGTCTTCCTTTGCCATTGGTTCACTGCCCAATGGCTGCTGTGGCCGGCGCACCTTGCTGATCCAAAGGCAGGAGCCAGGTGCTTCTCCTGGTCTCCCATGGGGTGCAGGTGCCCAAGCACTTGGGCCATCCTCCACTGCCCTCCCGGGCCACAGCAGAGAGCTGGCCTGGAAGAGGGGCAACCAGGACAGAATCCGGCGCCCTGACCGGGACTAGAACCCGGTGTGCCGGCGCCGCAAGGTGGAGGATTAGCCTAGTGAGCTGCAGCGCCGGCCATTTATTCTTATCCTTTGGGGAGTTACCTGTTGTGTCCTTTCCAAGTTTTCAGTCTGGCTGTTCATCTGCAGAACATATGGTTGTATATCTGGGGTTCCTCCGCACTTCCTGTTTAACTGTTTTTTTCCTGGTGTTTGGCAAACAGGTTTTGATTGTTCTGTTTAACTCCATAGGTGCTGCTTTTCTGTTCCCAAAGAATAGGGGTGACCCGAAGTGCACACCTGCCCAGGCTGGGCCAATCAATCGCACTCAGTACTGAGAGTTTGAAAGTAGGAAGCCAAAGACAACGAGTGAGTTGCTGAGAATATGTAACAATTTCTATGAAGTGTGCATGTCCTTCTATGTAATTAAAACATTTTGAATAAATTTAGGGGCATATTAAAGACCAGGAAGGGTGCAGCACCTCGTTTCTTGCAACTGGATTAAAAAGCAGCAATGGTTGGCTCTCCCATCCCATCCAAGCACCTCCCCCAGGCCCCTCCTCCCACACCTTCCCATGAGCCAACCATTGAAAGGTCAGTTAAAAGGCACAGCCCTCCGTCCTGAATAAGTGGTGACCGTGCCGGGCCAGTGCTTCCATTTTTGGAAAATCATTCCTGCTTAATTCCAAAAAGCGCCTCCTCTGTCCCAGAGTGACACAGAAACTAGGGTGACCCTGGATTAGCGCGTGAGTGAGATGTGCTGATTCCAGGGTCTTTTAAAAGCTTATTTTTAAAAACATGTGATTCACATACTTAGTATGGAGGTACTATACAATGTTTCAACACACATAGATACAGCGTGAACTGATCAAGTCAGGCAATCAACATTTCCTTGTCTTGTTGTTTGGAGCCTGCCAGCCCCTCTCTTCTAGGTCTTTATATAGCATTTAATATATGATTGTGAGGGACAGGCCTCACACTGTGCTGCCTGGGTACTCGTTGGCCAGCAACCTCCCTCTACGGCCCTCGACCCCACCCTTCCCGGCCTCTAGGAATCACTGTTCAATGAGAGTTGGTTTTGCTATCCACTGGGCCGCTTAGAGCAGCAGGCAGCATTAAATTGAGAGCAGTGAGAGGCTGGTGGCTGCATTTCAGCCTTGGTGATGTAATCTCTCTCCCGTCCTCTCTGCAGACTCGGACTGCTCTGCCCCAGACCTGGGTCACCCATGTCAGCCCATTTCCGGCAGTGCCCAGTTTAACTACGCTGTGTGCCTCACTGAATGACCCGGATGGTGCTATGGTAGAGCTAAGGCACCAAGGAAAGCGGAGTCCCATTGTCCAGCACACGGGGGGGCTCAGATCCTCACCCTGCCTCAGCGCCAGCTAGGTGATCTCAGGCAAATGACGTCATTCCCAAGCCAGGATTTCCTCTGCGTGGACACGGGGATATTATCATGACAATCATCCATTCAAGGCCCGCTGTCCTGCAAGCCGCATTCAAACTCACTGCAGATTGCTGCTCTCCCCTGCTGGTCCAAAAAAGCTCCAAGGACCAGGCTGTTGGATCGTCAGCATCAGAGCCTCACCTGGTTCTGAAACACTCCTCCCAGCGTTGAACCGAAGCGCATTCCCGGGGCCAAAAGAAATCGCACAGTTCACAATGTGGAAAATGCCAGCGATCCAGACGGGCTCACGTCAGAGGATTCCGAGCTGGGCTGATTTCCTCCGCGGATGAAAGTAGCCCTGGAACTTTCTCTCGCACAACCCCAGCACAGTTTGTAATGCCCGTGCAGCCTTTGCTTCTCTATAACTAGAAGCTGGGGGGAGGGGGTGGGGCAAGGCTCCTGGCCCTTTTTGCACCTTAACTTGGCAGCTGGGAACATGAGCTACCAGGGGACCCCTCCCAACAGAGCACATGATCGGCTACAGCTGTGCATGGTTTTTAGCATGACTGCACCAGCGCGGGGCTCCAAGCCACTGGGTGGAGCAGGGTGCCCTGGGGAGAAGCCTTATGACATTTCCCTTATGATTTCAGCAAAGAAAAAAAATAATAAAACACAACTCTTTTTTTTTTTCTGATGTGTTGTTTCTGTGCTTGGTCAACAGGAGCTATCACAGCAGGTTTACGTGTTTATGCACATGTGAATGGCCACAGGCCCAGCGTCCACTATAGCAGGAGGGAATTTAAACTGTGGGATTCTTAGGAGTGAAGGGAAGTCAGACATTGCTGGCTACTTGCCTGCTTGACCTCAACTGTGTTCTTGAAGAACGATGGAGAAAAGGGAGAGAGCCTCCATCTGTTGGTTGGCTCCCCAAATGCCCACAATGCCTGGGCTGAGCCGGAAGCCATGAACTCCATCCGGGGCACAGGGACTTCAGTGCTGACCTGCTGTCTCCCTGGAGCCTGATGGGAAGTGGCACAGTGGGTTGAGCGACCCCCTTGGGACACATTTGAAATGTTACTCTTTTTACATAAGAGCCCCAGTTTTATTTAGGGTGATCTCCACAGTTAGAAAGACAATCTCCCCGACTCTCTTGGGGGGCTCACTTCCAGCCAATGAGAAGTGTGGTGTGCAACATCTAAGCAGGCTGCACAAAAGAAGTTGACATAATTGGAAAGTGTGTTCTGGGCTGCCTGCCTTTCCCTTCCTCTGGTGTGGAATGTCATCTCGATGGCTGGAGCTCCAGGAGCCCTCCTGGAACTTGTAGTGACCTTGAAGATGGAAGCCCCCCAAGGGGCCAGGACGCTGGAGGCAGAATGAGAGGCTGGGTCCCAGGTGCCTGAGGGGCCACCACGCCAGCCCCCACGTGCTTAGTTCCTCCTGCCTCTGTGAAGAAAACTCTGTCACAGTGAAGTAGGCAGGCATACAGGTTAAAATTGGTCAGATCTGTGAACTGGAAGACCACGCCCCTGTGCAACCTGATGCCTTTGCCATGCCCCTGTGTGGCCTCATTCCCCTAGCTGGCCACACCGGGGTGCCCACCAGCCAATCAGGTTAATTAACCACTCCCCTTTGGAAGTGGGTTAAAAGCCTGGGGCACCGTGTGCCCTGCCCTGCTCTTCTTCCCTGGCCTCTTGCCAGGACAGGGCTTGCTGTAGCCCTGCGCCTCCAGGAAGCATGGCCTTTGGGCCATGTGTTCTAGGCTTCCTGGCCTAGATGCTCCTCCACGTGGCTGGTTCCTGGTGCTCGGTATGAACCCCTATTCACCTCTCTCCCCTAAATAAAGCTCTCACTCTCCTATGCATCTTTCTTACTAAATAAAAGCTTAAAACGTACCATATGCCTTGTTTATCTGTGCCGGTGTTTAGAATTTTTTTTTTTTTTTTTGACAGGCAGAGTGCACAGTGAGAGAGAGAGACAGAGAGAAAGGTCTTCCTTTTGCCGTTGGTTCACCCTCCAATGGCCGCCACGGCTGGCACGCTGCGGCCAGTGCACTGCGCTGATCCAATGGCAGGAGCCAGGTGCTTTTCCTGGTCTCCCATGGGGTGCAGGGCCCAAGTACTTGGGCCATCCTCCACTGCACTCCCAGGCCACAGCAGAGAGCTGGCCTGGAAGAGGGGTAACCGGGACAGAATCCGGTGCCCCGACCGGGACTAGAACCCGGTGTGCCGGCGCCGCAAGGCGGAGGATTAGCCTAGTGAGCCGCGGCGCCAGCCTTAGAATTCTTTAAATATTAGGCAAGAGGCCGGCACCGCGGCTCACTAGGCTAATCCTCCACCTTGCGGCGCCGGCACACCGGGTTCTAGTCCCGGTCGGGGCACCGGATTCTGTCCCGGTTACCCCTCTTCCAGGCCAGCTCTCTGCTGTGGCCTGGGAGTGCAGTGGAGGATGGCCCAAGTACTTGGGCCCTGCACCCCATGGGAGACCAGGAAAAGCACCTGGCTCCTGCCATTGGATCAGCGCGGTGCGCCAGCCGCGGTGGCCATTGGAGGGTGAACCAACGGCAAAGGAAGACCTTTCTCTCTCTGTCTCTCTCTCTCACTGTCCACTCTGCCTGTCAAAAATTAAAAAAAAAAAAAAATATTAGGCAAGAACCCTCTCGGGCTTATTAATATTGGGGATTTAGTAATAAGCCCAGTGTGAAATCGTATAGCACCCCAAATTCCGGTAGCACATGTGGCACCCCGGATAGCATTTCTAGGGAACTTCAAGGGGCCACATTTCAGGGTAAATTTTAGGGGGTCTTTTCTGATTTCAACAGCAAAGTCTTCTCCAATGTAATCCACTGTGTAAGGACAGCGCCTGTTAACTTTATGCGAAGAAGGCATGAATGGAGGTTATGGCAGCTCTTTGTTCCAATAGCAGAAAAATTGGTTAAGAAGAAAAAATAAGCTCTCGGTGGAACAATGCCAAAGAATGCTTGTGCAGCCGTGCACACAGTGAAAATTCTTCCTACCATACCGGTGAGTGGGAAACAGGGAGCCCCGTGTGCTTGGCGATTGGTAAACCCAGCCCCGCCCCGCACAAGTGCAACACGACCATTTCTAGAGACACTTCGTGGCTTGTTCACGCATAGGAAAACCTTCGCCCTACGTGATGAACCGATAACTGGCTGGAATTTAAACTTTGTGCGCGTGAACAAGTTACAACCACACACGTCAAGCTAAAAGCTCAAGAGAAATCAGATTAGCCTTGCAACACCGGGATTCTGAAGCTTTTCTGGCCAGAACCTTCCACATAGCGTGGTTCAGCCTCGAAAAGGATTAGTCACGGCCAACAGCATTAGGTGGAAATCGCAAGATTGAAGCTATTTCAGCCGGCGCCGCGGCTCACTAGGCTAATCCTCCGCCTTGCGGCGCCGGCACACCGGGTTCTAGTCCCGGTCGGGGCGCCGGATTCTGTCCCGGTTGCCCCTCTTCCAGGCCAGCTCTCTGCTGTGGCCAGGGAGTGCAGTGGAGGATGGCCCAAGTGCTTGGGCCCTGCACCCCATGGGAGACCAGGAGAAGCACCTGGCTCCTGCCATCGGATCAGCGCGGTGCGCCGGCCGCAGCGCGCCGGCCGCGGAGGCCATTGGAGGGTGAACCAATGGCAAAAAGGAAGACCTTTCTCTCTGTCTCTCTCTCACTGTCCACTCTGCCTGTCAAAATAAATAAATAAGTAAATAAATTAAAAAAAAAAAAGATTGAAGCTATTTTAAAAAAATGCGAAATGTAATGGTTTCAGGAGCGGTTTTTCAGGTTGAGGGGTGACAGCATTGTTGACAGCCGCGTGCAGGACAGCCAGGGCCTGGCCTATTGACGACCTCCTGAAAAACAGCTGCTCCACCTGCCACTGACTTCCCTGGAGGCTGCGGGAGGCCGCGGGCCAGGGTCAGACACCCAGCAAGGCTCTTCAGCTTCCAGCTCCGATTCATTCCGGAGGAGGTGTCGCGGGACGCCCTGAGGGGACTTCTGGCCCCAGCCTGTGCGTCAGAGGAAGAACAGCTTCTAAAAGAGCAGCCCGGGGCCGGCCCAGCCAGGAAGACAACCTCCGCCAGCCCGGGCAGGAGGAGGCGGGGGCGGCGCCCGAGGGGCGGGGCCACGGCGCGGGGGCGGGGCTTCCGCAGGCGGGGCCGCAGGAAACGGCCCGGGGCGGGGCCCGGCAGGCTGGCGAAGGTCGGGAGGCGGGGCCGCAGGGACGGCGCCCGCAGAGGCGGTCCCCGGAAGTCGGCGGCCGGGGGCGGGGCCGGGAGGCGCGCGCCGGTCACGTGCCGGCGGCGGCGGCGTCGCGCTGCGCCGCGCGGCGAAGATGGCGGCCTCCAGCTGGGCTCGCAAGGCCGTGGTCCTGCTTTGTGCGTCCGACCTGCTGCTGCTGTTGCTGCTGCTGCCGCCGCCGAGAGCCTCCGCGGCCGAGGGCCCGGCGGGGACACCTGGCGAGGCTAGTGCCCCTCCTCGGAAGAAGAAGAAAGACATCCGCGATTACAATGACGCGGACATGGCGCGGCTCCTGGAGCAGTGGGAGGTCCGCCTTGCGCGCGCCCGCCGGGCCTTCGCGTCTCCCTCTGACCCCTTCCCCGCTGCGTCTGGGACCCTTCTGGCTCGTATCCTGGGTTTTTCTAAGCCTCTAACCTCTCGTGGCGGGAGTCCCACCGCCGCTCACCCTCCTTGTTTCGCATACCCTGCGCATCCGGGCCCAGGCCTCTCATCCCAGGGCCAGTCCTCCGGCCACGCCAGTCCCTGGTCGCCCCTGATCGGGGAGCCCTGCAAAGCGAGAGAGAGGCCTTGGGCACCCTCTGCCTCCCTCCCTCCCCGCACCCCCAGTCTCCCGGGTGCTGGGTTGCTGCGATGACCGTTCTCGGGAGGGGTCTCCCCGCTTTCTTCCAGCTCCTGTCTCCCAAATCCGTCTAATTTCAGACTTCCCGTATGCTGCGTGTCCCTGCTGGGGGTTTTGTAGCTTTTATGGGCGAGCTTAGGAGGTGGAGAAGTGTACGTGGGCCCGGGGCTCTCCGTCCTGCACCTCACTTTTTTTTTTTGCTTAATGGAACCAGGACTTGTCTGGGGGAGTTTTCTGGCTTGTTTCTTGGAGACGCTGGAGTTTGCAGACATGGCGGGGGGAGGGGGGGGCGTGTAGTAAGTTTTTGAGGTCAGGTTCACTGGCCCAGAACCACGTGGAGGCCTTTTTCCTTTCCAAAGGTGGTTGTCCTGCCCGAGTGATTGCTGGCTGGGGCTGGAGTCGGAGGGTGGACTGGGCAGGGCAGCTCCTCTGTGAGCTTCGGCTTTCCTTTGGAATGAAGGGATCTTGGTGATCAGGGCTGATGGTCCTTACTCGGGTTGCTTCTGTGTCGAGGAGGTGGTAGAACTTGCAGGAGTGAATTTAAGATTCCGCGTGTGGCCGGCGCCGCGGCTCACTAGGCTAATCCTCCACCTTGCGGCGCCGGCACACCGGGTTCTAGTCCCGGTCGGAGCGCCGGATTCTGTCTCAGTTTCCCCTCTTCCAGGCCAGCTCTCTGCTGTGGCCCGGGAGTGCAGTGGAGGATGGCCCAAGTGCTTGGGCCCTGCACCCCATGGGAGACCAGGAGAAGCACCTGGCTCCTGCCATCGGATCAGCGCGGTGTGCCGGCCGCGGCGGCCATTGGAGGGTGAACCAACGGCAAAGGAAGATCTTTCTCTCTGTCTCTCTCTCTCTCACTGTCCACTCTGCCTGTCCAAAAAAAAAAAAAAAAAACACTCCGCGTGATGCGTTTGGAGCTCGCAGACCTGTGTTTGCACGTTCACCTGCAGTAGATGGGGCGACTGGGGCAGGTGGGAGTGGCTGCACACCACCAGTGGGAGCTGGCCCATTGACGTCTCTCTTGTCTTTTTTTTTTTTTTTTAAGATTTTATTTATTTATTTGAGAGGTAGAGTTACAGACAGTGAGAGAGAGAGAGACACAGAGAGAGAAAGGTCTTCTGACCGCCAGTTCACTCCCCCAAATTGCTGCAATGGCCGGAGCTGCGCCGATCCGAAGCCAGGAGCTTCTTCCCGGTCTCCCACATGGATGCAGGGGCCCAAGGACTTGGACCATCTTCCCCTGCTTTCCCAGGCCATAGCAGAGAGCGGGATGGGAAGAGGAGCAGCCGGGACTAGAACTGGCACCCCTATGGGTCAGATTCTGTCCCTTGACTTTGAAGCCTGTTCCGTGAGCCATTTCGCTCGGCTCCCCCAAACATTGGTGAGCCGAAGTGCGGATGAAAGGTAGCGAGGAAAACCTGGCGCAAGGCAGAAGCTGCAGGGGTACGTGGAGGGAGCAGTGGGAGAGGTGGGTGCTCTTGACAGCCTGTGGGTTGTGAGCAGTAAGGCCACAGCGTGCGCCCGAAGGACGGCTCTGAGTTCAGCGCTGTCTGCTCCTCCAGTGTCTGCAGAGCCAGCTGGCATCCCGCTGTGTGAGCCCTGCAGGCGCGCCCTTCCCCGCAGGGGGGCACATCCATCTCGGGGCTCTTTTTCCCAGGAAGCAGTTGAAACCACGCCCTTTCTTCCCGGCTGGCGTGAGAACCGTTGCCTCCCATGTGTGGAGAGAGGCGAGAACGCCTTCTGCGAAGTTAGTACTAATGCCCAGCCCAGCCCGTCTGTGTGCGAGGATCACAGGCAGGGGGAGATGTGGAGCCAGAAGTGTGGGTTTGCGCTTCAACTGCAGCGTGAGCGCTTCTGAGACAGTCAGCCCCACCAGCCTCAGCCTCAGTGTAGTCAGCAGAACCTTGTGGGGGGTTCTGAGTGCAGACAGTAAAGTGCCTGCCACATCGCACAGCTGCTCCGTCGTGGTGTTGTCGTCAGAGACCCTCGTGGGGAGAAGAGGGACCGGGAGCTCAGCTTTGTGGTGGGGAAGCCAGCTGACAGTGCCAGGCTGCCGGGGCTGAGGATGGGCTTGTGGGCAGCACGGCCTAGGTGAAGACCAGAGGTTGCCCGTACACCGCGGGCCCCTGTGTTGATGCAGGACTGCCCAGTTCACCTGCATCTGTACGGTTTTCTTTTTTTTCCTCCTGTCACTGAAATACACACAGGCATGAAACGAAAATCCTGTGTGCACTGGACTTGGGTTCTTGAATCATGTTTTTGTTAGAACAAGTGCTGCTGATGATCCACTGAGTTGCTTTCATGACCGGATCAGTTTAGAAAACATAAAGGCTGGGGTTGGGGCGGCGTAGCAGGTAAAGCCGCCGCCCACAACGCCTGCATCCCGTATGAGCGCCAGTTCCTGTCCCGGCTGCTCCACTTCTGATCCTGCTCCCATCTAATAGCCTGGGGAAAGCAGTGGAAGATGGCCCAAGTCCTTGGGCCCCTGCCATCCACATGGGAGACCTGGAAGAAGCTCCTGGCTCCCAGCTTCAGTCTGGCCCAGTCCCAGCTGTTGCGGCCATTTGGGGAATGAACCAGTGGATGGAAGATCTCTCTATCTCTTTATCCCTCTGTAACTCTGACTTTCAAGTAAATAAATCTTTTATATATCTATATAGCTCTATTTATAAATGCTGTGAGGTCCCTAGCTAACCAGAAGTTGCGGTTTGCTTTAAGGAGACCATAGCAGATGTTTGGGAGAAGTTGGACAAAATGAGGACAGAAACAGCATGGAAAGCTGACAATGAGGAGTGCTTTAGATTTCTGTAGGGAGACTGGGGTTGGAGGCCAGGTGCCAGGAGCCTGGCCGCTGAGCGCCCTCTGGGCTTAAATCCCCTGAACACGCCCTAGAGGGGAGGCTGTGTTGGGACCCCTGCGCCCTGTTATTCTCAGATGGCTCAATGGCTTGCCCAAGGCCACACAGCTCAATGGTAGAACGGGGACCTGAGCCCAGAGCCACCTAACCGCACAGTCCCTGCCGCGTCTGCGGGCGCTGTTAGCGACCCCTTCAAAGCAGAGAGAGGCAGATACGGATTGGGGGGGGGGCGGAGTTGCGAGGGCTGGGGACGCTGGGGAGGCTGCTGTGTTCTGCTGTTCGGTTTGCGGCCGGGGTCCCGGGGCCAGGGCAGTGAGGACTGTGGCCAGGGTGGCGTGGCTGGTTGTGTCGCGTGGAAGCGGGATCCGGGTCTCAGCACTGTGCCCCACCTCCAAGCACTGCTTAGTCTTTCTGTGAAGATTTCTAGCAGTGCGTGTCACCGGGGTCTCGAGCCCTGGCCCGTCAGGGGGCCAAGTAAGAGGGACGTAGCCTTGTTTGATTTTGGCTGCTTTGTCAGGAGTGGCCTCACGGAGTCACAGCTCTGGTACCGCGTGCAGTTCGCCCACGCGGCGCGCACCTCGGGGTGTTGGGAGACTCGTACAGCCCGGACCACATGAGACAGTCTCAGATTTCAGAGTTTCAGGCCCCGGAAAGGAAACCCTCAGCGCTGTTCCCACATCTCCTCCTAGCCTCCAGGCCCCCTAGGCAACGCTCGTCTGTTTTCTGTCTGTTCTGGATTCTTCCATAAAGGCAGTGTGGACGACGGAGTCTGCCTGGCTGCTTTCACCTAGCGGAGTGTTTTCAAGGTTCATGTGCAGTAATTCATTTCTTACCGCTGTCGCCTTACTCCAAGGAGCCAGGGTCCATGGTTTCAGAACCCGGTTATCTAGATATTTCTTACCTGTCAGTATTTATCCATCTGTTTATACCTGTGTGGACTCAGTGGATCCTTTTTATTAGGTGGTTATAGTCATTACTGTTGTTTGCGGTGGTGCTCAAGTTATTCCAGGCTGGGCCCTGAGGGCTGCTGGGAGGTGGCTCCTGGGTGGGTCTGACACGTTCCAGTTCTTTGCGCATCTTCCTGCTCTCTGCTGCGGGGGGTATTTGGGGGGTTCCAGGCTCCTGTTCTCATGGCTGGGATTCGCCTTTTCTCCAAGGAACTCTACTCTCTTAAGTCTTCATCCAGGCATCCATTCACCTGCGTGTTTATTATGAAAACCACGAGATGGCTCTTGTACCTGCACAGGGCGCGTCCTTCCTCCTTGGGTGCTGGTAACTTCCTTCCCCGAACTCACTCTCTCCAAGGTTTCCCCTCTGCACTAAGTGTAGACTGCTTGGAAGCTCATTTCCACATTGCTAGCTCATCCCGCCGGGAAAAGCAAACGTTACTAGAGTTGGGTGTTTCCTACAGTCCTAACACAGGTGCAGTGGGGTTATGGACAGGCAGGTGTTGAGCTCAGCGAGTTCTGAGAGATGGATTCGTCTGTGGAATGCACACCCTGTCAGAATACCCACCGTTTCCAACCCCAGAGAGGTCTCTCGGTTGCTTGGGATTCCCTTCCCAGAGACCACCACTGTTCTACTTGGTCATCCTCGGTTTGTTCGCCTGCTCTTGACCTTTACGCACATGGGGTTGTGTATTGCACTGGTGCGTGTGTCTGTCCGTAGTTTTGAGTTCTGCATGTGTCAGCTTGTCCCTCGTTGCTGGCTGGTGTTTATTGTGCACCTTCCCAGAGGGACCCTTTCCACGCGCTGCCTCACTGGGCAGATTCCCAGAGGAGGGACGAGGAGCCACGGGGACTCTGGGTGCTGGGGAGCCGGGGGTGACTGCAGGTCCTCATTTCTGCCTGGAACTTGGACTCCACTCAGAGGCCACGAGAGCGGGACGCGGTAACAGGGCAGATACGTCGTCGGGGCTGGGGGGTTGCCTGTCCGTTGAAGAATGAGCTTCTGACTGTGGTTTGATGCTTCCCCTGTCGTGGTAGAAAGATGATGACATTGAGGAAGGGGATCTTCCAGAGCACAAGAGACCCTCGGCGCCTGTGGACTTCTCAAAGATAGACCCGGGCAAGCCCGAGAGCATCCTGAAGATGACCAAGAAGGGGAAGACCCTCATGATGTTCGTCACCGTGTCCGGGAGCCCCACGGAGAAGGAGACCGAGGAGATCACCAGCCTCTGGCAGGGCAGTCTCTTCAACGCCAACTACGACGTCCAGAGGTGAGCCCCGCGGGGAGGAGGGGGGCAGTGCCGGGCTGCCGAGAGACCCCGCGGTGGGGGGGCAGTGCCGGGCTGCCGAGAGACCCCGCGGTGGGGGGGCAGTGCCGGGCTGCCGAGAGACCCCGCGGTGGGGGGGCAGTGCCGGGCTGCCGAGAGACCCCGCGGTGGGGGGGCAGTGCCGGGCTGCCAAGAGACCCCGCGGTGGGGGGGCAGTGCTGGGCTGCCGAGAGACCCCGCGGGTGGGCAGTGCCTGGGCTGCCGAGAGACCCCACGGTGGGACAGTGCTGGGCTGCCGAGAGACCCCGCGGGTGGGACAGTGCCGGGCTGCCGAGAGACCCCGCGGGTGGGCAGTGCCCGGGCTGCCGAGAGACCCCGCGGGTGGGCAGTGCCGGGCTGCCGAGAGACCCCCATGGTGGGACAGCACCCGGGCTGCCGAAAGACCCCGCGGGTGGGCAGTGCCCGGGCTGCCGAGAGACCCCACGGTGGGACAGTGCCCAGGCTGCCGAGAGACCCTACAGTGGGGTAGTACCTGGGCCTGCCGAGAGACCCCACGGTGGGACAGTGCCCAGGTCTGCCGAGAGACCCCATGGTATCCTGGGCCTGCTGGCCGTCTTGCCCAGGGCCCGGGCCTTTCCTAGCTCTGATCTCTTCATCCAGTTCCTTGTTCTTTAAAGGATGTGTCCCCTGGCCGAGGCAGGGAGGTGGGCGGCTCTCTCAGCCTAAGCCCTTGTGGCTGTAGCGTTGATTTCAGGTGTACAGAGTGTAAGCGCCTCACTGGAGCACGAGGTGGCTACACTTTAGCCGTTGTGAGCAGCTGCGCTCCTTGGACCAGGCTGCTGACAAGGACTGAAGCAGTGGCCCTCACAAGCCATGTGAGGAAATGCCCCCCCTGCCCGTAGCAGCAGGGCTGCCCTCTGGGGGTCTTCCGCTCTTAGTTTAGGCTGGGCGACAGGATGGAGCCCTCAGAGACCGTTGGGCCTGCAGAGCTGTGTCACATGAACAGACGCATGAGAGCAGGTGGTGTTCCGGTGGTGCTGGCCCTGAAGCCCCCAGGTCTCTGGGGAAGGGGAGCACTGTCAGCTGCAGATGAGATATGTGGTGCAGCCCCTCCGGAAGGGAAGGGCCACGCCCCCTGGTCACCTTGGTGGTCCCCGATCCCCCCCCCCCCCCACTTTGCTTCCAAGGGGCCTGTGGAGTGTGGCCAGGCCGGCCACTGGCAGTCATCCTCTGGGCGAGCTGAGTGCCCTTTGCCAGGAAGGGCGTCTTTGATCTTGACCTACTAAGCCAGTGGCTCTTAGGCTTGCTCAGCAGGAGTTTTTATCTAGTACACTTTAACAGAATGCTTCCAGTGAAGCAGATACAGTGGGAGCTGCCGCCTTGCCTCCCAGCCTTGAGCCCCTGTGCAGCCTCCCAAGGAGCTTCCCCTCTCTCTGTCTCTGTCTCTCTCGGTTTTTATTTGTTTATTTGAGAGCCAGGGCTCGGTGGGGTAGGACCTGGAAGCCAGCTCCGTGTGGGTGGCAGGGACCCAGCGCCTGAGCCCCACTGCCGCCTTCCAGGCTGCAGGCTGGCAGGAAGCTGGCGATGGGAACTGAAGCCGGTCCCTCCTGCGTGGGACACGGGGTGTAACTGCCGGGCCATACACCTGCACCTGCGAGCGCTTCTCCAGCCGGAGCAGCCGCTGAACCCACGGCAGTGTCTGCTTCTGCTCTGGGCTGAGCGGGAAGTTCAGTGGATGTCAGTAGATACTAGGCCTTGGGAAACAGTTTTAGTTTGTGTCCTGTATCCGTGGAGAATTCGGAATCAGCCTTTTTCGTTCTGTGGGTCAGGTGCTACAGAGTTGCTCAGAGCTGCTGGCCACTGGCAGCGCGCGTGCTCACGGTGTCACTGTGTCCGTCCAGGTTCATCGTGGGCTCAGACCGCGCCATCTTCATGCTGCGGGACGGCGGTTACGCCTGGGAGATCAAGGACTTCCTCGTCAGCCAAGACAGGTGCGCCGACGTCACGCTGGAGGGGCAGGTGTATCCTGGCAAAGGAGGAGGGGACAAGGAGAAAAACAGAACAAAGCAGGACAAGGGGAGAAAGAAGAAAGAAGGAGAGCCGAAGGCCCGGGCCTCCAAGGATGACAATCGAGCCCGGAGTAAGAGGGAGGACTTGTGACAGGCGGCGCTGGCGCTCTGCGGAGCAGCGGGCGGCGCGTGGCTGGGCGGGAGCCGGCTCAAGGTACCAGCCTCGCCCCTGCAGAAGGGGTCTGCCGCACGCCCCGGGTGCGGTCAGCGTGAGATCCCCGCCCAGCCGCGTCAGGGGGACAGCGGTGTTGCGTTCTCATCAGCGTTGGACACAGGATTCACGGTGTCTGCACAGTCACCTTCCCCAGGAACTCGGCTGCGGCCCGTCCCCGTTCCGCCCGCCGGGTCGTGGCTGGGGGCCGCCACCTCCTTCGGTACCCCGCTGGGTCCCTGTCCCTTTTCTAGTCACTAACGAGGCAAGCTGGTGAGGTGGGTGACGGACCCGAGTCAGCCTGTGAGACCCGCTGCGGGGGCTGGGCAGGGGCTGTGGTGGGGGAGCCTGGGGCCCGCAGGAAGTGCAGGCAGCGGAAGCCCATGTCGCCTGTGCTCTGAGGCTCACTAGAGAGACCTCTCGGTGCTGGCGTGGACGGTCACTCATCGGCCATGGTCACGGTCATGGTGACGGTCACAGTCACGGTCACAGAGTCCTCGGCGGGGCGGGGTGGGGCCCGCTCACCTCACTCACAGTGTTCCTCAAGGCTGAAGTGCCTGGTGCGCGGTGTTGCTGTGCGGTACCAACGCGACGGCTGCTCCGCGTGGCTGCCTCCGCTGCCCCCTGCTGGAGTCCACTCCGAATAGGAGAGCATTTGTACACAGGTGTCGTTTTTAAAATCTACAGTTCTTTGGGGAAAAAAAAGAAAAAAACTTGAGTGGTGCTTTTAAGGAATTAAAAATACTCGCTCATGCACATGGTTAGGAGCCGCTGTCTGAATGAACGCCACAGCCGGGGTCTCTGCCCCGCTCTTGGCTCTTGGCTTCCTGGCCCGGTGGGATCTGCCATCCGCCTCAGGTGGTGTCGTGGGCGTGGTTTGGCCTCGGGGCACCTGCTTCCCCTTACTTTGGCAGCCACTCCCTTCCCCCTTGGGGGCCGAGGCTGTGGGATCCGGGCCTTCCGTTAGGCCCCGTCAGAGCTAGTACTGGGTGTGTTTGCGCCTCTTCGGGAAGGTAACTTCTTGTTTCTTCTGCATTTCCACCCGGGAGGGGTGAGGCTGCCACCGTCCTGCCCCTCCGAGGACAGCCGAGGGAGAAGGCGGCCAGGTCCCGGGCTGGCCAGATCTGCAACTCGCTCTGTCCCTGCTTAGAGCGCTCTGTTGAGTGTGTCCTGTGTGACCATATGGCCCAGGATGGGGCAACAGGTGAGCCTCCTGATCCCACAGAAGGGAGCTGAGCCTCACCCTGCTCGGACGCCATCCACGTCGGAACACCCGGGGCTCGGCGTCTCGGGGCTCACAGGCGGTGAGCAGCCACGTGCGCCAGAGTGTGCTGAGCGCCTGTCCGGTGCCGCTGGTCTCCATCTCCCATCAGCTCCCCTTCCGGGGACACCTGCAGTCCGAGGTCCTGGCCGCCTCTGGACAGGAGCAGCTTCACCCGCACTCTGCCACCTCCTGGGCCCAGGCCCGTGCCCCAGGTGGCTGCGCACCGGCTCCCCTGCAGTGGTTTGCTGACCGGAGTGGCTCCAGACCTTGCTCAGCAAAGTCTCCAGACCTCTGTGCCTTGCTGGCCGCCTGGCCGGGGATCTGGCCTTCAGCTTGTCCTTGAGTGCTGAGAGCTCTGCACCCTCGCCAGAGACTTCACCGGGGCCCTGGGCAGGGGCCTCTCCTACTGCCCCCCTACCCCCCGTGGGGGCGCTCCTATTGCCTGTTGCTCCCTCCACACACGGGGACCCCAGCGAGGCACGCTGTCACACATCGGAGTTCTTTGTCATTACTCACTCATCACTAATGTTGGAACGAGCCCCCCCCCCCCCCCGAGTCCTGCGATGCCAGTTTCAACATCACTGGGACAAAGGACATGCTCTTACTGCAGGTTGCCATAGTGTTCCATCAGCCTGCACTGCCACCAGCAGTGTATGCGTGGACCCATCCACTCTGCCAAAAACTCAACGAGGATTGGGCATGATTTTTAGTACATTAACACATCCATTCTAAAAATACTTATTTCTGGGCGCAGGCCTTTAGCCTAGTGCCTGAGTTGCTGGTGTTCGCCCTCCAGGTTCCTGGGTTGGATTCCTGGCTCTGGCTCCCGGTCCCAGCTGTCTGCTGGTGCAGACCCCGGGCAGCAGTGGTGATAACTTGCGTGATGGGATTTCTGCCACCCACATGGGAGACCAGGCTTTGGGTCCTCACCCCCGGCCTTGGTCCTGACCCGAGTGAGCTGGCATCTGGCAGCTTGCTCGCTCTCTACCTCTCAGATAAATTAAAAACATCTTTATTAAAGAACACTTTGTTGAAAAAATTGTTCTCTATTGCACAGTGGATTAAAGCCCGGGTCTGTAGTGCCGGCATCCCATATGGGTGCTGGTTCAAGTCCCGGCTGCTCCACTTCCAATCCAGCTCGGTGCTAATGTGCCTGGTAAGGCAGTGGAAGATGGCCCAAGTCCTTGGGCCCTTGTACCTGTGGGAGACCCGGAAGAAGCTCCTGGCTCCTGGCTTTGTATCTGCCCAGCTCCAGCCCTTGTGGCCATTTGGGGAGTGAACCAGCAGATGGGAGACCTCTCTCTTTCAAATAAGAAAAATCTTATATTAAAAAAAGTTCTCATTTCTATGTTTTTAAAAAATTGTTCTCTTTTTAAAACATGCATCATCTAATTCAATAAGTATAAAATAATTTATGAAGGCGCTTTCAAAAATTCATGGAAAATGTGTAAAAAATTTATGCATGAGTTCAAAACATGTTTGCATTAGAATAAAATCTCTGGTTCCCCTCATTCAGGAGTGGTTTTGAAGTGTTCTCGTTTTTTTTTAAAAAAGATTTATGTTATTTATTTGAAAGAGTTACACAGAGAGGAGAGGTCTTCCATTGGATGGTTCACTACCCAGTTGGCCACAACGGCCAGAGCTATGCCAGGCCAAAGCCAGGAGCCAGGAGCTTCTTCTGGGTCTCCCACGTGCGTGCAGGGGCCCAAGGACCTGGGTCATCCTCTACTGCTTTCCCAGGCCATAGCAGAGAGCTGGAGTGGAAGTGGAGCAGCCAGGACTAGAACTGGCACCCATATGGGATGCTGGCACTTCAGGCCAGGGCGTTAACCCGCTGTGCCACAGCTCCGGCCCCGGAAGTGTTCTCCTTTAGCAGGTGCCTGGATAGGCGAGTGCTCACAGCCTGTACCTCCTAAACATCCGTCCCTGCTACGGAAACCATTCCTTCGTATCCTTTGCCTCTTTATCATGTGGTCTCCGTTGGGGGAAACTCAGCCCTGCACGCTGGCTGCAGACTGACTGCTCACTTCATACAGGGAAGGGCCTGAGCTTGGCTCAGCCGAGGAAGGCCCCGGGGGGGTTCCTGCTACAGTGGCTTGGATCCTCGCTGGAACCTGGCAGTCTTTTCCCTGCGCTGAGGCTGGGAGGTGCCCCGGTGACAGGCGAGGAAGCCGGGGCATGAGCTCAGGCCTGAGCCCTTCCCGGGGCTCAGGGCAGGAGCGTGCAGAAGGGACGGGAACCCAGCCCCTCCCTCGGGCCCGTGCTAGCCAGGCTCCTCCGCACCGGCTTGGCCTCTACTTCCGCATCCTAAGGAGTCGGTTCTGCTTTGCCTGGGTTCAGCTAGGATCCCACGTCCATGGGCCGAGAACCGTCCTCTTCCGATTCCTGATCGAAGGTCTCACCGCCATGGGCCCCAGCTGCGGGGTGGCCTCCGGCCTGTCAGAACCCTGCTGGCTCAGCTGAGCCTTAAGCTGCCTCCAGGCTTCCTCTCGACCCTTCCCACCCCTGAACCCACCCTGCCTTGCAGCTCTAATCCCCACCTCAGCCCAGTTCTGCACTCCCTCTCCCCTGCAGGCCCTGACTGATGTCTGTCTTACCCTGTTCACTTTATATCTATCTCTCTATATGAAAACAAAGTTAGCAGAGACAGAGAGGTCTTCCATCTGCTGGTTCACTCCCCAAATGGCAGCATTAGCAGGGGCTGGGCCAGGCCAGAGCCAGGAGCCAGGAGCTAGGAGCTTCTTCCGGGTCTCCCACATGGGTGCAGGGGCCCAAGTGTTTGGGCCATCTTCCGCTGCTGTCCCAGACCATTAGCAGGGAGCTGGATAGGAAGTGGAGCAGTCGGGACTCGAACCGGCACCCACACGTCCATATGGGGTGCTGGCATCGCAGGAGGTTCCTGGGCCCTCCCCCTTTCGTTTGCGTGAGGCTCTGGGTGAGAGAGGGAAGGAGGGAGTAGTTGGGGCTGGGGAGCAGGGGCGGAGCCCCCGATGTTAGCAGAGTTCACACACACTCCTGGCCCCACATGGCCATGCTCTCAGCCCGTGGTAAGACACCAGAGCTGTGTGTTCACTCCACCTTTCCGTCCAGAAAACCAAAGCACGGCCTGGGGAAGCGCTTGGCTAGAACCTTCTCCCGGGCTCTCCTGCTGTAGTCAACTTGAAAAACGAAGGGACACACCCACTAGGGGGCAGCAGAGACCAGCAGACCCCCTCCGAGTCACCGCGGCTCCCCTGGTGCGAGAATTGCTCAGCTGTTAACATTAATTAGCAGATTGCTCAACCGCAACAATGTGCACGGGTCTCTGAATTCCTCCTGAGACCCCGGGGGTCCTCTGAGCTGTGTGCACCGCTCTATCGGGTGTTCTCCGCCCTCACCCAACCCCGCGCTTCAGCCTGGGCTGCACACAGTGTGAACCCAATGCAGAACGTCTGTGGGGGAGTGGAATTTAAAGGTAAATTGATTTTGGTGCCAAAGGTCTTGCAATCCACGCATAGCATTTCAATAACATGCATTTTTGAGGCCTTTTTGATGACCCCCTCATAGGCATGGATTTCAAAAGTTTTGCATCAAAATTAACTCGATTTCAGTTTTCCACAAACTTAAAAAGAAACTTTGACAGGGAAATAGCACTGATTATTTTTTTAAAGATTTATTTTATTTATTTGAAAGAGATACAGAGAGGTAGAAACAGAGAGGTCTTCCATCCAATGGTTCACTCCCCAGATGGCTGCGATGGCTGGAGCTGAGCCGATCCAAACCCAGGAGCTTCTTCCAGGTCTCCCACGTGGGTGCAGGGGCCCAAGCACTTGGGCCATCTTCTACTGCTTTCCCAGGCCATAGCAGAGAGCTGGATTGGAAGTGGAGCAGCCGGGACTAGAACCAGCACCCATATGGGATGCCAGCGCTTCAGGCCAGACTTTAACCTGCTGCACCACAGTGCCAGCCCCCACCACTAATTATTTAAAAGGTAGAGACATATCTGGTTCAGTCCCCAAATGCCTGCAATGGCTGGGGGAAGGGCCAGGGTAGAAGCTGGGAGCCAGGAATGCAATCCCTCCCCAGCCCCAGCCTCCACTGTGGGCAGCAGGGACTCAAGAGCCATCACCCACTGCCTTCCAGGATCTGCACAGGCCCAGAGCTGCAGGCAGGGGCCAGAGGCAAGTGTTGACTCCACACAATCTGGGATGGGTATCAGCCTCCGAAGCTCC
Source organism: Oryctolagus cuniculus (assembly GCF_051225735.1). Classification (NCBI taxonomy): domain Eukaryota; kingdom Metazoa; phylum Chordata; class Mammalia; order Lagomorpha; family Leporidae; genus Oryctolagus; species Oryctolagus cuniculus. The sequence goes on from NC_142878.1 coordinate 103,954,826, forward strand.
AGGCCAAGTGAAATTGGGATTGGTCCCCTACAATATGATATCAGAATATGACCCCCTATAGTCCTCCACAAGTCCCATCTGGAGTGCCACATGAAACCAGAATTTGGGGTACCATACGATATCACCATATTTTTATTAATAAATCCCCAATATTAATAAGCCCGTGTAGGTTCTTGCCTAATATTCAGAGAAGAATTCTGAATACCGGCATAGATGAATGGGGCAGCATGGTACATCTTAAGCTTTTATTTAGTGAGAAAGATGCATAGGAGAGTGAGACCCCTATCTAAAGGAGACAGGTAAATCTGGGTTCATACCGAGTACTGGGAAGCAGCCACGTGGAGGAGCTTCTAGGCCAGGAAGCCCAAGAGGCCAAGGCAAGGAAGGGGCGGGCACACCGTGTCCCAGGCTTTTAATCCACTTCCAAAGGGATGTGGTTAATTAACCTGATTGGCCGGTGGGTGCTCAGGTGTGGCCTGGTAGGGGCATGAGGTCGCACAGGGGCGTGGCAAAGGCGTGGTCTTCCAGCTCACAAACCTGATCAATTTTAACCTGTATGCCTGCCTCCATCACAAGTGTTCACCCCACCACGGACGTTTGCAGTCATGCCGGTGGTATCACCCCATTTTTCACACGAGGAAACTGAGGCCGCGAGAAGTTAGGTATTTTTTCCCAAGGCCCCACAATCCCTGCAAGGAAGGGCAAAGGCAGGATTCGAACGCAGGCCGTTGGGCTCCGAAGTCAGCCCCGGCTGGGAGCCTCTTGGCAGACCGGGGCTGTGAGGGGTGGGGAGAAGGGCAAACGAGCAGGCAGGCACTGCCCCTGTGTGGTTGTAAACTGAATATTCAGAAGTGCTCTGGGTCTGGGTGGGGGTTGTGGCGACACTGGATCCCCGTATGAGCACAGGTTCGAGTCCTGCCTGCCCCGCTTCCAGTCCAGCTCCCTGCTAATGCAACTGGAAAAGCCACAGATGATGGCCTGAGTGCTTGGGCCCCTGCACCCACGTGGGAGACCCGGATGGAGTTCCAGGTTCCTGGCTTCCACTTGGCCCAGCCGCAGCTGATGGGACCATTTGGGGGAGTGAGCCAGCTGTCAGGCTATCTCTGTCCATTCCTCTGCCTCACTCTGTAACTCTGCCTTTCAAATGAGTGAGATACAAGGTCCTCCATGTACTTTACCATGTGCTGTGCCTGCCGTGTGCAGGCTCCGGTACTTACCCAGGTCTTTAAACACCAGATCGCGTTTGCGTTTCGTAACTCCTAAGGTTGATCCTGGTTAGTGTTTACCGTGCAGCCCGTGGGAGCCCGGTGCTGGAGGCGTTCTGTTCCGCTCTGCACTTTTTTTTTTTTTTTGACAGGCAGAGTGAACAGTGAGAGAGAGACAGAGAGAAAGGTCTTCCTTTGCCGTTGGTTCACCCTCCAATGGCCGCCGCGGCCGGCGCGCTGCAACCAGCGCACCGCGCCGATCCGATGGCAGGAGCCAGGTGCTTCTCCTGGTCTCCCATGGGGTGCAGGGCCCAAGCACCTGGGCCATCCTCCACTGTACTCCCGGGCCACAGCAGAGAGCTGTCCTGGAAGAGGGGCAACCAGGACAGAATCTGGCGCCCCGACCGGGACTAGAACCCGGTGTGCCGGCGCCGCAAGGCAGAGGATTAGCCTGGTGAGCCGCGGCGCTGGCCTCTGCACTTTCTTAGCTGTGTCCTGGTGGGCGAATCTTGTCAGGCCTGCAGCTAAGCCTACGGGTGCTGCTAAAAGTCCCCGCCCAGAGAATTGTCCCAAGGAGAAGGAAGGGAGCAGGTGCGGGCGCAGGCTAACAACCCGGCGTGACCCAGACTGCCCGTTAGCGTCTGGGCTGAGTTCTGTGTACCTCGTGGGCAAGCAGAGGCGTGATGGGAGGGGCCGAGTCGCCGGCTCCAGGTCTCAGCCAGGAAGAGGCAGACCACGCCCCTCTGGGGGCAGGGCTCTGCCCCCTACCCCCGGGGCACAGCGCCCTCTGCTGGGATGGGGAGTGGTCCATCCCAGACCGCTTCCTTTGGGGGGGGCAGCATCTGCCGTTCCTGCCTCCGTGGTCTCTGCTCTCAGACACCTGCACAGCCCAGGACCTTCTCTCCTAGGTGACATGGCCGCACCCCAAATGATGCTGGCCAGGGCAGGGCTGCAGGCTCTGTTGGCTGGGACAAGAGGATTTCTGACGAGTGACCTCAGGAAGTCCCACCCAAGTGTCCCCAGCCCCTTCGCCTGTGTCCAGCATCTGGGGCAATCTGAGCTTGTGGCCAGGCCCACTTGGTCTGCCCACCACAGATCTTGATGAGTCCACTCAAACCCGTCAGAATCTGCATCTGAGCAGGTGCACCTGCGGGCGGCTTAAATCTCAGCGCCAGGTTCCCCAGCAAACCAAGAGTGAGTTCTTTCCTGCCTCCCTGCCTCCCTGCCTCCCTTCCTGGGAGAGAGAGAGAGAGAGAGAGAGAGAGAGAGAGAGAGAGAGAGAGACAGAGAGAGAGAGAGAGAGAGAGAGAGAGAGATCTTCTTTCCGTTGGTTCACACCCCAAATGGCCGCCAAGGCTGGCATGCTGAGCTGATCCAAAGCCAGGAGCCAAGTGCTTCCTCCTGGTCTCCCATGCGGGTGCAGGGCCCAAGCACTTGGGCCATCCTCCACTGCCCTCCCGGGCCACAGCAGAGAGCTGGACTGGAAGAGGAGCAACCAGGACAGAATCCAGCGCCCTGACTGGGACTAGAACCCGGTGTGCCGGCGCAGCAGGCAGAGGATTAGCCAAGTGAGCCGCGGTGTCGGCCATCCTTTTCCTTTTTAGAAAGATTTATTTATTAATTTAAAAGGCAGAGTTAGAGAGAGGCAGAGAGAGAGCTTTTCCATCTGCTGGTTCACTCCCCAGATGGCCACAACGGCTGGAGCTGTGCCGATCCAAAGCCAGGAGGCAGGAGCTTCTTCCAGATCTCCTAAGCGGGTGCAGGGGCCCAAGGACTTGGGGCATCTTCCACTGCTTTCCCAGGCCATAGCAGAGAGCTGGATCAGAAGTGGAGCAGCCAGGACTGGAACCGGTGCCCATATGGGATGCCGGTGCTGCAGGTGGCCCTGAATTTTTTCTTTCCTCCAGCAAGTCTGCTGGTTTCCCAGGGGAGCAGAGGAGCTCAGACCCCCCCACCCAGGGGCCGGGCCTGGCTGGAGCCAGGAGGGTGGTGTGGTGGAATGCGAGGAATGCCCAGGACGTCTGGTGGGCTGTGCGTCTGCCCTGGAGCCGCCTGCGTTCCTGCTGTGGGGACGCAGGGCGCTGGCCCAGGCTTGGGAACACTGAAGCCTCTTTGATCCCCACCTCCCACCTCAGCCCCACGTGGGAGGGCTCGGAGCCCGGGGCTGGAGGTCCCCAGGAGCCTGCAGTTAACAGGAGCCCCAGTGCAACACAGACGGCGGCTCTGAGGACAGGACGGTCCTTGTAAGCTTCCCTGGAGCCCCAGCTTCTCAGAGAGAGAACTTGGTGCCCGTGGGCTCCTGTTTCTAATTTTAAATTAGCCCCAGGCCAGAATGGATGATGCTACCCCCCACCCCCACCCCCGCCAGGACTTCTCCTGGAGGGAGGACTTCCCAGAAGAACTTAACCACTGGAATCTCCCACCAAGGAGGAGTTTGCCATGGCAAGCTTTGGAATCAGGAGGAAGGGAAGAGGAAAGGCAGGGGGGATGTGCAAAGGTCCTGGGGCAGAGAGGCAGCAGGGTGTGGGGGGAGCAGCCCACATTACAGACACACACACACACACACACACAAGCAAGGGCATGATGCAGCTGTGAGACATGTGAGGGAAGTGAGTTTTCCAAAGGAGGCCAGAGGAAAGCTGAGAGCGGAGCAGGCATGAGCAGGGGGCAGAGGGAGGCCAGCCTGGAGGCGGAGGCAGGGGCACAGCAAGAGCTGTGAGAGCTGGTCTCCGGCAGGGGTGGCGGGCCAAGGGGGTGTGTGTCCCCAGGGCTGGGCACGCTGGGCCAGCGGGGCTCCACATCGTTTCCTTGTGTGCCTTCCAGCGCCCGCAGGGCCCCTGCCACGCACTGCACACAGGCAGTTCCTTCTCAGAACCCCCCGTGAGGTGCTGGAGAGGAGTGCTGATCGCGCATCAGGTGGGGCACTCGCCCGTCCCACCCCCGTCCCCGTGTTAGCGCATGTCCTCTGCATCTGTCAGATGATGGTAAACAACGCCGCACTGAACATCTTTGTTTCCTAAGGCGAAATTCCCAGGCGAGTAATGAATGGGTCAAAGAAAATGTCTGTTCTTTTCTTTTAAAACTCTTGGTTCAAAATGCTGAATGTTTTCTGAAGTGGTTATTTCTAATTAAAACATTTTTTTTACCATGAAAATATTTTTAAAGTACACACACACACACACACACACACAGTAGTACAATTCTTTGTTCCAAGCTGCGATACTTAACCAGCGTTTCAACAATGCTTTAAAATCTAGAACTCTATTTATGTAATGGATCTCTGATTGTTGACTGCTTGGGTTGTCTCCAAGTTTTCCTGCTCATTCTAAGACGCCTCGTTGAACATTCCTGTCACACCTCTGTAGCTCCTTTGGACAACGGCTTGCACAGAATTTTGGAGCCCAAGTCTGCACACACATTGAAATCATTTTTACATAATACTAAATTGCTATTAGAGAAGTTGTACCGGGGCAGGCATCGTGGTGCAGCGGGGTTAAGCTGCCCACCTGCAGTGCCGGCATCCTACCTAAGCACCAGTTCGAGTCCTGGCTGCTCCACTTCTGACCCAGCTCCCTGCTAATGTGCCTGGAAAAGCAGAAGGAGATGCATCACCTGCTTGGGTCTCTGCACCCACGTGGGAGATCCTGACGGAGCTCCAGGCTCCTGGCTTCAGCCTGGCCCAGCCCTGGCCATTGTGGCCATTTGGGGAGTGAACCAGCAGATGGAAGACCTCTCTCTGTCTTTCTCTACCTTTCCAATAAAGAAATAAATATTTAAAAAGAAAAAAAAGTTGAACCAAATGATTTTTCTTTAAAAAAAAAAAAAAAGCTTTTTAAAATTTAATCGAAAGGCAGAGAGAGAGAGAGATTTTCTGTCTGCTGGTTCATTCTCCCCAAACCCACAACAGGCAGAAGAGGCCGGGAACCAGGAACTCCATCCGGTCTCACCTTGGGAGGCAGTGGCCCGAGTGCTTGCAGGGCGCACAGGAGCAGGAAGCTGGAATCAGGAGCAGGGGTGGGACTGGAGCCCAGGCGCTCCCGTGGTGGGTGTGGGTGTGTTCCACTTAGTGTTCTGAATCACTGCACCCACCCCCCCAAATTATTCTTTTATTTATTTATTTATTTTATTTGAGAGGCAGAGTTACAGATACAGGAAGAGAGAGAGAGAGAGAGAGAGGTCTTCCATCCGCTGGTTCACTCCCCAGATGGCTGCAATGGCCAGAGCTGGGCTGATTTGAAGCCAGGAGCCAGAAGCTTCTTCCAGGTCTCCTATGCGGGTGCAGGGGCCCAAGGACTTGGGTCATCTTCTACTGCTTTCCCAGGCTACAGTAGAGAGCTGGATCAGAAGTGGAGCAGCCAGGACTCGAACCGGGGCCCATATGGGATGCCAGAGCTTCAGGCAGAGTCAGCCTATTGCGCCACAGCTCTGGTCCCTCAAATTATTCTTCTAACATTAGCTTGGGAAGTCTATCTCTTCTTGTCTTTTATAGTTCTTTGCAGCATTTCCTGGCTTAACTGGTGAATAATAGTTCACTCTGGCTTCAGTTTGCATCTCATAGTTGCCAAAGAGGTCCGAACTTTAAATACAGCTTTCACCATTTCTCCTTCTTCCTGTTTTTCTTAAGGTATTTTTCTCTTTTTGTTTTTTCTTTGTGAGTGCTTCTCCCCTGTGAAGTATCAGTGGAGTCTAAGCAAGAAGCTGATGGCATATTTTTAAAGGATTTATTTATTTATTTTACAAGACAGAGTGATAAAGAGGAAGGAAAGGAGGGAGGGAGGGAGGGAGCGGGGAGAGAGAGAGATCTTCCATCCGCTGGTTCACTCCCCAAATGCCTGGGCCAGGCTGAAGTCAGGAGCCTGGAACTCCACCCAGGTCTCCCACTGGGGTGCAGGGGCCCAAGCACTTGGGCCATCTTCTGCTAGCTTCCCCAGGCACAGTAGCAGAGAGCTGGATCGTAAGTGGGGTAGCCTGGACTCAAACCAGCACTCTGATAGGGTGGTGGCTTGACCTGCTGTGCCACAATGCCCGCCCCCAAAGCAGATGGTTTATTAAGGCTCATTTAATGAGACCATTTGCACGTCGAAGGGGTGATGTTTAGGGGCCCTGGGCTTGCAAAAGTAAGGGGCAATTTATCATTCCCAGCCCTGGCGCCAGGAGAGAGGGAGGTGTTGGGACCAGGACCGGTGTCTGCACACACAGGGTCCCTGGCCGAGGCCCTGGTCTTTCCTACGGGATCCTGCCAGCCTGCAGAGACCCCTAAGGAGCGTCCCAGCCCAGCACAGCACAGCCCTCCCCTTACTCCCCTCCGTTTTCTGGCCCCTCCCACTGGCACAGAGCAAACTGAGACAGATTCTGCGGGGCTGCCCAGGATTCTGCCGCGTGCGCCCTCTGCTGGCGGGGAGCGGGCCAGCACCTGCCCCAGGCAAACCCACGCTCAGTGGGCAGGTCAGCCGGGGCCGGGGGCACTCGCAGGACAGAAGAGTGGACCTGGCCGCTCTCGCTTTGCTCACCGCCCCCATCCTTCTCTCCGACTCCTGCCATCTCTCCCTCCTCCCGGGGCTCCTACAGGGCACACAGGGTGGGACTGTCACATCGGGGTCCACTCGCTGGCTCCTTAGCGTGGGCTGTCGGGGGGTTATCGCAAGCTACCCCCTGACATACTTGGATCTGGCAGCTCCTCTGGGAGTGTGTGGTTACTGATACCCCCCTTCCCCTCCCCATGAGGCCCCTGCAAGCGACAGGTCTCCATGGATTCTTTGGGCCTCTGTACAGGGTGTGTCCCAAAGAAGAGAGTTTGCATATCAGTAAAAAAGAAAGAAAGAAAGAAAGAAAGAATGCCTGGGCCAGCCATTCTCCCGGGGAGAGAGAACAACGGTGTGGAGAGGAGAGGGCGATCCTGATCCAGGAATTTAAAGTGTGTGCACGTTGGGGATGGGAGGGTGGGCGCTGGTGACTAATATTCTATTTTAAGTCATTGCTACTACACTGTGTTCCCAAATCTTCAGCAAAACTCGGCTACAAAAAGCTGCCTGTGCTCCTGTAATCTGGGGAAAATCGGGGTGGAAAGGGGCTGGTGATTTTATGTGTCAGCTTGGCCAGGCCACCAGGCGCCCAGACGCTCGGTCACACGTTGTTCCAAGGGTGTGCTGGATCAGGCTGACATACGGAGCGGAGGACCCAGCAGAGAGCCGGCCCGCCCTCATGTGGGCGCTGCACCCTGCCCATTGGAAGGCTGGTCTGCTAGCACAGACATGCGGAATAAGGGGTGGGCGGCGGGGGGTGCAGCCCACAGCCCATGTCGGGGTGCCCAGTTCAAGTCTCAGCTGCTCCACTTCTGATCCAGCTCCCCGCTAATGTGCCTGGGAAGAAGTGGATGATGGGCCAAGTCCTGGGGTCCCTGCCATCCACATGGACAATCCTGATGGAGTTCCTGGCTCCTGGCTTCAGCCTGGCCCAGCCCTGGCTGTGTGGGCATTTGGGGAGGGAACCAGCAGAAGGAAGATTGATCTCTCTCTCTCTCTCTGTCTTTCTGCCACTCTGTCGTTCAAGTAAATAAATGTTAAAAAGGAAAAGGCTAGATAAGAATCCCTTCTGCCTGACTACCTTTGAGCTGGGGCTGTGTTTTCTGACTTTGAACTTGAACTGAAGCGTAGGTTCTTCCTGGGTCTCGGGGCTGCTGGTGGGCTGCAGAGGATGGAGTCCGTCACCCTCCATGGCTGCACGGATACGGATTCTGTGTGTGTGCGTGTGCGTGTGTGGGGCTGCCCATCGGCTCTGCAGACCTGGAGACCCCTCTCAGTGCGGTTTCCCCTGAGGCCGTTGTCAGGTGGAAGCGAAGGGAGCAGCAGCGATGTCCGTGAGATGAAGCAGCCAAGAAGTGGAGCAGGTGGAGTGTGGGAGAAATACAAGGTCATGGATGTCTGTGTGTGTCTCTGCGTGCATGCGTGTACACGTGTGTATCTGTGTGTCGATGTGAATGTGCATATGTGTATATCTCTGGGTGTGCATGCGTATATCGGTTTGTCTCTGTGTGCATGCATGTACATGTGTGTATCTGTGTCTCTGTGTGTGAATATGTATATGTGTATATCTGTGTGTCTCTGTGTGTGCATGTATGTGCCTCTGTGTATGTGTGTATCTGTGTGTCTGTGTCTCTGTGTGTCCGTGTGTGTGCATGCATATGTGTGTATATCTGTGTGTCTGTGTATCTGTGTCTCTCTGTGTGCCTTTGTGTGCACGTGTGTGTGTGTCTGTGTCTCTGTGTGTGCCTGTGTGTTTGTGTGTGCGCTTTGGCAGCAGGTGGGGGCCCGAGTTTCTTCTGATGGTGGAAGTTCAAGAGGTTTCTTGAAGCCTTGGGAGGGAAAAGGCGCTCCTCCCAAGGCCGCCAGGGTCTGGGTGCCAGCCCGGCAGGAGGCATGTGGTCTCATTTGCCTTCTTTGTCAGATCTGCGGGTCTTCCTCCATGTGCTGTGACTCCCGGTACGGCTAAGCTGCTGTCGCATGGCCCTTGGCTCACGGGCCCCGTGGCCATCTTGTGTTTTCTTCTCACACCCTTTCTGTTCCCTGTACACACTTGTCTTCTGCACTGGGGGCCAAGGTGGGAAGCTCGTGGGACAGTGGGAGGTGACCAGAGCTCTGGGTGCTGGGGCCCAGCTGGGGACGCAGGCCTAGCAGAATGGGTTGAACTGACGGCTACTGACGGCAGGGGGACATAGCATGATCTAGACATGGCTGGTGACAGGCGTGACCCCTGTGCTATCTCGGGGCCGTCTCCACCTGCTCCTAAGAATGCCCCCTGGGGGGCGGGCCGAGGGAGCTCCTGAGACCCAGGCCATGGGCATTAAGAGAGGCATACTGGATGGGGCAGGTGGTTGGTGCAGTATCGTGTCCCTTGGACGACTGGCTCAGAGCGAGGCGCACGCGGACGGAAAGTCAATCAAGCAGGCGGGATGACGACTTGTAACGTTTACTGTGACACGGCAAGAGTTTCCACACAGGAAGGGACGGCGCGTGGCTTCGGGGACCCTCGCCCACCCCCCTCCCCCGCCGCGCGCGAGATTTAAGACAATTCATTCTTCATTTCTCTGACAGCGACTTCTCGAAGTGCATAGATAATAAATAAATAGAAAATAAATCTCTGTCCATGGTGACGCCTCCCGGAAATGTTTACACACAACACACAACATCCAAACTCCCCAAAACAGGGCCAGTGGTGCCGATGGGTGGAAAGAGGCCAGCGTTTCAGAGGGCTGCTGGTTTCTGGGGCACCCAGCTCACTGGAACGCTACACACAGAGGCAGAATGGTTTTCTAGCCGATACGTGCGTCCGCACTACCCAGAGGATGCCTGGACACGGGCTCTTGGCGAATGGTCCAGGCAGGACGGCCCCAAGTCCAGATCCTGTCCCATGACACACACGCACACCTCCGGGAACTTCCAAGAGACGCTTTTTTTTTTTTTTTGAATGAGCCAAGCCAGCATTCCCGGGCATCTGAAAGTGATCACATCCTACGTGGTTCACAGCTTGAGAGCCTTGCGCTGGCGGAGCCTGGAAACTCAGCAGAAGTGCAGACAAGGAGGACGTGAGGTCACCACCCTCTCCCTGGAAGAGGTCCCTGCAGTGACCTTGGCCTTGGACAAGGCCCCTCCCAGGAGCCACAGTCCCAGGGCCACCTCCCAGAGGCCTCTCTGACGCTTCACGCAGCCTGCGGGCCGCGTCTCCTTGGAGAAGCCTGGAAGTATGAGCCCGGGGAGCCCTCTTAGAAGAAAAGAGTCTGTGGCTGGGACGAGAAAGAGGTCAAAGGTCGTTGGTCAGGAGACCCAGGGAGACCCTGGCGCCTTGCGGGAGAGGATAAACCACAGGTAGAGTTCTCTCTCTTCCAGGAGCGAGTGTATGGAGAAGTAACCGAAAGGGCAGGGGGTAGGGGGCACCCAGAGACTCTTCAGACCCCCCGAGGGCGGCCGCATTTGACCACCAGAGATGGGGCGGTGAGCCCACCCCCACTCCCTCCCCCAACAAGCCACCACTGGGTGGTACCTGCAGCATCGCAGAAACCGAGGGGACTGTGCGTGACTAGGTAGGGGCAGCCGAGAGCTGGCAGATGGCATAACCAGGCGAGGGTGGCAGTGACCGCTTGCCCCAAGACAGGGCGGCCCGGTGCACAGAGGAGCAGGAGGGAGCCCGTCCCAGGCCAGCTGTCCACCTGTGCCGGATACTTGTCACTGCCCTTCCTGGAAGCCGCTGCAGGAGGGCTGGGCCCCTGGTGCAGTGGGGCGGCCCAGGCTGCAGCGGGGCTCCTGGGGCTGTGCCCTGGCTGGTGGTGCTTTCCCAGGTCAAGGTCTTACTCATTTCCTCGCCAGCTGTCAAAGGCAGGCTTCGGACCGAACCTTTCCTAAGAGCCTCCCACCCCAGCCAATACCTGCCAGGATCGTGTGTGGCTCCTGGGTCCTGTCTCCACCCGCCCAGGTCCCAGGACGGAGAGCAAACGGGGTCCTGGCAGGACTCCACCGTATCTGAGAGTCGGAGGCCGGGGCCAGTTGGGGACCAAGGGCCGAGGGTGACCCCGCAGGCGCTGGCCTCGGCAGGTGCTGATAGGAAGGGCCCAGCCTCAAACCACGCTCGGGCCGCCTTGCCACTCAAAACGCCCCCTGCCCTTCGTGCCTGCAGTGACCCTGGCCTCCTCCTGCGAGAAGCCTTCCTGACCCACCTGAGCGCGAGTGGTCTTTCCCTCCTTTCACCTCTCTGATTTCTCCGTCCAGTATCAGTGTGCACGTGGGCCCCCCGCCCACCCTGCCGACTGCAAGCCCCCCGCGTGGGGCATCGGCCCTCACCCCCGGGGACACCCAGCATTGTGGACGCCAGCCACAAAGCGTGGCCTCTGCTGCTGGGCTCCGTGGACAGTGAGGGAAGCCACAGAGTTCTTGAATCCACGAAGGTGGCTTCGGCTCACAGGAACTAAAATTTCCTTAGGGCCAGGCTCTCTTTCTTACATCTCCTACCCTAAGGTGTCCACTGGAGACCTCGGGGACCTGTATGTGGCCCAGCCCACCCCCCAGGCCCCCTCCTAGCCGGGCCAGGCCTCCTTATAGGGGCCCTGCTCCCCCAGTGAAGAGGCACAGGTTGGTGAGAAGCACCCAAGAGACTGCAGGAAAGAGAAGGGGTTCAGGAGAGGCCAGCACTGCCCCGGGGCTGCAGGTAGAGACTCGTGGGGCAGGTGGCAGCACCGGGGGTGGTGGTGGTCTCTGATTCCTTCCCTTGGCCCACCAGGGCTGGCGCACGGCCTCCCCCAGTAGCCACTGGACAGGGGAGCCCACCGCCATCTGGCCCTGGCAGCCCATCCGGCACACAATCCACCGCGGGGCGGCGCCAGGGTGGCCGCTGTGCTCACAGCTTCTTCTTCCGCACCACGGGGATGGGCACCACTTGGAAGATTTTGGCCTTGTGGTCCTCGGTGTCCAGAGTCACCCAGATGGGCCGGAAGCTGCCTTTGAAGCCGACGAACGCCATTTTTTCTGCAAAACAGCGGTGAGACACTGAGCGGAAAGGCCACACCTGCCCCCTTCCCGGGGGTCCCTGTCCCCAGCAGGCGCCCCTGCCCTCAGCCACACACCGCAGCCTGGTCCCAGCTGGTCCCAACTGCTGCTGGCACCTGGCATCGGTTCATCTGGGGCAGGGGGGGTCACGAGTTGTGTGGCCATCTAGGCAGGGTGGTGGCTTTCCCCTACCCAGGAGAGCCGTGCACCATGGGAAATGGGGCAGACAGGGAGGACGGGAGGGAGGAGACCTCCCAGGAGCCTGGGGTCACCAGCAGGTCCCTGCCCCTCTCCGAAGCCCTGTGCTCCCATCTGCCAGGCACCAGCGTGCACCTCCTTCCTCTCCCCCGGCTCCCGGCCCCGCCACTTTGTGGCACTGGAAGGAGGACCTGGGGAGGGGACCTCACAGGTGCAGCCCGGACCAGAGCTCGTGACCGCTGGCCCTGCACAGCACTCTCTGTCTTGTAGCCGAGGGTCCACACGGACGAGCGGCCACACTCGGCTTAGGGCCCCTTCTAAGCATCAGCCAAGCTGCTACCGTGGAAGGCAGAGGTCCCCAAATGATTCCAGCACTGGGCTAAGAGAGGACACTTTTGTGTTCTCCCTGGGCTCGTCTGAGGGCTTTCGTCATTCCCAATTTTTCTCTGCCCCTGCCCAGGATAAACCTCCTGTCTGTAGGCAGGATAGTGCAGCTGCTGACGCCCTGCCTGGGTTAGGGGGGTTAGCATCTAAGTCTTCATCTTAGCAAGGGACTCAGAGATGTGTAGGGTTCGGCTTCTTTATCCTGGCTGTGAGTGGCTGAGAGAGATGATTACAAAGTGCACAGCGTAGTGGGCAAAGCTGCCGCCTGCTGTGCCAGCATCCCATGTGGGCGCTGGTTCGAGACCCAGCTACTCCACTTCCAATCCAGCTCTCTGCTATGGCCTGGGAAAGCAGTAGAAGATGGCCCAAGTCTTTGGGTCCCTGCACACCATGTAGCTCCTGGCTCTTGGCTTTGGATTGGCACAGCTCTGGCCGTCACTGCCAGTTGGGGAGTGAACCAGCAGATAGAAGACCTCTCTCTCTCTGCCTCTGCCTCTCTGTAATTCTTTCAAGTAAACAAATATAATCTTAAAAAAAAATAAAAAGTGCACAGCAGGTGCAGGGCCAGCCACGGGACAGTGGCCACATGAGCTTCATCGCTGTCCTGAGAGCTGCTCCCCACACCCGCTCCCCCAGGCCTCTCAGAATGTGGTCCCTGATGCTGATGACGCGCGAGGGACCTGCCGACACCTCTGCCTGCCTGGCTGTGTCCGTGCCAGTCCCCGCAGAAGAGCTGTGTGACCTGGGACAAGCCAAGAAGATCCTCTGGGCTTTCACGGCCTCCTCCTCTCCCTATCTCAGGAGACACATTTCTCCTGCAGACCGCCAAGCGCTACCCAGATGCTGGGTTGCAGAGGGAGGCCCCGGGTCCCCAGCCAGCCTGAGTAACCGTGGCTGGGTTTAAAAAAATGCACCAAGCAAACCTATCTTTGGATGCCATTGTTCCTCGCACTGCTGGAGCCCCTGGTACGGGAAAGGTAGAAGATGCCACCTTGTGTCTCTATTCCACAGGACCTGGTGGAGGTGAGGGTTCAGGGCCCGACCCAGGGGTACGGGGAAGGAACGTTCTAGACTCAGCGAGGGGTCACAGCCACCTCCGGGCTGGACCGCTGAACCCTTACCTTTCAGCTTGAGGCCCTTGTCTGCCCCCAGCTTCTCCAGCGCTCTGGTCCACGGGCCCCGGGAGCTGTATTTCCCCTTCGATGTCACGAGCACTATGGAACTGAGCGAGAGGGGGCCCGTGAGGTGAGCGAGCAGACCGAGTGAGGAGGGCGTGGGGGAGGATGTTGGCTTGTGTGCCGTGGGACCGGAGCGGGCAGCCCCCTGGGGAAGGGCTTGGAGAAAGGGCAGCCTCTCTTGCGGGCCGCGCTGACCGGCTCTTTCCGAGCGGTGACGGACACCCTGACGCGCCTCCCACACATCTGGCCGCAGCCAGGGCCAGTGACCTTCTCACGTTGGCTGCTTTCACACATCCGTGGCCACGCAGGGCAGAGAATGGAGGCACAGCCCACTGCCTGGGGGTGCTGCGGCAGTGCCCGTCCCAGGGCTGGGCATACAGTGGGGGTGGGGGTGGGGGTTGGGGAGAGACAGTGAGATGCACTGGGTGGGTCCAGAAAGGAACCAGAGGAAGCCAGAAGGGGAGAGAGGAAGCACAAAGGGACTGCGACAGCCGGGAGGGAGAGCAGGGAGTATCCACCCGGGGCAGGAAAGACACCGGGAGGCCCTGGCGCCACCAGCTCCCCGGGGACCCTCTGCCTGGCATCACCTGGGGCTTGTTAGAAGCTCAGGATGGAGCCACGGCAGACAGCCTGTAGGGGAAGCTGTGTTTTACCAACATCTCCAGGTGCCGTGGGCAACCTTAGTGGCTGAGAGGCCCCGCGCTGGAGGCATCTCCTGCAGCCGTGTGTGGCTCAGTGTCTCCTGTCTGTGGGCCAGGGCTTTGCGTGGCTCAGGGCCAGCCTCCTCTGGGTCACAGGCAGAGTGTGGCCACCTCGGAGCTCCTTCTGGGAAGAACCCTGTGTGGTTACCACGCGTGCAGGTGCACCTCTTAGGGTCATGTCCCCTCCGTCGTGCGAACGGGGAGATGGAAGCAAGTGGGGATGAAGGCTCCGAGAGGACCCGGGCCACGTGTACGCTCAGCTGGTACACATCCAGCTTGGGAGCAGGAAGCCCCACCTACCCGCCTTGGCTGCTGTTCCATCCCAAGTGCTGGGAAAACAGCCCTCTGGGTGGCAGACTCACGCCGGCCCAGACAGGCGGAAGGGAGCGCCTCCCTGGGGACCGGAAACCCTGGGCAGAAGACGCTCCATGGGGCCCCGAGTCTGCCACATTTCAAAGCAACTCTGCAACCGCAGACCACTGCCCAGACATGGAAAAACTTCATGGGATCCCAAACCCCGAGGTCACCCCCACTCGTGTCCCACGGGGAGCAGAAGAGCAGCTCGGCCCGTGCGCAAGAAAGGGCAGTCGGGAAGGGAGCCAGGGGCTGCCTCGGGCTCCTCAGGGAGGGGTGGGCGGGGGGCCGGCCGGCCGGGAGACACAGGGCTCATGGCAAACTCATCCTCGGCTTTGGGGTCAGGCTCCGCGCTCAGGGAGGTGTTTCTCCTTTGTTGCATTTCAGAACAGATGCTAAAGGTCCCTAGCTGACGGGAGCCTCCTGCTGGGGCAGGCACAGTGGAAGGTCATGGCCTCCAGGTGGCCATGCGGGTCAGCTTCCAGGAGCGGGGCAGGGGCGCAGGGGCGCAGGGCTTCCTGGGCTCCCACAGCCTCCTGGCAATGCCCAGCGGCCTGACCGCCCTGTTACAGGGTCCCCTCTCTCTGCCTGGGATGCACCCTCATCCCACACACAGGAGGTCTCCCACAGGGACAGGGCCGACACGGCTCCAGAAGCCACCCTTAGGGGTTTGCTGGGAGCGGCCGCCCTCTTCTCTGCCCAGGGACAGGTGGTGGCTCTGAGCATGGGGTGGACCTGACTTGTCCCATTCCCTGATGCCTTTTAGGAGACCAGAGGGGAGCTGAGTGGCACCCAATAGTTAGATGGGCACCTAGCGCCAGCCCGGGGCTTGGTGTCCCCCTGGGAGTTGGCACGGGGGCCCCTGTCGGGGGCCTCTCACCCTGCTGCCAACAGGGCAGCTCTGCCTTTCAGTTTCCTGTGCAAACTTCTGCTGCCCGTTTTGCTTTCAAAAAAAAAAAAAAATCCTGTGGCCGGCGCCGCGGCTCACTAGGCTAATCCTCTGCCTGCAGTGCCGGCACCCTGGGTTCTAGTCCCGGTCAGGTGCGCCGGTTCTGTCCCAGTTGCTCCTCTTCCAGGCCAGCTCTCTGCTGTGGCCCGGGAAGGCAGTGGAGAATGGCCCAAGTCCTTGGGCCCTGCACCCGCATGGGAGACCGGGAAGAAGCACCTGGCTCCTGGCTTCGGGTCGGCATAGTGCGCCGTCCACAACGTGCCGGCTGTAGCAGCCACTTGGAGGGTGAACCAATGGAAAAAGGAAGACCTTTCTCTCTCTCTCTCTCTCTCTCTGTCTAACTCTGCCTGTCAAAAAACAAACAAACAAACAAACAAAATCCTGTGGCCAAAAAAGGCCTGAACACCCGGCTCTCTTGATGGTAAATGCCTTCTTCCCAGATCAGTCATCTCGCCCTGCGGTGCAAGTGGACAGCAAAGCGCAGGGGGCAGCAGCTGGGGAACGGAGAAGGCACTGAGTGTGGCTAAGCAGATGCATTCTTGGGGTGGGCACTTGGCCTGGAGGTTAAGAGACCCCTGCTAGGGACCCCGCACTGAGGCACAGCAGGTTAAAGCCACAGTCTGCAGCACCAGCATCCCATATGGGCACCTGTTTATGTCCCGGCTGCTCTGCTTCCAATCCAGCTCCCTGCTAATGAACTTGGGAAAGCAGCCGAGGATGGTCCAAGTCCCTGGGCCCCTGCACCCAAGCGGGAGACCTGGAAGAAGCTCCTGGCCTCTGGCTTGGGCCTGGCACAGCCCTAGTTGCTGTGACCATTTAGTGAACTTGTGGATGGAAGATCACTGTCTCTCCTCTCTGTAACTTTGCCTTTCAAATAAATAAGAAATAAATCTTAAAAAAAAGATGCCTGTGCCCCTCCACCCCATCAGAGAAACTGGGTTCAAACTCAGCTCTGGATCCTGACTCCAGCTTCCGGCTACTGTGGACCCTGGGAGGCTGCCATGATGGCTCAGGTGGTCGGGTCCCTGCCACCCACGTGGGAGACTTGGATGGAGTTCCTGGCTCCTGGGTTTGTCCCTGGCCCAGCCCCGGCTGATGTGGGCATTGGGGAAATGAATCAGCAGAGGGGAGCTCTGTCTGTCTCTCTGCCTCTCAAAAATGTAAATTTAAAACCACTGTTCACCAGCATCTCACGGTGTGCCCCTCCCAGAGCTGGCACCCACACAGAACCTCTGCTTTCCCCCAATAACTACTTACTAAGCACCTATGATGTGGCAGGTGCCACTTTAAGCACCTATATTTTCCACCAGGTGCTGCTCCTGAGTGAATTCTATGCCCATTTAGCAAGCCAGGAACTGGGCTGGACTTGCAAGGGTGAGCTAGACTTGGTGTCAGGGCCAGGAAGTCCACCCCCTCCATGGGGTAGCAGGTGCATCCACTCGTGCCATCCTGGCTGATGGCTAATTAGCCCGAACAAGAGGAGCAGCTGGTTTGGGGGGATTAAGAAAAAGAGGGGGTGCAGGTGTTATAGTATTGTGGGTTAAGTTGCCATTTGGAACACCTACAGCCTGCATTGGAGTGTCGGTTCGAGTCCCGGCTCCTCCACTTCCAATCCAGCCCCCCACTAATGCTCTTGTGAGGTGGCGGGTGATGGTTCCTTGAGTTCCTGCCCCCAATGTGGGAGACCAGAATGGAGCTCCTGGCTCCCGGCTTGAGCCTGGCCCAGACCTGGCTGTTGCAGGCATTTGGGGACTGAACCAGCGATTGGAAGATCTCTCTCTCTCTCTCTTTCAGTCACTGTACCATTCACACAGGTAAATAAATCTTTTACAAAGAAAACGATTGAGTTCAGTTCTACACACGGCGTTCTGCAAGTAGCCACTGGGCTGGGATGCCTGGCGCCGAGGACCAGGTCTGAGCTGGAGTTGCTCAAGCATCGCCAGCGTTTGGAGCCCATGGAAGGCGTGGGAGGTGATGAGATCATGGGACGGAGCGTGTGGAGAGGGGGAAGAGTTCCCAGGAGGCCTGCCCACTTGTCACGGGCAGCCCTGTCTGTCTCAGCGTGACCTACACCCACAGCAGCCCTGGCTGCAGCCCGAGAGTCAAGGGGCAGGGTCTGTTCCTGGTCCCCGGGATGTGGGGGCAGAGTGTGGCACGTCCCAGGGCTGTCCCAGGCTGTCCCAGGCTGTCCCAGGGCTGTCCCAGGCTGGTCTGTGATGAAAGCTTCAGTGACAGGCCTGGGTCATCTGTGATGCCACCAGTCAGTTGCAGAAGGAGAGAGAGAGAGAGAAAGAGAGAGAGAGAGAGAGAGAGGGAGAGGGAGAGGGAGGGAGGGAGCAGGACTCACTTGTCAGGGATGGTGGCCACGTAACTGAAGAGCTGCCACGGAATGCCCTGCAGAATGGAGTTGTGGAAACTCGTGTGGCTCACCACGTGCCCGAGGCCACCGTCGATCACCACTACCTGGATGCCGTCTTCGGAGCTGGGGAACTTCCTCCCATCCACCTGTGGGGCCGGAGCAGGGCCGGTGTGAGGCAGGGTCCTGAGGGCAGACCCCGGGGCATGAAGCCCTCTGCAGTGGACTGAACCCTGGTCTCCATGGAAAACCCCTCGCCCGTGCAAGTGACATTACTCAGAACTAGGGTCTTGGCAGGTGTGATGAAGTTAAAGGTCTTGAGAAGACACTGTCTGGGATTTGCAGAGTGAACGCAATGATAGATGGAGAAGGAGACGGGGGACGCAGACCCACAGGAGAAACAGAGCCAGAGACAAGGGCGAGGAATCAGCAAGCCAAGGAGTGCAGAGGTCCCTGGGAGCTCCCAGGAGCCGGGACACACCCTCCCCGCTGCCTCCAGCAGGAGCCACGGCCGCCAGCTCCTTGTGGGCTCCACAGCCACGAGAGAACCCATTCTGCCGTTTGAGGCCAGCAGCTGGCTGCCCTTCACCCTGGCAGCCCCGGGAAGGCACCAGGGCCTCTCCCGACAGGCAGCCCGGGACGCCAGGGCCAGTGCACGCACCTCGATATACGCGAAGTCGGTGCGAAGGTGGAAGAAGTGCTGTCTGGAACTTTCTATCTTCACCTCCAGGAAGTGGTCCTTCGACCTCTGCAAGACGAGCACAGCCCAAGTCAAGGGGGGAAGCCCCTCCCCCTGCCCCTGGTGGTCCCAGGCACAGGGCACGCCGGGAGGGGTGCTGCGGGTGTCACGGGAGTAGCCTGGTGGGATCCAGGTGCCCCCGCAGGTGCAGGGACCCAGGCTCGTGCCCCACAACTCACCAGCTGGGTACCGAAGAGCTTCTTGGGCATGGGCACGTCCACCACAGCCCTCTCGGCGAACCTGGGGTAGGCGCTGGCCGTGCAGTCGCTGACGCCCGCGTTCCTGGGGATCAGAGCTTTGATCCTGAGCCTCTCACAGCCTTTCATGGAGCAGAAGGCAAACTTCTCTCTCTCGTTCTGAGCTCTCAGCTTCAGGAAGAGCAGCCTGCAAACAGGGGGCGTCTCTCTGGGCGCTGGGCACCAGCACTGGGAACCTCCAGTGTAGGGGTTACCCCTACATGCCTCAGAACACATGGAGCGCGGCCGGCGCTGTGGCACAGTGGGTTAAGCCCCCATCTGCAGCGCCAGCATACGGGCGCCTGTTTGAGTCCCGGCTGCTCCACTTCCCATCCAGCTCCCTGCTAATGTGTCTGAGAGAGCAACGGAAGATGGCCCAAGTGCTTGGGCCCCTGTACCCATGTGGGAGACCCAGATGAAGCTACTGGCTCCTGGCTGCAGCCTGGCTCAGCCCCGGCTGTTGCAGCCATTTGGGGAATGAACCAGCAGGTGGACAACTCCCTCTCTCTCTCTCTCTCTCTCTCTAACTCTGCCTTTAAAATAAATAAATAAATCTTTTTCTGTGCCTACCAGAGGGTTATATGGAATTGGAGAAATTAGAAAATGAATTGATGAAGGAAAAGCTATTAAGAGTGGCAGCTACACACCCCGAGCACACACTGTTTGCCATGGTGTGCATGTGATGTACATCACCACATCATTCACTGGTCCTCCAACAATCCTCCCCCGGAGGTCCCGTTGTCACCCTGACCTCCCAGATGGGGACATGTGACTCAGAGATGGGAAGCCACTGGCAGGGCCACGCAGCCGGGAACGGCAGAGCTGGGCTTCTGTGTGCATCATGGCTCCTGCTGAGTTTTCTCCCAAGCCCACAGCTTCACACCAGAAATTGTCATAGAACTTACTAAAAGCAGTCATTGTTACAGCGAAAGAAGCCGACTCAGAGTGACCGGGAGTCACGGTAGGAGCAACCCCCGGTGTCCTAACTTGGGATTTGTCATCATCTTTCTCTTAGCTCAAAAAAAGCACCATGAGGTTGACTCTCACCCCCGTGGGGTCCCCTCGCTGAGAGCTGACCCCCCCCCCCCAGGCTGCCCCACTGGCCGGGATGTGGTTTGGATATTAGTCTGCATATTGAATGCCTCCTAAAAGCCAATGAGCTAAATGCTTAGTGTTCAAAGTCTTATGTTACTAGAACCAAGAGGCTAGAAACTGCATCCAATGAGGGTGTCTGGGAGGTGGGCCTGGTGGGAGGCCCTTAGGACACTCGGGCAGTGCTCTTGGATGGGAGGTGGCTTGTTTCTAAACCCAGAGTGGAGCCCAGCCATGCTCTCTGCTTCCCGGCTTGGCACACGGCTCCCCCTTGGCCACAGCCATCCTGCAGCCTTATCAGAGGCCACACCAACCGGGCCTGCCCCGCCCTGGACTTGGATCCCCAGAACCCGGGCCAAAATCAACCTCCCTCCTTCACAACCTCATCTGTGCTTCCTCGAGCAGCTTCTGGAACGTCACGTTTCTGGCACTGAGAGACGTGATCAATAAAACCGAAACTGCCTGTTCTCCAGGTCTCAGGCTCGTGGCTGAGCGTGGAGCTGCCACCTGCCTGCCAGGCTCCCCGGAGCCCCTGGGGCAGCTTAGGAGGGAGGGGGTTCATGCTGCCATGGTTACATCTCCACGGGGCCTCCCACGCGCGCCGGAGAGGACCAAGGCACGGATGTGGGATTGGCCCTACGGCCTCTGCAGCAGGCTCCACAGCGTTCAGGCTCCTTGTTGCTGTATCGGTCTCATCCACACAGCTGTCTATCAGCTGCTTTCCCCAGTCCTGCCCTTCAACTTGGATGTGCCCAGGTTGGCTGAACTGCAAGGCCCCGGGAGGCAGGAGAGGAACACAGCCCCAGGCTGATGTCCTGCTGATGGCTGGGCACATTAAACACTTATTAAGGGGACTGGTGTTGGGCCGGCGCCGCGGCTCACTAGGCTAATCCTCTGCCTAGCGGCGCCGGCACACCGGGTTCTAGTCCCGGTCAGGGCGCCGGATTCTGTCCCGGTTGCCCCTCTTCCAGGCCAGCTCTCTGCTGTGGCCAAGGAGTGCAGCGGAGGATGACCCAGGTGCTTGGGCCCTGCACCCCATGGGAGACCAGGAAAAGCACCTGGCTCCTGGCTCCTGCCATCAGATCAGCGCGGTGCGCCAGCCGCAGCGCGCCGGCCGCGGCGGCCATTGGAGGGTGAACCAACGGCAAAGGAAGACCTTTCTCTCTGTCTCTCTCTCTCACTGTCCACTCTGCCTGTCAAAAAATAAAAAATAAAAAAAATAAAAAAAAATAAGGGGACTGGTGTTGTTGTGTGGCAGGTTGAGCCACCACCTGTGACACTGGCATCCCATATAGGCGTCAGTTCGTGTCTAGGCTGCTCCACTTCTGATCCAGCTCTCTGCTCATGTGCCTAGGAAAACAGCTGAAGATGGCACGTATGTGGGAGACCTGGAAGAAGCTCCTGGATCCTGGCTTTGGCCTGATGAGGCCCTGGCCATTGCGGCCATCTGGGGAGTGAACCAGGAGATGGAAGACCTCTCTCTCTCTCTCTCTCTCTTTCTCTCTGTTCTCTCTAAGTCTGGTTTTTGAATACATAAATAAATCTTTGTAAGAAAAGTTCATGGAAAATGCACATTATGAAAAAACCACAGGGATTTCAACAATGTTTGCATCAAAATAAGTATGCATTTGTTCATAAACTCACAGCTTCTGTCTCCGCTAACAGATGGCCTATCTACCAAGTGGCACCTGGCACAGTTTAGCCAAAGGGGGAGGGCTTTGCATGCTAATAGGTCTGGGTTCCAACCCAGATGTGCTCCTGGGCAAGTCGCTCCTTCCTCCTCCAGGCCTTCCCTGCCTGTCTGTGAGTCACACACATCACCTGCCCCGGCTGGTGGTCCCCAGGGGCTGATACAGGACAGTGCTTTCTGGATTCTAAGGATCACAGGCATCGGTCTGGTGCTGAAATAGGTAACACAATACAATCCCTACGATCCACCTGTGTGTTTCATGGAGCCTTGTTCTACTCCCAAAGCGTCACGGCTTTCCAGCTGTCAGTCTGGGACGGATGCCTGCAGCACTGGCATCCCATATGGGCACCAATACAACTCCACTTCCAATCCAGCTCCCTGCTATGGCCTGGGAAGGCAGTAGAAGATGGTCCAAGTCCTTGGGCCCCTGCACCCATGTGGGAGACCAGGAAGAAGCTCCTGGCTTTGGCCTGGTCAGCCCTGGCTATTGCTGCCATTTGGAGAATGAACCAGCAGATGGAAGGCCTCTCTCTCTCTCTCTTTCTGCCTCTCTCTCTGTTTCTACCTCTCTCTGTAACTCTTTCAAATAAATAAAATAAATCTCTTAAAAATATATCATTCGTGCCTGACACAATCAGCCATAGCACGCAAAGCGCCCAGGAGAGCATCCTCTGTGAATTGGTGCTATCCACCACTTGTGGTTCTCGGGGTCAGTGGGAAGGGCAGGGGGGCCAGGGGAGGCCGGGCTGCTCCCCCACAGCCAAGCGAGAGCTTCCTTACCCGGAGTCCTCGTCCCAGTAGTAGTAGCCCCGGCCGGGATAGCTCCGCTCCACCTTGTCCATCTGCAAGGTCCTGGCCAAGGTGCCCGTCTTGGTTGTTTGCTTCAGTAGGCGATTGTGAACGTCAGAGAGGATGGAGAAGGTGGTGCCCCGTGGGTAGCAGAACCCCACCCGGATCCAGTCGCCCCTGGGACCAGAAGTGGAGGGAGGTTACCAGCAGGGACATGCACGTCCCAGGTCTTGGCGGGGGTGGGGGTGGGGTGCGTCTTTGAGAAACCAAATAGCAACATCAGTTCTGGGCAGGGAATTTTGAAAGAACACCTGCTCTTGGTGGTCACCAAGTGCTGAAGGACAGAGGGAGGAGCCGGTGGCATCAGAAGAGGCCAGCTGTGCACCTCGCACACCTGCACTGGGGCTGCCATAGCAGGGACGCAGGCGAGAGCAAGGACATTCTCTCAACGTGGGTGTTGTCCAAGCACACTGGCCCTGCGCCCGCCTGCCCATCATGGGGCCCATGGCGTCTCTTTTGGGTCTCAAAGTGTCTGTCTCACAGGATTCCTGTGGCAAGTGCCTAATGCACACGGGAACACCCACATGGAAAGCCCCGGGCAGAGGCCCTCAGCCTGGGCCCTGAGCTTCGCAGGGCCTCGTCCCCCTCCAGGTGACATGGGAACCAGAAGGCTCACTGCACAGGGCCACTGCACTGCCTGAGACGCCTGTCACAGCCCCCAGTGCACTCCTGCAAGACAGCAGCATCCTCACCTCACAGGGGACGGAGCTGAGGCTCCGGGAGGCCACGTGTCTTGCCCCAGGCCACCCTCGCCCAGAGGGTGCGCCCAGGTGACACGGACCCCTCCAGCAACCTCCTGCAGGGATCCCTGGGGCTGGCCTGAGCTTCTGGGAGCAGCGAGCCCGGGCATTTGCAGGGAGGCATGGCCAGCACTCACTTGTTGAAGTTGATGAGCCAGATGGTGAGCTCGGCGGGGGCCGTCTGGTCCCAGTGGATGGTATAGCCCTTGTACAGCGTGATGACCGGCTGGTACTGCTGGTAGTGGGTGCTCCTGGTCAGGGCCCCCTCCAGGTACAGAGGGTGGCTGGGGAAGTCATTCTTGATGATCTTCATTCGTAGGTTACTGGTCTTGTAGGCCTGGATGTACATCTGTCAAGAGCCAATCAGGAGACGCATGAGGAGGCTGTAACCAGGGATCGGCCCCAGAGCGAGTGTCTGGTTAGCCTCTGACCACGTTCAAAAGTGCTTTCTCGATGCAGAGCCCTTTACAGAAGGCGTGAATGGAAGACAGGTCAAATAAGGGGACGTCTCTCGCTGCCGGGGGCGGGGTCCCAGCTGCGCCGTGCAACCCGGCAACCGTGTGCTCTGTGCATCTTCAAAGAAGCACAGTGTCGGCCGGCACCGCGGCTCACTAGGCTAATCCTCCACCTTGCGGCGCCGGCACACCGGGTTCTAGTCCCGGTTGGGGCGCCGGATTCTGTCCCGGTTGCCCCTCTTCCAGGCCAGCTCTCTGCTGTGGCCAGGGAGTGCAGTGGAGGATGGCCCAAGTGCTTGGGCCCTGCACCCCATGGGAGACCAGGAGAAGCACCTGGCTCTTGCCATCGGATCAACGCAGTGCGCCGGCCGCAGCGCGCCAGCCGCAGCGGCCATTGGAGGGTGAACCAGCGGCAAAAGGAAGGCCTTTCTCTCTGTCTCTCTCTCTCACTGTCCACTCTGCCTGTAAAAAAAAAAAAAAAAAAAAGGCACAGTGTTGTGGGCTGGAAACTTGCAGGGGGGGGCGTCGCCCAATAATCAGATGGCGAATTTTCAAAAAAGGAGGAGGATGCAGAAGGCGGGGGAAGGGAGAGAGAGGGCAGGGGAGTTTCACTGCAAATGCCACTCGCTGTGGGTCGGTGGTCGCTGTGCAGGCACTTGAGAGTGTGCCTGGGCTGTTGTCCTACTTCTCCCTCCGGCCCCTGTGGGGCATCCTTGTGGGTGAGGGCACGCACTGGGCGACTGAAGGGTGTTCCATTGTAAGGAAAAAGCTCAAAGCAAGACACTCAACCATGGAGCAAGGAGCCAGCCTCAGCTTAAAACACCTTCCTCTCTTATGGTACATGGCACGTGCAGAGGGAGACGTCTCTGTAGCTATGGCAACAGACACCACCCACCAGGGGTCCACGACTCTGCACCTGTGGCAGGAGGAGCCACCAACCCCTCTGTGAATCGCATATGGGATGGGAAGAGAGGCGCCCTATCTTACGGAGCTGGTCCAAGGATCAAAGAGGTCAAAGGTATTGAGAATGTGTGTAAGCTGGAAACTGGAGGGAGAGGAGCCAGGGCCATGGTGCAGCAGGCTAAGCCTCCGCCTGGGGTGCTGACATCCCATGAGAGCGCAGGTTCAAGTCCCGGCTGCTCCACTTCCTGCAACTGCACTTGGGAAGGCAGCAGAAGATGGCTCAAGGCCAAGGTGGGAGACCCGAGTGGAGTTCCAGGCTCCCGACTTCAGCCTGGCCCAGCCCTGGCTGTTGCAGTCATCTGGAGAGCTCAATGACTCTCTCTCTCTCTCTGTGTCTGTCGCTCTCTTTGCAACTCTGCCTTTCTGAGGTCCCCCTTACAGAGACAAGGAATGCATGGGAGGAAAGGATGGCCAGGGAAAGCAAGGCTCCCTGTGGGGCTTGTCCTGGCAGGGTGGCACCCATGACAATGACAATGCAGACTGGGGCTGCAGGCTGCGGCCCCCGTCTCCCACCTCTCACCCTCTTCTCACGCCATCACCCTTCTTATCTTCCCTGCACCCTCCTGTCAGTGCTCTGCCC
This sequence comes from Oryctolagus cuniculus, assembly GCF_051225735.1. Taxonomy (NCBI): domain Eukaryota; kingdom Metazoa; phylum Chordata; class Mammalia; order Lagomorpha; family Leporidae; genus Oryctolagus; species Oryctolagus cuniculus. Next base: position 103,980,027 of record NC_142878.1, read on the forward strand.
CCAATGCACAACAGAAGCCAGCCCTGGGAACCTCCCATGGGGCTCTGCAGTGGGCCTGGGAGAGAGGCCCCCCACAGGCCCACAGGTCCACATGGGGTGTGCAGCGCTGCCACAGGCCTCCTGTCGCTGTCTCCCGCTCCTTCCAGCAGCTGTTCCAGACCCTATCGCTCTCCGCAGGCCTCCCTCCTGGGGCTCGCTCCCCCAGATCTCATGGTCCTCGGTCCTCGGCCCGCAGGCCCCTCCTCCTACTGGAGGCCAGCCCCTCCCCCCTCCGGCACCTGCTCCCCAGCTGCCCGCTGCGCCCACCCCACCCCTGTGGCTCCCTCCTCTCCCCCACCCTACGGCTCCCTCCTTTCCCCCTGCCCCCCTACGGCTCCCTCTTCTCCCCCCACCCCTGTGGCTCCCTCCTCTCCCCCATCCTTCTCCCACCCCCAGTACACCACTCAGCTCCTCTCTAACACCCCCCGCCCTGCTGTCCGCAGCGACGATAATCCACGGCCTCGTGGGATGTTTGGGAAGGCAAATTCCGCTTCTGGGACCGAGTTTCCCTCCAGATCTGGCGACTTCACCTACTCGGGCCTCTCTCCCCTTATCCATTTGTTCACAGGCCACTCACCCAGAGACTAGCAGGGACAATCAGACCACAGCGGCTCATGAATATTTCAGTTCTGCCTCGTTCCAGGGTCCATCGAGACCCACTCTGTGAGGTCCAGGAGCCGCTGTCCCCAGGTGGCCCTTAAGCAGTGGAAATGTGGCCAGTGCAGCTCAGGACTTGAATTTTCAACATTTACTTATTCATTTGAGAGGCGGAGTGTGTGTGTGTGTGTGCACACCCCCACCTGCCTCACTCCCCAAATGCCTGCCATGGCCGAGGCTGAGCTGGGGCCAGAGCCAGGTAATGGGAACTCAATCCAAGTCTCCCGCATGGGTGGCAGGAACTCAGTTATTTGAGCTATTCCTGCTGCCTCCCAGGGTCTGCATCCAGGAAACTGGAACAGGAGCCAGAACCGGGAATGCAACTCAGGTGTTCAGGGCATCTTAAACACCCGCTCCGAGGTTGGGGAGGGGAAGAGGGCCATAGACAGAGCCCCCATCTGCTGGTTCTCTCCCCGAATGCCTGCAATGGCTTGGGCTGAAGCCAGGGACTCCATGCAGGTCTCCCATGTGGGTGGCAGGGGCCCTACCTGAGCCTGCTCCTGCTGCCTCCCAGAGTGTGCATTAGCAGGAAGCTGCTGTTGCAAGCAGAGCCAGGACTGAAGCCCAGGCTCTCTGATACCGGATGCGGGGGTTCCCAGTGGCAGCTTAGCCACGGCCCTAAACACCCGCTCTGTTTCCGAAGCATTGTGCTTCCAGTGTTGTGACTATGACTTCATGAAAATCCTATTGAGTGCGGAGGGTGGGCAGGAAACAAAGGAAATAAAGAGGAAAAGGAAGCATTGTGTGTCTCGGTCTGGCCTGCTCCACAGCCGAGCATACAGTAGGCGCCTGCTGAATGCCTGTCCTGTGAGTGGCTGTGTGCAGGCCCCGGGCGGCGTCCCCACCTGTGCATAGCGCCCACTGCAGATGGCGCCTCTCCAGTCGGGCACATTGATGCAGTCGGGGTGCCGGACCAGCCAGTTGTCGTCCTTGGTGAGGTAGGAGCCAGGGTACTCGGACACCGAGCCGTCCACGTCGTGGAACACGGACGTCTTATCCCCATCCATGTCCAGCTGGTTGAACCAGGGCCCCGGCTCTCCGAAGAACACTCTGGAAGTAATCTGAACACGGCCCCGGGAACGTCAGGCCAGGCCAGCAGGGGCAGGCACACGCAGCCACGATCGGGGCCCCAGGGTGAAGTTTCCGGTTTCCGCTGACTTTCTAAAGCAGCCAAGCCAGAGACGCTCTGGGCAGTGGGGGGCACTGCACGGCCAACCTCCCGGAGGAGCCAGAGCGATGGGCAGAAGTTCACGGTGCCTCTGCTTCTTGGAGGCCAGACTGCTCTGAGATGGGGGCGTGGCCAAGCTGGCAGGGGGCCTGTGTGTGTGTGTGTGTGTGGTGTGTACACGAGAAAGAAAGGTTTGTATGGGAAAGTGAATCCACACAGGCCTGTCCTTGGGCCTGCCAGGAGCTGGACACACACGGGCATAAGGCAGGAGCCAGGAGGAAGAGGAGGAGGAATTCCACAACCAGAGGGAAATGTGCCAGGAGGTGTGGACCTGCCAGGTCTCAGGGCAGCCCTGGGCCTGCTCCCCTGCTCTGCTGTTCCTGGCCAGGAGGCCACTGTTTGCATTCTCCTCTCAGAAGAGATGACCCGGGAACTGTGCCTTGGACTCTTCTGGGCTTTTGAATTCTTTATGCCCACTCAGGCGACATGGTCAAGGCCAAGGCCTGGGCCCCAGTGTAGGCTCAGCTGCTTCTCCCAGCCCAGCATTCCGGCTTCAGCCCAGCCCTGACCTGCAGGGCCGCCTCTGGTTGTACTTTTCCAGTTTGGACACAGAACAAACTGGGACGCGGCCCAGCCTACTCGGGAAGGCTTTTCAACCCCTGCGGTGGCGGCGGCCACAGCTCCCATCCCGGCCCCCGCCGGGCACTTGTGAATCACCGTGCCGAGTCTGGCACTCACCGGGACATCCTCAAAGGTGATGCCGGTCACGTTGTTGTGGGGACAGCTCTGCCAGGCGTTGTTGAGGCGGAAGGCCAGGGCGCTGGTGTGCCGGCCCTCCAGGGCCGCAAACTTTCGGAAAGTGCAGTTGAAGATGTTGACGGGGCCGTCGTAGAACTGGATCCCTCTGATCGGAAAATTCCTGCGGAGCGAAGCGAGTCACGTGTCAGTCGGAACGCCATGTCTGCTTCCTCCAAAGTGGGCGGGAGACGGACTTCCGGGCAAAGCTGTCCCTGATCCCCAACCCCTGCAACTCTCCCAATGCCGCAGCATCACTGAGTCATTCATTAATTCACTGACAAGGCAAGTACAGACCGAGTGAGGGCAACAGAAGGGAATGGCGGCTGGAGGAGTGATGGATGGGTGGCTGGTGGGCGACTCAGTGACTGTCTACTTGGGTCTACTTGGTTGCTGGCCTGAGGCTTGGGGGGTGGTCCTCTATAGCAACAGTGCCCCCGGTCTTTCCATCCTATGCAGAGCGACTGGGCCAACACTGTGGATGCTGCTGGAGAGAGCAATGCTGTGTCGCCGGGGAGGAGAGAGCTGTGCGTTGTGACTGCCTTGGTGTCAGTTGCTATAGCAACAGCTTCATCCGTTGAGAACCAGCTGCCCTTCTCGGCTGTGAGCAAGCCTTTCACCTAGCAAGGGGCTGGGCTTGGGAAACAGAGGGAGGCGAGAAGCCACAGGAGGGACCATAGCCACGCGGCTTTCGCAGCATTCCTGGATGAGCCTTGGGGGAGGTGGAAGGTTGTGGACTGCGCAAGACCTCACCCATGGCTGGAAGGCACTAGGGGGAGGTGGGCAGGGGCCACAGGCTCGGGGTGGAGTGGAAGACTAGACAAGGACTTGCAGGCTCTGCCTTGGCCCAGCCGGCCGTGGGTCGCTCAGGGATGCTGCTCCCACGTGCCTGAGCCTCCTGAGCAAGCCGTGGGAAATGAGGGCCCGTGGGGGCTGGCTGGGCTTCCTGGTGGCCCGGCCCCAAATCTGGGCCTGCTTATCCTCCACGCCCACCGCTGAAGCTCTGACTGGTGTCTCTACCTCTGTGTCAGGCCACTCCCCTTCCATGGACATGAGGGCAGCGGAGGGGAGAGGGAAGGAGAATGGATCTGTCCCCTATCCAAAGATGCACAGGAGTGGGGCTGCTGACTCCCGTGGCAAGAACCACGTTCTCCGAGAACATAGCCCAGGGAGGCGAGAGGCTGATCTTATCTTGGAGTCATGGGGCTCCCATGCTCAAGAGCCTTGCCCTGTGGCTTGAATTCCCATCAGAGCACAGATCTCAGTAGACACGCAGGGAGGAGGGAGTTCCCGCCACTGACCCAGGCTGGGGCTTTCCGTCAGTTCATCAGCTCCCCCGGCACCCACTGCCCTCTCCAATCCCCACCTTGGCTCAGCCTCCGCTGGCCTCAGAACCCAAGGATCCTCGCGATAGCCCCGGTAGTCTGTTGTGCAGAAAACTTGACTTAGAAAAATCTTCCCAGGGCTGGCGCTGTGGCGTAGCGGGTAAAGCCACCGCCTGCAGTACTGGCATCCCATACGGACACCGGTTCAAGTCCTGGCTGCTTCACTTCCAATCCAGATCCCTAATAATGGTCTTAGAAAGCAGCAGAAGATGGTCCAGGTGCTTGGGCCCCTGCACCAGCATGGGAGACCTGGAAGAAGCTCCTGGCTCCTGGCTTCAGATTGGCACAGCTCTGGCTGTTGCGGCCAATTGGGGAGTGAACCAGTGGATGGGAGACCTCTCTCTCTCTCTATCTGCTTCTCCTTCTCTCTCTGTGTGACTCTTTCAAATAAATAAATAAATCTTAAAAAAAAAATCTTCCCGGCCGGCGCCGCGGCTCACTAGGCTAATCCTCCGCCTTGCAGCGCCGGCACACCAGGTTCTAGTCCCGATCGGGGCGCCGGATCCTGTCCCGGTTGCCCCTCTTCCAGGCCAGCTCTCTGCTGTGGCCAGGGAGTGCAGTGGAGGATGGCCCAAGTGCTTGGGCCCTGCACCCCATGGGAGACCAGGAGAAGCACCTGGCTCCTGCCATCGGATCAGCGCGGTGCGCTGGCCGCAGCGCGCCGGCCGCGGCGGCCATTGGAGGGTGAACCAATGGCAAAAGGTCTCTCTCTCTCACTGTCTACTCTGCCTGTCAATAAATAAATAAATAAATAAAAATAAATAAAAAGAAAAAAAGAAAAAAAATCTTCCCTGCACTAAAGCAACGCTAACCCCGGGGGCCAGGGGACCTAAGTCTCGTTTCTCATGTGCACGGCAGCCCCAAGCCTGTGTGCGCGCAGGCCCCCTGCAGGGACCCAAGGATGCTGCCCTGTCCCGTGACGTAGGTTCTGCTGCCGTCCTGGTGTGGTTGTGGTGTCCACGGGCTCTGAGCCTTGACTCTCACTCCTGCATCCTCAGCAGTGGACACGACAGTCCAAGTGGCTGTGCCTTTGGAGAGGGGCCAGGCTCTCGGTCCCTGATCCTGCACACAGGATTCCTATTAGCATAGACCACGGCCATCACGGCGCATTTCGGTGGCCGCCCCGCCCTGTGGCTCAGGGCTGTATCCTGACATCTCTCGCTCCGTACCAGGTTTCACCCCTTTGCCATCATTCCCGTGATCTCACTGGCTGAAGGAAGACAGAAGCATTCGTGGCCCACAGGTGGGAATCCCCCACAGGTCCTCAGCCTATCAGTTAAGACGTTGGTTAGGACGCTCGTGTTCCATATCCGGGTACCTGGGATTCAGTTCCAGCTCCGGCTCCTGACTCCAGCTTCCCGTTAATGCAGATGACAGCTCAAGTGACTGGGTCCCTGCCACCCACGTGGGAGACCCTGTTTGAATTTCTGCCTTCTGGATTCTGTCCAGCCCAGCCCCGCCCCACCCACTACAGGTGTTTGGTAAGTGAACCAGCACACGGAAGCTCTTTCTTTCTATCTCTCTGCTTCTCAAATAAATTGAAAAAAAGAAGTCACCCATTAGCCTCTCTCTGCCACTGGGGTGAAGCCACACGGAACAAGGGAACTGCCGGGCTTGCAAACCTACTGGCCTATGGGGAGGGTCCTTCCGCTGTGGTCCAGGCCGCCCGGGCCCCAGATCCGATTGTCCATCATTTCCGTGCCCACGTTGCCACTCTCGCCCACGAACAAGCTGTTCTTGATCTCCTGCTTGGAGCCATCGTCGTACGGGAAGGTGCCACCACTGCAGAGAGAAGGTGTTTGGGACGAGGGCCCTACAGGCAAGCTCCCGGGGAGGCCACGCCCAGCGGCAGGTGCTCTTACCTGGCCAGCGTCAGGCCGATGCCATTGTCGGCGAACCTGGGGACAAGAGCGGACAATCAGCACCTCCCCTCTTTGTTGTCATTCCCCAGGGCTCTGCCCGTGCCCCCTCGTTCCCTGCTGTGTGGCTGGGGACCTCACAGACACTGGCAGCCCCCTCCTGGTGACTGTAGCCTCATTCAGTCTTTCTGCCTGCTCTTCCAAAATTCAGGGCACAGCCACTGAGTGGCTGCTCGCCTGCTCCGTGTCTGGCTCACAGGGACCACGGCCATGGCATCACAGCCAGCCCAGTGCTCTCCCCTGCTCACCTGTGGCCTGCAGTGCCCAGGGCGGTGACCATATGGGCCAAGTGCCCAAAGTCCTCCAAGGGATCCCCCTCTTCTGAGGGCACTGGGCTTTGTCTCCCCATGGGGCCACAGCCTTGGGAGACCCCTGCTACCTTGGGATGAGACCGGCAGGGGACTGGAAGACACAGTGGCAGAGTGGGGTGTGTGTGTGTGGGGGGGAGGGTCTTCCTGCTGCTCCAAGCCTGATGTTGAGGGTCTATGCAGGAACCCCAAATCTAAAACGCCCAGTGAGCCCGGCGTGGACGGCTGTGAGAAGCGCAGTGCTGATGCCGGCTTGCTTTGTCTTTCCCCTGGCTCTGCTCTAGGGAGAGCCATCTACAGCGCATCCTGCACACCCAGGCCATGTGGTGCGGCTCTGCCCACTCCAGTGCCCGCACCACCGGCCCTCAGCACAAGCTAGCTCCCAGTCCCTCTGCACACCCTGCCGCATCCAGACCAGGCACCGCCGCTCCCGGCCCTCATCTCAAACCCAGGACCTGTGTAGGGCAAAGGCCTCCTGTCCCTCTGCCAGCCAGGACGTGGCCTGGGCACCTCCCAGGCTGGCAGCAGGTGCTCCCGGGGCTCACCCCGTCCCTCTGCAGATCTCTGCTTCTCTCTCTCTCTCTCTCTGTGTGGGTGTGTGTGTGTGTCTGTCTGTCTGTCTGTCTTTCCCTCTCTGTGTTGCTCTGCCATACAAATAAATCTTAAAAAGAGAATTTGTGTGTCCAAGAAACACAATACAAGAGGAAGTCAAGGCTTCTGCACACAGTGGGTGTCCAGAACAGCCTGGCTTCCTCCTCCCTCGCCTTGGCTAACTGTGACCTCGAGACAGCTAAGCCCAGCAGGTGTTTGGAGGCAAATCAGGGGCCCACAGAGTGGGTGGAGGCCGAGATGCTGCTCTGGGGGTCACTGCCTGGTGCCAGTCTCTGCCCCAGCCTGGCCAGAGGTCAACACGTCTCATGCCCCTGTCTGCCTCGCTCTCCTCTCCCCTGCCCGAGGAAGCCGCAATGCCCCGTGCGACTCCCGACTGACTCACCGGCAGCTGTCCAGCCACACATCCCCGCCGCGCAGCCAGGCCCCGTGGTCCTGGTTCTTGTAGGCCGTGAAGTGTCTGATGATGGCCGGCTCCCGGGGTTTCAGCGGATCGGCGTCCTGGTGAGGGCTGTATCTGGAACACACCGTGGGGAGGGCACAGGTGGCAGTGCTGATGTGTGTGTGGGGGGGGAGGGGGGCTCCTCCACTGACCCCTTTGAGTCCCCTGACCTTCTCCCTGCTTGCGGGACCCAGAGGGCACCCATCAGTACCACCTGCCCCTGGAGGCAAGTCTCTGAGCTCATCACAGGAGCGAGTGGGCTGCTCCCCATGCAAGCCACAAGCAAGTCACTTTCCCTGTTTGGCAGTAACACCACGGGAGAGCTTCCTCCAAGCAGGGGCCCAGTGTGTTGGCAGTGGTGGTGGCGGGGGTGGGGATCAGAGGCCAGCCCCCCGCCTGGGCAGGGTCTCCCACCACCTGCACCAGTGCCCTCTCTAGGCACTTAGCTCCAGAATGCGGTGCTGAGCCACACTCACCGACACCCCTTCCAGCCACAGTGCTCGGTGGACATCTGCCTGCCACTTGTGTCACCCACTTCTTTCTTACTGACTGCTTCTTAAATTTTCATTAATGTCAAGAGAGTAGTTTTCATGTATGTCACTGGTAATTCTAAGAACATAACCATACTTCCCTCCCTCTCTCTGTCCCTCCCTCCACCCCCTTCCTTCCTTGCTTGCTTTTTTGCCTTTAATTTTTGCAAAGACACAATATCCATCCACCCGATCAGCACAGGCCTGCTGCCCCACTGCCCATACTATTCAACAGGTACAAAGCAGGAAGACCACAGCTCCACAGGAGTTTACACAGGGGCTGAAAGCAACGATCCAATCACGAGACGTCTGTTTCATCTCCACGCATTTTTTATTTTTTGTAGTAGATATGAACTGCCACAAGTCAAAGAAAATACACAATGTTTGTTTTTGGGGACTGGCTTATTTTGCTAAGATGAATGGTTTCCAGTTGGTGTCACCCACTTCTGGTGGACACCAAGAAGGCTCTTTGGCCAGCTCCCTTGGGGTTCTGGCAGCACCTGTTAAAAAGAGCTGTCAGTGGCCGGCGCCGCGGCTCACTAGGCTAATCCTCCTCTTTGCGGCGCCGGCACACCGGGTTCTAGTCCCGGTCGGGGCGCCGGATTCTGTCCCGGTTGCCCCTCTTCCAGGCCAGCTCTCTGTTGTGGCCAGGGAGTGCAGTGGAGGATGGCCCAAGTGCTTGGGCCCTGCACCCCGTGGGAGACCAGGATAAGCACCTGGCTCCTGCCCTCGGATCAGCGCGGTGCGCCTGCCGCGGCGGCCATTGGAGGGTGAACCAACGGCGAAGGAGGACCTTTCTCTCTGTCTCTCTCTCTCACTGTCCACTCTGCCTGTCAAAAAAAATAAATAAATAAATAAATAAATTAAAAAAAAAGATCTGTCGGCCTGCAGCTCCGCTCCAGGCTTATGCACGGACATCACTACATGTGGCTTCGCAGGAAACCGAAGGTGGAGTTCGCCCCTTTTTTTCTAGTCTCCTCCTTACGCTGGGCCCGCCTGCGCGCCATTCCATCGGTGCCAGGTGAATGAATGAAAATCCAAGGCGCCAGGGGCTCTGTCTACCTGAGGGCTGATTACCTGGCGGAGATGATGGAGAGGAAGGGCCGCTTGTCCTTGGCTGAGGCCTCTGTGGTTTTGACCCCGTTGTCTATAATCATGCCAGCCTGCAAAGAAGACACAGCCGGGGACACGGTGACTTCTGTGCAAGGCTGCAGGCAGGGGGCTGGCGCCGTGGCTCACTTGGTTTGTCCTCCCCCTGAGGCGCCAGCATCCCATATGAGCGCCGGGTTCTAGTCCCAGTTGCTCCTCTTCCAGTCCAGCTCTCTGCTGTGGCCAGGGAGGGCAGTGGAGGATGGCCCAAGTGCTTGGGCCCTGCACCTGTGTGGGAGACCAGGAGGAGGCACCTGGTTCCTGGCTTTGGATCGGCGCAGCGCACCAGCCGTAGTGGCCATTTGAGGGGGAAGGGGGTGAACCAATGGAAGGAAGACCTTTCTCTCTGTCTCTCTCTCTCACTGTCTAACTCTGCCTGTCAAATAAATAAATAAATAAAGAAGGCCACAGGCAGCTCCTCGCACCCAGCCTGGCTCTCGGCTGCATTCATGGGAGCAGAGGGGCCTATGAGGAGGGAGGGGAGGAACCCGCCACCTTCTGCATTGCTTGCACTAAATCTGGAAGAAGGCTTTGAGGTACAATTGGGGAAACTGAGGCTGTGGAAGCATCTTGTCTGAGGTCACTCAGCCAACCCAAGCTGGGATGTCCCAGGTGAAGATGGCTCTCGCTAAGGGCGTTGGGTTGAGGCTCACCAGGCAGGGACCCCCCGCTTCTGCTCAGAGAACCCCACGATCCAGCAGGTGCCTCCTCTTCGCCCCTGTCCCACCCTGCACCTGGTGCTGCCTCACTTAAGGCCACTGCTCCACCTGGACCCAGTGCCCTTACCCAGCTCCTGTTGAAAACCACCCTGGAATTCGCATTCCTTCCCAGACTCTCCCAACCTCCCAGCTCCATGGCCCACCTCGCTGCCCCTGGGGAGGCCCCTGGGGAGCCGGAGGGGTGGGGGAGGGGGTGTTTGAGTCTCAGCAAGTGGCTGACACGTCCTCCGCGTTCTGACAGCTGTGTGACCCCTGCACCTGAGATGCCTCTCTGGTTCCTCCGAGACCCACACCAGGGGGTTGCAGTTGCGCCCAGCCACAGGCGAGCGGCCGTCCAGGCCCGGGAAGGTCTGGGAAGACTCACCCGGTAGTTGGAATGTGCCCGGTTGTTGTAGAATTTTCCCAGCGGAATGTGCTCGGAATAACCCGGGGAGTACATGCCCACCGAGGGACCCGTCGGGACGTGGTGGAAAATGAACCAAAATCCCGTTTCCTGTGGAGGCAAGGCACAGGGTAAAGCCAGGGGGCCCAGCACCAGCAAGCTCCTGGTCAGGGTGACCCAGGGGCCCGCCACAGTGGAGCGGGCACTTGTGTGCCTGGAGTGGCGGGGTGGCACAGTGGTGGCGGAGCTGGGGCTGTCACCCGAGCAGGCCCTGGCCACCCAGCCAGCCCTGCACACCTCCACGTGGCCTGGTTCTTGGAGGGAGGCAGCATGTGTAATTTCTGGGGTCCACTGTGACATTGAGACCCTTTCCAGGCTCACACCCTGCTGGCCACGGTGGGCTCTTGATTGCTGGGTTTCAGGGTCACCGCGGGGTTCAGCTCCTCCTCTGACTCAGCAAAGTTCACCAGTGGCTCTCAGCTGTTCCCTTTCATTCTGTAGTTACAGAAGCTGAGGCCCAGAGACAACAACTGACCAGGTCAGGGTCAGGGTCAGGGTCAGGGTCAGGGTCAGGCCAATAACATGGCTGCATTGGTCAGAGCAGGGCTGTGTCGACAGAGTGCTGTGCTTATGTCCTACCTGCCACCTCCCAGCTCTGTGCACCCCTGGGGCCTTGCTCTCCCTCCCTCACTCCCTCTTCCTCCACACCTCCCGCCAGAGGGGGACAATAGCAGTGCCTACATCACAAAGTGGATGCAAGAATCATTATGTGAGTGAGATGCCAGGGACCCTTCTAAGCCAAAACAATTTCACTGAATAATGAGTTGTTATACATAAAGCACCCAGGCGGCCTGAGCTCCGACCACCACTTATGGTGCAATGACAGAGCTGTCATTTAGAACCGAGTCTGCTTGTCCACCCCCACTTCACCCCAGCCAGGGCCCGGGCTGTCTGGCGAGTTCCAGGGGTGAGCGTAACTGTCTCCCCGCCCCAAGCCCCGCCCCCACTCTCTGCTCACCTCCGATCCCGCGGCGGCACAGTTGATGAGGTTATTGTTGGGGTTGGCCATCCAGAAGGTGGACACGGCGCTGTGGGAGGGGACAGAGGTGTCACGTCAAGAGTCACAGCGCTCCTTAAGTCACACGGTGACACTCCAGTGTCAGACATGTGAGGGGTCAGTGCTGTGCCTGTCTGAACCCCGGTTTTCTCATTAAGCTTTCCAATGTTCAGACATTGGAAAGCAGGGGGGGGGGGGAGCTGGTGTTGGCCCGTGGTGGCTTAAGCTGCCGCCTGTGACACCGGCATCCCATATCGAAGCACCTGCTCCAGTCCAGGTTGCGCTACGTCTGATCCAGCGTATGCACTTGAGAAAGCAGCAGAAGATGGCCAAGTGCTTGGGCCCCTGCACCCGCGTGGGAGACCAGGATGGAGTTCCAGGCTTCTGGCTTCAGTCTGGCCCAGCCCTGACGGCTGTGCCCCTTTCTGGGGGGTGGAGTGAACCAGCAGGTGGAAGATCTGTCTCTCTCTCTCTCTCTCTCCCTCCCTCTCTCAACAAGGACATGGTCCTTAGGGAGAAGCAATTTGTGGATGGACTCTGAGATTGGCTGGAAAGGACAGGTAAGGTGGAAGATCTCAGAGCGGCTCGCTGGCCGTTTCTAAGGGGGCAGACTCTGAACGCAGAAGCCCAGGAGCACGGGGAGGTCTGTCTCCGTGTCATGTCTAGATGAGGATGACCAAGTGGGAGCCGGGGCCTGGAGACACGGCAGGAGCCATGGCGGCACCCCACATCCTGTCATGAAGGAAGCCCACGCAGCATTAGTGAGAAGAGGGGCTCTGTTGGGACAGAACCACGCACCTGGGGCAGACGGAGAAGGGAGAGGCGAGGAGGTGTCTCCGGGGAGCCGTGAGCATCGGCGGCTAAGGTCCGAGAGACCCACACCGCTCAGACGTGTGCTCCCCCGGGGCTGAGCTGAGAGGCCGAGTGAGCACCTGCTCACGGGTGCCCGCCCCCGCCTGGGCGCAGGCGCTCCGTGCCCGGAGCCGGGTGGCACTTACTTGCAGTCCTGCCTGGGCTTGGGCACGTAGCCGGGGTAGGAGTCCTCCGTGATCATCTTGCACATCTTGCTGTCACGATCCGAGGGGAGGAGGGTCCCCGCCTTCACCAGGAGGCCCAGGCAGTGGTCGAAGGTGTTGCGTTCCTCGGGCCCGTCTTCCGTGAAGAAGCAGTGGCCCAAGGAGTTATAGCCCACCACGTCCTTGACCTGCCGGGGTCAACACAGGATGCGTCACCAAGCGCCCCACGATTCATGTGCTCATGCAGTCGGTCAACCAACACCAGGTCAGAGATGGACCTGGCACAGGTGTTGGAGCTGGGGAGGGAGGAGCAGGGGGATGGAAGAGTGACTTTAAGTCCCCTCCAGCTGGGGGCACTGGGGGACCAGGCTCCATGGGGATAGGAAAGGGGACAAAATGTCCTGTGTGAGTAGGGGGCTCCAAGAGGAGACCACGGCCCGGGCCACATGAGCCGACTCTGGTGAGGTCTCAGCCTACAAGGACTTAGTCCGAGGGATCCCCAGAGGAGACGTCCCGGAGTACAGGGAGTGGTGCTGGCTGCATCCCAGAGTCGGCACCTGAGCTGGACCAGGTAGGACTTTATTCTAAGATCAATATTGGTGCTCCCCATTGTGCCCTGATTCATGGATCCAAGCCCAGATTTTAAGTCCACGGTGTGTGTCAAGCCTCATTTGCAATCCCTGGGTGAGGAACTTAAAAGGTTGCACCCTCCAGCCCTTCCATGTCCTTCCTGCAGCCACAGACTCAGTGGAGGAAGCAGAGAGCAGACATCGGGAGACCAGAGATGCAGCCGCAGCAGCGCTCCCGCCAGCACAGCGTCCGTGCTGTCTCCAATCACCTCCCACCCGGGACTTCAATTCTGCTCTCCGAGGCCCCTTCTGGATCTGCATGCTTGAATCCATCAAGCTCAGAGCACAAAGGTCCTCACAGGGTCCCTGGCCTGAACCCCACCGCCACGTCCAAGGCAGGCATCGCCAGCTAGCAGGCACCTGCCTCCACGCACATCCCCTAGGGATGCTCAGTACCTCGTGGGGTGGCCTGCTCCACCGTGGGCCGAGGAAGAGGCACAGAGCGCTTATCCTGAGATCTTTCACCTTCATGCCCACCCACGGGTACCAACCCTCATCCAACCAACAACCCTCACCCTGCTCCCCAGGACACCCGTTCAACCCACAACTATGAAAGACTTCAGCCACGCCAGGCCCCGGAAGATCCACGCAGCATCCCCTGCCCCCACCCACCAGCACAGCTAACCTCTCAGGGGCCGTCCTGGGCATTTCGGGGGGCTTTGCAGCAGCCCTGGCCTCCACCCAGTAGATGCCAGCAGCACCCTTGATGGTGACATTGCCTGCAGATCTTTGTCCAATTTTCTACTGTGTGTGTGTATGTGTGTGTGTGTAGGGGCATGGGGAGACAGGACGTTAGTGTGTGTGTGTGTGTATGTGTAGGGGCATGGGGAGACAGGACGTTAGTGTGTGTATGTGTGTGTGTGTGTAGGGGCATGGGGAGACAGGACGTTAGTGTGCATGTATGTGTGTGTGTGTGTGTGTAGGGGCATGGGGAGACAGGACGTTAGTGTGCGTGTATGTGTGTGTGTGTGTGTGTAGGGGCATGGGGAGACAGGACGTTAGTGTGCATGTATGTGTGTGTGTGTGTGTGTAGGGGCATGGGGAGACAGGACGTTAGTGTGTGTATGTGTGTGTGTGTGTAGGGGCATGGGGAGACAGGACATTAGTGTGTGTGTGTGTGTGTGTAGGGGCATGGGGAGACAGGATGTTGTGTGTGTGTGTGTGGGCATGGGGAGACAGGACGTTTGTGTGTGTGTGTGTGTGTGTGTGTAGGGGCATAGGGAGACAGGATGTTAGTGTGTGTGTGTGTGTGTGTGTAGGGGCATAGGGAGACAGGATGTTAGTGTGTGTGTGTGTGTGTGTGTAGGGGCATGGGGAGACAGGACGTTAGTGTGTGTGTGTGTGTGTGTGTAGGGGCATGGGGAGACAGGATGTTGTGTGTGTGTGTGTGTGTGTGTGGGCATGGGGAGACAGGACGTTAGTGTGTGTGTGTGTGTGTGTAGGGGCATGGGGCAACAGGATGTTAGTGTGTGTGTGTGTGTGTAGGGGCATGGGGAGACAGGACATTAGTGTGTGTGTGTGTGTGTGTGTTGGGCATGGGGAGACAGGACATTAGTGTGTGTGTGTGTGTGTGTGTGTGTAGGGGCATGGGGAGACAGGACGTTAGTGTGTGTGTGTGTGTGTGTGTAGGGGCATGGGGCAACAGGATGTTAGTGTGTGTGTGTGTGTGTGTGTGTGTGTGTAGGGGCATGGGGAGACAGGACATTAGTGTGTGTGTGTGTGTGTGTGTGTAGGGGCATGGGGAGTCCGGATGTTACAAAACCACCCCTGACTGAAAACTACTCACCTAGGGAAAGCACCCCAGCACCTCCAGAATCTCCCCTGTGACACCTGCCTGCTCCCCAGGGACCAGGCAGCTAGCACCGTCCCCTGTCCCCCCAGGCCCCGGACCCAGGCACCTTCATGTCGCAGTGCTGGGCTGGTTGCTAATACCTCTTCACCTTGCCGAAATCTCACACCACCCTCCGACAGGCTTCTCTTTTTTGAAATGAGATACAGAGAAGTCACATGATCCGACCAAGATCACACAGCCCCAGTGAGCAAAGCGGTGGCCGAAACCGCGGTCTATCTAACTGTGTTCACTCACTGGATCGGGGAGGCTCCAGGCACACAAGCACCCTGTTCCAGGCCAGCTCTCTGCTCTCTTGAATAAGCAACCCTCCCCTGTTGCCTTTGGAAATGGCAGGGGTGTGATCATGAATCCTATTTACTCCCTCAGTAAGTATTTCAGTCGATACCAGGGTCACCCAGTGGAACCACTTCCTGTTCTCCTGGCGAGCCATGAGAGTGGGTTATAAATAGCCCGGGAAGACAAACACAGCAGAGAAGGCAAGGAAACGTGGGCTATTGAAGGCCGCAGGGGCGGCTGAGATCAAGTTCAAGGCCATCACTCAGAGCCATGCTCAGATCTTCTATCTGCTGTTTTTTCCCCCAAATGGCCACAACAGCCAGGTCTGGGCCAGGTTGAAGCCAAAAGCCAGGAACTCCATCTGGGTCCCCCACACGGGTGGCAGGGCCCACACACTTGGGCCACCTTTTGCTGCCTTCCCAGGTGCGTTAGCAAGTAGCTCTATAGGAAGTGGAGCAACCGAGACTCGAACCAGCGCTCTGATAGGGGATATGCTGGCTTCACACGTGGTGGTTTAACCTGCTACACCACAATGCTCTCCTCCTGTGCTTGCTTCTAAGCTCAGTGGGAGGCTTCTAAATCCAAACATTTAAAACAGAGATGATTGGCACTGCTTTGAGATAGAAGAGCACATCCGTTAGCACTGGAAGTGACGCACTCAGAGCCCCCACGCCTCGTTCCACCTCCACCCTCCTGGCGAGCCACAGACATAAATGCTCACGGTGGGCAGCAGGCATTGAGATGAGTGGCAGCCGCCCGGGGACTTGGGGCACTGTAATAGACAGCGACAGGGCTGGTGTATTCACGGTGATTATAGACTCCGGGTATTTACTGTAATGTAATAGTCAATGCTGCGCCCAGTGCATGCTGGGGAAGGCACACCCAGCTTAGCAGGGGCAGCTGTGACTGCTCCATCCATGGAGCTGCCCAGGAAGGCACTGGATCCAGTGCTTCTAACCCTTCCTACTTTACCTACTCATCTTACTTTTCCAGAGAAGCCGGGGATCCAGATTTTTATGGAGAATCTGTTATTAAATTACAGACACCAACTCAAACGAAACTGCATGAAACACAGCTGCCTGCCGAGCCCCGGGTGCACTGTGTCATTTTGCAACATGTGATTTTAAAGTTTGCAGAGGACGGAAGTATGGTTCCTTTACAGAGAGAGCTCAGTTTGATGCAGCAACATCAGTAGAGTTGTAAAGACAATCAAGTGTGTACAGATGGTGTAAGCCAAACACAACAACAACAAAACTCACATCTGCTTCTGGCCTCAGCTTGGGGTGCCACTGTGTGATATCCAGTTTTAAAGTTTAGACAGGGCATAAGTGGAGTTCATTTAGAGAAGGGTCAGTTTAGTGCACGGATTATCTGTGAAAATCAAGACAAGGCTCTGGTGCACGCACTCATGTACCAGCGTAGCTATATCTCCCAGCAGCACCTGCTCTGAGACCACTTGGGATGGGAGGAGAGAAGGGCCCTTCACCTCCAGGCTGCCAGAGTCCTGGCACGGTTCCCTCATTTGCAGGTAGCAGAGCTGTTGTGCTGTGTGGCCCTGGAAGGACCCAGGGATTTCACATCATTCCAATGTGACACAGGAGGAACCAGACTCCCAGCAACCACAGCAAACGAATCACTCACCCATCTCAAAGACTGGTGCCTTGGCTAAAGATGCACCCCAATTTTCTCCTTCCTGTTATCTCAGTGACCTGCCCTCCATGGATGTCTTTCTAACATGTAAGCTAAGGATGGTTCAACCGCCAATGGCCATAGGGAGCCAAACACCTTCCAGTGCTAACCACCCCTGGGCCTGTCCCCGTGCTGCTGTCCCAGGGAAACAGGTGCTTACCAGCAGGCCATTGGAGCCGTGGACGGTGACGCAGCGAGAGAAGGTGTGGTGGATGGACAGGTCTCTGATGTAGGTGGGCGGGTCATAGCCTCCCTTTTCGTCCACATCCCCGGCCAGGTGGAAGTGGATTGGGTACTGACCTATCAGCTGCTGCCCCATGTGTTTTAACTCCACGCCTTCCAGGTGAGCCGCCTTAAACCCCAGAGCAAACTGGGAGAAGAGAGACGAGAGTAAGAAGGGGCCCCCCGAGGCACCTCCTGTTTCCTGGGGCCCGGGGTGCACGTCCCAAGAATGCAGAGGTGCTGTGGGGTGGGGGACCCCGCCCGGGCACTCAGGAAATGAGAGGTGTTCTCTGCAGAGGGGCTGGGAAGCCCGACGCCCCTGACGCCGACCATGGAGACCAATTGGGCAGACCTGACATTAGAGGATGTCACAGACAGTGGACGGCTTGGAGTGGGGATGCCCTCGCTGGGCTTGCTCTAGCTGCCTCTCTGGCCTCCTAGGCCACTGAGCAACACAGGAAGAGAGAGAGCCCTGTGCTAACTAGGGGAGGGGGCAGAAGCGTGACCCTGGAGGGCTGGGGAATCTGGGTTCGGTGGATCCTGTGGCATCATCTGCCATCTGAGACCTTCTCCTGGTGGGAGGAAGGGGGTGCTGATGCTGGCATCTCCCCAAGCCTGTGCTTGGGTGGTGAGTCTGAGTGTGAGTGTGTGTATGCGTGTGAGTGTGTGTGAGTGTATGCATGTGAACATGTGTGTGTGCATGAATGCATGTGTGAGTGTGTGTATGCATGTGTTTGTGAATTTGAGTGTGTGTCTATGAGTATGTGTGTGAGGGTATGTATGTGAACATGTGTGTGTACATGAATGTGTGTATGTGAATGTATATGTGTGAGTGTGTATGCGTGTGTTTGTGAATTTGAGTGTGTGTATGTGTGTGTATGTATGTGAACATGTGTATGTACATGAATGTGTGTACGTGAATGTATTGTGTGAGTGTGTGTATGCACGTGTTTGTGAATTTGAGTGTGTGTCTGTATGTGTGTGAATGTATGTGAACATGTGTGTGTACAGGAATGTGTGTATGTGAATGTATATGTGTGAGTGTATGTGAACATGTGTGTGTACATGAATGTGTATCTGTGAGTATGTGTGTGAGTGTATGTATGCATGTGTGTGAATTTGAGTGTCTGAGTATGTGTGTATATATGTGAACATGTGTGTACATGAATGTATATGTGTGTACTTGTGTGTGTAATTGCATGTGTATGTGAATTTGAGTGTGTGTGAGTGTGTCAGTGTGTGAGAGTGTGTGCATGTGTGGCAGCACCGCCACCCTCGCCCCTCCCTCCACCCCTGGGAGCGACAGGAAATGGTGGTGACAATGACCAGGCAGCCCTGGGAGCCTTGCATCAGTGGGGTCAAGGTCGACAGAAGTGCTGGCTTGCAGGTTTGGACATCACACCACGACCTCCCGAGAGACGCAGGACCTCTGCTCGGGTCCTGGAGGTCTCCCTCCCTTAGTCTGCTCCGCTGGATGCCCTGCGTCCTGTCCGTGAGCGGCAGAGAGCAGGTCCCTAGCAAACTCCGGGGTGGCGTCAGGCCTCCAGCATCAGAGCCCACGATGCCACGAAGAACTTGCAGGTGTCGGCTCTTTGCAAGGCCCAGGACAGGGCTCTGGGGAGGAGAGGAGAGAGTAATCCTCTCCGTGCTTTCTGGTAGAAGACAAGAGCTCCAGGGAGCCCGGGTCACTTTCCTTCCCCGTGCCGTGAGAGCCCCGCTCAGCAGCCTCTACCGCAAACTCACAGGCAAGGTTAGTGCAGCAGCTCTAACCTATTCCCTCGCCTTCTTTCGTCTGCACTGTAATGGGCCCCTTGTCGTTGTGACTTGCTGTGAGGAGCTGCCTCTTCCAGGAAGTGACCAGGATTTAAAGAAGGAAGGCAGGAGATGTAGGCTCAGGGTGGGTATGCCTGGTACCACGGGGCTGGGAGATGAGACGTGAGACGTCTCCAGCTCCCGGAAGGCTCTCTTCCTTGGACCCCTCCTCCTGCCCGCCCCCAGCCCCTTCCCCAGCAGGAGGCTCCGCCCCCCGCCCCATCACAGGGTGGCACGTTGGGAAGTCTTATCCACGGCAGCTGTACCTTGATGTGGCCCCCAAAGGTGTCGAAGTCGAAGAAGTGGCAGATGTACTTGCTGTAGGGGTAGCACTCGTCCTCCATCTCTCCCCGCACCACGATGTTCCGGCTCAGGAGCCCGACCTCGGCACGCATGTCCACGCCGTCTACCTCCTCCCCGGTGTGCAGGTACTTGGGCTTCCCTGGAGCAGAGAGGGTGGAGGGTGAGCCAGCACAGGGACCAGAAGCCCACCTGGTTCTAACATCCTGGGCTGCTGCAGGGCTTCCCCTCCATGACCGCCACTTCCTCCCACAGTGCCCTGAGCGCACGCTGGGCCCCGGGTCTCAGGGCTGAAGTCCGGCGCCTGAATGTAGAGCCTGGATTCCCAGGCTCAGGTCTGAAGGCCACAGCAGAAATGCTAACCCCCCATCCCCTCTTCTGCTCCCTGGTACTGGATTCCCCTGAATCTCCCAGGGCAGCGACACGCCCCCGCCTCCCCGCAGTTAGCTGGAGCCAACAGGTATGGGCAGAATTCTAAGCGCCTGCACCTGCTCTTCCCCGGGGGAGGGGCGGGCCAGCCACGCCCATGCAGGTGGCAACCGCGTGCCCTGGAGATGGCAGAGCGGCACAAGAAACCTGGTCTCTGATCACCCACAGAGCTTACGCCCTCTCCTGCCTGCCAGCCGGGCTTCCTAGGAAGGTAGAACTCTCTTTCTCTCCCTGCAAATCCTCTTCTGTGAAAACGGCACATCCCTGTCTGCTTTCTCATCCTCAGTGAGGTCAAGCTGCTGCAGGCTGGTGCCTGGGCAGGAGCCTCAGCAGAACTGCTGTTCCTCGTGGAACACAGCAGGAGAGCTCGCGCCTCGCAGACCTAGGCATGCCCTGCTTCCCGCTCTGACCCTGCAGGGAGAGCTGCTCTGTGCCCTCTGCCCACCCACCCGCTTCAGGCCCTTGAAGCCAGGGGCTTACCTGCCTCCCCTGCCCCACCCACATCAGTTCCTTGCCAAATGCACTTGCTTTTCCACTTGCTCTCTCCTCCTCTTCCTCTTCCTCGTTCTCCCCACTCAGGCAGATTTACAGCCCCTGATTCTGCCTCCACCACAATCCCAGGTTCTTTTTTCCGGAATAAAGAGACCCAAGCCTGGCTCAGGGTGGCTCACTGCTGAGGTCGCTGAGCCCGCTTGTAAATGAAGCACTTACAGAGGGCAACGTTCCCACGTGGACTCCCAGCCACACACCCGCCTACACCACGTGGCTTTCACTCTGACCTTGACTTGAGCCTCAGTGCCCACAGGTGCAGGGTGAGGGTATAATTAACACCCACCCCAGGGAACTGGCCCTGCCCACCTCCACCCTGGCACATCCTGGGAGCCTGCAACTCAGCTAAGGGTGTGTACTGTCTTGGGAGATAGTGGTTTCTTTTCTTTCTTTTTTTAAAAAGATGTATTTTATTTATTTAAAAGACAGAGTTACAGAGAGAGGTGGAGCAGAGAGAGAGAGAGAGAGAGAGAGGGAGAGGGAGGGAGGGAGAGACATAGATCTTTCATCTACTGGTTCACTCCCCAAATAGCTGCAATGGCCAGAACTGGGCAGATCCAAAGCCAGGAGCCAGGAGCTTCTTCCGGGTCTCCCATGTGGGTGCAGGGGCCCAAGGACTTGGGCCATCTTCTACTGCTTTCCCAGGCCATAGCAGAGAGCTGGATTGGAAGAGGAGCATCCAGGACTCGAACCAGCACCCATATGGGATGCCGGTGTTGCAGGCCAGAACTTTAACCCACTGTGTCACAGCGCCAGCCCTGAGAGTGGTTTCTTTGGAGCACTGTAGTTCAAGATGCAAAACGGATGCCTGATGGTGTTGACTTACAGAGCTGGTATTGGTTTTCTGTTGCTACTGTAACAAATGACCATGACCTTCCTTGCTTAAAACCGTGCAAAGCTGTCATCTTCCAGTCATGGAGACCAGAGCTTGCAGTGAGTGCTAAGGGGCCAAACTCAAGGTGTCAGCAGGGCTGGGTCCTTGTGGAGGCTCCAGAGGGGAAGCTGTTCCTGGCGTCTTTGGGGTGCTAGAAGCTGCCTGTTTGCTTTGGCTTGTGTCCCCATCTTCAATACAACAGCACCCTGCTCTGTTCTGCCAATACCTCGCGGGCTCCTCTCTGGCCCTCCCGTGTCTTTGAGGAATGATGCTTGTGAGTGCACTGGGTCCACTCAGAAAACCCAGGCTGGCGTGCCCTCCCCAGAGCCATGCTGCATCACACTGGAAAAGTCCCTTTAGCCACGTAAGGCCACCGTCACAGGCACTGAGGATGCGCTGTGGACAAGATTGGGGCCATTTTTCAGCCTACTGCAGGGTCCTTTTTAAAAACTAGTTTCCAGGGCCTGGCATCATGGCTCAGCAGGTTGAGCTGCCACCTGCAACACTGGCATCCCCATGTGAGTACTGGTTCGCATCCCGGCTGCTCCACTTCTGATCCAGCTCTCTGCTATGGCCTGGGAAAGCAGCAGAAGTTGGCCCAAATGCTTGGGCCCCTGCACCTATATAGGAAACCCAGATGGAGTTCCAAGCTCTTGGCTTTGGCCTGGCCCAGCCCTGGTCATTGTGGCCTTTTGGGGAAGAGAACCAGTGGATGGAACCACTCTTCTTCTCTCTCTGTGGCTCTGCCTTTCAAATAAGTAAATCTTTTAAAAAGTGGAGGTAATGATGATGCCTATCTCCAAAGGTAGCTATGATCCCTAAATGTGGGATGTGCTTCCAACAACACCTGCATGTGGAAGGAGGCCAGTGTCGCAGAAATGACGTGTGGGCCGGTGCGTGGCTCAACAGGCTAATCCTCCACCTGCGGCACCAGCACACGGGGTTCTAGTCCTGGTTGGGGCGCCGGATTTTGTCCCAGTTGCCCCTCTACCAGGCCAGCTCTCTGCTATGGCCCGGGAGTGCAGTGGAGGATGGCCCAAGGGCTTGGGCCCTGCACCCCATGGGAGACCAGGATAAGCATCTGGCTCCTGGCTTCGGATCAGCGCGATGCGCCGGCCGCAGTGGCCATTGGAGGGTGAACCAACGGCAAAAGGAAGACCTTTCTCTCTGTCTGTCTGTCTGTCTCTCTCTCACGGTCCACTCTGTCTGTCAAAAAAAAAAGAGAGAAAGAGAGAAAGAGAGAGAGAGAGAGAGAAAGAGAGAGAAATGACGTGTGTAGCTGGCCCTGGCACTGCCCCCAAATCCAGCCTGGGAGCCACTGGGTGTCCGGCCTGCAGTGATAGGAGTTGGTGGATAGCAGGTTTGGCGGCTGTCCCATGAGGGTGTAGGAGTGACTTCCAGGTAGTGGGAGGGGCTGCGTTTATCGGGATCCTGGTGAGAGCGGCCTGGAATCATCAGTCTCATGGCCTCCGCCGCTCGCTCCGCCTGCTCCTTATCAGGACCCTCGCTGAGCTCCGCAGTGGGCTGGGCAGCGGGGTTATCTGCCCTACTATTCACAGGCTACTCCCAGCCGGCTCTCCTAGGGAGGCTGCATGCCCCACGCCCTCTGCACATCCTATCCTGTCTGCAGAATTCTCCCAGCAGCCTCCACCCCTCCCTTCCTGCTGCAGGAAGGCCCACCAGGGAGAAGCAGGCGTGGCCGACTCAGATTTGTCCCAAATGGTCCAGAGTACCCTGGGTAGGCAGGGAGGAGGCCTGGGGAGCAGAAGGGCTCTGGGCGGTGGCCTCCAGGGGGCTTTGAACACTGGCCTTGCCCTGAGGTTTCTTTGAAATAATTGATTGTTAATTTGAGAGGCAGAGACGGGGAGAGAGTGAGCTCCTACCCACTGGCCCACTCCCTAAATGTCCACAGTGGCCCCACCAGGAGCCCGGAACTCAATGCAGGTCTCCTCCACGGGTGGCAGGAACTTAAGCATCATCATTGCCCCCGGGGTCTGTATTAGCAGGAAGCTGGAGTCAGAAGCCACAGCAGGGAATCAAACCCAGGCACTGGAATGTGGGACAACGGGGGTGCAAATGAGGGCTGCTCTCCCTCCCCAACTAGGCAGACGGGGGAGCTCATGGTCACCCTCCTGGATGGCCACAAATGCTGCCCCAGGACCACGGACCACGGACCACCGGACATCAAATGGTCTGAGTGTCACCACTGTCGAGGGGTCGGGGATGGGGAGGGCATCTGCCCCCTGCCAGAGTGCTGGCCCCGAGGGGACCCAGCAGGGAGCTGGTGCAGACCCAAGGGCCTCACAGCCTCCAGGCACTCACTCCTCTTCCCCTAACAGCAGATTTTGGAAGCCTATCCTGGCCAGGGAAACGCTGCAGGCTTCTGCCCTGCAGTGACTTCTCCGTGCGCACAAAATAAAACCTCAGTGCCACGGCCCTGCCCTCCGTCTGCAGCTCCACGCAGCTCCCACGCTCTCCACTCCTGCCGCTCTGGCCCTCTATGTAGCTGGAAGGTTCCCTCTGCCCCCAGCCCAGGGACCTCACCCACCACCATGTCCCTCCCCCCCCACCCACTAGCTCCCATTCTTCCTCCAGCTCACATCTCCACCATTAATTCCTCTGGGAAGGCTCCCAGCCTGCCCTGCCTTGGCCAAATGCCTTTTCTTTGTGCCCCTGGGGCTCCCAGCCTCGGCTCTCCCAGCAGCTGTCACGGTTGCAAGTTTATTTTTATTGGAGTGCTGCTTTGATGGCCGTCTCTCTTCCCTGCCGGACTGCAGGTTCCCTGAGGGCAGTGAACACATCTGTCTTGCTCACCGTGGCATCCACAAGCCTGGCGCATGGCCTGGCACATGATTTGTGTGCTTAATTGCTTGTTGCATACATGATGCAATGCTCCTGCCCTGCGGGTGTCTCCATGGAACAAGGGTGTGGCCTGGGAACGACCCCAGGGGTGGCTAAATAATTAGGATAGAAATAATTTGCTTCCCTCGCCTTACAAAACTTTCTCCTTGCGTGACCCAAGAGACTGGAATTGAGAAGCGATAAAATATACCAGCTTCAGCCACTGACCTATCATGCCCTTTCTTCCTTCCCTTCTCTCGTGGCTAAACCACGGCACTGACTATTAATGATTAATGATTTCATTGAGACCGAGCACTTACTATGGGTCAGGTACTATTTGGAGCACCTCACATACATAAGCTCCTCTGACTCTCACAGCAATCCCACGAGGAGGTCGTGATCATTATCCCCATTCTACAGATGAAGAAGCTGAGGCAGGGAGAGTCTGCATCACTTTTAAGGCCATAGAGCTAAGGTCTGGGGCTCCCAGAATTCAGACCCCAGATGCCCTGTTCCAGGGGTCTAGGCTTTTAATGCTCTTTGTGCTATGTCTGCCTCTACCCTGGACAACACAGAAGCAACAGGTGCATTTCCCGGAATGCCATCACGGAATGTGACCCATCCATGTCCCTATCTCCTACCCATGAGTTAGCCACAAAGAGCCATGCACACGAGGCGCTGGGCTGCGGTCCACATGGAAACCCCCGAGCAGCCAAATCCCTCAGGGGCTCTGCGCTGAGACAGGCTGCTCCGAAAAGGCTGCCTGGGAAGGTCCCCACCTCTCGCAGCCAAAGGACCACGCCCCAGCCAGGTGCTCTGTCCCATGAGTGACCTATGCACTTGACCCTGGGGACTAAGCATGGTTGTTAAAGGTAGTGACGCCCCAAGGACGCCCTCCCCCATTAGTTCCTGCCCCTCGGGTCCCTGAAGCCACCTTGTTCTTGTCCCTTTGTGCCTTGGGTGGGTGTTCTGTTTCTACTTTACTTCTCAAAGCTGAACGGCCTCCCAATAAGCCCCCTTTTCTTGCTTAAGGCAATCAAGTCAGGTTCTGCTGCTCACAACCAAAACACCTCGACTGACACACAACTCCACCTGTGATGCACGGTGACCTGGATCGCACCCGAGGTCTCCTTGTACCTCTAACAATCGGTGATTCCAGGAACTTCACATGGCATTCTGTAGCGCAGCCAAGTCCAGATTTAGGGGAAGTAAAAGGGGAAACCCAAAAGCTACTGGGAGAAGAGATTAGAACTTTGTGGTAGACGACACTTTTTCTAATCTTCATTCCATCCTCCTAAGTCTTTCACCACCATCATCACCATATCTTCCATCTGCTGGTTCACTGCCCTAATGACCTAATGACCACAGTGGCCCAGATGGGGCCAGGCCAAAGCCAGGAGCCTGAAGCTCCATCAGGGTCTCCCAAGTCCTTGGGTCATCTTCCGATGTCTTCCCAGGGTGGGCATTAGCAGGGAGCCACACCGGAACCGGAGCAGCCATGTAGGATCTGGTACTTTGACACGAGATGCCGGTACTGCAGGTGGCTTAACCCACTTTGCCACCTTGCAGCTCCCTCCCTGTCAGTGTTGGTGGGAGAAATAGTCTTCCCCATCCTATCTGTGTTGGGCCACGTGCTGATGGACTGTGGTTGTGAAGAGAGACCTTGTGTTTCCTTTCAGCCCCTGGGGGCTTCCACACGAGAAGAACGTGTCCCAGGAAGACCGTGAACCACACGGAGCCAACCCGAGCTCAGTTCTCGTCCTGGAGCCAGCTCAGTCTCCAGAAGCTACAGCCCAGACAACCTACAGAGCATGAGTGAGAAACAAATGCCTGCCTGGGGTTGGAAGCTTGCTTTCTGCTACACGGCAAGAGGACAGCCCGAGCTGAGTGATACAGAGGTGCTGTGATTTCTTTCTTTCTTTTTTTTGTTTGACAGGCAAAGTGGACAGTGAGAGAGAGACAGCGAGAAAGGTCTTCCTTTTGCCATTGGTTCACTCTCCAATGGCCACCTCGGCCGGTGCGCTGTGGCCGGCACACCGCACTGATCCGATGGCAGGAGCCAGGTACTTCTCCTGGTCTCCCATGGGGTGCAGGGCCCAAGCACTTGGGCCATCCTCCACTGCACTCCCTGGCCACAGCAGAGAGCTGGCCTGGAAGAGGGGCAACCGGGACAGAACCGGCGCCCCGACCGGGACTAGAATCCGGTGTGCCAGCGCCGCAGGTGTCGGCTTGTGATTTCCATTTGCTTCGCGCCTAGCAATTCTCAGACTGAGTCCATCTAGCGAGACGAGGCTCCCACCTGCCACTTTGACCTGGGTGGAGGTGCACGTTCTGCACGGTAGCACCTGGAACTCTTCGGCCTGGTACATGGAGTAATCGGTGCTGGCGACCACCAGGGTGTCCCCGGGCTTCCACGACTCTGCGCTGTCCGCCAAGTTCAGGATGGTGCTGTTCACGTTGGTGTCGATGATGACGGTCAGCTTGGGCCTCACTGGAACGCAGAACGGGAAGAACTGAGACCCAACCCTTTGCTCTTGGCAAACTCACGGCTGCCTACCTCCGCCCCGCCCTTCCCTCCCCTTCCCTGAGTAAGTAAATGCCGGGCTTGCCTATCCAAACCCCAAATCACCAGGCTTGCTGCACGCCAGGCCTCATCCAGGTTTTTGAAGTCAATAAAATCCCCACCAGAAAAGAGCTATTCATTAGCTCTGGGCTGGGGAATTTTCCACTTGCTTCTTAGCTGGCCTTCCACGTGGCTGCCTCACCCCACCCACCCTGCTCAAGACGTAAAACGCCGATCGCTCCTGTCCACTATCATTTAGTAAGCCCTTCCTGACCACAGAGCTCCCACCCCTAATGACTGCCTTCTGGCGCTGGCCAAGTGCCTCCGTGAACAACCCTGCCACTGCCCCCTCTTGCAACAAGCACCCCAGGAACTGGGTTTAAAAAAATAACAGCATCTACAGAGAAGAGGAGCTGCCTGTCCCCGCGGGAGAGGGCAGCCCTGTCCATCCGCACCCTACGTCTCTGGGACCCAGCCCTTCCCTTTCCTGAAGGGCTCACAGGCAGGGCGGGGCTCTCCCTCTGTCCTGTGTCACCCAGAGCCTGGCGGCAGCTGACCCGGCCACAGCGGCTGGCAGTGCCGGCTGCCAGCTCCAGGGATGGTGTCTTGGTTGCGTTTGGGTCCCTGTCCCGGAGCTGCTCACCAGGCTTCCCGCACAGGAACCGCACACGGTAGCCCTGGCAGGCCCGGCCCCGGTCGTAGCAAGCGAACCTATAATCCTGGCCTTTCTTGTACACCACCTCGGGGCTGAGGCTCACCCCATCCATCGTCATGGCCTGGGAAAGGCACAGAAATGACAGGGCAAAGTCAGTGTTTCTGTCAGAAGGAAGGGGATGATTAATGCTCGAGACATACACTTACAAGTCTAAAATTGTCCCTGGGTGATTGTCCCAACCATTGGCCCCAGCAGTTGTGTGGCATAAGGTCTTCGGTAATGGACACATGCCTTGTCCGGGGCCCTAGGGCACTCTGTATGCTGACCGCTGAGCACTGCTCACCCCTGGGTGAGCACTGTAGGGGGCACCAGGACCTGGATGGGCTTGGTGTCGCCACTGCAGCCTCCGACTCCAGCACTGGGAGAGGTGGTGGCTGACATTTGTATGTTGATGACCCCCTACGTTCCATCCATGGCTGCCCAGAGCTGGTTCTACATCACATAAGGAGTCCTTAATTATTTTCTTAATTTAAATTAAACATTTTTTGAGGCTGGCACTGTGTCATAGTGGGTAAAGCCACCACCTGCAGTGCTGGTATACTATATGGACACCAGTTCGAGTCCCAGCTGCTCCACTTCTGATTCAACTCCCTACTATGGCTTGGGAAAGCAGTGGAAGATGGTCCAAGTCCTTGGGCCCCTGCACTTGCATGGGAGACCCAGAAGAAGCTCCTGGCTCCTGGTTTTGGATGGGTGCAGCTCCAGCCATTGCGGCCATCTGGGGAGTGAACCAGGGGATTGGAAGACCTCTCTCCCTCTCTCTGCCTCTGCCTCTCTGTAACTCTGCCTTTCCCATAAATAAATAAAATTTTTAAAAATTCTAAATTTTTAAAACAAATTTTTAAAAGATTTATTTATTAGAAAGGCAGAGAGAGAGAGAGAGAGAGAGAGAAAGGAAGCTTCCTCCTACTGGTTCACTCCCCCATTGCTCACAATGGTCCACAGACTGGACTGGAGCTGAAGGCAGGAGCCAGGAACTCAACACAGGTCTCCCAGGTGGGTGCAGGAACCCAGTCCTCCCAGGGTCAACAGCAGCAGGAAGCCGGAGTCAGGAGGAGCCACAGCCAGGAACCCAACCCAGGGAGTCTGGCTGGTGCCTTTGCAGCTCAACCAAACGCCTGCCCCAGCGCCCAGCATCCTTGGAGTCAGCCGTCGCACCTTGGGTCAGGTGCGGCCCAGGTGCTGGAATGTCCCATAGCCACCCGCGGCCAGGAAGCGAGAGCTTAGTTCTTACGTTTCCAGGTGGGGGCCGCTCACAAAGTTCGTGGAAAACAGAATTAAAAGGTAAACTGATTTTGGTGCAAAAATGCTTAGGACCCACACAAGCCTCTTCGAAATCGGTATTTTCCACTAACTTTTGGAAACACCCTCTTAGGATCTCATTCCACCTTCACCACGCAACCATGGGGGCGGGGTCAGCACCGCGGCTCACTAGGCTAATCCTCCACCTGCGGCGCTGGCACCCCAGGTTCTAGTCCTGGTCAGGGCGCTGGATTCTGTCCCGGTTGCCCCTCTTCCAGGCCAGCTCTCTGCTATGGCCAGGGAGTGCAGTGGAGGATGGCCCAAGTGCTTGTGCCCTGCACCCACATGGGAGACCAGGAAGAAGCACCTGGCTCCTGGCTTCGGATCGTGCAGCGTGCCGGCTGTAACACGCCGGCCATAGCGGCCACTTGGGGGGTGAACCGACGGAAAAAGGAAGACCTTTCTCTCTCTCTCTCTCTCTCTCTCTCACTGTCTAACTGCCTGTCAAAAAAAAAAAAAAAAAAAAAAGGAAACGGACACAGATAGACCCGGTCGCTTTGTGTCCAGGGTCACAAACCTGACACGTGGCCCAGGCGAAGTCTGAAGCCAGAATTAGGTTGTGACAAAGCCAGGCTTCGAAGCCCCTTCCACTCCTGCTCTCAGGACCTCTGTCCCTGTCCCCAGGCCAGGGTCCACCGAGGGGGGTTTCAGCCAGTGGGGGCTGCTAGGCAAGCAGCTCCCAGGCCACGTGGAAAACACAGGGAGCCAGCTCGGAGGAACCCCCCGCCTCCGGAGCTGGGGCGTGTCCGCCCGAGACGGTGACTGTCATTCAGAGCCATGCAATTGAGTGCTGCAGCTGTTGTCGTCTTTGGCACAGAGACCAAAGGGACCAGAGCTGGGAAACAGCAAAAGAAAGAAGAGCCAAGCTAAAAAAAAAAAAGGAGGCGACGTTCTCAGAGGCCTTGCGTTGAACTCCGCAGGCCCTGTCTCTGGCTTGGAAGGAGAGGTGCGTGGACCTGGTTAAACGGCATCTCTTTCCTGCAAGTGACACACTCACCCCAGGGTCTGGGGTGGTCTCCCCAGCAGTCAAGGGAGCAGTTGTAAACCGGCTCTCAGAGGGAAACAAGAAGGCCTGTGGAAGTGCAGCCAGATCAGACCCAAGCTCAAGGTCGTTTCAATGTCAAGCCCAGCTCCTGGGTTCCCTGAAGCAGGAGACCCCCTAGCAGTGAGGACCCTGCCAGCCGCACGTTTCTCCAGCTGCAGCGTCCAAACATGGTTTCAAGGGAGCACCCGCCCAGCTCTGCTCCCTTTTCTTTTCAAAAATTTATTTGACAGTAGGGTGGGAGGGAAGGGGAGGAGTACAGGGAAAAAGGGGGACAACTCCCACCCACTGATTCACTCCCCAAATGCCCATAATGGCTTGGGTTGTGCCTGGCCAAAGCCAGGAACCTGGAACTCAAAGCAGCTCTTGAGACCATGTGGGTGGCCGGAATCCCACCTGCTGAGCTGTCACCTGCTGCCTCCCAAGGTGCACATTAGCAGGAAGCTGGAATAGGGGGCGGGGCCAGGACTCCAAACCAGGCACTTGCATGTGGAATGCAGGAGTCCCACTCAGCTCCTTAACCTCTGGGCCAAACACCTGCCTCCCTTCTTTTAACCTGACAAATGACCTCAGCTTTGGTTAACAAGGGTAGAAGGAGATCTAACCATCTCTCAGCAAAATGGCTCTTAACTCTCAGTCGACACCATTTTATTGCTCCTCATGAGATGGATTCATAATAATAAGATGATTAATATGATCACAATTAATAAATCAAAGCAAATCCACTCACTAGGGTTCGGCCATTTACGCATCGTTGCATTAAATCCACTAAAGCACTCCTAGGAGGGAACTACTCTTCTCCCTGCTGTTGCACTAAATGCTGCTGTCTCTGTCCAAGACTGTGCATGAGGCCCCCAGGGTACAGAACTGGAGGTGCAAGGGCGGCCTTCAGTTTTGTACCGGGAGCGCCATATCGGCACACGGGGCAAAGCTCGCAAGTAGGGGAGCTGTGAAGTCTCTTCCCAACCACTGTGTCCGCTGCCGTGGGGACACCAGGATCGCCTGACAACCCCTAGGACGTGATGGCCACGAGGTCCAGCTGGCCTCAGGGGTGGCTGGATTTTTTTTTTTAAGATTTATTTATTGGGAAGGCAGAGTGATAGAGAGAGAGAGAGAGAGGAGGGAGAGATCTGTTATCTACTCATTCACTCTTCAAATGACCACAACAGCCAGGGTTGGGCCAGCCTGAAGCCTGGAGCCAGGAACTCCATCCTGGTCTCCCACCTGGGTGGGCAGGGACCTAAGCACTTGGGCCACCCGCTGCTGCCTCCCAGGCTCTCAGGTGCATTAGCAGGGAGCTGGACTGGAAATGAAGCAGCCGGGACTCAGATGTGAGATGCCGTCATTGCTAGTGGTGGTCTAACCTGCTGGGCCACAAAACCAGCCCCAGGGCAGATTTCCAGAGGGTGGCAAGGACATGGAAAGAGTGGGGTGCAGCTTTGTGTTTGCTTTCATTTCCCAGCAGGACCACGAGCCATCAGAAAAGGTGTCCTCGGAGCCAAGTTGCCCCCTGACTCTCTTCCCATGCTGCCTGTCTCGGTAGCAGATGCCCTTGGTCTGCTCTCTCAGACCACATGACTGGGTCAGCGCAGAGCAGCTGGGCCAGGAACGGGGGAGAGGTGCAGCCGTGAACCCCAGGGGCAAGCCGGGATCTCCCCCCAAACGTGGGACATTTGGGGCCACTTCCACCCTTCCCGTGGGTGACGTAAGCAGGTTCCTTACAAAGAGGAAACCCCGCCTCTCTCACCACCTGCAGGCACAGGTCAAGGCTGGCTGTACTTTTCTGGCCTTGGAAACCGCAGGAGCCACACCAGCACTCTGAACTTTTCTGTGTCTATAGGGGTGCTCTCCCGTGGGCTGCGGGCCACGCCACCCACTGGAGGTCAGTGGCAAGGGGAGGGGTGGCAGGGCTCCCCCAGTTCCTCTGCCCTTGGAATCAGGCGACTGCTCCCCTTCCAGAAAAGACCTTCCATGGGCCTTGGTTTTGCCAAGATGCTGCTCTGGGTTGGAGGCCTTAGCACCAAGGAGACGCTCCACAGTTCATCCCAGGAAGGCTGGCCCAGGTGGCAGAGCAAGGGGGCAAATCCGTGGCTGGGTCTGTGGTTCTACTCCAGACTTCCAGCGCTTGATGACCTGAACTCAGGGGATTTGTTGTCATGGATACTGCTCTTTTTTTTTTTTTTTTTTTTTTTTTTTTTTTTTTTTTGACAGGCAGAGTGGACAGTGAGAGAGAGAGACAGAGAGAAAGGTCTTCCTTTGCCGTTGGATCACCCTCCAATGGCCGCCGCTGCAGCCGGCGCACCGCGCTGATCCGATGGCAGGAGCCAGGATCCAGGTGCTTTTCCTGGTCTCCCATGGGGTGCAGGGCCCAAGCACCTGGGCCATCCTCCACTGCACTCCCTGGCCATAGCAGAGAGCTGGCCTGGAAGAGGGGCAACCGGGACAGAATCCGGTGCCCCAACCGGGACTAGAACCCGGTGTGCCGGCGCCGCAAGGTGGAGGATTAGCCTATTGAGCCACGGCGCCGGCTCCATGGATACTGCTCTTGTTGGGAGGACACTGGGCACTGCAGTGACCCGGGGGGCCCCGTGGAGGGTCCTGGCTCCCGTAGCTCTCAGCCTGGGCTTAACTGTGCTTTGGGACACTCAGGGACGGGCCTGGGCCATGCTGGGAGCGGAGCAAATGGGCGAGTGGGAGACGCTGGAGGAAAGCTGTGTTCCTGGCACCGAGTGGTCTGAGGCCAGACAGTTGGCACAGCCAACACCAGGGGAGGCATTTGTAGGCCATGTAAGCATTCCTTGTGGATTGCCAGAAACATGTGGAGCAGAGAGGCTGGTAAAGCACTCGCTGGACTCCCTGTGGTCAAGGACACGGGAGAGAGAAGATTTATGTCCATGTCCAATTAAAGCTGGAATGCTTGAGGTTCCAAGAGAGAATGAAAATTAAATCTGGGAAGTATGTGCTTTGGGGGGGTCCGTGCTGTGTGATTCTGTTGGACCCAAGAAGAGTCTGCAAGCTGCAACTTAATCTGGGTAAATCCGGTTCAATGACCCTGGAGCCCCGGTGGGGTGGAGAGCCCCAGATAGACCATGAGCAAGTTTGCCCCTGCCTTTGCTAACTGCACCCCGAGCGCCCTTCCCCGGACACGGAACAACACAAGAAGCACGGTGCACGCTGTGCCCAGGAGAGCGTGGAGGCGCAGGGGCACAGTCAGGTGACCGGGGGCCCAAGGTGAGGTCCTCTGGGAGAGGTACAGATGTCCATCACCACGGTTGTCTCCCAGCATCCCCGGGGGACCGGACCCCCACCCCTAACCCTGCAGACACTGAAATCCTGGAAGGCCTGAGTCTCTCAGATACAATGATGCCAACTCCGCACAGGAGCCACACACTTGAAATCCTCTCTGACTATGTAGAGCACCTAACACAGTGTAGATGCCATGGAAAGAGTTGGTACACTCCATGGCTTAGGGAATTACGATGAGGCAAAAGTCTGAGTTCAAGATAAGATACAAATCTTTTCTTAAACATTTTTGATTGAACGTCAGTTGAATCCGTGACCGTGGCATCTGTGTTTATGGAGGGCCAATTATATTTTTATTATCTGAAAATGGGTAAAATGGGCTAGTATAGTCCTTTTCCAGTGACTTCTAATTTAGATCATCAAGTAGTTAAGAGGCTTGCTTTGAGTGAGACTGGAATTAGGGAAATAAACGCCGCTGACTTCGCCTAGGTCTCCTTTCTCTCCCACGGTCCATGGAGCCTCAGATCCCACAGCCAATCTGCTGAGCTGTGAGGTCTGGGAGTTTACTCCACACTGGATGGAGCCAACTCTAGGTCAAGGTCTCCAGGTAGAACTAACCCTAGGGGAAGATCCTACCCCAAGCATTCTTGAAAGCTACGTCTACTGAGCTCAGTGGGGAGCAAGGCCACTGGCGTGTCCCACACGCGGGCTGGGCTCAGCCTGCACCCCAGACCATCCTCACTGCATCCCCGGTGCTCCAGGTCCCAGAGGCACCAGGCGGGGCACTCCCTGCCATAGCTGAAGACGCGAGGGGAGGAGCAGCAGCGGCAGGACCGAGCAGGGAATCAGCCCTGGGCTTCGGGCAGATCTTCCACTTTCTTCTCTGTCTCTGTGCTGGGACTGGCCCTCCCCAGCCCTGCATCGCAGGAGGCCAGGAGGGTCACCCAACCCAAGGGACAAGAAGGCTGTGGTCCCCAGAGGCTTCGGGGTGGAGGGTACCTGGATATCGATGGGGCGGTTGCAGATCTTTCCTGAGTGAGCCGCCTGGAGGTCGGAAATCTTCTCCCCGCCTTTAGTCTGGGACACTTTATCGTGGTCGAACCATTCCGTCCACTCCGCATCTAGGCAGGAAGCAAAGAGTAGAAGTGGCCCCTGGAGGTGAGACACATGCAGTGTGGGCCCGGGCACCCGCGGCACTGTGGGAATTGAGAATTCTCTGTCCACGGTTGCACCCGGCTGGGATCTGGGTGGTGCATAAGCCATCTCCCAACCTTCGCACCGACTTTCCTATTTATAAAAAGCCCTGTGCATTTGAAACACAAAACAGCTAAACACAAAGGCGAGGAATAAAATCCATTCCCCAAGGGCTGCCCCAGGCTGGATGCTCTCTACAGCCCCAGGTGTGGCCCCTGGCCTTCCGTCTTGCTGTTGGCCTCACCTTGAACCCACTCGCTGGACGAAGACACGTTGAAATACTCGCCATGCTCCGTCTTGAACAGTTTGGACACCCGGGCAGCTGCGGATCCTCGGTGCCCTGCCAGAGAGAGCGGATGCTGAGCCCCTGGTGAGCCCCCTGATTCCAAGGCAGAGAGAGTCCCCCTGCACACAGGGTCTTCAAGAGCTTCTTTAAAAAACATTTTAGGGGCTGGTGCTGTGGCATAGCGGGGTTGAGCCGCAGCCTGCAGTGCCAGCATCCCATATGGGCACTGGTTCGATTCCCGGCTGCCCCACTTCTGATCCAGCTCCCTGCTAATGTGCCTGGAAAAGCAGTGGTAGATGGCCCAAGTGCTTGGGCACCTGTACCTGTGTGGGAGACCAGGAGGAAGCTCCTGGCTCCTGGCCCTGTACCAACCATTGTGGCCCTCTGGGGTGTGAACCAGCAGACGGAAGAGTTCTCTCTCTCTCTTTCTCTCTCTCTCTCTCTCTCTCTCTCCTTCTCTATAACTCTGACTCTCAAATAATAAATAAATCTTTCAAAAAAAAAAAACCATTTTAAACATCAGGTCATTCTTTTTGTTCCACTGTCTATTCTTTAAAGGGCAGTTGCAGCATTACCATAAATCCAGATTTGGGAACCCTATCTTTTCTCCTGATTTTTTTTAAGATTTATTTTTCTTTATTTGAAAGACAGAGTTAGTTACAGAGTGAGAGAGACACACACACACACACAAACAGAGGTCTTCCATCCTCTGGTTCACTTCCCGAATGGCCATAGCAGCCAGGACTGGCCAGACTGAAGCCAGGAGCTTCTTCCGGGTCTTCCACATGGCTACAGGGCCCCAAGCACTTGGGTCATCTTCCACTGCTTTCCCAGACCACCAGCAGGGAGGTGGATTGGAAGTGGAGCAGCTGGAACATGAAGCAGCGCCATCCCCCTCCTTTCCTTGTGGTTTGAATCCCTGCCTGAGATCGGAAGCAGAGTGCCTCCCAATACGTCTTGGGCAGAGGAGGCTCATTCAAAGTGTTTCCTTTTTCCTAAAGACTTCTTTCTTTATTTAGAAGACAGAGTGACATAGAGAGAGAGGTAGACAGAGAGATCTTTCTTCTGCCGGTTCACTCTCCAAATGGCTTCAACAGCAAGAGCTAGTCCGGGCTGAAACCAAGAACCAGGAACTCCATCCTGGTTTGCTATGTGCGGTGGCAGAGGCTGGAAGCACTTGTACCATCATCTGCTGCCTTCCCAGGTGCATTTGCAGGGAGCTGGATCAGAAGTGGAGCAGCCTGGACTCAAATCATTGCTCCAATATGGGCTGCTGGTGCCTGCCCCTGGAAACTGACTTTTTAGCCCAAACTATTCCTCCCCATTCTTTTCTATGCCACTTCTATGTTTTGTATTGAGTCATTATTTAAAAAAAAAAAAAACTTATTTATTTGAGAGGCAGAGAGACAGACAGACAAACAAACTCTCATCCACTGGTTCAGTCCCCAGAGGACTGGGCCCGGTGGGAGTCAGGAGCCTTGCCCTCAGTCCGGGTCTCCCCCATGGGTAGCAGGGATCCAAGGACTGGAGCCACCATCTGCTGGCTCCCAGGGTCTGCACTAGCAGGAAGCTGGAATCAGGAGCCCGATCTGGATATAGCACCCAGGCCCTCTGACACAGGACACACACGTCTTAACTGCTGATTAAGCCAATGAAGACAGACGTCTGTTTTTGGAAAAGCAAACACCATTGCAAGCTATTGGCCTTTGATTGGCATTGACCTTCGGTAAGTTCACATAACACGGACAGTCAGGTCACTCAACTAGCTGTTGGCAGAGGGCATCCAAGCTCCGGGGGAAGTAGGCAATTCCAAAAGACCCCGAGTCTCTTGGTGAGCGAGACCTGGGGGCGGGGGGACAGAGTCAGGCCCACCCCAGCTGTGAGTTACCATGATATTCAATATGGTCTTCCACGGAAGAAGTGGGATTTCCTTTCACGGTGAGAAAGCTCCAAGGGTGTCTGGAAAAAAAACAACAAAGCAACCATGCAGAGCAAAGCTCTTTGCACGTCTGAGCCTGTGCTGGGGGCAGAGTTGGATCAGAGGGTTCCCTGGCGCAGCTTCCGCTCTGCAGGAGAGCAGAGCCAGTCCTTGCAAGCACTCGCCTGCACTTCCTCCCCGCCTGGCTCGCCTGCTGCCTGCTTCTTGTGAGCTTCTTCATCTCTATGCTGTAGCTGACCCAGGACGAAGCACAAGTACACGAGCAAGCCCGCAAGTTAGATCCCCTTAGGAAAGTGTGTTCTCCCCGTCGGGTCGGCTCCCCGAGACGTGGGCTTGACAAACGGGCCAGAGGCTAATGGGGCTGCCAACAGACAGAGCCACCTGCCTGGGCTGTGGCAAGGAATGAAAAATCCCAGCTCCCTGGTGGGTGGGCACGGAGAGAGAGAGGGAGGGAGAGCTGAGGTTTTGCAGAGAGCTCCACCCTTCCTGGCTCCAAGAAAGTGGGCACTGCTTTGGGGCGGCAGGGTCTTCCGAGCCATCTTTGGCTTCCCCGCCATGCCTAAGGCAGGGGTAGGTTCAGGACACACCACCCCAAAATAGCGCCCCCTGGACACTTTAAGCTGAAAGAATTTGAGAAATGGCAGGATGTGCTCTCTGATCGCCCTGATCCTTCTTCCCAGAAGCAAGCCACAAACCTTTCAGGTGGGAGGTACCCTCCTTGTACCCAGAAGAAAGGAATTTGTCCTCTTGTTTATAAGCATTTCTGTTACTGGGGCTCCAGCCAAGAACTTAGAAGGAGAGAAGGAAAGGCATTTTCCCCTCTCCTGTGGCTTCTCTCTTACCATGAGCCATAACTTTTGGGGCTGAGTTTGTTTTGCTCTCTTGTTTGGGAATGTAACTCATTATTGACAGGTAGGTGTTTTTTTTTTTTTTTTGCATTTTTTTTAAACAATATTTCGTAGGGTGACAGATACGCAATAGTCAAAGGCTTCACGCTCTACTAAATGCAGAGTTCAGCAAATAAAAAAGTGGGACGACCAGAGTCTGGCGAGGCCGTAGGCAAGAGCTCTGCACAGCTTTCAGTGAGAAGAGGCTCAACTCCTCTCGGACAGATGGCGAATTTTAAAACGGCCACCACAGCATCGAAACTGCAGTAATACATCTCTCCTATCAACCCGAACAAAGTTTGATAAAACAGAACTTGCAGCGAAACTGGTAATCAAGGGCATTCCTTAACTGAGGCTGGGGCTTCAGCTACGTCCATCATTTCCTGCTCAAAAGCCTGCAATGGCTCCCCACTGCCCCCTGGATAAAAAAGGAAGCTCCTCCCTGCACAGCCAAGGCCTTCCTGTGCCCCCTCCCGGCCTCGTCTCTCTCAACCGTCATGCTGTCGTCCCTGGGCCTAGAACCGGCTGTGGGGCACCTGCGTGGCCTTTTCTCACCTGCAGGTCTGCACTGAGCCCTACTCGCCTGCTCTCTCGCTCTCCCTTCCGTCTTCCTGTTAACCTCTGCCTTCCCCTGAGAGTTCAGTAGATCTGGTCCACAGCCCGGGACCGCGTCCCCGCATGGGTAAACAGACGGAAGGGGCCACGTCTCAGACCTGCTGATTTCACTGAAGGGTGTCTCTGTGCCAACCAGGGCAGAAATGTAATTCCCGACTGCCTATCACTGCTACCCACGTGAAACAAAGCAGGTGCCTTCCTCCTGGGGCTTGTTTGGAAGGAGAGAATTGCTGTCGCGTATGGAGTGACAGGATGACGAAGATTCTGTATATCCTATGAGGTTTTATCCTCCTGATAGGTCCCTCCCGAGATAACCCATTTCACAGATGCAGAAACTGTGCACTGGCCTGCACTTCCACCTCCTCGGAGGTGTGGCCCAGATTCAAATCCAGGCCAACAGGTGCCAGATCTTAAGCCAGGCCCCTTCCAGTTCCAGCTCCCATTCATTCATAAAGCGGCCTCTGGGTTTATGTCACAATGGAGTGGAAGCCCGTTCAGTGTTGGCTAACAATGGAAGCCTGCAGTGCCAAGATATCAATGCTGTCATCTTTGGCTGCTTGCATTTCCCGCTTGCGTTTCCCTTCCAAAAGGAGCAGCCCCTGGGCTGTCCAGCATGCACTCTGGAACCCAGAGCAGCCTTCGCTTGCACAGGGAATCTGTCCAGCTGGTACAACTGCTGTGCTCTGAGCCAACGCGAGGCTCTGGCCCGCCCTGGCCCTTTCCCTCGCTCTCAGGAGCTGAAGGGAGGAGCTGCTCCATGCGCAGGCAGCCTCAGGGCAAGCAGCCTTGATTTGCCATGGAGTTGAGATCTGACTCAGCCTGCCACAAGGTGTGGTTCCTGCAAAGGAAGCAGCTTCCTGTTGGGGCTGCTCTGTGCGCAACACCAATGGCAGGCATGAGGCTAGCACCACACACGCTGGACCATATCCCAAGGGTCCCTTCTTGAGCATTTGGGTAGAGACTCTTAGCTCAATCTTGAAAAAATGAAACCATCTGTCAAACCCCAAGGCCTGATAGGAATTCTTTGCTACAGACAGGAGAATCAACACGAACAACCCATGGAGGAAGGGCTCTTACTCATCTTATAGATGCTCATTAATACTTGGGCAGTGGTTGACTGACTGAATGAGCTCAGGTACACACAGACCTTTTGTGTTTTAGGAATAAGCTATGCTTGTACTTAAAAAGGCAGGATCCCTTTAAGAACAAGCCCCAGATGCCGGTGCAGGTGGACGTGATGGGCGGTACCTGAAACCCAGGTGCAGGAAGTGCTTGCTCCCCAGTTTGGTCATCGCCTTCCGGGCCGTGTCGTCCAGGTTTCGGGAACCCTCGTCATTCACCGCCACCGAGAGGATCCTGCCGTCGGGCACCGCGTTCAAGTACTGAACCAGGCGCTCGCTCTCTTTCTTGGATCTGTAGGTGTCGAACCTAGAAAGGTCAGGGAGAGGGAGGACTTGAGGATTCTCAAGACAGAGCAGTCCAAGCACGCATCCGTGATGTGACAGCCAGCGGTGCCACCAAGGCTTAGACTTGAAAGAGCAAATCACTTGACTTATCTTGCACACCACACCCACGACACCCAAGAAGAAAGGACCCAAGCAGGGTGATTGTTCTGTGGACAAAATCCCAAAGAATTTTTTTTTTTTTTTTTTGACAGACAGAGTGGACAGTGAGAGAGAGAGAGAGACAGAGAGAAAGGTCTTCCTTTTCTGCCGTTGGTTCACCCTCCAATGGCCACCGCGGCCGGGGCACCGTGCTGATCCGAAGCCAGGAGCCAGGTGCTTCTCCTGGTCTCCCATGGGGTGCAGGGCCCAAGCACTTGGGCCATCCTCCTCTGCACTCCCGGGCCACAGCAGAGAGCTGGCCTGGAAGAGGGGCAACCGGGACAGAATCCGGCGCCCTGACCGGGACTAGAACCTGGTGTGCCAGCGCCACAAGGTAGAGGATTAGCCTATTGAGCCACGGCGCCGGCCAAAATCCCAAAGAATTTTAAGGTGCAGGGTGCCGAGCGGGTCACCCACGTGGGGCCTTCTCATGTTCGCCTTTCATCCTGGAGGCTGTGGATTGCGCCCAGCACCAGAGCCTGACTTTGGGAGAGAGCTCAGATACCTAGAGTGGCAGGGAATTTGATCTCTGGTGCAGACTGAAAGCACTCTCCCCAGATTCCTGGAAGTCAACAGAGACTATCCCGACTCAAGGCTCTGGTTCCTGCAGCAGCCAGTAGGATCATTCCAGGGGCTGGCGCTGTGGTGCAGCAGGTTAAGGCCCTAGCCTGAAGCACAGGCATCCCATATGGGTGCCGGTTCTAGTCCTGGCTGCTCCTCTTCCAATCCAGATCTCTGCTACGGCCTGGGAGAGCAGTGGAAAATGGCCCAAGTCCTTGGGCCCCTGCACCCATGTGGGAGACCTAGAAGAAGCTCCTGGCTCCTGGATTTGGATCGGCGCAGCTCTGACTGTGGCGGCCATCTGGGGAGTGAACCAGCGGATAGAAGACCACTCTGTCTCTGCCTTTCTCTGTAACTTGTAACTCCCTCTTTCAAATAAATAAAATAAATATTAAAAAAAGAATCATTTCAATGTCACCTCTGAATTGATAGCAGCAGGGACATAATCTCTGGCCTTTGGAAGCACTGTTGCATTCCTGTTATGTTCCTGTTTATCTTTTAAAGAAATCAGTATTGTGGTACAGGGTGTTAAGCCTCTGTTTGCAATGCTAGAGTCCTACATCAGAGCACTAGTTCCAGTCATGGCTGCTCTGCTTCTGATCCAGCTCCCTGCTAATGTGCCTGGGAAGGCAGCAGATGATAGGCCAAGTGCTTGGGCCCCTGCTACCATGTGGGAGACCCAGATGGAATTCCTGGCCTTAGCTTTGGCCTGGCCTAGCCCTGGCTGTTGCAGCCACTTGGGAAGTGAACCTGAGGATGGAAGATGGAAGATTTCTCTCTCTCTCTCACTCTCTCTCTCAACACCCTCCCCCCGCCCATTGCTCTGCCTTTCAAATAAATAAATAAATCTTTAAAAAGACCACTTATCGTATACCCTCTTAAATTTAAATGACAGGATAAAAATCAAAATGGACAAGGACATCCCAACATCATCCATGTAAAATACTAGGAATCATGCCCTTTTTCCCTCACTGGTCAGAACTGACAAAGGAAAGATACATTTGTCATGATCCTGATTCTCATGTAAGTACAAAGACGTTGTGCAATTACAGTGGAAATTGCAAAAGAATTTGTCTTGCAACTTAATAAGCCAAACAATTCTAAGATGAATCCAGAAAAATAAGCCAGCATGAATGGCCAAGGAGGTTTTGAGCAAGACAAGGAAAATAAGGGTGGTACCAGAGGCGGCTGAATGGGTTCTGCTGAGGCCCCCAGCTGCTTTTTCGCTGTTTGCATAACTTGGTCCAACCCCCCTCGGCCTCCTCAACCTCCCATGGTCCTCCCAGGGACTGTCTGCTGCAAGCCTGGCCCTTCTCAGCCCCGGGGGACCACGGCACACCCCACTCCTGTGCTTGCTCTTCGTCGCCACCTCTCTCTGCCTCATCAAATGCTGCTGCCTCTCCCAAGGGCCCCCTGCACTCCCACCAGATAGCTGACTTTCCCTGGTGGCTTTAGCCCGTGTTCACGCTTGTGCGTGTGCGTTCATATCCGTCTTCACACATATCCAGCTGGCAGACTCTTTTTTTGTTTTAAGTTGGTTCCCCTCTGGCTTTTTCTCCTTTCTTTTTCTTTTCTTTTCTTTTCTTTTCTTTTCTTTTCTTTTCTTTTCTTTTCTTTTCTTTTTTTTTTTTATTTTTTTTTTATTTTTTATTTTTTTATTTTTGACAGGCAGAGTGGACAGTGAGAGAGAGAGAGACAGAGAGAAAGGTCTTCCTTTGCCGTTGGTTCACCCTCCAATGGCCGCCGCTGCAGCCGGCGCACCGCGCTGATCCGATGGCAGGAGCCAGGATCCAGGTGCTTTTCCTGGTCTCCCATGGGGT
Organism: Oryctolagus cuniculus; assembly: GCF_051225735.1. NCBI lineage: Eukaryota > Metazoa > Chordata > Mammalia > Lagomorpha > Leporidae > Oryctolagus > Oryctolagus cuniculus. The sequence continues at coordinate 104,021,446 of NC_142878.1, forward strand.
GCAGGGCCCAAGCACCTGGGCCATCCTCCACTGCACTCCCTGGCCATAGCAGAGAGCTGGCCTGGAAGAGGGGCAACCGGGACAGAATCCGGCGCCCCGACCGGGACTAGAACCCGGTGTGCCGGCGCCGCAAGGTGGAGGATTAGCCTATTGAGCCACGGCGCCGGCTCTTCTTTTCTTTTCTTTTCTTTTCTTTTTTTCTTTTTTTTGTTTGACGGGCAGAGTGAACAGTGAGAGAGACAGAGAGAAAGGTCTTCCTTTTTTGCCATTGGTTCACCCTCCAATGGCCGCCACGGCAGGCGTGCTGCAGCCGGCACACCGCGCTGATCTGAAGGCAGGAGCCAAGTACTTCTCCTGGTCTCCCATGGGGTGCAGGGCCCAAGCACTTGGGCCATCCTCCACTGCATTCCCGGGCCACAGCAGAGAGCTGGCCTGGAAGAGGGGCAACCGGGACAGAATCCAGCGCCCTGACCGGGACTAGAACCCAGTGTGCCGGTGCCGCTAGGTGGAGGATTAGCCTAGTGAGCTGCGGCGCCAGCTTCTTTTTCTTTTTACAAAGTTTTATTTGTTGATTTGGGAGGGAAGAGGACGAGACAGAAATAGATACACAGAGAGAGTGCTTCCATCCCTGGTTCATTTTCCAGATGCCTGCAAAGGCTGGGATTGGGCTGGAGCTGAGGCTGAAACTGGGAGTCAGGAGCAGGGAATGTTATCCAGGTCTCCCACATGGGTGCAGGGATACCCACTTGAGCCGTCCCCACTGCCTTTCAGGGTCTGCGTTAGCAAGGAGCTGGAGCCAGCAGCCAGAGGTGAGCGTCAAACCCAAGTACTTCTGCATGGGAGGTGAGCACCCCACCCCCCTAGGCTAGACGCTTGCTCCCAGGGGTTGGATTCTTGAGGTCTCCAGCATCTACTTTTAGCAGAGGAGATCTGGCCCGCAGGCATTCTGCCTCCATTAGCTCTCCAGACAACACCTCCAGTTCAAGAAGGATCAGGCTTCCTGTGGGACAGCTGCAAGGCACGGTGCTGCCGCCACGCAAGAGGCGGCACCAGGAGACTGTCTCCTCCCTCACTCCATGTCAATCATGCTCATTCCAGCTTTAGCCACGCCCATGGCAGGCTTCACCTGTGGGCTTGGGCTTGCCCAGTGCCAGGCCAAGGCAGATGGCTGTCACCAGGGAACCCAAGAGGGCGATGTAGTAGTAGCTCCAACCCACACCAACCTGTGACTCAGCAAATTCCATACTGCTGAGTCACAGTGCTTCGTTATATAATATGGGTAACAGAACCCATTTCACAGATGTTTAAATTTCTTATGAGAGAGAGAGAGAATGAGAATGGCTTGGCCGGGCCAAAGCTGGGAGCCAGAAACTCATCACAGGTCTCCCTCATGGGTGCCAGGGACCCCAGGACTTGAGTCGTCCTCACTGCTCCCAAGCATTGGTGGGAAGCTGGAGACAGGAGCTGGAGCTGGTGTTGAACCCAGGTCTCCAATGTGGGACACGGGCATCTTAACCGAGGTCTCAGCCACTGGGCTAAATGCCCATCCTTGCATGGGAAGGCGTCGGCACCACAGCTGCTTCTCTGCCACTCATGCCCGGCTCCTGCGTGGTCCAAGTCCCTCGCTCATCAGCACCGCGATAGCTCTTCCTGCGTCCATCCAAGCCCAGCTGTGTCCTTCCTGGGGGGTCAGTATGAGAACCATGGGGACCGGCGCCGCGGCTCACTAGGCTAATCCTCTGCCTTGAGGCGCCGGCACACCGGGTTCTAGTCCCGATCGGGGCTCCGGATTCTGTCCCGGTTGCCCCTCTTCCAGGCCAGCTCTCTGCTGTGGCCCGGGAGTGCAGTGGAGGATGGCCCAAGTGCTTGGGCCCTGCACCCCATGGGAGACCAGGAGAAGCACCTGGCTCCTGCCATCGGATCAGCGCAGTGCGCCGGCCACGGCGGCCATTGGAGGGTGAACCAATGGCAAAGGAAGACCTTTCTCTCTGTCTCTCTCTCTCACTGTCCACTCTGTCTGTCAAAAAAAAAAAAAAAAAAAGGAGAACCATGGGGAGGCCAACAGGCAGGTGCAGCCCCTGCGGAATCTGCCAGTTGATGGGGAGAGACAGAGTGGGAGGGTGCGGGAGACCCGCTGTCTGCTTTCCCGTCTCTCTCCAGTTCCCCAGCGTCTGTCTCCATTGCTTCCACCAGAGCCCTCAGCACTGCTGTCTCTGGCCCAGGGCAGGGCTGCCTGGCCACCTCCAGTGTCTTCACTTCTGCCCTCCAGCCACAGTGTTCTTCTGAGTCCGATCCTGATCTCCTTAAGCCCTGGAGTGGCTGCTTCTTATCATGGCCTCCAAGCTCCCTCCCTTGCCTCTGCCTGTAGCCCTGACGTTATCACGTGATTTTGCACCCCTTTGCACGGGCTGCTCTTAGTCATGAACCCTCTTCCCTGCCACATCCTCACCTTGTACTTCTCAGCTCAACCGTTGCTTCCTCTCCCCAGACCACTCTGATCACCTGCTCCAAAGTGGTCTCTAATTATTTTCAGCTGTTCCATCATCGCCTCCCTACCTCATTATCCATCACCACACTCTAACACCATGGTGTGGAGCTGTGGCGTAGCAGGTGAAGTTGCTGTCTGCAGCACTGGCATCCCATACAGGTGCCGGTTCAAGTCCTGGCTGCTCCACTTCCAATCCCGCTCCCTGCTAATGCGCCTGGGAAAGCAGCAGAAGACGGCCCAAGTGCTTGGCCCCCTGCACCCACATGGGAGACCCAGATGAAGCTCCTGGTTTTGGCTTGGCTCAGCCTTGGCCATTGCAACCACTTGGGGAGTGAACCAGTGGGAGGAAGATCTCTCTCTGTCTCTCTCACTCTTTCTGTTAGATAAATCTTTTTAAAAGATAAATAAAACCATGCTCTGTGTGTGTGTGTGTGCGTGTGTTTGCCTGATTATTCCTGTTAAACTCAGCCTCACTGGGCCAATGTCCAGGGAAAGATACAAATTCCTCAAGGGCAGGGATTTCCCTGTGTCTGGGTCTCTGCCATGTGCCCGGCACCTAGCATAGTGCCCTGGGCCACGCGCCCAGCAAGCGCGCGCTGAATGAAGGGGTGTATGCTGGAGGGAAGGCGAGCCTTACCGGTCGGAGTGAACAACGGTGGCTGATTTGGGGTCGATGACATGCACGATGACCCCACGGTGGCCCCAGCTCCTTTCAAAAAAATAGCCTCCCTCCTGCATGCCCCCGGGGTGGAGGGTCTTGTTCAGAAACGTCCAGGAGAGCTTTTTCTGCCCGTGCAACTCCAGGGTGCCTCCTCTGTCCACGCCGATGTACTTCAGGCCAAAGTAAGGATCTGGCTCCACATCGTCATCAGCCCTGCGGGAGAAAAAGAGCTGTGGATGGGCACCTGTGCAGAGGGGAAGACGCCCATCTCTCACATCCCAGTGCCGGGATTTGAGTCTCGGCTCTGCTTCCAATCCCAGTCCCCTGCTAACACACACCCTGGGAGGAGCAGGCGATGGCTCCAGGACTTTGGTCCCTGTCTCTCATACGAGAGACCCAGATGGAGTTCCAGGTTTCTGGCTTCAGCCTGGCCCAGCCTTGATTGTTGTATGTATTTAGGGAGTGAACCAATGGATGGATGATCTCTCTCTCTCTCATCTTGCAAGTAAAATGAAAATAAATATATAAACTTTTTTTTTTTAATTTTTGACAGGCAGAGTGGACAGTGAGAGAGAGAGAGAGAGAGAGAGAGAAAGGTCTTCCCTTACCATCGGTTCACCTCCCAATGGCTGCTGCGGCCGGCATGCTGCGGCCGGCGCACCGCGCTGATCCAAAGGCAGGAGCCAGGTGCTTCTCCTGGTCTCCCATGGGGTGCAGGGCCCAAGCACCTGGGCCATCCTCCACTGCACTCCCTGGCCACAGCAGAGAGCTGGCCTGGAAGAGGGGCAACCGGGACAGAATCCTGCGCCCCGACTGGGACTAGAACCCGGTGTGCCAGCGCCGCAGGTGGAGGATTAGCCTAGTGAGCCGTGGCACCGGCCAGCTATCACTTCTTAAAAGTCTCCACTGCATGGAGCTTGCCTGTACCTTGTGCATTACATCCTGCATGGGTATGTGACTGGCAGGCAGCTGAAATGCTGGCAGGGAGTCCAGCGTAAACTGGCCACCTAGGCTGTGATCAGTGCGATGTCTCATGGACGCTCCAGCTCATCTGGATAAACACATCTTTTTTTGTTTTGTTTTGTTTTGTTTTTGTTTGTTTGTTTGTTTTTTGATAGGCAGAGTTAGACAGTGAGAGAGAGAGAGAGAGAGAGAAAGGTCTTCTTTCCATTGGTTCACCCCCAAAATGGCCGCTACAGCTGGCGTGCTGCAGCCGGCACCCTGAGTCAATCCGAAGCCAGGAGCCAGGTGCTTCCTCCTGGTCTCCCATGGGGTGCAGGGCCCAAGCACTTGGGCCATCCTCCACTGCCTTCCCAGGCCACAGCAGAGAGCTGGACTGGAAGAGGAGCAACCAGGATAGAATCTGGCGCCCCGACCAGGACTAGAACCCGGTGTGCCGGCGCCGCAAGGCGGAGGATTAGCTTATTGAGCCGCGGCGCCAACAACACATCTGTCTTGTTCATGATCACAATCTGGGGGCCGGCATTGTGGCTCAGTGGGTTAAGCCGTTACATGTGACGCCAGCATCCTGCATCAGAGCGCCAGTTCAAGTCTTGGCTGCTCCGTTTCTGATCCAGCTCCCTACTAATGGCTAATGGGAAAGCAGCAGAGGGTGACCGAAGTGTTTGGCCCTCTGCACCTGCATGGGAAACCAGGATGGAATCCCAGGCTCCTGGCTTCAACCCGGCCCAGCCTGGTTTGGTCGTTATGACCACTTGGAGTGTGAACCAGCAGATGGAAGATCTCTCTCTCTCTCTTTCTCTCTCTCCCTGTGTTTGCCTTATTACTAAATAGATGAATATTTAAAAAGACAAGACAATCCAGCAGGAGCGAATGTTGATTGCTGCCGGTCCCCCACCTCTCGCTCTCCCTGGGAAAGCCCCACCCTGTGAGCTCCAGGAGCCCCAGGGTGCCCGCCTGCCTGGTCCCCCTACCTTCCATACAAGACGATGCTAAAGTTGCCCTGGAATGGGCAGAGGGCGCTCCCAGCATGCAGCTCCCCGCCGCTGTCAATCAGGATGTGCCTGGTCCGCAGCACAATGGGCTCCTCGTGGTCCTTGATGACCAGCTTGCCTGGGGAGGAGGGGACGGAGTCGGGTCAAGGGCGAGGTTGTAGCAGGGTCAAGGTCAGGCTCTCTGAGCAACTCCTCATCCCATCCAGGTGGGTTACGAGGCACATCTCCCAACCACTTCTACGCTGGCTGTGCCTACAAGTCCTCTGCTCTCTGCTTGGCACCGGGCACCCGACTGGTTTGCTGCCATCCCTGAACCCTCTGCGCTCGATGGCCAGGCCTCTGAGAGGGGGGACAAGCAGGGCTACCGCGAGAAGCGCTGGGGAGTTTTCTCTATAGAGACAGGACCCTCTGACAAGCCGCTCCTCAGTGCCACCTCAGACATGGCCGTGAACCCCAGCCCCTGACGTCTAGCCTGTCAATCCAGAGTCACGGCAACCTGCCTCTCTTCTGCAAGGCACTGGGGTGGGGGTGGGGAGGAGGCGGGGGGGCTGCTCACCTCCCTCTGAGATGCGGATGGAGTGGACGGTGGCCGAGGAGGTGAGCAGCAGCATCCTGCCCTGGCCGATGTGCACCTCGTGGTCTTCGTCATGGCCCGGGTTCCAGGGCTGCAGCTCCGGGTTCTGGTCGGGGCACTCGGCCACCACTGCCAAGGTCAAAGAGAAGTCACCACTCCCACCCACAAGCATCACCACGCAAAGATTGCCGCAGCCCTGGGAGAGAGCCCTGCTATGGAGGCCGGGCCCTGGAGTCCAGCCCATGTCCTCACAAGCTCGTCATGTTTCTGTGAACAAGTCACTTCTTCCCCTTTCTGGGTCAAGTTCCCCATTCACAAAATGAAGGGTAGACCAGATGACCATTCAGCCCATTCTAAGATGAAATGTTATGCCATGGTTTACCCAGATTACTTGGATTCCAAGACACTCTGTCACCTGGAAGGTGGTTCTTGAAGAGTTAACCAAATTCTTTTGCTTTCTGCAAATGAGAATTTGACCTCTGGCTAATTTTCTAAGTCTGTTCCCCCGGAAACCTGAGAAAGATGGTAGAATATAAATTCCGTCACCAAGCAACGCTGCTTGTAACGAGAGATCCCTGATGGGTAAATGGTCCAAACTGGGAGGAGCCAGAAATATGCTTACATTTGGCACGGCTGTCATGCTGCAGGCTTCCCTGTGGGCTGTTACTCTTGCCACCGGGTGTGTCCCGGTGAGGACCCCCAAGAGCTATGGTAAGAGGTGGTGGCTTGGGGCTGGTGTTGCGGTGCCACGGGTTAAGCCACCACTTGCGACACTGGCATCCTATGCGAGTGCCGGTTCAAATCCCGGCTGTTCTGCTTCTGATCCAGCTCCCTTAATGCACCTGGGAAAGCAGCAGAAGATGGGCCAAGTGCTTGGGCCCCTGCACCCACATGGGAGACCTGGATGGAGCTCCGACTTCTGGCTTGGCCTGACCCAGTCTCTGCTGTTGCAGTCGTTCGTGGAGTAAACCAATGGATAAAAGAGCTCTCCCCCTCCCCACCTTTCAAATACATAAAATAAACTTTTTTTTTTTTAATAAAGAAGTGATGGCTCCAGTGGGGCAGGGGCTCATAAGTCAGAAAAGCCCCCACAGTCTTATTTCTTGCAACCCGAGTTGTCACCTATCGGGAGAACCAGGAAGAAGACCCTGTGGACAGTGGTGCTGTTTGCTGTCAGGGCATCCAAAGGATGACACTGCTTGGATGCAGTGGGCAGCTCCCATGCTCAGATGCGCTGGGAGGGGTCTCTACTCCATGGGGTCCCCTGGTTGTGAGCCTGCACTGTGCCGTGGAGGGTGCCGGGAGCAGGCTGACACTGTCCCGGATACTGGAAGAAACTCCTCGGAAAGAAAGGAGAGGCAGGAAGATGCAATGGGCAAAGCAAGATGGGAGAAGCCTGGCTCAGGGAACAAGCCCCAAGCCCCTCCCGTTCCCTGTGACCAGAAGGCTGTGTGCCCTGTGCGGCGGTGGGGGAGAGGGAGGCAGGTGGGGCTGGGCAGGTGATGGGGTGCACAGACGCTGGGGTAGGTTCTGGAAGGAAGGGAGGCAAGCTCAGGCCCCGAGGAGGGGACCCAGGAGGCCACGTCTCTGGAGCCAGGTGGGTGCAGTGGGCCTCTCCACAGCCACACACAGCGAGGGTGGCACTGGGCTCAGTACTGCAGGCCAATGCTGAAGCCATCTGACTTGTCTTCTGCTGTTTTGGGGGCAACGGCGTCTGTCCCGTTCTTACGTATCTCGAGGAGAGCCAGAGGAGCTGCCCCTGTGTCTGCACCTGGCAGAGACCCCTGCCCCCAGTGGGTCTTCCTTGCCCACCCACAGGCGGCGATGGGCCTTTGCCTTCTCTGCCAAGCACAGGGTGGGCGCTCAGTGTGTGGTTGCTGATCCCACCCATCATCTCTCTCCAGGCCCAGAACCCTGGCAACCTTCCTTCAGGCTCCGCCTACCTCGGTACAGGCCCAGCCTTGTCTGTCTTTCCTTAAGAGGGGAGTTCCGGGGGCAGGTGTTTGGTCCAGCACCTTACCCTGGAGTACTGGGTTGAAATCCTGGCTCTGACTCCTGATTCCAGAAGCTCCTTGGAATTTCTTCTCCTTTTTTTTTTTTTTTTTTTTTTTTTTTTGACAGAGTGGACAGTGAGAGAGAGAGAGACAGAGAGAAAGGCCTTCCTTTGCCGTTGGTTCACCCTCCAATGGCCGCCGCGGCCAGCGCACTGCAGCCGGTGCACTGTGCTGATCCGAAGGCAGGAGCCAGGTGCTTTTCCTGGTCTCCCATGGGGTGCAGGGCCCAAGGACCTGGGCCATCCTCCACTGCACTCCCGGGCCACACCAGAGAGCTGGCCTGGAAGAGGGGCAACCGGGACAGAATCCAGCCCCCCGACCGGGACTAGAACTCCGTGTGCTGGCGCTGCAAGGTGGAGGATTAGCCTATTGAGCCACGGCGCTGGTCTCATCTCCTTGGAATTTCTAATGCTGACCCTGGGAGGCTCAAGTAGTTGGCTCCATGCCCCTCATGTCGAAGACCCAGACTGAGGTCCTGGCTCCGGGCTTCAGCCTCCACCGCAGGCTGCCGCAGGTGTTTGGGTGGGCAGTGAGCTACTGGATGAGAGCTCTCTCTGCCTCTGTGTCTGTGTATCTCTCTCCCTCTGTCGCTCTGCTACTCAAGTAAATAAAAAATTATTTAAAAAGGAGAAGGGAATGCCACACTTCTTGGGGATTCAACAAAGTGGCTCTCCCAGCTGCTGTCACCTGCAGTGACCCTCAGATGACACCGTGGGGTGTGCTCATTGGTGGCCTTGATGCAGTCGCTGCTAGGGTGGGTGCCTGAGGCTCGGGGCATTGGAGCCCACCCCTGGGCTTCTCTCCAGATAGGTCCAGGGCGTGGCTGCCTTGCTCTTAGGCCTGGATGTGAGTACCGGTCACCAGGAGGTGACTCCCAGCCGCATGGGGTTCATGTGTGGCCAACGAGAGAGCTCCCCCCATCCAGGCAAGGGCCACCAGCAGGCTGGGAGGAGTCGCCCTAACTCCAGTCTCACAACCGTCAGCTCGCACGGCCTGCACTGGCCAGGGCCATCTGGCCTGCCCCTCTTAGTTTCTGAGCGTGTGCCTTGGTGCCGCACTTTGCACTTGGACTTGGAAGTGGTGGCTCTGCCTCTGCAGGAGCACAGGCTCCCGGGGCTGCCGAGCTGTTGCCATGGCAACCACCCCGCCTTTCCCAGGAGGGGCCTGGGAAGGAACAGGGCCTGACTACTACCTGGAGCGTGAATGGCGAGGGTTGGGTTCTGCCTGGAGCAGAGGGAAGCAGAGGCACGGCCTCCTTTCCAAATGTGTCACACACACAGCAAGAGAGGAACCAGGATGCGGGAGGAATGCACCTTGGGCAGGTGGGCCTCTAGGACGGGCTTCCTACAAAGTTAAGCCCAACCCTGTTCCCAGCACAGCCACTGCCCCCTTCATGTCAGTTAACGCCATGGATGCCGGAAAGACCCGCAGACAAATTCAGGCCATGCTGTCACTTACTGCATAGAAATTTAGAATACTGACTGCTTGCTATGTGCCCAAGGGTCAAAAAGATTCTTACAGGGGCTGGTGTTGTGGTACAGCATCCCAAATGAGTGCCGGTTCGAGTCCCAGCAGCTCCACTTCCGATCCAGCTCTCTGCTATGGCCTGGGAAAGCAGTAGAAGATGGCCCAAGTCCTTGGGCTCCTGCACCCACAAGAGAGACCTGGAAGAAGCTCCTGGCTCCTCCTGGCTTCGGATCAGCTCAGCTCTGGCCATTGTGGCCATTTGGGGAGTGAACCAGTGGATGGAAGATTCTCTCTCTCTCTTTCTCCTCTCTTTCTCTCTCTCTCTCTGCTTCTTTCTCTCTCTGCCTCTCTGTAACTCTGCATTTCAAATAAATATTTTAAAAAATCTTAGAGACAACAAAGAATGAATGAAATCTGAATTAAATCTAGAAATTAGGGAGCTTTACAGGGCCAGAGCTGTGGCACAGCGGGTTAACGCCCTGGCCTGAAGCACCGGCATCCCATATAGGTGTAGGTTCTAGTCCCAGTTTCTCCACTTCTGATCCAGCTCTCTGCTATGGCCTGGGAAAGCAGTAGAAGATGGCCCAAGTCCTTGGGCCCCTGCACCCATGAGGGAGACCTGGAAGAAGCTCCTGGCTCCTGACTTCGGCTCGGCACAGCTCCGGCTGTTGCGGCCAATTGGGGAGTGAACCATCGGATGGAAGACCTCTTTCTGCCTCTCCTCTCTCTGTGTAACTCTGATTTTCAAATAAATAAAATAAATCTTAAAAAAAAGAAACTAGGGAGCTTTGGGGAGTGAGCACGTGGAGTGACTGTTAAGACGCTGCTTGGGTGCCCGCATCCCACACTCCACTTCCTGAGTTTGAGTCCCGGCTCCACTTCCAAGTCCAACTTCCTGCTAGTGAGCACCCTGGAGGGCAAGCGGGGGAGGGCTCAAGTATTTGGGCCCCTGCCCCACAACGCGGGAGACCTGGATGGGGCTCCTGGTCCCTGGCTTTGGCCTGGCCCAACCTTGGCTGTTGTGGGTATTTGGGGAGTGAACCAGCAAATGGGAGATCTCTGTCTTTCTCTTTCTGTCTCTGTGCCTTTTAGAATAAAATGAATGAATAAATATATAAGTAAAAATTAAAAGGTTGAAAAAAAATAAAGAACTATTACATAAGACTCTAGATTTCTGACTTCCCTTAAAAATTCCAAAGACCCTGCGATGGCAGGGGACCCTCCTTCCCACGTGACAACTATTAGTCCAGACTGCAAAGCAGGGGTCCCTCGGCTCCCCAGGTGCCCACAGCCGCTCCTGGCCGGCCTCATCCGTGTGCGTCAGGCACTTAGCTTCTGTTGTCCCTGGGCTTGGACCCCTGATTCAAGCCCCTGCACTTTGCAGGTGACAAGACTGAACCCCAAAAAGGAGAATGGCCCGGGATCAAGGGGCCCAGTGGGCAGGGGCCACAGCCCAGCCTCCCCGCAGCCACGTCCCCCCCACCCCCCCGGCTGCTCCTCTTCCTCCTCCTCCACGCTGTCCGTGCTGAGACACAGGGCTCACCTGTGGATGTGAACCTGGGAAGGTGGACCACGAGGAGCCAGCTGACCGTGAGAGTGGCCCTGAAGAAGTCCCGCCTCCTGGCCACGCCCATCCTTGCAGGGGGCTCTCTGAAACAGACGTACAGGGGACTCAGCCACACCCTGGGGCAGGAGTGACACGGGGACAGGCGGACACACACAGGGGCAGGGCCACACAGGCACCCTCCAGCCAGCCCAGCACACAGCCCCCACCCACAGCGGCCTCAGCTGCCAGCACCCAGGGCTGGGCAGATCGGGGCACGCAAACCCTGCCCTGGGTTCTCAGATACGGAGACGTGGATGGAATCTGATATCCCTGGTGCTCAGTGCTTTCTGCTCCCCCTCCTCCAGAGCGAAGTCTTTTTTTTTTTTTTTTTTTTTTTTAAGAAGCAGAACGACACTCTTCCCGCTAAACAAGAGCCAGGGATCAGATGCCACCAACTACGTCGCTGTGTGACCTCAGCTCATCTACTCAGCCTCTCTGGGCTCTGGGGTCCCCAGCCTGTAAGAGGAAGACTGGTGGACTGGTGGATTTCTCATACTGACCTTATCATTCTGTGCTTCCAAAGCCAGTCTTGGCTAAGAATACTTAAAACCGCAACACGATGCGTGCACAGTATAAACCCTCCACGTGTGACTCACCCAGGAGAAAGTGGGGCCAAGAGAGCTAATCACCCCCCCAATACCCGTGTTTGCCTCCTGCCTCAGTGGTTTTTATCGAAGCCAACGTTCCCCCACCAGCCCCGGGTTCGTTGTGGCCTTAGAATGAAGTCCTGGGAGGCTGGTGCTGTGGTATAGTGGGTTAGGCTGCCTTCTGTAGCACCGGCATCCCATGTGGGCGCCAGTTCAGGTCCTAGCTGCTCGTCTTCCAAGCCAGCTCCCTTCTGGTGGCCTGGGAGGGCAGCAGAAGATGGCCCAAGGGTTTGGGCCCCTGCACCCACATGGGAGACCTGGATGAAGCTCCTGGCTCCTGGCTTCGGCCTGGCCCAGCCCCGGCCATGGCAGTGAAGTGGACCAGTGAATGGAAGATCTCTCTCTCTCTCTCTCTTTTTTTTTTTTTTTTTTTTTTTAGTATCTCCCCCTTTCACTCTGCCTTTCAAATAAATAAAATAAATCTTTTAAAAAAAGAATTAAGCTCCGGCCAACACAGCCGAGGTAGCAAATGTGAACTCCAGATGTGCCCTTCAGGAAAAGGCAGGATTTCTGACTGCCTTCTTTCCTTCTTGCTGGCTGGAATGAAGATAGAATGGCTGGATCTCCAGCAGCTATCTCGCACCATGGAGTAGCAGCCAGGGACTGAAGATGGCAAAGCCAATACAGAGGAAGAACCTCGGCTCTCCTCTTGTGTGGAACCAAAGTTTTTAGCCCTAATGATGGGCTTACTTTTATCTGATTATTTTTTTTCCTTATACATAAAGAAAACATGGGGATCTATCTAGACAAACCTCAGGAACTTAAAAAGATGCAAGGTTTTCATTCCCAATTACGACGCCACTCAGAAATGTTGTGTTCACACACAGGACGTCGGGAGTGGCCGGCCCTGGCTCCCGCCCATCTCGCCCAACCATGACTGTGGTTGTGCCTAGAAACAGATGGTCCCACACGGAGAAGAGGACCGGAGCCTCTCCCACCTGCACAGCCTCCCCCCTGCAGACCAGCTCAGCGACAACCCTGACCTCTCTGACCTTCCGCTCAGAGTGGGCTCCTTTGTGTGCGCTTAGGGAGCGGGGGTGGGGGCGGGCACCTCCCGCACAGGTGCACAGGGTGAGGCCGGGGAGGGAGGAAGCAGCAGCCCCAGGATCAATGCCGCCCGCCTGTGAGCCGTGCCCAGGCGCCCGGCCCGACCCAGGCCCCGTCTGCCGAGAACAACAGACCCCATTCTAGTCGCCCCGGCCGGCGGCTGGAGTCACGCCTCATGGCGCCTGGGCATGGCGCCTTTCCCAGGGGCCCCCCAAAGAGGAGGGCTCAATTTCACGCTGTTTGCCACAGAAGGGAGGGGACCCCAGGGACAGGGGCCTTTCAAGGCCCTCAGGGTGGGGAAAGCCAGAGTCGTGTGCTCAAAACACAAGCAGTTGAGAAAAACCGAAGGTGGCTGGGCGTCTGTGTCCAGGGGCTCCTCTGCAGGGAACTTGCACTTGGAAGGGCCAAGGCCAGCGCCTTCGCTTGCTACAGAAATACGACGGGTGGTGAGGCCGGAGCCGGCAGGTGGGGGGAGGCCGTGGGGAGGCCCCTGTCAAGTCTGTTCCTTCTGTAGCCGTTAGATGCCCTGGGGCCACCGTGGGCAGGTGGGCGACGGGGACCTGGAACTGTGCCCTTTCCGCTTTTGCCAGAGGTCCCTTCGCAGACAAGCACGCCACTGGATGGATGGATGGATGGATGGAAGGAGGGACGGATGGACGCAAACAGTTGCACTCGCAGGAGACGATGCTTGGCCCCGTCTGGCCAGCCGTGGTGGGACATCCTGCCAGTCCCCCAGCCGCCTGTCAGACTGGCCTCGCGGGACGCGGCTCATGCGAATCCCTTGGGGACTCTCCCACAGGGGAGAAAAGCTTCCACCATGAGCCACTAGGAGCCTTCTGTCGAGGGGATGAGGAGTCACGGGTGGGCTGGCCACACTGCCTTGAAAAGCCTCCCAGCCTGGATGAGCGCGCGGTGGCTCCCGAGGCTGGACGTCTTGGCCGGCCGCTGATCTCACTTGGTGATGGGGTCACAGCATCATGCAGCCACGATGTTCCCGAAGGCTCATCCCCTAGACACTCCGGGAGCCTTCGCAATAACAAGCTAGAATCTTCCAGAAGTTTGGTCCAGCGGCTCCCTGGGCGAGCCAGGCCTGGCAGGGCCAAGGAGACACTCCCTGCTCCTCCTGGCTGTCTTCAGCGGGTCCCGGCCCCCTGCAAGCTGGAGTCCTAGGCTTGTCACCTGCAGGACAAGAGGAGGCGGGGGAGAGGAGCAGGGCGTTAGATGAGCCTCCAGAGGGGACGGGTGGGTGTGCAGGTGCTGCCTCCCAGGTCAGAGTCCCGGGTTCAAGTTCTGGTCCCACTTCTGAACTGGCTTCCTGCTAATGCGCATACGAAGAGGCAGCAGGTGACAGCTTAAGTAGCTGAGTCCCTGCCACCCACGTGGGAGACCCAGAAGAAGCTCCTGGCTCCTGGCTTCCCCGTGGTCTGGCCCTGGCTGTTGCGGGCATTTGCAGGATGGGAGATGTCTGTCTGTCTCTCTGCCTTTCATGTAAAAACAGGGAAGGGGGGAGGGGAGGGGGGGTGGGAGACTCCAGCTAGGCCCTGAGCAGCTGCACTGTCAAGGGCATCCCCAGCCTTGGGGAATGAGGGCTCCCACTGCCCCAAGAGGCCGCCCCAGCCAGCTCCACACATAGAGACTGAAGAAAAGCAGGGAGGACTGGGGAGAGACTGGTCTGAGCTGTAAGGCAGGGAGTGGGGTGAGAGCCGTGGACAGCCGGAAGCCCCTGGCTGGGGACAAGTCGGCCCGGGGACAGCTCCTTGTAGAGGGAGCGCGACTCTCGCTTCAGGCACACGTAGGCCAGGCTCCGCTCAGCAAGACAGCCGTGGTGGGGTGCGAGGCCTCCAGACCTTACGTCCCAGCCACGCACTGGGAAAGTCTCTGGCCACCTGCGTGGTTGGAAAGATGTGCCGTATGTTCCAGGGCTGCCGTGAGCATCAGAGACATGGAGAGCCGTGTGCCCGACCCACGGGGACGCGCAGGGGCATGGAGAAGCGGCTGCGAGACGGAGCCTGGGAACCCGGGTCTGAGCTGTGTGACCCCACACGGTCACTCAACCTCTCTGCCGGCAACACTACTCACAACCAGTGGTGGTCATGACAAATGCAGGGTACGCTAGCTCTAAGACGCCGGCTCAGACATCCCTGGCCCCGGGCTGGGGCCTCTGAGACATATGGGGAGGGACCAGGTGCGAGTCCTGTCTCCTGAGCACCTTGCTGGCAAGAGGAGAGACAGCGCTCTCAAGAACTGTGCCTTGAAATGTGAGCCTGACTCCTGGCTTCGGATCAGCTCAGCTCCGGCCATTGCAGCCATCTGGGGAGTGAACCAGCAGGTGGAAAACCTCTCTCTCTCTCCCTCTCTCTCTCCCTCTCTGCCTCTCTGCCTCTCCTTCTCTCTCTGTGTAACTCTGACTTTCAAATAAATAAATAAATCTTTAAAAAAGAAGAAGAAGGAGGAGGAGGAGGAGGAGGAGGAGGAGAAGGAGAAGGAGAAGAAGAAGAAGAAGAGGAGGAGGAGGAGGAGGGGACCAGGACACCCTCCCCATGGAGGGGCGGCTGGGAAAGGAACAGAGGAAGGAGGTGACTACAAGCTGGGGAGAGAGGCCTCATGGGAAACCAGCCCCACCAACTTGGAGATCTGAGAGTTCCGGTCCAAGAACGCAGAGGGAACGACCCTGCTGTTGAATGCCCTCGGCTTCAGTGTCCCGACAGCCCTGAGCAGATGACGATGCTTGAAGAAATCAGGTAAAATTGACTTACCCACCCTATTTTATTTGAAAGGCAGAGAGGAGAAACGGAGAGACGCACAGAGTTCTCCCATCTGCTGGTTCCCTCCCCCGAGATGTGCACAAGAGCTGGAACTATACCAGGCCAAGAGCTGGAACTATACCAGGCCGAAGCTGGGAGCTGGGAACACAATCCAGGCACCCCGCATGGGTGGCCGGGCCCCGACGCCTTGACACAACGACTCTGCCTCCCAGGGTGCTCATTAGCAGGAAGCTGGTACTCAAACCCGGGGGCTCCACTAAGGGGTGTCGGCCTTGCACGTGGCAGCTCAACCATCGCACCGAATGCCCACATCTTGAGTACACGACTTCATCTTCCTGAAGCCCCCAGGTGGCCCACCTGCAGGGATAATAAACACAATGAAGCAAACGTGGGCCACAGCCCGAGCGTGGCAGCCAGGTCCTCCTCCATGCCTGTCTCATGCATCGGCCAGTTTGCAGTCCCATGGCGATCCTCTGAGCTCAGAATCTCCGCCATCCCCGGTTCATGGATGGGCAACGTTCGGTGCCAGGCACCTGACCCACCCAAGGTCACACAGTGAGTGGGCAGCAAAGCCCAAAGCCTGCTCTCTTTTGCAGAAATTGGGCTTTTTCTTCCTAACAATCCCTCGTAACAGGAGCTGGTGGGACTGTGAGCGATGGCACAGGCAGCCCTGCCCAAGCTGGAGTGTGCACAGCACCTCCCTGGAGAGCTGGCTACAAGCAGATCCTGGTTGTGCGGCTTGGGGTAGGGTGGGAGTGGGGCTGAAGCTTTGCCAGGGTCACGGGGCCTTGGAAGTGGCTCAGAACCCGCTCTCTGTTCCATGGGAGCCATCACCCCACTGCGCCCCTCCCTCTCCCCCAGGCTTCCTGGGGCAGAGTGGATGCTTGGCTGGAGCCATTTCTCTGTCCTTGGTAAACAAAATAGTGGCCGGCGTGAAGGCTGGGGGAAGCCGAGCGTGGATGTCCCGCAGTTCTCTGCTGGGCAGGGAAGGCCCGGTGCCAGCCGCTGTGTTTACGACTTGGGCTTCTTGTCCACAGACCCTTTAGTCTGCGCCGTGTTCCTGGAGAGCCCACGGGGCAGGCGTGGGCTGGCTCCTGAGACCCTTTTCTGGCTGACAGCAGTGGCCATCAGGAACCACGGAAACAGGGCAGCAGGGCCCAGAGATCCGACTCCCCCAGGACAGACATGCGGTGAAGCCGGACCCCTCCCCCAGCAAGCAAATGGAAACCCGAGCCAGGATCTGGCGTGGGAATCCCTGTCTGACCCCAGGTGTAGGGACACGGTCATCTTCTCTGTCCCCTGCGTGCTTCGGGGGAGGAGGAGAGGGGAAGACACAGTTTGGACAGCGACACAAGCTTCGGTGCCCCTTCGGTCTCCATAAAGTCTCAAGTTGTCCCCCTGTCCTCCTCAAATTAGAATCACCTCGTTTGACGTGGGGAATTCCCACCGGGGAGCCACCTGCACAGCCAGGGAGAAATGCTGCAGCCGCCTGGGCTAACAGAGGCTCTCGGCCATGGGCCTGCCTGCCCCCAAGCACACAGAGCAAATCCTGTCTCATCCTGCGGTGCCATCGGGGCCAACCCCTTATCAGGCCATCACATCAGCGGGGGCGGGAGCGCGCTGAGAGCTTCAAAGCCTTCAAAGCCATTGCCAGCTGCCTCTGGGAGAAGGGGCTTTGAAATCTGCCTTCCTTCTTACGCATTCAACACACGTGGTCTTGGCACCCCATGGGTGGGCCCTGAGCTGATGCTGCCCTCGAGGGTCTCCAAGCCCCATCACACTGGGCAACGGGCATGAAATCTGACGCGTGTGAGCCTCCCGGAAAACCTGGGGACTTCTAAGCAGTCTTGGAAAATGGAATGCAAAGATAAGGTTACTGTGTTGCCCAAAATGGTGAAGCCCCCGCAGTATTTTCCTGAATACACATTTTCCACGGACTTTTTGAAGACCTCCCATCTCCTAATGAGGACGCAGCTCTTAACGACGCACCGGCGCGGAATCCAGGAGTTGGTCAAGTTAGTGGCCGTGCTAATGCGCACTGTCCTTTCTGTTGAGAGCCGCCCTGCCCAGCACAGACCCTAACAGGTCACACGCGGCTGCCCAAATGTGATCCAAGTGAGACACAAGGAAAACTTGGGCTCTCCGGCATAGTAAGCACAGCGCAAGTGCCCGGCTAGTGGCTCCAGCACGGAGCTGGCCCATATCCATTGTGGTGGACCACTTCTCCTGGACAGCCCTGGTTGGCGCCCTCAATCCTCAGGGTGGCTTGGAAGATCCAGACTAGTGCTGCCAGGCAGTCCAGAATGGGGGGGGGGGTCTCTCTTGGTGGGGCACTGATTGCTAGAAATGCAGATTCCCGGGCCCACTCCAGACCTCCACCCCTCCGCCCCGACCCGCTGACTCAGCGGCTCAGCACCAGGGCCCATCAACCTGTTTTTTATTTAGTTAGTTTTGACAGAGTTAGACAGTGAGAGAGAGAGACAGAGAGAAAGGTCTTCCTTCAGTTTCCTTCCGTTTGTTCACCCCTCAAATGGCCACTGCGGCTGGCGCACCGCGCTGATCCGATGGCAGGAGCCAGGTGCTTCTCCTGGCCTCCCATGGGGTGCAGGGCCCAAGCACTTGGGCCATCCTCCTCTGCACTCCCAGGCCACAGCAGAGGGCTGGCCTGGAAGAGGGGCAACCGGGACAGAATCCGGCGCCCCGACCGGGACTAGAACCCGGTGTGCCGGCGCCGCAAGGCGGAGGATTAGCCTAGTGAGCCGCGGCGCCGGGCCCATCAACCTGTTTTAACAGGTGTTCCAGGTGACTCCGATGTGCACTCCAGTCTGAGAACCCCTCGTTGCACCCGTGTCGATCACTAGTTAAGCGCCCGCCTCATGGAAAAGGTGGCAGTGTTTTGGCAAAGGGCTAAGCATCCTGGAGGCGGCACACAGAAAGTCCACACCAAAGTCTCAGATCTGCCACTTCAGGGCCGGCGCTGTGGTGCAGCAGGTAAAGCCACCGTCTGCGGTGCCGGCATCCCACATGGACGCCAGTTTGAGTCCCGGCTGCTCCACTTCCGATCCAGCTCTCTGCTATGGCCTGGGAAAGCAGTAGAAGACTGCCCAAGTCCTTGGGCCTCTGCACCCATGTGGGAGACCTGGAGGAAGCTCCTGGCTCCTGGCTTCGGATCAGTGCAGCTCCAGCCATTGTGGCCAAGTTGATGGAAGACCTCTCTGTCTCTCTCTCTCTCTGTGTAACTCTGACTTTCAAATACATAAATAAATCTTAAAAAAAAAAAAAAAAAAAGGCCGGCAGCACCACGACTCACTAGCCTAATCCTCCGCCTGCGGCGCCGGCACACCAGGTTCTAGTCCCAGTTGGGGCGCCAGATTCTGTCCTGGTTGCTCCTCTTCCAGGCCAGCTCTCTGCTGTGGCCAGGGAGTGCAGTGGAGGATGGCCCAAGTGCTTGGGTCCTGCACCCCATGGGAGGCCAGGAGAAGCACCTGGCTCCTGCCTTCGGATCAGCATGGTGCGCCGGCCACAGTGCGCCAGCCACGGCAGCCACTGGAGGGTGAACAAATGGTAAAGGAAGACCTTTCTCTCTCTCTCTCTCTGTCTCTCACTGGCTACTCTGCCCGTCAAAAAAAAAAAAAAAAAAAAAAAAAAAAAAAAAAAAAAAAAAGAGGTGTGGGTGTGATGGAAGCAGGTGTCCAGGGAGCAGGTCTGCGCTGGGCCCCGGACTGCTGCTTTCACCTCATGCTGTCCCCAGAGGGCTTACTCATGTTCTGCCATGGCTCCCTGGTCACCAGCCACCCAGCCGCCACACTCAGCTTGTTCCAAGGTTCCCCGTCCTTCTCCCTGGCCCCCCAAAGTCTCTCCATGGTTTCTTTCTCTGCCTCCACAGCTGATTGCCCAAATCTTCCAAACTTCAGTTTAAAAGTCTTGTTTTATTAGAGCGAGCGAGAGAGAGCACCCACTCCCATCTACTGGTTCACTCCTCAAATGGCCACAGTGGCCAGGGGGAAGTGTCAGGAGCTGGAAACACAATCCAGGGCTCCCATTCGGGTGGCAGAAGCCTAATTACTTGACCCCGCGCAAGCCCTGGGAGCCACAGCATCACTGCCTCCAAGGTCCACACTGGCAGGAAGCTGGAGTTGGAAGCCAGAGTTAAGATTCCAATGCAGGTACTTCGATGTGGGATGTGAGCATCTTAACCCCTGACCTAAATGCCTACTTAATGCTTAAATTCCAGACCCTCACCCCAGCTCCTCAGCTTCCTTAAAAAGCAGTGGAAGCCAGGAGGAATCTAGGAATAGCAGCTGCCCTTCCCGCCCCCAGCCCCCACTCCAACGTCAAAGACAGGCTGCCCTGGGTCCCAGCTCTGGCTTCCCTCTACCAGCAGCACCTGCCGTAGGCTCAGCTCTGCCGGCTGACTCTCAGGGTAGGAAGCGCAGAGGGCTGCCAGCTACAGGGCTTTTGCTCCTAGCATCCTGGGCCAATGCAGTGTGGCCAGCATAGATGATGCTAAGAGCAGCCAGATTCGAAGGCTCAGAGCCGTCAACAGAAAGGTAAGCTTCTCTTGGACCCTGAGTCAGACCTTGGACTTGTGCCAGTGCTATCACGGGGGCTCTGTGTCTTCCCAGCTATGCCCCGTGTGCACTGCTGGCTTGTAGGTGGCTGCGGCCATCAACACTTCATTCATTGTGTTTTTAACTCAGACATTAGCATCGGCAGTTGGCTTGGAGTTGTCCTGTGTACGCCCACTTGTTGCTGAGCCCCGGGAAAGGTTTTTGCCAAATACTCTTTTCCCATCACATCCTGCCAGAGTTGAGAGCCATGTCCCTCCTCAGCAGGCTCCCTCGCATGCGTCCTCCCCACAGAGGGGTTCCTGGCCTGAGTGGGGAGGGTGGCACATGCTACCACAAACAGCTGATTTCCGAGACTGGCTTGGAGCTCAGTGCAAGTGGACGTCTGGGGATACGCAAGTGCTGGGGTCAGCAAGAGGAGCAGGTGCAGGGGCCAGCATGGGGCAGAGCTGGAGAGTTTGGGCTTTGTCCTGACAGTTGGGGAGAGGCGCGCTGGCAGACAGGAGGCGCTGGCGGGCAACAGCAGGTGTGTTTTACAAAGACTCCACCTGCAAGGACAGGAAGGAGGTGTGGGAGGGGTAGCAGTGCAGGCTGCAGGTCTCTGCTGCCGTTTAACTGATGCCAACATACTAACCATGTGTGATTGTGGATGCTGATGGCCTAGCGGGAAACACACAGGAACAGGTTCCCCCTGTGGGGGAGGGTCAGAGCTTGCAGCCTCCGTGTGGGGGAGAGAGGAGGAGGGACAAAGAATCAAGTAAATGCATCCCAAGTGTGTGTCCTGGTTTTGGGAACATCCTGTGTGCATGTGACCTGGTTAGGGCCATCCATGCACGCAACACGGTGTTTGGGGCCTCCCACATATGTGTGATAGTGCTAGGAGCATCCCACATAAGCAGCCAGGATGGAGGAGGGGGCTGCTACTGTACAGGTGGCCAGGGCAGAGGCCTGACGGAAGGGGTGATGGGACAAAGGGGGAATCTTGGGAACATGCAGGCAGAGGGGTCACAGCAGGGGAGGGAGAAGGGGGAGCAGGAGGTAGAGGCTGGACTTTGGGGTGAGATCAGAGTGCAGAGGGGTGAAGAGAAGCTACTGCCCAGGTGTTGCAGGGGACTTCAGGGGCCGGCGCTGTGGTGCAGCAGGTTAAGCCGCCGCCTACAACTCCAGCTCCCATACGGGCACTGGTTTGTGTCCAGGCTGCTCCGCTTCTGATCCAGCTCCCCGCTAATGGCCTGGGGAAAGCAGCGGAAGGCAGCTCAAGTGCTCGGGCTCCTGCACCCACGTGGGGGACCCAGATGGAGCTTCTGGCTCCTGGCTTCGATCTGCGTCAGCTCTGGCCATTGCAGCCATTTGGGGAGTGAACCAGCAGACGGAAAATCTCTCTCTGTTTCTCCCTTCCTCTCTGTCTGTAACTCTGCCTTTGAAATAAATGAAGCAAATACTTTAAAAAAGTATTTCAAAAAGTCTGAAAAAGCAAAATAGAAGTAAGTTTGTTTTGGTGAAAATTTTTTGGGGAAATTCATGCTCAGTCTTTCTATCATGCGCATTTCCTCCCATGGACATGGAGAAGTCCCCTTGCATCCTGGAAGCTACGTCTTTCCCTGTGGCAGGTGCCCCCTTGGCTCCGTGCCCCACTGGTGATCTACTCCGGGAGGCTGGCACTGAGAACCTCCCGCCAGACGGGCATTTGGCACGGGGGTGAAGATCCTGCAGCCCACATCAGGGGGCCTGGGCTCGAGTCCCGGCTCTGCTCCTGACTCCAGCTTCCTGCTAATGCGCACCCTGGGAGGCAGCCGTGACGACTCAAGTACTTGGGTCCCTGCTTTCCCATGTGGGAGACCAGGAGTGATTTGCATTCCTGGCTTCTGGCTTTGGCCTGGCCCAGGTCTGGCTGCTGTGGGCATTCGGGGGGTGAACTAGAGGATGAGGGATCTCCCTCTCTCTGTCTCTGTCTCTTTGCCACTCAAATAAATTAAATAAATACATTTTTAAGAAAGATCCCCGCCCCACTAGATGTTGATGTCCTACTGTGCAGCTTCACTACTATCCCGCCCAGGAAGTCCACCCCGACCACTAACCACTAACCACGCGTGGATCATACCCTCACCCCTGGGATCCTGATCCCCTGAGTGTGGGGCAGGACCCAGGAATCAGCCTCTACCCAGAGGCCACACACCCTGGATGACCACAATGGATGACCCATTGCAGGCAGTGCCTTCTCCAAGGCACAGAGGAGAGGAAAAACCGTCTCCCTCTCTGCACCAGCTAAAGGACAAACTCTTGCTTCCTGTCTGCAACGCCAGCATTTCTGGTCGCAGAGTGCATGGCTCCAACCATGTGTGCACCCCACCCGGCCCTGCCACTCAATTCAATTCTGACTCCAGATCCCACAAGGGTTTGAGAGCTGTGTGGAGACCACCGTGTGCCAGCGCATGGACTGTGATCAAGAGGCGTCCTTCAGAGTGGAAGCCGGGGCCTTGCAGGGGCCAAGGCTTCAGGCCCAGGTGGCGGGATGTTCCACTGGGAGTGGGGCGGTGGAGGGCGCCACCTACTGGCAGATGCCTCCTGCTCCGGGGCCAGGTGGCTGTGGGAGAGGTGAGGTCCAGACGTGGATTTAGAAGCCACAGGGATGAATCTGACCCAGCCTTGATGGACTCAATGTGGATGAGGCAGAGAGGCACCCGGGCAGGGGCAGGACAGGGCGGGCAAAGCCAGGCCACGGCTGTTTGGAGCCCACGGTGAATGTCGCTGGGCCTTGCTCGGCTGCTTCTGCCCCCTTCCCCTGCCTGCAGCACCCTGATCTTCCCATGAGTGCACGGGGGCTGAGGCCCAGGAGGACACGTGACCCAGCCTGACTGATGAATACATCCCAGCCCTGTATGCTGCTATGATTGGCTCAGCGATGGTCACATGACCCAAGACAAAGATAAAGGGGGCGTTGGCTGGAGCTGTCGGGAAAGCTGGTCCTCAGCCCCCCGGGGTTGGCACGGCTGGAGCTCCTGGGGCCACCTTTGCTTGTGTGTTAAGAATGAGGCTTGCACAGAGGAAGGCAGAGGCTGGAGATGCAGCACCCAGATCCAGCCATGCCTGAAGCCGGAGCCTGGAGTGTGCAGTGACATGTGCCATCACAGCTCCTTTCTTGTTTAAACCCATCGGAGTGGTGTTTTTGACACTGACCATGGGAACAAGCCTGCCTCATCAGGACCCAAAGGGGAAGGCGAGTTCCTTGTAAGTCTCTCTGCTCTCATAAAATGCCCATTGAATCAGCGTGGGGCCTCAGATGACATCACCGGGAAAAAGACTTCCTTTTTCCAGGGGTCGCCTGTCCCTGACACAGGCATGTCCCTTGGGGAGTGGCCCACATCAGACAGGACGAAAATCGCCACTGTCACTGTACCCATTCCTGAGGATTCTGTAAAGACCTCATGACAGTTGCTCCCCTTCCTCACCCATCCCATCCTGCACACAGCAGCCGGGTGGATGTGGCCGGCACAGGCTGATCCACTCTTCAAGTCTCCACGCCTGCCTCGCTGCCCTGCCTTGAAGATGCTGAGCTCACACCTGCCCCAGAGCCTTTGCGTGTACTGTGAAACTTTCCCCAGCTCCACCCAGCCTCAGGCCTGTTCCTGGGCTTTTCCCATACCTGATAGCTCCCCTAGGGTCCTGGTGGCTTCGTTCACTCCACCAGGTCTACAATCACTTACTGACTTCTGGGTTTGCCTAAGCTCCAAGAAGGATGGACTGTGGCCATGGTCGGGCCCTGTGGCAGCTGCATTGTCTGCAGGCTCATTAGAAATGAGAACTCAGGCTGGCACCGTGGCTCACTTGGTTAATCCTCCGCCCGCGGCACTGGCATCCCATATGGGTGCCGGGTTCTAGCCCCAGCTGCTCCTCTTCCAGTCCAGCTCTCTGCTGTGGCCTGGGAAGGCAGTGGAGGATGGCCCAAGTGCTTGGGCACCTGCACCCGCAAGAGAGACTGGGAGGAAGCACCTGGCTCCTGGCTTCGGATTGGCATAGCTCTGGCTGTAGCGGAGATTTGTGGGGTGAGCCAATGGAAGGAAGACCTTTTTCTCTGTCTCTCTCACTATCTGTCAAATAAAAAAAATGAGAACTCAAAGCTTAAGTCACTGAGTGGCATTACCAGTGATTCCTCGTGCCCTTGGGAGTTGGTGAACTTCAACTTGGAAGGGACCTTCTGCTGCTCCAGGACTCATCCGGACCTGACCTGTGCCCCCTGCGAGAGCATCCCGGAGCTGCCGGCTTCAGGGCATCTCTGCATTGCCTTTCCTTCCCCAAGCAGTGTTCGCATTAGCCAGGAGGGTTGCCACAAAGGACGCTGGCCAGGGGAAGGCCTGGGACAGGCGAGCACCCCACGAGGGAGCAACCCTCCCCCCACCCTGGGCGCTGGCACCTGCTGCGCCTGGGAGCCGGGCTGGCAGCAGTTCACAAGCGAGGCTTTGCTCCCGGGCTGCTGTGCGGGGCTCACACAAACCCAGGAAGGGCAGAGACAGGGAATGTTTGCACAGCAGGATAGGCTGTCTCCACTCCTCCCTCCGCCCCGCCAGAGGGCAGGGAAAGAGCACGCTTGCCTCTGGTTCAAGCTGGGGCCAGGCCCCTCCTTTGATCGGAGAGGCCCGTCTCTTTATTTGTAGAAACCAGCCTGGTTTCCTGCGACTTCAGACACACCTACGGGAAGCAGTGGCAGGTGGGGCTGTGATTTTGAGGCTTCTTGGACCGCCCTGGGTGCCCTGGCTCCTTGTGCTGGGATCGGTCACCCAGATTCCTGCTGGCTCGCAGGTGTGGCGCACGGCCCTGGGAAGCAATGGGTTCTGATAAAGCCCGAGGGAGACACGGGTTCCAGCCGGGGAAGAGGCCTGGGGCAACAGGTTCAGGGTCTGCAGAGCCTGAACCAGGGCAACGTGGGTTCCAACTGTGCCTCCCCGGCTCCAGCTCTGGGACCCCCGACTCACCATTAGGGGACCCCCAGGCTCCACAATGCTCGCATCACTCACCAACCCCACATTTCACCATGAAAATGTTCAAACAGGCATGCAGAGGCATCGACAGAGTTTCGCAGTCAACTCCAACCAGCCCACAATCTTTGGCTAGCTTTGCTGTATCACAAGTCCCTCCAGCATCTAGACACCAATATTAGTTTGAAGTCACCAGGCCTTTTCCCCTTAAATATTCCGGCATGTGTGTTAGTAGCTAGAGTTCAATATTCACTTGATGTTTTTAACCCAAGGAACGGCGTACATGTCATGAAACACACACAGACCTTCCGCGTGCCTGGGTGGAGTTTTGACAAATGCCTAGGTTTGTGCGGCTCAGTCCCTTAGGACACCCTCAGCCCCCGTCAGCCCCTATCCCGGGCAATCCCCCACATAGCAGAAACACACCACAGATTAGTTCTGCCTCTTCTAGAACTTTGTATAGATGGAATTAGACAAGCGGGAGGTGTCTTCCCCCTACCATGGTTTTGAGACTGGCCTAGGCTCTTGTGTGTATCAGTAGTTCATCTTTTATGGCAGCCAAGCCATATCCAATTGTATGAGTACACTGCAAGGGTACTTCAAAAAACACTCAAGGAAAATGGAATGAAAAGACAGATTTACTGGGAGTGCGCATTCAGCCCAGTGGTGGAGACCCCCATACCCACATTGGAGCAGCTGGGTTCAGTACCTGGCTCTGGTTCCTAATCCCAGCTTCCTGCTAACACAGACCTGGGAGTCAGCAGGTGATGAGCCAGGTAGCTGGGCCCCTGCCCTTCACATGAGAAACCTGGATTGAGTCCCTGGCTCCCAGCCTTGGCCGTGGCCCAGCCTTGGCCCTGGCCCAGCCCTGGCCATTGCAGGCATTTGGAGAGTGAATCAGTAGATGCGAATGCTCTCTCCCTCTCTCCGTCTCAAATAAATAGATACAAGATTTTATAGTTTTCTATAAAATAGAAAATTTTGCACTGGAGTGCAAAAATATTTTGAAACCCATGCACCATTTCTCCATCATGGGCATTTTTCTCGAACTCTCCCCATGCATGGATTGCAAGTGTTTTTGGCACCAAAAGCAGCTTCCTTGGCTTTTCATTTCATCTCCACAAACTTTCTGAAGTACCCTTGGATACTACATAATTGCTTTAATGTTACGGCGCTGGCAAAGCCCACACAGAGCAAGGTTCAGGAGCCAAAAAGAGGCACAACGTTGCCACCAAAACAAAACTGCTTTAGACACCGCCTTTGTCAGACCCAGCAAGACACTCATATCCCAGCAGCACTGCTCACCAGCTGTGGGAGACTGGGCAGGTCCTGGGGTTCCCAGGGAATGCCTCAAACAGCAGACAAATCTGAACCCTATACACGCATTGTGCTACAATGGCCTTTGGGGGCCAGTGTTGAGTAACACAAGAGTTATTTGAACAACAGCAGGTCTGACGACTTGCGGGGAGGGGCACCAGGTGACCGACGTGCAGGTAGCACATACGGTGTGGATACACTGGACAATGGGCGAGCACGTGCTGGGCACGACAGAACCAGAGATTCCATCGTGCTGCGCGGAACAGCGCACCACGGAAAACTTAGCAATTACTTATTGCTGGAAGCTTCCATTTTGTGTTTTCGGATGCTGGTTAACTTCGGGACAAAGTGGAAAAGAAGAAAAACTGCCTCTTTGCCCTCCAGCTTCCTCGTCTGAGCGTTGCTGGTGTGGACAGAACCTTGCTCAGCTGGCCACCGTGAGGAATGAGGCGGCAGCATGCCTGGCTTGCAGTACCTGCTCAGTAAACCCCACCATGAGCTGGCGAGGCGGAGCTCTGACTTACAGAAGGCACACGTCTGGGGCGCCCTGCAGGTGCCACGCGGTGTCTCTGAGAGCCTGGGGAATTTCCATCCGTGCTTTCTGAAATAGGAGCAGCTTCACACCATTTTATGAGCTTATCCTGGGGGGACCGATTTTTTCCCTCTTCCTGTTTTGCTCTGTTCCCTCTCCGTGACCTCCCTGCCATGTCTGAGGCTACGACTTCTCCCCAGTGCCAACGCCTGCTTCTTGGGATTCTTGAGCAGGTGGACAGGGACGAGGCTCGCGACGTGCTTACTGGACACCTGCTACCTTCCATGACCAGCCGAGTTCCCCCACAAGGCAGACGGCGACCGATTCTTGTTTGATGCAAACACGAGTGCTCAGGGCGGCCTCTGTAAAGATCTCAGCTTTTCAGGCCACCAGTGTGCAAGTCAAGGGCAGGACCGCAGAGCGCCTGAGGCATCAGCTGGGCCATCAGCCGCTGTCCCCGGGGCTGCAGCCCACGCTTGGTTCACAGCCACCAGGAGCCGTCTTGGAGCCCCCGCCCCAGGCACTGGCTGTGGCTGCTGGTCCAGGTTGCTGGCCTGGGTTCAGCGCAAGTTGGCTGTGTTGTCAGAGGTTTCCACTGGAAAAAGTTATTCCTCAGTGAGAGAGAACACGGTTGTGGGATGAGAGAGGAGGCGGCTCTCTGCTCAGGGCAGGCCTCGCTGGGCTGAGGGCCTGCAGAGGCCCCGGGGTCGGTGCCTGGCTGGGAGCTGAACCCCAGTCCACCTGACTCCACCTTTCTCCTGTCGGTTTGCTTCTGGGTGACGTGGTGATTCCAGCACCTCAGTGCTAAGTGGGGACCACGCAAATCTTTTTAAAGTCCTCTCTTAAGAAACACGCAATCCATTCCTATGATTAACTGCCATCACCTTGGCAAGCTACAGACCCCAGGACGTGGGCCTCCCGCTGAACCCTGACTTCGCACCTGCTGACTTCCTTTCCCTACCCGGGGTGACACACGTACCCATCTCCCGGATTTGATCAACCCATGATCTAGATAGGCAGCAAAATATCACTTTGCGCCCCACAGAGACAGGTGGTCTTACCAATAAAAACCAACTGGAACTGAAAAACAGACACAGAAAACACTGAGCTCCTGACTCGCCCGAGGTCCCACGGGGAAGATGCGCGGCAAAGTCCCAACCCAACAGATCAGGTTGAGCAGCCCGGAACTGTTGAACTGCACTTCTCTGACCTACCCAAGCGCCAGTTCTGTGTGATTCCACCCACGCATTGATCCAGCCTTCTTAGGGAAACACCTTGGTCCTTAAGTCTAGAAGTCCTTAAGTCAGAGAAGAGCTCCCAGGGGCCTTGATAACCTCATCTCCTGTCTCCATCTCTTTCTCAAGTAGCCGTCCTGTTACTGTGACATCTGAATTGGGTCAACCAGCTTCCTGGGGCTTCAAAGAGCCCGTACATGGCTGCCTCGCCTCTTCTCAAATCTCTGCCTCGGGCCCAGGTCTCCACTCGGTTTGGGAACCTCTGGGATCCAGTTTTCCCTGGATAAGGCTCCTGGGACCCGGCTCCTTCCTGGCCCCCTAGGCCAAATGGAGGGGACCAGGGGACACAGCTGCTCAGAGCTGGGCTGGCTGCCACTCTCCTGGCCACAGGCTGTTCCTGTGACCCCATGGCACCTGTGCCTGGATTCCAGGAGACGTCCCTGTGTCCTTACGGTGAATCCAAGCCCCACGCTTCCTTCTCAGTCATTTGGACAAAGTAGGTCACCTTGTTCCCGCTTACTGGGAACCCACAGAGCCTTCAGCCTCCAGCCCATGCACGAGTGATCTGACTTTTCTCTCTGCTGGTCTTCAGTGGGTATTGGGACTTGCAGATGCAACACATAAGAAAAGCCATTTTTCTGGTCGGCGCCGCGGTTCACTAGGCTAATCCTCCGCCTTGCGGCGCCGGCACACCGGGTTCTAGTCCCGGTCGGGGCGCCAGATTCTGTCCCGGTTGCCCCTCTTCCAGGCCAGCTCTCTGCTGTGACCAGGGAGTGCAGTGGAGGATGGCCCGAGCGCTTGGGCCCTGCACCTCATGGGAGACCAGGAGAAGTACCTGGCTCCTGCCATCAGATCAGCGCGGTGCGCCAGCCGCGGCGGCCATTGGAGGGTGAACCAACGGCAAAGGAAGACCTTTCTCTCTGTCTCTCTCTCTCACTGTCCACTCTGCCTGTCAAAAATTTTTAAAAAAAAGAAAAAAAAAGCCATTTTTCTGCATGCATTTCTACACCATTTTCAATGTCTCCCCTGTCCTCTTTCTGGTGGCCTCAGGACTTTGCAAGGATAGAGAAAGGAGGCAGTGGCAATGGCTCCCTGTTACCCACACCGGAGACCTGGATTGTGTTCCCAGCTCCTAGCTTGGGCCCTGGCACAGCCCCAGCCACTGGGGACATTTGGGGAGTGAACCAGCAGATGGGATCTGTTTCTCTCTGTGTGTATCTGCCTCTCTCTGACTCTCAGACACATTTTAAGTGGGATCTGTGTGTTTGGGTGCATGTGTGGCCACGGAGGCACTTTGTCTCTAGCTACCAGGCACCTATTAGGAGCCGCCACTGTGTGTTGGCTGCTCACAGTATGTTGCAACAAACACCAGCCGAACACCAGATAAACACCCTTCGGACACTGGACCTGCATACACCTGTGTTCCTCCTGCTTCAGGACTGAGATGGGATTAGCACTGCCTTATCCTGGCACAAAGGGGTGGCCGGGAGGGGGACGGTGTGCCTCAAAGTATTGTGGTGACATGACAGCAGAGGCAGCAGCAAAATCCCTTCTTTGAATGGCCACAGGAGGATTTTAAAGACACAGACACATTTCAGGGTAGAGGAAGACAACGCCGGTGAAATGTCAGCAGGCTGGCTGAGCACGGCTCCCAGGCCCTCCAAACAGGCCGCTGTCCTCGCGCAAAGCTAAGTCCGCATCTCCTATTCCAGGCTGGACTTTCCCATTTCCAGAGAGAAAAAAAAAAACACAGAAAACAGCATTTGATTCCCAAAGGTTTGCGTTTGGACTCAAATGGCACTGTGAGGTTTTCTCTGTGCCAAGAACTCTGCTCTTCATTTTTTCTTTTTCTTTCTTTTTTTTTTTTTATTGTTGACAGGCAGAGTGGACAGTGAGAGAGACAGAAAGGTCTTCCTTTGCCGTTGGTTCACCCTCCAATGGCCGCCGCGGCTGGTGCGCTGCGGCCGGCGCACCGCGCTGATCCGATGGCAGGAGCCAGGTGCTTCTCCTGGTCTCCCATGGGGTGCAGGACCCAAGCACTTGGGCCATCCTCCACTGCACTCCCTGGTCACAGCAGAGAGCTGGCCTGGAAGAGGGGCAACCGGGACAGAACCCGGCGCCCCGACCGGGACTAGAACCCGGTGTGCCGGCGCCGCTAGGCGGAGGATTAGCCTAGTGAGCTGCAGCGCCGGCCCAGCTCTTCATTTTTTCAAAAAGATTTATTTATTTGAAAGGCAGAGCAACAGAGACAGGGAGAGAGAGCTCACTCCCCAGATGGCTGTGACAGCCAGGGTTGGGCCAAGCCAAAGCCAGGAGCCGGGAGCTTTATCCAGGTCTCCTACATGAGTAGCAGGAGCCCAAGCACTTGGACTATTTTCTGCTATTTTGCTAGGTGCATTAGCAGGGAGCCGGCTTGGAGGCGGAGTAGCCAGGAGTCGAATTGCTGCTCTGAGATGGGCTGCAGTGGGCAGTGCGGCTTCACCTGCTGGCCCCCAGCACCAGCCCCTGTGCTCTCTACTTAACACCTGGGTTAATTCTTGCTGCACCCCAGAGGCTAAGTGCTTTGCCCCGGTTCACATCGTCATGAAGTAACACACCTGTTCCAGGGTCCTAGTGAGGAGAGGACCGAGGCCTGGCAGTTTCCCCAGTCCCTCCTGCTGCTCTGGGAGCCTGATGGTTCCACTGGAGGACAGCAGAGGCTCCCAGACCCCTGCCCCTTCCTGCCTGGCAGGCTGGGCCTCCTTCCACTCTTGCTGTGACCTCGGCCTGCCCACCTTGGAGTGCTGCCTGGGACCCCCTACTTCCACATCTCTGGACGGTCCCAGCAGCCTCCTAACCTGTCCATCCACCTCCAATCTCTTCCTCCCGCTGCTCCTCCCCAGATGAGTGGCTCACAGGTGAACACCTGACCCAAGCCTGACCAATGAGTGACTTCCGTGGGATTTTGCACTGGGGCTAGGCGGAGAGTCAGAGGCGATGTGGTCGCTGGGGTGCGAGCTGTCGGGTGTGCGGTGCCAGCAGCCCTCCCAGCCTCCCTGCCTCCGGCCCGCCCTGGGGCTCGGCTTTTATGGGTCTCTGAGGCCTCTCTCCCCTGCTGCTCTTCTCCCATTTAGCTTCCAGTCACCCCTGGAATCCCTGGGGCCCTCACCTTCTCCCTTGGGCCTCAGTGACTCTGAGCTGGGTTTGCATCACTGACAACCCTTGAGCCCCCAAAAGCAATGGGGTGAGCAGACTGAGCTGGAAGAAAAGCGGGGCCCAGGGGGACCCGTGGCCAGCAGAGCCCTCGCTCCCCGCAGGCTGGCTGGCCAGCGGTCCCCAGGACACGGCTGCTCCTCACTCACCCTGAGGGACCTGTGTCCTCAGAGAACTGGCCCCAATGAGGAAGCGGCCACGCTTGGGGCGGGCGTTGGCCTGGTGGCTAGGCTGCTGGTTGAGGAGCCTCCGTCCTACACCAGAGCATCTGGGGTCCAGACCAGCCCCTGACTCCTGCTCCAGCGTCTGCCAATGCACGCTTTGTGGCTGGGTCCCTGCCACCCATCAAGGAGACTCGCCCTGAGTTCTCACTCCTGGCTTCTGCCCAGCCCGGCCTCAGCCATTGTGAGCATTTTGGGGGTGTGAAGCTGCAGATAGGAGTGGGTTTGTTCCTCTCTCTCTCATCATCATCACCATCATCATCATCATCATCATCATCATCATCTCTATCTCTCTCTCTATCTCTCTCTCTCTATCTCTATCTCTCTCTATCTCTCTCTATCTCTATCTCTATCTCTATCTCTATCTCTATCTCTATCTCTATCTCTATCTCTATCTCTCCCTACCCACGCCCAAACCCCAACCGGAAACCACTCCCCAGCTGATTCCCAGCCGAGATGCCCCTGGCAAGGCCACCCTTCCTACCTCTGACCCTGACTTCATCCACACTCTGCTCATCGCTGGCCTGGACAAACACACCACCACTCTCAGCCCCGCCCCTCTCGCCAGGTGAATGTCCCCTCGTCCCCCAGCATGTCCACTACGCCCCAGTCTTGCTCACAAGCCTCTGGTGTAGCCCCCCCACCCCACCTCCACCTGCACCACTGCCTGCAAGCTCACCAAGCGTGGGCCAGAGGCGGCGGGCCGCACACGCCCTCCGTGAGCCCCTGGCTCTGGCTTCGCTCACTCAGCTCCCCCTGCCTGTCCAGAGCCACGGCTTCCTTTGCCGCACTGCAATTCTGCCTGTGGCCCAAGCCGTTGCCCACTTGCCTCCTGGCTCACCTCTCGCTCTCTCTTGCTTGCGGACTCCCTTTCTGGTGCTCACCCCACTCTCACTAGTCCTTGTCACTCTGACATCCGTCCCATTCACCCAGCACAGGAGCAAACCGGGAGGTGACCGGCCTAAGGGCTCTTTGGTCACTGGCAGGAGGAGGCGAGCAGGAGGTAAGAGACAAGGACGACTCAGGGGTTTGTGGCTGGGGTTGGGGTTGGGGTTGGGGTTCTCACCCAGAGAATGGAGAGCAGAGTTCCCAGCCGGCTGGAAATCCCCGCTGAGCTGGGGATGCTGTTGGGCGGCCAAGGGTCGAGGTGCGGAGGGCCGGTGCGTGGGTGCAGTTGGAGGTCAGGAGACAGACATGGGCACCTTCCCCCCAGGCTGTCTGCTGCCCTTGGACTGTGAACCTCCACAACCATGAGTTAAACAGGCCCCCTTCCTCCACAAGCAGGTCGCCTTGAGCATTTTGTTATAGTCAGAGCCACAAACCACAGCTGCCAAAGCTCAGTGGACAGTTCTGAGGCCCCGACCCCTGGCTGCACAGCAGTGAGGCACTTGGCCGCCCTCTCAGTCCACTGTGCAGTGGCTCCTCAACACTCTCACTCTACCATGAGGTCCTGAGCTGCTGCAGGAGGCCAGACTGCACCCCAGCCCCTGCTGGGGCTCACACGTGATGGACCGATGGGCTCCTTGTCCCCATGGTTCCTGAAGCTCCCTGGCCACCAGCTTCCCCACAGCTACATAAGAACCCCCTGGAGCACTTTCAATATTAGAAAAAAAGAAACCTGAGCTCTTTCCTGGGGATCTTGACGCTGTGCATTCTGGGACAAATCCTAAGACTTGGGGGCCTCAGGGGCCCCGGGCAGCCAGTAGAAGCCACCGACTGCTGCCCTGAAACCGCTCACCGCAGCAAGAGTGTCGGTCAGGTTTAAGAATGGCGGCTGAGCTTGGGCCCTGCACCCCATGGGAGACCAGGATAAGTACCTGGCTCCTGCCATCGGATCAGCGCGGTGTGCCGGCCGCAGCGCGCCGGCTGCGGCGGCCATTGGAGGGTGAACCAACGGCAAAGGAAGACCTTTCTGTCTGTCTCTCTCTCTCACTGTCCACTCTGCCTGTCATAAAAAATTTTAAAAAATTTTTAAAAAAAAAGAATGGCGGCTGAGCTGGGGCTTGGGCGATTCCCTTTTTATTTCAGCCTCTGCGGTCGCTCCCCAGTCACGGGCATCAGGCCTTTTCTCACGTCCACCCCAGCAGGAGGACAGAGCTTGGGGAACGATTCTGCTTTTGGTTACAGGGAAACACACAGTGCTCAGACATCAGCTCCTGACTCCACACCTCAGAAGTGGCTGAATCAAGAGCCAAACCTTGACTTGGCCCCCTCTAAAGCCCACCGTGCGATCATTCCATGCACATTTACGAAGTCCTGCTAGCTACCAGCACCGGGCCAGGCACTGAACAACGGGTGGTCAACACAACAGCCCATTCCTCTTCTTCCTGGAGTTCATGATCCAATGTGAATCCAAGCGTCACCAAGGCGAGCGCCAAGTCGCAGACCCCGTAAGACATTCTCTTAATAAGATGCTCTGAGACAGAACAGCAGAGGTGGGTTTCTGCTGGGCAGGGAAAGACTGTAGATTGGGGCCGCGTGCCCAGGGCGAGAGAGGGGAACGGTGCTCTGGTTGGATGAGTGACTGGAGACAGGCACCAGCCCATGTTCCCCACCAGCCTGTGTGCAGGGGTCCGTGGGGGCTGGGGAAGGCAGCCAGCTCCACACCAGAACCCCACCGGGGTGACACCCCTAAAGGAGAGCACAGAAACTGGCCCACGACTGTCCCTCCCTCTGCCACCTGGTCCCACCCAGAGCAAAAGGATCTGGGTGGGGATTTAGACTCCCGGGGGTGGGGGAGGGCAGCACCTGTCCCTCGTCCTGGAGGGAAGGCGATGGCTCAGGGCATGCCCGTGGAGGACTGGGTGCGCCTGAGGCGTAGCTGGGATGTGTCGGGATGACTCACCCGGATCTGGGTGGTGGTACAGAGGGACAGGTCTTGGGACGCCCGCTGGTTTCTCCAGTCATTTAGTGCATCAAAGCAGCCCAGGCTTCTCCCACTCTCTCTGTCCTGCGCTAGCCTGCCTGGAAGCTCTCTCCAGCTCAGTGACAGGGCTTTCTGCTGAGGCTGTAGCCTGCCCATCCCCGGCCGCAGCCAAAGTCACAGGCTGCGTGAATGGCTGGAATTCACACAGTGCTGGGGCCCACTGACCCCAAGTCAGCTCGCAGAAATGCCACACACAGACATTTGTTGTCCCCGGATGAAGACCAAGAGGAAGGGGGCCAGAGAAGGAGACCAGAAACCCAGAGGGAAAGGGAAGGGGGCCATCAGCGTGTCTCCCACGTACGCAGTTAGGTTTTGTTTCGACGCCATCATCTGTGTCATCTGAACACAGCATAACCTTTGCCTAATGCAATTCTTCTTTAGACATTCGCTTCCTCCCCCAAAACTTTTTTTAAAGCTAATCCATATGTGAAGGGACTTAAAATATTTGTGAAAAATGGAATTAAAAGATACGTTTATTTTGGTGCAAGAAAACTTTTGAAATTCATGCATACAAAGGAACTTAAAAAAGTTCAGAGGCTATGCATGTTATGAAAAACCTATGGACTTTTAATTTCATTTTCCACAAACATTTTGAAGTACCTTTGGGTTAATCTAAAGCCATTTCACAAATCAGACTTAGGGACGCCAGCTGATTTGGGGGTCTTTCTCCTGCTGAAAGAACAAATGAGAAGCGGCTGTGATGTGAGCTGGGTTTCAGGGCTCAGTGCCCTGCTCCTGGTTGCCTGGTGCTGGGGCCAGGCTCTCTCCCCTCGGCAGGTGCACCTGCTCAGCCTGCCCTTGCCACATCTCTACAGCGGCTTCTGGGGGGTCTCAGCATCTCTGGGATCTGGGCCTGGCTGCATCACCCCATGCTATCCTCTATCACTAGGCATACCCCTTCCCAGGGGATAGCAGGCCCCACACGTGGGTGGGGACACAGGAAGTGGGGGACGGTCCCACTGGGCCCCAGTCCAGCCCACTGTGGAGCAGCTGGTCCGGTTCAGCTGGCTTAAAAAGAGCCTTAAGTGAAAGGAGCAGGAACTCCTCTTTGAGCTGCCACCTTCCTGTGAGTCATCTCGGGGCTGGTTTTTAGGAAGACACTCCCACCTCGGCGGCCACGGCCACCCAGAAAGCCCAGGGAGAAAGGAGTTGAGCAATGCAGTCACCTGGCTAAATTTGGGAGAGGGGCCCACAGCTGTTCCCGCCCCCTCCCTCCCCTGCACCCTGGCATTCAGCTTATTTTAATGGTCTTTGCCTCTGTCCTGGGCCTGGTCAGCTCCACGAAGGCAGGGACGCAGGCTGAGGGGGCGCTCAGGCAGGGAGGCCCCGAGGCAGCTGCAGCTCGGCTCAGGAAGGGGAAGGGGGGTGCCGCGGTGGGGGGCAGGCCGAGCAGGAAGTCCACGCCCACTGACCAGCTGCTGCCGAGGCTGGCCGTGGGTGCCAGGGTGGCTGGCTCTGGGCATGTGGACCGGCTGCATGGTGAGTGCCTGCTGTGGGTGAGTGTGTGAGGCCGGATGCTCCCCAGCACGGGGAGTGCCCCCCTGGCTCCACCACCAACTCCCTGGGAGACCTCGGGCTATGTCCAGCTCCCCCTGTGCCTGTGTTTCCTTGTCTGGAAAAATGAGAGGAAGCCTCCTTCCCTCCCAGGTGCCACCCGGCTCTGCTCCCGAGGGCCAGCCTTGTTCCCCACCCCAGGCTCAGCGCTGTGTTAAGTAGCAATAGGGCCCGCACGAGGGCACCACACCACAGCATGCCAGCTCATAGTGGGTGCTCAGTAGTCAGTGCCAGCTGGTTGAATGG
Organism: Oryctolagus cuniculus; assembly: GCF_051225735.1. Taxonomy (NCBI): domain Eukaryota; kingdom Metazoa; phylum Chordata; class Mammalia; order Lagomorpha; family Leporidae; genus Oryctolagus; species Oryctolagus cuniculus. Next base: position 104,057,474 of record NC_142878.1, read on the forward strand.
GGATGAGGATGTGACGACTAGGGCCGACCAACTCTGCTCACCAGCTGTGTGGCCTCGGGCCACAAACGAAGACTTCGGTGCCTACAGCGCAGACTCCGTAAGACCTGACACGGGGGCAGGGGGGGCGTTGGGGAACATCTGGGGTTCAGCAGGCTCTGCACAGCTTCAACATTCACGGAGCAGTCTCCCCCGGCAGTGCAAAGCCCATCTTTGCACTTCTTGCACGCTCCACCCCTCACCAGCAAAACTTTCTCTTGCTTGCAGTGGGTGGCTTTGCCATCCACCCAGTCATCTCCATGGACACAGGGGCCTCCCCCCGCCATTCCCTCATCCCTGGCGCCTCCATCCTCATGACCCACTTCCTACCCTCCTTGTACAGGTGTCCCAACCCCCCGCCCCCTTCCTGCTGCCACATATGTGTCCTCCCTGAAGCTCAGGCCTGCCTCAGGGGACGCCAGCAGCCTGGCCCCATCCATTCTTGGTCTTTCCGCACTCAGCCATCTGCCAGCCCCCGGGAGCAGGAGTGAGTCTTTGTGCTCGGAAGTGTGGGCTCACTGGTAAGTCCCCGAACGCAGGAGGCCGGGGTGAATGAAGGTGCGGGGGTGGAGGAGGAGAAGGCAAAGCCGTGTGCTCGAGAAACTGCTTTGGGCAGGATTCATCACCTGTTTAATCCACCATGACTTTGTCTCAAGGGATGATGGGAAAAGATCTGTGGAACATGGGCTGCTGGTACCCAGCTTGCTTCCGGCCCAGCGGGTGGTTGGAGCCTGGCATCGCATCTTCGGATGGAAAGGGTCTGAGACCAAGGACAGCGGCTCTTAGCACCTAGCCTGGGCCCTTTGCGTGCCAGGAAGGAATTCTTATCTGCATTTTACAAAAGAGGGAATGGGAACAGAGCTGCAGGAAGTTCGGCGGAACTGTCTCCAGGTCATCTGGCTGGCTCCAGGAAGAGTTGTGAGTTGAACCAGATGTGTTTGATACAAAAAACCTTGTGCTTTCTCCCCTGTGCTATGTCGACAGTAGTCCCTACCAATATGGCCACCTACTGTGATTGGTCAGCCACCAGCCTCCCAGCTTTGTCATTGGCCAGCATCTCCTAGAGGGCGGGCTCTGGTGGCTACCAGGGGCCTATGGAGGGAGGAGGCATGGACACAGAAGGGGAGGAAGGACATGACTTTGAGGGCTGAGCAGCAGGAAGACTAGAAATGCCCGAGAGAGAGAGAGGGACCAGTTCTGGGAGCCTCCCTGCCTGCCCCCGCCCTGTGGAATGGTGGGCCAGCGCCAGGGAGAACTGGAGTGACTGCCATCCTTTTGGGGAGTGGGGAAGCATGAGTCTGGGTTTTTCCTTCCTGCTGCCTGTAAGCCCCACCCCCACGCTTTCACCTTTGCCCATCACTGCCTTGGGGACCCGCGGCGGAGCTGAGCCCTGTGGTCTGAGGGCTTAGACAGGCGGGCGCTAACTGGGTGCCTAGGGGCCGAGCCTGGCCTGCAGCAGCTGTGTACGGCTCGCCCTGCAAGGTGTTTTCTTCTTTTCTTTCTTTTTTTTTTTTTGTTTGGAATTTTGTAAAGATTGAGAAATTTCACACAACTATCTGGATTTCCAGCATTGTCGGGAAACCTGAGCATCCAGTAGCCATGTCCCAGTGCCCACATGGCAACCATCAGGCACTGCCCGTGCCAGCCTGCCCCGCCAGGAGATGGGAGGGGCTTCTCCATCCCACCCCTGCCCGGGCCCAGGTTCTGGGGAAGCTGCCTGGATGCTCCCAGGAGCTGTCTTCCTTCTCTGATGACCAAGGATCAAACAGAGGACAGCTTTGTCGGCTGATGAAGTTGGGGCACGGAGCCAGCCAGCCTGCTTGCTTTTTGACCACTGCTCTGCCCACTGCAGGAAGCCTGCTGGCATTGCTGATGTAACATCAAACCCCTCCGGCTGCTTGGCCCCCATGCCCCCAGGGGGTGCCTGTCCCGGGCACCTGGGCACACACTGGGGAGCTGCAGGCCCAGGGCTGGCTGCCCGCTCCTCGGGCTGGTGGCACCCAACAAGCCAAGCAGTGTGGCCCGTGCATCTTCCCGGCTCCAGGCTGTTTACTTCCTCCGGAGTCGGCAGGGGCCAGGCTGCCGATGGCCAGGAGGCCAGTTCAGAACCGCAAGACACCTTGTTCATTCCAGCTTCAGGGAGCTTCCAGAAAACCCAAACAAATATTTGAAAGCAGCTGCTGTGCCGGAGTTCTGCAGGCAGCGCCAAGGAGAAGGACGAGGCTGACTGCCGGCAGGGCCGTGGCCAGTGGGAGGGCTTCCCATGGGCTGTGGAGCCTCCACGAGAGACTGAGTGGACGCAGGTGCGTGGTCACTACTGCTCTGGCACACTTCCAGATCGTGTGCACCCTTCAAGGACTCTGGGGGATGCCACCCTCTGGCCACCCCCCAGAAGCCCCTTGGCCACTTAAGATTTGCTCTTTCCTGTTGGCCTGGGGGACTCTTTAGAGGTGGGGTTTAAGAAGACACCCCGCCTCCAAGACCTGCGCCCTGCACCTCTCCCAGCTGGCTGCCTTGGACCTGTCACTTCCCCACTTTCTGCAGTTGCGTGTTCTCTGCCCCGCGAGGGCAGTCGTGGGAGGCACTGGGAAGAAAACGTGTGTGATGTGCACAGCACTGTGCCTGGGACACAGCTGGCATGACAGAAACACCAGGCAAAGGAAACACCCAGAGCAAGAACCACGGGTGTGGGTGAGGATGAGGGAGGACAGTGGCCCCGCGTGTGCGGCTGTGCTGGCCGCTCCCCAGCCTCCGGGGAGGTGACAAAGGAAAGGGTGTCTGTGACCCACCTGCCTGCCTGCCTGCCAGGGGCCCCTCCAGGAGCTCCCGACACGGCCCCTTCCCCGCTCTCCTTGGGCAGCACCAGGCTGCAGGCCAGGCTCTGCCCTGAGCTCTTCCCGGGCCAGCCTCGGTCTCCTGATGGCAAACACAGGGCTTTCTCCCCACACTGCAGCAGGCCCCGAGGCCCCAGCACCCACCCTCCTGCTGCCAAGGGAGCCCGGGAGGTCTGGCCAGCGTGGCCACAGGGTCCAGCCCGGGGCACAGATGCAAAGGCGCAGAGTGCCCTTGACCTCCTGGGAAGTTCACCTCCCCACGTCCTGGGGCACCGCTCGGGACAAGCCTCCCTGGGTGCTTCCTTCGTCCGTCCTGAAGTCGGGACTGCAAGGCAGCTGTACATCTCCCAGCACACCCGGCCTGTCGCTCCTGCCACAGGCCTCATCTGAACAGAGGCCCCCTGTGCTCTGGAATGCGGCTCCTGCTGACCGCGGGGCAGCAGCAGCCATAGTGGGCTTGGAGGCTGCCTCCCCTCCCCTACCACCCTGGACTCCTCCACTCCAGCCCCTGCCCGGTCCCCATTTCCCGTGCACTCAGAGGGCTCAGCTGCAAGCCAGATGCTCAGGGCACCTCAGCTCCTGGCCACTGCACAACTCACAGCCCCCAGTACCTCGGCCCCACCAAATACTGGCTGTCCAGAGCCAGGCAGGGCCGGGGTCAAACTCGTGCCCTGCCCCTTCCTTGCTGAGTCATGAAAGCAAGCTGCCCAACCTCTCTGGGCCTCAGCGTGCCCTTCTGGAAAATGGGTGTGCCTTCCTTACACATGCAAAGAGGTAGGTAACGTGGCATGCTGAGACTATGAGCTGTATGAATGCTGGTTGCCATGGAGAGTCGAGCACTGGGTTAGCAGACGGGGATTTTGCTCGCAAGGACCCGGTGACAAGCAAGAGGGCTGAGAACCACCACAGAGATGCAGCCTGGGAGTGCCATCAAGGAGGAGGTGCCGGTGCATCCAGCCTTGAACCACGGTCAGGGTTTGCACAAGCAGGGTTGGGAGCCGCAGTGCAGAGGCCTGGTAGGCACTGTAGGACTGGCGGGGGCAGTGGAGTGGGCAGAATAGGAAATGTACCAGGGAGTTCTATGGGAGAAAGGGTGTCCCCATCTGTGCGCCAGGTGAGCAGAGAGGTGGGCAGGGAGGGCGGAGAGAGACCGCAGCCCGTGCAGGGCAGTGGGGCTGGGTGCGGGTGGGTGGGGCTGCCTCAGCCACTCTCTGTGTCTATATCAGTGGCTCCTCAGGGACCTATGCTCCTGCTGTGCCATCTTGAATGAAAAAAAAAAACGAACACTAATAGGGTCCCCAGATGAATGCAGGAGACACTGCAAGGTCATCTGGCACAGCGTTCCAAGGTCATCTGGCACAGCCTTCCAAGGTCACCTGGCATAGCCTTCCAGCAAACCAGAGGGGACTCCTTGCAGGAGGCACAGCACAGTCCCTGGCTGTGACTTGGATGCTGGCATTGGACCAGGGTTTTGAGTGCACGGCCCTGGGCGACCCTCAATGCCCTCAGCCACAGGGACCTCTCGAGGGGATTCCCAGGGAGACCTGAGCGGATGCCTGAGACCAAGCGGGCATGCAGAAATGCTGGCATTCTTTTAGCTCCTGTCATTTGGAAATCCTCTCCCAGACAAGCATGGGCAACTCTCTGCTGCCCTGACTCCAGGCTGTACGACCCACTGCTCACACCCTCCTTGTCTGTCTCTGTCCATCCGTCTGTCTGTCTGGCAAGTGTGGGGCCTCTTCCTGCGTCTGCATCTCCATGCCTGGTTCCAGTACTGCTGGGACATGGAGTAGCTGTGGGCTCCTGAGGAGGGCCTGGTGCCTCTCTGGGGTCTTAGCACCCCCAACTGTCCCTGTGCCCTGGGGGCTCAGCTGGAGCCAGGCACAACACTGGGACCGTGTTCTGCTGCAGGGAGAATGGACTGGCTGGGCCTGCCCTCCGGGAGGGGGTGTCTGGTGCTACTTTGGAGGCTGCACGGGGAGAGATCGGACATACATTTTCCAGAGTAGATTTCCATGGAGCTAGGTAGGGGCTCTGGAGTTCTTCTAGGACTTCTCTGCCTGGTTCTTAGCAAACAGCACAGCTCACCGCCCAGTGCCATGGCGTCAGGGGCTTTCCTGGTGCCATGGACCCTGCTGGCGGGAATATGGAAATCTGGGTGCAGAGAGAAGCTGTCCCCAGACCACCTTCGCCCCTGCATGCTATCAGAGGGAGGGCTGGGTGGGGGAGGGATACGCCTGGCACAAGAAATCCAGGAAGGAGGAAGAGAAAAGACGACCCTGGAAGGGTTGTGCCCTGTGAAAGGAGCTGGAGAAACCAGACGCGGGGAAGGTTTCCCGCTGGTTTTGGGTTTGTGTTTTCCGATGGAGTGTGTGAACTGAGCCCTCCTTGCCCAGTAACGCTCGCACTCACTAATACTTTGGGTGCAAGTGGACACAAACCAGACCTTGGCAAAAGCAAAAGGTTTTCAATCAGCGCCTTCATGCGCGCAGAGGAAGGCGTCTCTGTGCCCTCGGAGCCCGGCCTCCCCTGCCCACCGCTGACACCAGTCCGCAGCAGAGGCCGAGACGGAGCAAAGCTAACTCCCAGCTTTGAGTGACCGCAGCCTGCCCCAGAAAGGGGAGAGGAGGAAGCCCCACCAGCAGTGGGGAGGGTGGAGGCATTTTCCAAGCTCTTTTTTGGTGGAAAAAGAAAAATAGAGAAAAAGCTAATACAAAAAAAAAATCACTTCCTTCTCCTCTAAATATTCCATGGGTGAGCCTCTTTTTATGAGCAGGCCGAGTTACAGGCAACTTATTTTGATGTGCCCAACCACCAAACATTCTACAAGGTCACTTAAAAATAAACCTGTAGAGATTTCGCTTTTCACTTTAGTCTTACGATGTTATTTTTTTAAATCTCCAGTTCAAGCTGGGGCAAGGGTGTGAGCCATGCAGACTCTCGGTGGCCAACAGCAAGGCGGCAGACGGGAGCAGACTGTGTGGAAGAGAGGATCATGGATAGTGTCAGCCCTGTCCCCCGAGACCCCTACCCAGGAGGGTCTGTGGCACTGTGGTTGAGCCGCCCCTTGCGATGCTCGCATCCCATGTCAGAGTGCTTGGCTTTGTGTCCTGGCCCTGTTCCCCCTTCCAGCTCCCTGCTAATGCACACCCTGGAAGGCAGCAGGGGATGGCTCAGGTACCTGGGTCCCTGCCACCCACATGGGAGATCCAGATGGAGTTCTCAGCTCTTGGTGTTGGCCTGGGCCTAGAAGTTGTTGGCACTGGGGAGTGGACCAGGAGATGGGAGATCAATCAATTATCTATCTATCTATCTCTCCCTCTGCCTCTCTGCCTATCAAATAAAATGAGTGAATGAGCAGACTGGAAGGGAGAACCTTTAGGACATCCTGGGTGTCCACAGGTGTTGGAGACAAAGGTGGCCATGCACAATGTCTCCAAGGGCAGCTCAGGGCCACAAAAGCTAATGAATGGCCTTGCGGCAGACCCAGTGGATTTAGAAGGGCTGGCAGAGTGCACACGCTGGAGACAAGCTGGCCCTTTCTGTGGGCCCCCGAAAGCCCAGGTTGGCCACCCCTGGGAGGGGAAAGACAGCCGTGCAGGGCCCCAGCCACGACCAATGTCACAGAGGAGCAGGTACTGACTGAGCCCCACCCCTTCTCCTGCCTGGGCAGAGACACGGGCATGGCTGAGATGTGGGTTCTCCCCATCGTCTACCTGGAAATCCAGGCTCAGCACTGGTACCACCATCTCCACGAAGCCTCCCCTGGCGTCTCCCAGCTCAGCCCCGGGCTCTGGGTCCCTCCTCTGCTGGCCTTCGCCACCAGGTGCATCACCTTTGCTAGCGTCATCTGTGTGGGTTTGCAGATCCCCAGAGGGCAGGGTGCCTGACCTGGTCTGCTCTGTAGCACAGGGACACAGCTAGGGATCTGTGAGGCTGGGGGGCGGGGGGCAACAGTGACAGTCAAGTGCTTGGGTCCCTGCCACCCATGTGGGAGACCCGGATTGAGTTCCTGGTTCCTGGCTTCAGCCTGGCCCAGCCCCAGTCGTGGCCATTTGGGAAATGAGCCCAGAGACTGGGAAGTGAGCCTGCAGATGAACATTTCTCTCTCTCTCTCTCTCTCTCTCTCTCTCTAACTCTGCCTTTCAAATAAAACATGCAAATCTTAAAAAAAAAAAAAAAACACTTCTACTGTATTGAGACCTGCTCTTACTTTTCACAATGAGCCATCCTTGAAATTGAAGGAGCTGCTAGCTGAGTGTGAAACTGAGATGTGGACAACCTAGAGTGAAAGACTCAACCCCAAATGCCCCTAGGGGAGAGGTGTAGTACCTCGGCTGACGGGGCCTTCGGAAGGCAGGCAAAGTGGAGTGGCAGATACTACTGGGGCCCGTCTTACTGGGCCATCTCCTTTCCCACAGGTGTGTGCTGGCTTTCAAACAGATACGCTTTTCTTGAAGAGTCTAGCACCCCAGTCACTGCACACACCCTGGCTGGCTGCACGCTTCCAACACCCAGAATGAACCGGAAGTGGGGCTGAGTCACTTTGAAGACTGCATTAGAAAAGGGGACCCATATGCTTCCACGGCTTCCAACCGAGGTCTCTCTCCCTGGGGACTCTCACCCTGCACCCGCAGCCCCTGGAAGCCAGGAAGCCGCATGGAAAGGCCACTGCAGCCCTGGAGGGGAGGACCCTCGGGGAGGACCCCCCATCCCGGGAGCCAGCAGCCACTGCAGGATGTGTGAGTGAGTGCGCCACGGAGGGATCCGCCTCCCTCACCCCACCAGACCCCGCCCACGTTGCAAGAAAAGCAAAAAGATGATTGTGCTTTAAGATCATCCCGTGCCGGGCGAGTTATTTATGCAGTAATAGATGCCAGAGATACCTGGATTTTCAGGGAAATTTTCGGGATTGTTTAAGCCCTGCATGGGCTACACACAATAGCTGCCAGCTGGGTCTAACCCACAGCTGCTCCTCCGAGTCCCAGAGTTCACGGACACAGCGACAACTGTGTGAGCTTCAGAAGTGCCGAGTCCTGGCACGGACCAGCAGCTCAGCCAGTCGCCACCCCCACCCACCCGCGCAAGCACAGGCCGATTTGTAAAACTGCAGCATTGCCCAATCCTCTGGCAAAACAGACGACAAGCAACGTCCACCAGTGGGAACTGGGGCCGCCCTGGTGTCTGTCTGTCTGTCTGTCTCTCTTACGGACACAATATACTTTAAAACCAAAGCTTCAGAAACCAGAAACAAGTGTCTGACACAGCCACAGCCATGGACAAGGTCCTCTCCCCGCCATGGCTGGCGGACATGGCGGTAACACACAACACACACACAACACCTGCTTACAGGCACAGCGCGGCTTGTTGCTAAGTGCAGAAAGGGCCACATTTTCAAACCAGCTTTTGCAACACAAAAGCAGGCTGACCTGGAAGGGGGGTGCCCTCTCGGGGTCTGTGGCAGGCATTCTAGGGCTCACAAGAAAGCATGCTTCTTGGCCTGGGCGGACTGCCTGAACAGGCAATGCTTCCAACAGGATGGTTCGTGTGACCATAGCTAGGGAAGGACTGTGACAGCATCTTTCCATCTCTGTCCCTCCCTCCCTCAGGGCCCTGGGGTTCTGCATCCACCTTCCTCCTGGAGCTCTGTTTGCGCACAGAGTAGCAAGGTCAAGGCCTTGGAGCAGGAACTTGGCAATGCTGCCCTTGAGCTAGCCCCGGGACCTGTAGCTGTAGCCAGAGGAGGGACAACAGACGGCCACCTGACTTTCACCACCTGCTTGCCCAGCAGGAAGCCCTCTTGATCTACAGAATGTAGGTCTCCATGAGAACACGGGGGAGGGACGGCCACAGGGACCCAGGGAGCCGGGAGACAGACACTCCAGCCTGGGCTTTTTATTATTATTGTTCATATATGCATAACAATGTGGTCTTGTACCTTATTTATTTGCCTTTTACTCATGAGAGACAGAAAGAGCAATTTCATGTGTTTGTTGATTCCATAAATGCCTGTCATACCTAGGGCTGGGCAGGGCCAAAGTTGAGAGCCTGGAACTGAATCTGGGTGTCCCACATGGGTGGCAGGGACCCAGCCATAGGACTTTGCATCATGGATATATGGGTCCCCCATACATATGGGACCCCAACCCTGAGATGGTGGTCTTTTGGCTAACCACGGACTGCTGCTGGATTGTGCAAATAGCCTGATTAGCCCAGGCCCAGCCCCCGCACATCCTGACCCCTCCCCATAGCTCCACCCCACACCCCTGTGCCCCAGGAGCCCCGCAAGATGAGGAGTTGGGGGTGTGCTTTGCATCTTGCCTCCACCGTGACCCTGCTGGAGAGGCCGCCCTGCAGTCTCTCCGTGCCCTCCCACGTCCCAGCCGCCCCAGCTCCTCCTGAGCCTCCCTTGCAGTGCCTCCCAGAGCTCCTGTTCTGGAATCCAACACCTTCATGGCAAATTCCCCGTGCCTCCTACCTAGACCAAAACCTGGTTCTGTCCCAAGCACCCTGCCTCCTAAGGCTACCGCCCATTCCGGCGCCTCGCAGACCGACATGTGGGAGGGTGGGAACCCCTCCACCAAGAGTTCCCAAACCTGACGGTCAAAAATCGCCCTGCCCTGGAGCTGCCTCCAGACTTTCTCTGCGTGTGACCTCCAGGAGTTCAGGGTTCTGGACCCACACAGGGTTAGCGTACCCCCAAAATCTCATGAGACAGTCCACAAATGTTGAATGACTTTCTGGACACATATACAGACAAAGAAAATGAGCCTCCAGAAAGCTAACGGACGGACCACTCGCAGAACCAATAGGAGCAAACTTCAGCCTGAACCAAGTCACCTGCCCCCACCTCATCTAACTGTCCAGCGACATCACTCAGTCCACAGGGCATAGGATTCCAGCACCAAAAAAAAAAAAAAAAAGACGATTTTGTTTTCAGCTAATATGAGAATATTGCAAAAAGCCTGGCTAAAGTAGAGCTGAAAGATAAATTTATCTTGCTGGAAACAGTTTTGAAATCCATGCACTCAAGGGGTCTTTTTTATTTATTTATTTATTTATTTATTTATTTATTTTTATTTTTATTTTTTTTTATTTTTGACAGGCAGAGTGGACAGAGAGAGAGACAGAGAGAAAGGTCTTCCTTTGCCGTTGGTTCACCCTCCAATGGCCGCCGCTGCAGCCGGCGCACCGCGCTGATCCGATGGCAGGAGCCAGGATCCAGGTGCTTTTCCTGGTCTCCCATGGGGTGCAGGGCCCAAGCACCTGGGCCATCCTCCACTGCACTCCCTGGCCATAGCAGAGAGCTGGCCTGGAAGAGGGGCAACCGGGACAGAATCCGGCGCCCCAACCGGGACTAGAACCCGGTGTGCCGGCGCTGCAAGGTGGAGGATTAGCCTATTGAGCCACGGCGCCGGCTCTCAAGGGGTCTTTTAAGACACAAAACACATAGTATGAAAAATTATGGTGCTTCCAACACTGGCATCCCATAGCAGAGCACCGGCTTAAGTCCCGGCTGCTCCACTTTGGATCCAGCTACTTGCTAATGTGCTTGGGAAAGCAGCGAAAGATGGCCCGAGTGCTTGGTCTCCTGCCACCCACGTGGGAGACCTGGATGGAGTTCCAGATTCCTGGCTTCAATCTAACCCAGCCCTGGCTGTTGCAGCCATTTGAGGAGTGAGCCAGTAGACGGAAAATCTCTCTCCCTGTCTTTTCCTCTCTCTGTCACTCTGCCTTTCAAATAAATGATAAACAAACCTTTAAAAATTTTTTGCATGAATTTCAAAATTGGTTTGCATCAAAATCAATTTCCTTCTTTGAAGCAGTTCCATACAAAGACTTTTAACAAGCTCACAAGCTACAGTAAATAAAATATAGGGAATCTTTCGTAGAAAACAAAATAAAAAAACCCAAAACCTAACAACATTGACCCAGAAACCATCTCATGGGGCCACTCCTCTGCCCAAGCTGCCCTGGAGGCACAAAGGGTGTCCCCAATGAGGCTCCAGGGTCCCCAGGGCTGGCCTTAACCACGGCAGAACAGGCAGGTCCGAGAAATCTGTCACTGAGTCGGGGACGTCCAGGGCCCGGCTCCTCTCTCCTAGGCTGTGGTTACACCCTGGTGCTTTATGCCGCTCACGGTAATCACTGGAGAAAGTCCGAGTCTGTTTTGTTGCCAACAGAAGAATACGAACGAAGCTGAATTGCAAACATGTTGAGCAAATGACTAGGAGGAACAGTGCACAAAGAAAGTGTACGGGCAAGTGAGAAAGTGACCGGCCGTGACCCCAGCCAGGGACACCTGGCCTGTGAGGCATCAGGACACAAGGAGCCCTTTGTGCAGTGCTGCCCAGGATCCCCCGAGAGCCCGGGATCGGGGCGAGAGTGGCCAGCACCTCCGCAGCAGTGGCTCGTGGGCCCTGGAAAGTCATACACACCCGCATGCACACTCACACTCACAACACACACAGCACACACACACCTACCCCCACACTCACACTCACAACACACATACCTACCCCCCACACTCACACTCACAACACACACACATACCTACCCCCCACACTCACACTCACAACACACACAACACACACACCTACCCCCCACTCACACTCACAACACACACATACCTACCCCCCCACTCACACAACACACACATACCTATCCCCACACACTCACACTCACACTCACAACACACACACCTACCCCCCACTCACACTCACAACACACACCTACCCCCACACACTCACACTCACAACACATACACACCTACCCCCACACACACTCATACTCACAACACACAACACACCTACCCCCCCACACACTCACAACACACATACCTACCCCCACACACACTCACAACACACATACCTACCCCCACACACACTCACAACACACAGCACACACACACCTGCCCCCCCACACTCACACAACACACACATACCTACCCCCACACACTCACACTCACAACACACACATACTTACCCCTACACACTCACACCACACACTTATTTGCACACACAACAAAACATACATACACTCACAACACACTTATTCACACACACATCTACCCACACACACACTCACAACACACATACTTATTCATATACCAACACACATACACACACATTTACCGCCACACACACTTACAACACATATACACTTAGTCACACATACACACACATCTACCCCCCCACACTCACACAACACATACATACATTCACACACACCCCCAACACACAAACACAAACATAGACACACATCTAGCCCTCCCACACACATACCCCACATACCACACACACACACACACACACACACACACACACACACCTGCGGCCAGTCTAGCTCAGGAGGCATCAATTCAAAGAGGCTCTCAGGGCCAGTGCTATGGCGTAGTAGAGGCTAAGCCTCCACCTATGGCACCGGCATCCTATATGGGAGCCCCGGATGGAGCTCCTGGCTCCTGGCTTTTGCCTGTCCCAGCCTTGGCTATTGTGGTCATTTGGGGAGTAAACCATCAGGGGGCCAGTTCGTGTCCCAGTTGCTCCTCTTCCAATCCAGAGCTCCACTTATGGCCTGGGAAAGCAGTGGAAGAAGGCCCAAGTGCTCGGGCCCCTGTACCCACATGGGAGACCCGGAAAAAGCTCCTGGCTCCTGGTTTCAGATAAGTGCAGCTCTGGCTATTTCAGCCATTTGGGGAGTGAACCAGCAGATGGAAGACCTCTCTCTCTATGTATGTAAGTCTACCTCTCAAATAAATTTTTAAAAAATCTTTGAAAAAAAAAGAGGCCCTCAATAAAAGACAACATCCTGGGGTGGGGCATGTTGTGGCACAGTGGGTTAAGCCTCTGATGGCGACACCTGCATCCCGTACCACAAGGGCCTGATTTGAGTCCCAGCTATTCTGCTTCTGATCCAGCTGTGGAAATCCTTGCTTCTGCTGTGTGTTCCCCCAGCATGGGGCTTCCCGATGCCTCTGTGTGGGCATCAGAGCCTGAGCTGCCACTCAGGACTTCAGAGCTGAGTTGCCCTGGCGAGAGTGAGTGGGGGCCAACTGGTAGACCAGCACTACCTTCATGCAATTTCCCCAAACCCTGTAGTACAAATTTTCAGGCTGCTATCTTTTTAAAATATTTATTTATTTGAAAAGGAGCAAAACACACACACACACACACACACACACACACACAGAGAGAGAGAGAGAGAGAGAAAGAGAGAGAGAGAGAAAGAGAGCGCTTTCATCTGCTGGCTTATTCCCTAAATGAGCACAACAGCCAAGGCTGGGACAGACAGAAGCCAGGAGCCAGGAACTCCACCTGGGTCTCCCATGTGGGTGGCAGGGACCCAAGCACTTGAGCATTGCCTACTGCTCCCCAGGGTGAGCGTCAGCTGGAAGCCGGATTGGGAGTAGAGGAGCCAGGGCTTCAATACGGGATGTGGGCATCCCAAGCAGCTACGCTGGCCTCTGTGCCACAACGCCCACTCCTGCAAGCCACTGTCTGTGCAGGGAGCAGAAGACAGGGCCAATGCTTCCAGGGACAAATACCTGGTCTATTTGCTTGTGGCAAGAACATGCAACATCCTCTCTGTGATTCTTCTGAAAGAGACTTCAGTATTAACTAGAGCTCCCTACCACTCAACAGAACATCAGAATCTCCTCTCCCCACTCAGCTCCAACACTGCAGCCCTTGACCAGCCTCAAGGTTCCCACGGACCAAAGCATCACATTGTACCCATCAGTACGTCCGATACTACGTAGCCCACACTGAGCTTCCAGGCTCCCAGGTACCTCGCTGTTTCTGGTTCACTTAGCTTCAAACTCCACTGGAGCATGGGAACCATTTTTAAATCCACTAAAGGCCATTCCCATGGAGACCTACTCACCAGCCCAACCTGTTCAGAAAACCTAATTTTAGCTATGGTTCCTGCAACACAGACTGGGACAACCCAGAGGAAGAGATGGACACCTGTCATTGCAAAGCTACTGGTATTATTCTTAGCAGGTGCAATTCTACTGCATTCTACTTTATAACCTCCCAGGTGTGGAATTCATAAATAGCCTAGAGATTATAAACAAGAGGGCCTCAAAATGACTGCGGAGAATGCATAGTATGAAAAAAACACCTGCTTTCAACCTTTTTGCACCAAAATACACTTATCTTTTAATTCCACTTTTCCCAAAAACTTTCTAAATTACCATGGAATTTACATCACCAGAGAAACACACACTGTACAGAAAAGCTTCCTTCACAGCGCGGGGCCAGGGCCAGGCGTTTGGCGCAGTGGCGATGACAGCACTTAGAACACCTGCCCCCCACATCAGAGTACCTGGTTTGAGTCCTGGCTCTGCTCCTGACGCCAGCTTCCTGCTAATGCACACCCTGGAAGGCAGCAGGTGATGGCTTTGTCCTGGGATCCCTGCCACCCACGTGGGAGACCTGGACTGAGTTTCAGGCTCCTGGGTTTGGGGAGTGAGCCAGTAGAGGGAAGATCTCTCTCTGTCTCTGTCTCTGTCTGTCTTTCAAATAACTTTTTTTTTTTTTTGATAGGCAGAGTGGACAGTGAGAGAGAGAGACAGAGAGAAAGGTCTTCCTTTTGCCATTGGTTTACCCTCCAATGGCCGCCGCGGCCAGCACGCTGCGGCCGGCGCACCGTGCTGATTCGAAGGCAGGAGCCAGGTGCTTCTCCTGGTCTCCCATGGGGTGCAGGGCCCAAGCACTTGGGCCATCCTCCACTGCACTCCCTGGCCACAGCAGAGAGCTGGCCTGGAAGAGGGGCAACTGGGACAGAATCCGGCGCCCCGACCGGGACTAGAACCTGGTGTGCCGGTGCTGCAAGGCGGCGGATTAGCCTATTGAGCCACGGCGCCGGCCTCAAATAACTTTTTAAAAATTATTTTAAACTAGTAAGATTCAGAGTTCAAAATACATCTCTCAAATCAAGTTCAATGATCCAATCGTTCAAACCGCTTATCATCTTATGACTTTGGACGCCGTGCCACGTGGCACCACAACTTCTTCCTCTGGACCCTGGAACTGCATTCCCAGGGCTCAGTGCGTGCTGGTTTCAGGGCAAACCAAAGTGCTTTTCTCGGAGGAAACCCCACCTGCGTCACCTCTGAGGAGGGCGTGCCTCCTCCACTCTGCAGGCTCAGCATCCCAGAGGACCTGTGTCTGTCTGGGATGGTGAGGCCGGGGTCAGGGCATTCAGAGAAGATCGGGTTTACTGTGGAAGCGCCACACTAGTGCCCACACAGCCAGCTCGTTTTGCCTGCTCAGAGACGGGCAGCTTGGAGGGGAGGGAGAGTATTTTCACTCTGGGGTCCTCTCTTGGCCAAAATTTTGCTCAGCCTCAGGCAGGTACGCGTGCCCTTTCCTAATTCCCTACAGCAAAGTCATGTGGTTCCTGTTCCAATCTGTTTGGCTGCTTCTAGGGGAGTTTCCTGGGAAGGAGGAAAAGTCTTGTTCCCATCACCGCCTTTGGCCTGAAAGCTGTCCTTGTCTCTGTTATGAGCCAGTTCCCTTCCCCTGCTAGCCACTCCCACGGCGACCACCGCAAGGACATGCCTCTGGGAGGACTTCGAAAACCTCGTGGAAAATGGAATTAAATGATGTTTGTTTTGGTGCAAACAGGTTTTTAAAATCTATTTATTTATTTATTTATTTGAAGGAGTTTTAAAAAAAGAGTTACAGAGAGAGAGAGAGAGAGATCTTCCATCCACTGGTTCACTCTGGCAGCGCCAGGAGTGGAAGGGCAGGTCCGAGACATGAGAAAGACTACGCCCATCTCAAGTCCTGCCCATTACGTCACCTCCAGGGGGGCCTCGGGCTCCTTACCTGTGACAATGGCCAAGGCTGAGCCAGGAGCCAGGAGCTTCTTCCGGGTCTCCCATGTGGGCGGCAAGGACACAAGCACTGCTTTCCCAGCCATTATTAGCGGGGAGCTGGATCAGAAGTGGAGCAACTGGGACTCAAACCGATGCCCTTTTGGGATGCTGGTGTCACAGGCAGCAGCTTTACCCAATTCGCCACAACACCAGCCCCACCCTACCCCGCAATGGCACAAACACTGTTGAAACCCTCTGCATACTTTTTGCATTATTCATGACATTTTTGTAGACCCTTTGTGTGCCTGGATTTCAAAAACAATGTTTGTACCAAAACAAACATCTTTTAATCCCATTTTCCATGAAAGTTTTTTTTTTTTTTTTTTTTTGACAGGCAGAGTGGACAGTGAGAGAGAGAGACAGAGAGAAAGGTCTTCCTTTGCCGTTGGTTCACCCTCCAATGGCCGCCGCAGCCAGCGCGCTGCGACCGGCGCACCGCGCTGATCCGATGGCAGGAGCCAGGTGCTTCTCCTGGTCTCCCATGGGGTGCAGGGCCCAAGCACCTGGGCCATCCTCCACTGCACTCCCTGGCCACAGCAGAGAGCTGGCCTGGAAGAGGGGCAACCGGGACAGAATCCGGCGCCCCGACCGGGACTAGAACCTGGTGTGCTGGCGCTGCTAGGCGGAGGATTAGCCTAGTGAGCCGCGGTGCCAGCCTTCCATGAAAGTTTTGAAGTATGTTCATCCTCTCTCTCTCTCTCTCTTCCTCCTTCTCCCCCCCCCCCCAGGCCCACACCTCAGGAATAGCGAATTGAGTGAATCTCTGCTCTGAGTCATGGGACAGTCTCTGCTGGGGCCACGTCCGCACCCTCCCACCCCAGCTCACACCCGGCCCCCTGCACAGTTGGTCTGACGGGTGACAGGTCAGGCTGGAAGCAGCGCCAGGAGTGGAAGGGCAGGTCCGAGACACGAGAAAGAACTACGCCCATCTCAAGTCCTGCTTCTTGCACGTTACGTCACCTCCAGGGGGGCCTCAGGCTCCTGGTAGAGTTGTGGAGAGGAGTCAAGGAGAGTGTTTGGTTAAAGCAGGAAGAAGAAGCCCACACCCTTCAAGGAACAGGCAGGTAAGCGATGATGGAAGAGGTGGAGAGAGAGGCGATAAGGAGTGGTGGGGACAGTGGCTAACTGAAGCTCACCCTGAGAAACCAATGCTGCCCTTAAAGGCTCTCAAATTGCAACAACAAAGGTCAAATGCATTACTATTTTTTTTTACTCCCCACTGTGGCACATGAGGATGCAAGACCTAAGTCCAAAGGTGGATGGGACAGACTACAGCTCACGTTCAGGTCTGAGTCCTGTCCCAGCCTGGGATTGGATAACGCCATTGCTGCACAGAACCACAGCTCGGTTTGCCCCCACTGTCTCCCCTCCAGAGGCAGCCCCTCCGTGTGTCCGACACTCACGGCGCTCACCAGGCTGTACTGAAAGTGCCCGCTGCTCGAGCCAAGGCCGGATCAGGGAGCAACACAGAGTCGAGGGCCACCGAGGCTGCCCGTGCCCTGGGCACCAGGAATGAGGCAAAGAGCAACATGCAGCGACAGATCGGAGAAGGCCACACCCCACCCCACCCCACCCGCCGTGGAACTCGCCACAGAGGAATGCTGCACCCGAGGCCGTATCCGTGGCGTCTGGAGAAAGCGTGTTATCTAGGATCCCAGGTTCAACGTCTTCCTCTACCAGGCACAGGGTAGCCTCAGCACACAGAGGCCAATTAGTTAATGCAAAGATGAATGAAAGTGATTGGATGGGTTTCTGGGAAGGGGGAGGGACATGCAGACAGCAAAGTCCCCAAGCAGCCACTTAGGCCCCTGCAAGTGGGAGGGTCTAAGGGGGACGCCTGCAAGCAGGGCGGACGGTCATGTGTATCCCAGATGGTACAGCTGCCTGCACGGTCACGGGCACGACCGTGGCCTCCGGCAGCCTGCCGCAGTCAGAGGATAAAGCGGCAGGGCTTCGTGGGAGGGGTGTCTCCTCATCTCAGCCGGGGAAAGGGGGCGTTGCTGAAGACAGAGGGGCCATCGTGTGCCCTAGCACTTCCTCCCTGCCCAGAATGACACCCGAGACGCCCGCCCCGCTGCACACCCGTGTCACTGGACGCCACAGCACAGCGGCCGACCCAGCCTGTGGGTCTCTCACTTTTGTTCTCATCCCAGATGCTAATGGGAAGGCGTGATGGCCTAGCTTACTTGTCTGAACCAGGGCCATGTGTGCTGTGGCTTGGCTGGCGCTCAGCATTTGGAGTGGTTTGAACAGCAGGTCAGACAGGGGCCTTCCCAGCCCGGCCCTGTCCTGGAAATTCTTATTCACATTTCCAAGAATTGGGAGAAAAGATGCCTGCCTCGCTGAGGGTGGGGGAAAAGGCTTGGGCCTCGAAGTCGGGGACTTGAAGCTGTCCTGGCTCAGGTATTTCCCATAGGCACACAGTTTAGCCGGCCCGTGCCTCAGTTTCCCCACTTGTAAAATGAAGGTGATGTCAGGATAGGTTGCTGTGGGGATTATTAAATGAAGCGCCCCCCCAATACACACACACATCCAGTGACAGATACCCGCCAACTACACAGTAAGCGCTCAATAATTGCCTTCATCTATACGTGGGGACACACCTTTCAGGCCTGCATCACAGTCTGCTTAGGGTGCTGATTTGCTGTCTGAGGGGGAAATACACACAAACCCAAAGTAGCCACTTGACCCAGGCTCATAGGTAACGACAGCTGGAGAACGTTCTAGAACATCCTCTATCTCAACTCAGATTGATAAACACCAGGTCGGCAGGTGGGACTGCAGGCCCGGGAAGTCGCGCTGTGAGCTGGGGAGAAGGGGGCCTGCTGAGCCTGGTCCACCCGGCTGCTGGCTGCCCGAGAGCCGGCAGCACCAGCACCCACCCCAGCTGGCTCCAGGTCGGGAGAATCAAGGGGCATGGGTGAGTCCTTCCTGTTTGGCAGTGCTCTGTTAGCACGCAGCTCAGTGGGACAGACAAGGTCCAGGGCCCTGGTGAGGGGAGCTGGACCAGGCTGCTGGGGCCTGAGTAGGGTGCAAACCCCCCACCCAGCTGCCACAGAAATCCAACAGCTCCAAGTGCGCCTGGGATGGAGGCCAGTGGTCTGGGGCAGAGAACGCTGAGGACTGCCCACTTGGTCTTAAAAAAAAAAAAAAGAACAGAGGAGCGTGCAGGAGCACTGAGGGGTCTGCAGGGAGGCCAGCTGGGACCCAACAGAGGGCTTGCCTGGGAGCTGTCTCCCCCGGAAGCCCAAAGGACGGGGATCTGAGGTCTGGACAGGGCCGAGTACCTCCAGGGGCCCAGGAGCAGGTGGAGGTTGCAGCACTAGGAGAGGGGAGGGGAGGCTGGGAGCAGAGCTGCCTGGTGCTGCCACAGTAGAGACAGCAAAACATAAAGCAGTGGCCGGCGCTGTGGCATAGTGGGTAAAGCCGCCGCCTGCAGAGCTGGCATCCCACGTGGGCACCGGTTCAAGTCCGGGCTGCTCTACTCCTGATCTAGCTCTCTGCTGTGGCCTGGGAAGCCAGTAGAAGATGGCCCAAGTCCTTGGGCCTCTGCACCCATGTGGGAGACCCGGAAGAAGCTCCCAGCTCCTGGCTTTGGATCGGCACAGCTCCAGACGTTGTGGCCATCTGGGGAGTGAACCAGTGGATGGAAGCTCGCTTTCTCTCTCTCTCTCTCTCTGCTTCTGCCTCTCTCTAACTCTGCTTTTCAAAGAAATAAATAAATTTTAAAAAGCAAACATCCCCTGGCTCCCCTTCCCATGCCCAGGAAGATAGCCCTAAGCAGACACAGGGACCCCTCCCATGCCTCCACAGTCCTCCTTCTTGCTGGAGCGGATAAGGGAGGCAAACCCTGATCACAGCTCCAGTGGGAGGGAGCCTTCTGCACTGGAGACTCACCAAGGCCATGGCCACATCCACCGGCAACTCCGAGCTCTGCCGTGCTGGCATCTGGGAGCCTGCACCTTGCGGTTCATCTCAGCTCTGTCCCTGTGCACCTGTGCCTCCGTTCCCCATCCCACAGGTGGACGTGACAATGCCCACACCTGGCCTGCACACAGTAGATGTCCGAGTAGGGCTCATTGTTTTTTTTCTTGCATCCATCATTGGATGCTCTGGAAGTTTCTTCCCCTGGGTCTCAGTCCAAGTCCACAGCTCCCTGCAGAGTCTCATCGGCTCCCTCTCTATCTCCAAGATGAGCAGACCTGCCAGGATTTACCCACGCGTGGTGTGGCTGCAGCCTGTGCATCCTCTCACATCTGGACCCAGCACAGACCTTGAGTGACAGCCCAGGTGCTGTGAGGTCATGGAGGAGGAGAGAGGTTGGTCTCCAGTGCCAGCCCTGCTCTCCGGAGGCCTCCTGTCTCCAGCGGGATCCCTGGTCTCCATCCCTGCCCTGAGTGAGCCTGGCCACGGGATACAGGGACAGATCCCCTGCCTGATGGTCTCATCTCCAAAGGCCTCGTGTGGGTGGATGCTCAGCTCCCGGTCAGACCTTCTGAGAGCCAAGTGCGTCTGATGGTGATTGGCGTGAATGGAGTGACTCGTACTTAACTCCAGTTACACAACTCTAGACACACAAACGTCTGGAAGACCCACACAGGCCCACGCTCCTCAGAGGAGCAGACAGGGGCACACTGTCACTTCAACAAGGAACTCAGCAGTGGGCGTTTGGCCCAGTGATGAAGTCATGGGTTAAGACATCTGCATCCCACACCACAGGGCCTGGGTTGGATCCTCAGCCCCCCTCCCAACTCCAGCTTCCTGCTGATGCAGACCCAGGGAGGCAGTGCTCATGGCTCAAGTACTTGGGTCCCTGCCGCCCACGTGGGAGACCTCATTTGAGTCCTCAGCTCCCACCTTTGGCCCCCGGCCCAACCCCAGCCATTGTTAGCCTTTGGGGAGTGAACCCAGCAGGTGGGACAGCTCTTTTGTCAGTCTCTCAAATAAACAAATCCTTAAAAACTTTTAAAGATAATAAGGAACTCGAACATCAACCTATTTCCCCACCCTCTTCCTGGAAGTCTGTTCTCTCTCATGCAAGAATGGATGGTGGTTTGCTGTTGTCATTGCTTTCATGAGCGAGAGAGCTGGGGCCCAGAAAGGGACCTCAGCATCAGCCAGTAGCTCATCTAAGACTGGATTCCGGCCCCCGGACTCCCAGCCCCGTGTTCTCACTGGGTTTGACTACTTCCCACACTTGGCTCGCATCCCTGACCATCTGTTTGAAAAGCTCAAGAGCGAGGTGTTCTCTGTGGCAGCAGATGGAAGTCAATCAAGGCATACAAACCAAATGGCACCACACCAGGGGGAGGGAGGCTCTGAAACTGGAAATATCCTCGTTTGCTGCCACAAACAACACGGGAGGAGGAAATAAAACCAAACCTGGGGCCAAGCAGCTGTGCTTGGTTCTACAAAAAACTGGACCTTACTATAGAGTGGCTGTCATTTCCGGGCAAGCAACTGGTCGACCCACAGTACGGACACTTGCAAAGTTGGGGCAGAGTTTTCTGCTTGGGGCTGCTGGTGCACAATCTCTCACGTTCTTCCCATGGACATTGCAGGAGGAAGACAGAAGCTTGTGAAAACAGTCTGCGTGAGAACCAGACAGCGGGCACTTCAAGAGAGGCCGGCGATCCCCATGCCAAGGGGGGCTTGGCCCGTGTCTCAGGGACCTGATGCCTGGCACAGGCTGGGTTTGACTTGGACAGGGTCGCAGCCTTGAGTGCACACATGAGCGGATCGCCAAAACACCGTGAGGTCACTGCGGACATCAATCATCCTTGCTTCCTGCAGGGTCCCTGAGGTGGCAGCCCCGAGGGGCAGGCATCGAGGAGGCGCAAACACCCAGCCAACAGCCACACTCAGAGGGCCTGCACAGAGCTGGGCTCAGGGCTCGGGCCTGGGACTGCTGAGAGATGCCTATATTAAGGGATCTCCTTGGAGCTGGGGAGCCATGTCCCAGGAGCATCAGGGCTTCCACCAGGACTGGGTGCACCTGTCAAAGGCACCATGGCCTCAGAGCCACTCAGACCCCAGGCAAGGCCGGGACATGTTGGCATATTTCTTGTGTGTTCCCAACTCCAGGATGAAGCAACCCAAAGCTCAGGCCACCGTCCCAAGCTGCAAAAACCAGGAGGAAAAGGAATCTGGCTATGTCACTTTTCTGGTGTCCAACGGCAAGGGCTAGCCTTCCAACATGGCAGTCTCCAGGAGGTTCAGGGACTTCCAAAAGCATCCACATGCACTCCTTAGTGATCCCCAGCAGAGGCGAGAACAGCCCCTGGAGCCTGGTCCGGGAGCCTGTGCCTTGAATGCGTCCTCTGTGTCCTCCCAGTCCCAGCTCCGTCCCACTGGAATGTGAAGGCAGTCCACAGGGGGAGGATGAGATTCCCAGGGATGCTGGCACCCTCTCTCCTCCGAAAAGCCCTGTGCCTGTCACTCACACTTCTCCATCTTCCACCCTTCAGCCCGCCCTCCCAGATAAAATCTATCTACCCATCTCTTAGAGAGCCTTGAACCTGCCCCTGTTTAGGGTCACTCATTTTCACCTGATTGGAAGCCAAGAGGCTCCAGGATGGTCTCCCTGATCTACCTTCTTGCATCTGATGCTCACGGCTGCCAGAGTCATCTTCCAAAAACACAAACACAGTCATGCCTTTCTCCCACTTACTCTGGCTCTGAGCACGGCCCTTCATAACTTGACCTCTGCCTCTCTCCCCTGTCTCCCTGGTCACCAGTGGGATGATGGGGATCGCAACAGAAACCAAAGTTTCAAAATATGTCCAGCCAGGAAAGATCGGGGTCTCGCCTGCCCCATGCTCCCCTGTTGCTCTGATCCGTTCCCCCCTCACCCTGGGCTGTCACTGGGGGCTGCCCTGTGCGGTTCTGTGGTCCAAGAGGGATGGGGGGGCTCAATTCTAAATTCTGAACAGGCACCACGGAGCCTGGCATTTGAACAGGTCCTCTCCAGCTATGGTCTTCTCAGAAGTCCTACACCATGATGGTGAAGCCCAAGGTTAACTCTGGAAGCATCTATTGTGTCCCAAACTCCAGGTCAGACACAGTCTTTTGCTGACTTCATGCACCACCTTGTAGACCAGATAAGGATCACAATAAAACAGTAGAATCTGTGGGCTGGCACTGTGGTGTAGCGGGTAAAGCCCCCGCCTGCAGCGCCGGCATCCCATATGGGAGCTGGATCGAGTCCCAGCTGCTCCACTTCTGATCCAGCTCTCTGCTATGGCCTGGGAAAGCAGTAGAAGATGGCCCAAGTCCTTGTGCCCCTGCACCCATGTGGGAGACTTGAAAGAAGCTTGGCTTTGGATTGGGCCAATTCTGGCCATTGTGGCCATTTGGGGAGTGACCCAATGGATGGAAGACCTCTCTCTCTCTCTCTCTCTCTCTCTTTCTCTTCTCCTCCCCCTCTCTCTGCCTCTGTAACTCTTTCAAATAAATAAATAAATCTTAAAAAATAGTAATATCCCAAATTTATTGCGCATTTATTCAATGGCAGATATTGTCCACCATGCCCAATAACCCAGTGGGGCCTGTGCTGTTGTCATCCCCATTCTACCAGTGAGAACACTGGATCCTGGAAAAGACAAAGGACTTCACTACAATTCCCTAACAACTCTCAAATTCCTGGCAACCACACCCAGGTCCACCAGCTTCTACAGACCGTACCCTTAGCCACTGCTATGAGCTCATGCTACAGGTGAGGAACTCATGCTCAGAAATTAGAGTGGCTCAGGGCCCCCTGCCTGGTGAGTCACCACGTCAGCCTCCCGACCCTGCGGCCCTCTACTGCTCCCTGGATCCAGGGACCCCAGCTGTGGGCCGGGACCCCGACCCATCCGAAACCGGGCTCCTAAGATGAGAAGACCCCAAGAAAAGACGAGAGTCTGCGACTATAAAGGATGCACTGTGCTACCAGGCCTCAGGAAATGCACGCGGGCCAAAGGAATACTGGGTTCTGCCTGAATGTTTTTGGCAGCTGGGAAGATATGTGATTCATAGTATTTATAAGGGACAGCCTGCCCACTTTCCTCTGACCAGTCTGGGTTAGCAGCACTACCATGGAATACCAGAGAATTCCAGATTAAATAGAGGAAAATCCATCAGGGAAAAGAAACACAGACACACAGAGCAACAGTGGCATGTGTTTGCACAGCCCCCGCGGGATTCTGGGAAAGTCCAGAGCACAGCTCGTGACTGTAGCTGAAAACAAAGGATAAAAAAGGGCAGGGGAGGCATAGACTGAGCCTCGCTCTCCCACCCTCATCACACTGGGCAGTTTCAGGCATCCTCAATTGCATTCTCAGGCTTTGGGCAGAGTTGCTTTCAAATCCTCCCTATGCCCCAACGGGATCCAGTAACCAAGTCATTCAACTGAACGGAGCCTCCATGTCCCCGCCCACCAAGGAGGACTACCAAGATCTATAGCTCAAGGATTGTCACGAGACCAAGGATGCAGCATGCAAGAAGTGTGTGGCTGAGGCCTCATCCACAGCACGCACTCCCCACCCTTTCCTTAAAAGATCGCCTTGTCTCCCTCAAACCACAAAATAGGATGAAAATCGTCCAGCCCATCATTCTACTTGATTAAAGCCCCCAAGTTCTGTCCCTGTTTGTGGAGGGCGAGCTGAGTGTGCACAGGACATGCTGTCCACAGCCTTGGTGAGTATAAACTTGAGGAGTTGTACCAATGTCCCCACTGCAGGTCACAGCCTGTCAGGACCAAGCCATGCAGGGTATGAGCAAAATCCCAGATGACAGGCGATGTCTGGACTGCAGCCACGGGCCTCCCGGTGAAAGCAAACATAAGCCAGCCGAGTCCTGCGAGCCATCTGTGGCCACCCCTCAAAGTGACCATCCCTCTACACAGGACCCAGCCCTGCAGGGAGTGGAATCCACTTCCTGGCTCATGAGCCTGCAGATTGCAACCGTGGTGCCTCTCCACGGCTTCCTGAGCACCTAACCGCAGGGACAGCCATGGCATGCAAGCAAAGGGGGAAATGGGTGAGGCCAGTGTCAGAATTATATAATCCTCCATTTTTGAAAGAGGAGTGGATATTTTTGGAAAGAGCTGGCTCGCTGGGCTGTCGGGCAGCCCTGCTGGATAGCCCATGGAAACTGGGCAAATGGCTTTCTCCCTGGGTCTCCAGAAAGATGTGCCACAGGGTGCGGACAGAGAGGGGTGAGGTGGCGTGGGTTGGGCAGCCCCAACGAAGAAAGGCACTTCCAACTGGGACTGTGCAGACACAGCCTGATTCCTTGTAGGCTATGGACCACCTCTGCAATGCCCACCAGGAGGAAGGGGCTTTGGAAGCCCCTCCCCAGGATGAAATCCATCTATAGGAAAATCCTCCCAACTCCTGGGATGCTCTCTGAGGAAGACAACTGAGCAGGGATTACAAAGGTTCGGCAATGGCTACACTTCCCACTTCCTGTTCCCGTGTTAGACATTACTAATCAATCCCAGCTCTCTTCTTCTGTAAACCCCAGATCCCATCCTTCACAGGAGTCTGCCAGAAGTCACTAACAGTCAACAGGAGTTGGCACAAGGTGACACTCTGCCTCTCCCTGCATCAGCAGGTACCCCACACTCTGGGTCTCTCCTTAGGTCGACCAGTTGGAATGAATGAGCAATTCTGACACCAGGTAAATGGGGCTGGGAGCAGGTTCATCTGGTTGAGGAGTGGAACACTGGGATTTTTCCAGAGCAAGTATTAACTACTTTCAAGTCCACAGCACATAACTGTCCACAGACACTCGGATCCTCTCCTCCATGATACGTTTGTGCTTCTCTGTCCCTTCGGAAGTCAGCCATGGCCATGTGACCTGACCTGGCCAGAGACCCGTGGGGAGAAATGACATCCACCATCCACCACACGTGTGAGGTCTCAAGAGTCAGGGTGAGATTGGCCATGTTCCTCCTCAGGTCAGGCTGCAGTGTGAGTGAGACACAGATCTCTCTCTCCCCCTCGTGTGTGTGTTTGAGTGCCTGTGTGTGAGTGTGTGCATGTGAGAGAGTGTGTGTATGTGTGTGTATGTGAGAGTGTGTGAGTGTGTGTGCATGAGAGAGTGTGTGTGTGGGAGAGTGTGAGTGTGTGTGTGTGCATGCGTGTGTGCATGTGAGAGTGTGTGAGTGTGCGTATGTGAGTGTGCATGTGGGAGTGTGTGTGAGAGTGTGTGTGAGAGTGTGAGTGTATGTGAGAGTGTGTGTGAATGTGTGTGCATGTGAGAGTGCGTGGGGGGGAGAGTGTGAGTGTGTGTGTGTGTGTGTGTGCGTGCGCGTGTGTGTGTGGCTGCTGATATCTGGGGGCTGTTTGTTCTTGCAGCATTTCTTGATTTCTTGCCTTATCTTGACTTCTTCCCCGCAAGCTTGTGCCATGCAGAAAATGCTCTTCCCCGTGTCAAAGAAATGAGAACAGCAGTGCCCAGAGAGCGTAGGGACTTAGTAAGGACTTAGGGAACCTCTTCCTTCAGCTGCCCATTACAAAAAGAGAAATGTATGTGCTCAGGCCATATCATTTCCACAAGAGGTGGAGCCTGAAAAAAAGTCGCCAATCTCACCAAAAATTTAAATAGGATCTGAAAGTTGACCCAGAAGTACCAAAATCATTTCCAAGATGATCCAACAGAGTCATTTAAAAATAAAGTCATGATTTATGACGACAGTCTCCTAAATTAAGGTCTTTGCTCATCTCTGCGACACTCACACCAGAGCCAACCCCACCCCACCCCCTGAGTGTTCCCATAATCCTCTCTGCTCCTACTGACACATTCATTATGGAATTTCTATTCTTCTATAAGCAACATTCAATGCTTTAACCACTTTCTCCTAATTTCCCTTCAAATAACAGATACAGTACATTCCAGGGCAGCCTGCCCCACACGGCCTGCCACAGCCTCTGCTCCACGCCACATAGAATCATAATAATTACAATAGCTAATGGGTTATCATTTTTGCTCCTGCCACCCTCAGCACAGCATTTGGCTTCTTGCTCTACATAAATAGCCTTATTGTAAACGCTTTACTGTCAGCTTACTCCTGTGTCTTCCAGAAGCAGACAGAGTATATATTACCACCATAAAAATAGAATACTCTTGTCTTCTCTCTCACCAGGCACAGAAATGATCCATCCATGATGAGTCATGGGCAGAGGGGCTGACCTTCCACTCTGTGTGTACCCGCTGCCCTGGAGTGAAGAAGCCTGGTGGGTCCCTAATCCCAAGTATCGGTGGGGCTCCCAGCTCGTGCCCACGGCTGTGGTGGAATAAGGCCATGCCAAGATGGCCACTGGCAAAGGAGCCTACCTGGCAACAGGCTGTGATTGGTTAGGGCATAGACTGCCCCTTGACTGGATTGGCTGCCTCGGCTATATAAGCTGCTGTACCAACTGAAATAAACAAGTCTGTGGGCTGCTCGCCTCTGGCCTGCTTTCATCTGACTCCCGGGGTCTCTGTGGTGACTCCACGCCTCTTGCCCCCACCGCGCTCCTCCTCTCAGAACGAATCCACAGCAACACACAGCCAAGGACAGGATGCTCTCCCACCCCCAGCCCCTGTGTCTTTGACTTCTCCTCTCCCAGCGGCCTGAGACCCATGCCCAGCCTCCTCACTGAGCATCCATGTGCAGAGTTGAGATCCAGCTGGTGGGGGGACAGCCAGAGCCCAGGAGGTGCCCACAAGGACTGGAATCGGTGGAGGGTTTGAAACATTTCAGCAGTCTCTGAGATCAGGAGTGACCGGAAGAGGCTTCCAGGCAGTATGCAGGGACTTCAAAAAGTTGATGGAAAATGGAATTCAAAGGAAAGCTTATTTTCTTTCTTAATGCCATGCACAGCTTCTCGCATCATGCACACTTCCCGCTGGCTGTTTGGGGACCCTTCATTTAGCGCATCTGTGGGACAATGGATGAGCAAGGTCAGGACGGAAGGACCAGGCCACGTGGTCAGCACAGGCAGCTGCCTGCAGGGCCCTGGAGGTGGAGGAGGCAGACAGGGTCAGGGGGAGTGTGCAAGCGCCCCTTGGAGAGCCGCTTCGGTACCCCTGGAGCTTTCCTCTTGGAGGTCAATGCCAGCAGTGCCTGCCCGGCTGACCCCCACCACTGTGCATGGTGACCGCAGAGTGGCAGCTCTGCTGAGCTGGGGAAGTGTGGCAGGATTCTCCTGCCTTCTCCCCACTGTGATCTCCATCAGACGCCTCTCTCCAGGATCTCCACCCGCTCCTCGGGCTGGAACCCACCACCGGCGGCCACCACACTCTGCAGAAACGGAGCAGCCCTGCCGTTTCCCTGCAAAGTGGCCTCGCAAGAACAGGGCTTGTTTGGAGAGCCGCAGCCCCTCCTAGCTCACTTGGATTTTTCAGCCTACGTTTCAATCAGGAGGAACACTGGAAAGAGGGCACCGGCCATGGACTCATCCCAGGAAAAGCACTTATTCCCGCGTCTCTGCGGCCAAGTGCAGTTTCTGTGCTGGAAAAAGCACCTCGCTGTCCACCGCGCTGTATGGCAAAGTTATAAATAGAAATAAAGAAGTCATTCTGACATGTTTATCATTTCTCCTTTAACTCCTGGAGCTCCCAGAGTGCACGCATGCGCACGCACACACACACACACACACACACACACACGATCTGGGTGTTTTCCCCTCCTACTTGGAAAAAATATCTTACTTCTTTAGGTTTCCAAATAATTGCTCACTAATAAAACACGGGCTTGACTTTTTAAAAGGAGCAGATGCAGACTAATTAGAGGATATGTATTCTAACTCCTCATATTTATAACTAAGAAACAAAGGGGAAAGAAGGGGGGAAGAAAGGGAGAAAGGGAGGGAGGGAGGTGGGAGGGGACGGAGGACCTTGCAGGATCCGCTGGGTGCCGAGCGCTGCCCTGTGCACTTTCCACGTTCCCTCATTTAACCCTCAGAGCCTGACAATCTGGGAAACACTCTAGGCCTTGTTTGGATGATCAAAGAATTTACAGGACCACAGGGCTGTGACTTTCCCAGCATCCCACACGCGACGGAGCAGAGTGAGAGCTGGAAGTTACCTTCCTGCCCCCATGCCAAAGCCTGGCACACGCCTGGGGCCGTTAAGGCAACCTCTGCAAATAACTCTCTTGACTGACTCGAAGACCTTGTCTCCTGCCACCCCCACCCCGGGGACGAGGAAGCACTGGAGGAATGCGGGCACAGACACGATGCCTGCCGGAGCTACTCTGGCTTCACCACAGCCCTGGGGGTTGGGCCAGGCAGGCCACATCCGACCCATTTCACAGATGAAGACGCCGAACTGCAGAGAGGCTGAGGGCTCTGTGTATTGTCACGACGTCAGCGAGTGGTGCAGACTGGGCAAGAACCCAGTGCTCCCGACATTCCGTGCTTCTCCACCCATGCTCGGTGCGACGCTTACCCCTCTGTGGGGCAGGAAAGGGGGCAGCGTCGCCAGGGTCTCATGGCCAAGGGTCTAGGGCACAGCCCACGTGCACCAAAGGAGGGGCACACAGCACGCGTCCTCAGACTGCATCCCAATCACAAGGTGCATGTTGGGGGGCTGGTAGGAAGGCAGAACACCAACATGATGCCTTGGTCTAGCCCACCCCTCACCCCCACCCCCCACAGTCCAGAATTCTGGCACCGCCATTGCCTGCACCCCCACCCCATGCAAATAATTCTGTTGTTCTCTTTCAAAACTTTTGCACGATGTCCCGGCAAGAACAGGCTGTTAACAATGGCATCTGACTCCTGCCCACTAGGATTCCCATGGAAACCACCACTGGCTAGGGAAGTAGGTGCTGAATAGGGCAGGGGAGGAGACCAGGAACTAAGTCACTGGGGATTAATGAAGCTGTGGAAGGCAAACTAGAAATTCTAGAAAGAGCAGCCCTGGGGAGTAAGGCGAGGGTTTCCCAGGCCAGTCCTGCCAAGCAGCCCTCAAGGGCAGAGGCAAAGGGACCAGTGAGGTCAAGGGACAGGCCCACGGGCTCTATTTACCCGTGGGGTTCTCCAGGCCTAAAGCCACTGCAACCAAAGCACCGGAAAGGCAGGTGCCTGCAGGTTCAAGGGCAGAAGCCAGGAGCTTCCTCCAGGTCTCCCACGTGGGTGCAGGGGCCCAAGCACTTGGCCATATGCTACTGCTTTCCCAGGCCATAGCAGAGAGCCGGATTGGAAATGGAGCAGCTGGGACTCAAACCAACACCCATATGGGATGCCGGCACTGCAGGCTGTGGCTTAACCTGCTGTGCCACTGCGCTGGCCCCACAGTGACATCTTCTAAGGCATGGGCATATGCTCCCTGGTGTTTGGACAGCAGACAAAGAAAGACTCCAAAAGTCTAAGTGGTGGTAACATGGAACTGGGTCTCAATGATGAGTAGGGGGTTGTCAGGGATACACGGAGCTTGCCCTGGCAGGTGGCAGTAACGGGCCAAGCAATTGGGTCCCTGTGACCCACACGGGAGACCTGGATTGTATTCCCAGTATCCTGGCTTTGGCTCCAGCCATGGACCATTGTGGGCATTGGGGAGTGCACCAGTAAATGGGAGTGCACGCTCGCTCGCTCGCTCTCTCTCTCTCTCTCTCTGCCTCTCAAACAATTATTTTTTTAAAAAAAGGATTGAGTAACTTGCTCAAGGTCAAGTGAACACAGTGATTACTAGCTTTTCTTTTTGTTCTTCTTATTCTCCCTCTATTTCCAAGAGACACATGTTTTAGCAAAATTCAAATTAATCATGCATTGCAAAGGGAGAAATACGGCAGTGCTACGAAACCCAAGGTATCCCTTGAAGCCCATTCCTGTCACCTCCAACCTGATTCTCCGTGTAGGGACCTCGATGCCCAACTCCGTGTCTCCAGCGAAGTCGGCATTGTCATCTGACCCCACAGGGCGTGCTAACCTTCCGAGATTAACTGCGTGTGCTTATTGCCCAGCCGATGATGCGTGTTTGTTAACAGCCCTTTCATTCCAGAGTTTTCTCAGCCTAATAAATTATGCCTAATGATCTTCTTTCCTGCTGCATTCAAAAAGGCATGACTACATGTTTTCTGTAAACATGTTTAACCATAAATCTGGTTAGTTGGATCAGTGAACCAATTATGCTTGTGGAAAAACAGGAGAATTTTTCTAATACAACTTAAGCCATCAAAGGTCCCTGGGGATAAGTACACTCACAGCGATGACAGCAGCGGGTCCCACGTCCTGAGCACGGTGCTTTATCATCGGCCCTCACATGCATCAGTTTACACAACTCTCACAGCGAGCCTGCAAGCAGGTGTTAGGAGGCCCATGACACGGGTGAGAAATCTGAGGCCCAAAAGGATAATAACTCATCCGAGGCTATGCAATTCATTGATGGCCAAGCGAGGATTTGAACCCAGGTCTCCGTCTCCAAATTCCATGTTCTCTTAGACCACTTTTTTTTTTTTTTTGACAGGCAGAGTGGACAGTGAGAGAGAGAGAGACAGAGAGAAAGGCCTTCTTTTACCGTTGGTTCACCTTCCAATGGCCGCTGCGGCCAGTGCGCTGGGGCCAGTGCACTGTGCTGATCCGAAGGCAGGAGCCAGGTACTTATCCTGGTCTCCCATGGGGTGCAGGGCCCAAGCACTTGGGCCATCCTCCACTGCACTCCCTGGCCACAGCAGAGAGCTGGCCTGGAAGAGGGGCAACCGGGACAGAATCCGGCGCCCCGACCGGGACTAGAACCCGGTGCGCCGGCACCGCAAGGTGGAGGATTAGCCTAGTGAGCCGCGGCGCCGGCCTCTTAGACCACTTTGTAATACAAACAGGAGAGTAAGAGGAGTCTAGGGAAATTATCTCAAGCCTCTAATTGAACTGGACTCTGATGTACCTGAGATAAAGGCGCCTAAGTGGTCCCTAGGTGCTGCCCACCCAGATACTCATTACACGGTAGAACACTATGCACGCGAAGGGTTTGCCAGAATTGGCTGCAAACAAGCTGGACTGAAATAGGACGTGGAATCAAAGCACAAAGCCTGCTGCTTATGAGCTCCCAGGCTTGATGTAGATCCCTGGCACCCAAAGCATCTGATCAAATCATGTCAGAGAAATCCAGGTGTCTGTAGACTACGTTCAAATCAAGCTCACAGAAAGTGATCCAAGATAAGACACGCGTCTCTGTCAACTCAGCAAGGTGGCCCCTGGAGTGTCTAGTCCTCTATGTCATTACTCATTTGGCCATGTCCAGAAGGTGGCAAGCCAAAGCCACTGGCAGAGCTTAGCGGTTCCTGCAGTATAGCGGCCACACTGGACAAGCGTCGCCTGCACAGAATGAAGGCATTTGCAGTCTCCAGTCTGTGTAATGATGCAGCAGGGTTTACTAGGGATTGAGAGGGCTTGTGCTTTGAGCTTTTTCTATGCCTCCTTTCCTGATTTCCCAGATGTTTGCTACCCAATGGGGCTGCCAAAGCACCTGACATATTCTTCTCCTGAAAGATTTTTCATGCTGAATTGTTAAGTATCTTTTGGCTTTTCTGTCCCACTTCACCACTGAGCGATGGTTGGATGAATGGATGGATGAGAAAATGTATCTATGGATGGATGTGAGGGTGGAGGAGAGATGGACAAATGACTGGACGGAGGGGTGGTGGAAGTCTGGTTAAATAGCAGATGCATGGATGGATAATCGGATGGATGGGAGATGGATGGATGGACAACTGTGGGTGATGGATGCATAAGGTGCAAACACGTTCTGAAGAAGCCAAGTCACTGAGCTACTTGAAGTACAAGTTTTAACAGCACAGATGACTCAACCAAGAAAATGGAAAGTTGTTCTTCAGGAGAACATACAGCTTATCTCATGCAAATCAAAAAGGGTGAGTAGCTTTAAGCTACGTTTGCTCGATTTCTTTGTTTTGGAGCTGGTCTTAACAATGTCACAATGCTGTGCATCCATATCACTGTTAAGAAAAGCAGCAATTCATCAATTACATAGGAGGTAGGACTCTGACACTGCCAGTCAAGCATCCCCAGCACCTGGTATGTAACAGACACATTCGCTCCCAGTTACAGAACCAAACACCAACGTAGAACTGGCAAGAAAAGACATTGCAGGTATAATCAAGGCCCAGATCAGCTGACTTTAAGACAGGGATGATCAGCCATGTGAGTCGAAACCCCATGGGCCCTGTAAAAGAAGAGTGTTCTCTGCTTGGTGGCAGAATAAAGAACTTAGACAATGCAGAGCACAAACAGGATTTGATGCGTGAGAGCCTGAAACACAGGAAGCCCCTGTTTGCTGTGAGCAGCCCCCAGCTGGTGCCTAATGAGGACACGGCCAGGAGAAGAAAATGGATTCAACCACGAGGAACGGCCTGGCAGCAGCTTCCCCTCAGAGCCTGCACGCAGGCCCCGTACCCAGCAATGACCTCAGCCTCGTGACAGCCTGAGGTAGAGAGCCCAGTCCCCCCAGGCCCGGCTGCTGACCTACAGAACTGGAAGCGAATACGTGCACTTGAGCTGCTAACTTAGCAGCACGTTGCCATGCAGTAATATTACCCTAACACGCCCCCTCTGCACTGCACAAGTCCACAAAGGAGATTCATTCTCAATAGGAACTGAGGTGCAGTTTTTTTCTAAGCAAATGAGAGCATGTTAACAGCAACGTTCTTTCTCAGATCGATTCAAATACCAACTTCACAACGTTTTCCTACATAAATAAATGCTCTCTTGAGAGATTATATCACACTAGAGAAAGACATACTCATGGGTCTAGCCTATAGCTTGCCCTGCGGGACCTTTTTTATTTTTTCATTATTATAAATATCACGGTTTTAAAAACTCCTGAAGATGCACTCTTGTGCGCTTCCCTGATAGTCTTTGAGATAAAGTCCCAGAAGTCAAATTTCTGGCTTTTCTACAACATAATGGAAACTTCTACTAACATGGCTCAAACCCACTTAGGAAATAGCCATGACTGAGTCTCGCATCTTCATTCTCTGCCGCTCCCTAGCCCTCCTGCTTATCTCCCTGCCTCTGGTCCTGGCATTCCTCTGCGTTTTGGACAGCAGCATATGTTGTTCATCAGTTAAACCACTGACAAGTCTCAGCAGAGTCAGATCAGCTCCCTACATTTTTTTTCTAATTCTGACTTAAATCACTCTAGTCTGTACTTGACTTCCTTACATGTGTTTTATAGATTCCCCATCTGTTATTTCAACAACTTCTTATCTCCTGTTTCATAGAAAAGATTTTCTTTGATTGTGGAGTTCAAAGCAGACACCACTGAACATTCACCTTTATTTCCTGAGCCACTTTTTATTAATTACTCTTTCTCTTTAATTACTCTTTCTCTACCTCTTCAATGCTACGGCTCTTCCTCTTCTGTTGCATAACCTTTTCATGGGTCTGGGTTTTGCTTTTTTTTTTTTTTTTTTTTCCAACTTACTCATCTTGGATAACACCACTCTATCCTGGCTAATTATTTTTCACAACCAAGGTGAGACAGATGCTCTGAATCTTACCACTGGCTCCTTAAGTTCTATTAGGATCCTGCCTTCTGCCCTGAGGTTGGGAGGGAGATTGGCTGATGCAAGTCCATATTCCCAGTTCACTGCTGCCGCCAACCCAGGGGAGTGGTGGGAGGGGGTCAGGCTGTAACCGATGTCTTCTTTTACTGCTGTCAGGGTCTCACTGGTGGAAGGAAGTGGACTGGGAAGACCCACCACCAGGCCTGCCTCCTAGGCTTCCAGCCCCATGTGTCACGTATGGAGCAGCCCCTGGTCATCTTGGGTGGCTTGCTTCTCCTTCGGAAGCTTAGTTTCCTCATCTATAAAATAAAGCCTGGGGCAGGCACTGGGCGCAGCAGGTAGGGGGCCTCATGAGATGTCTACATGCCACCTTAGAGTGCCTGGTTCAAGTCCCGGCTCTGCTCCACTTCCCATCCAGCTTCCTGCTATTACGCATCTTGGGAGAAGGCAAATGATGATGCAAATACTTGGGTCCCTGCCACCCATATGTGGGAGATTCAGATGCATTTCCTGGTTCCTGGCTTAGACCTGGCCAGTCCTGGCTGTTGTGGGCATTTGGGGAGTGAACCGAGGATGGAAAAAGCTCTCTCTCTCTCTCTCTATCTCTCTCTCTCTTTCTCTCTGTCTCTCCCTGTTTCTTTCTCTCTTTGCCCCTTGGCCTTTCAAATAAAATGAAAATACACAAATAAAAAATTTTAAATAAGGATAAAAAATATCCAGGCTAGTCTACCGACTTAAAAGTTCTAATAAAAGTGCTATGAGATAGGTGTAAAGCATTTTCTAATTGCCTCCAAGACCTGTATAATGTATTACATTACAGGCTGGAGCTTAACAAGGAATTGACATGGATAAAAAGACAACACGTGGAGAGGGCCGACCGAGTGGACGATGCACTGATTCATCCTCGATTGTCTCACAGAGGTGCTCCTGCTCAGGCAGTGTCCAGGCACAGATGCGTCTCAGAATATACTAGCCAGCAAACACACACACACACACGCACACACACACGCACACACAGGTATCCAGAGGTGAGGCCATCCTTCCAATGCACAGATTTTCACAACTATGGATGCACCAGCAGAGCACTGGGGAAAACAGTGAGACGGGGTCACGTTAGATGAAGACCACTGAGTTGGGGGTAGCAACTTTAGAACCTTGGATTATGACGTCTCTGGGTGGGCCCAGTGGCCTTAAGACAGCCTTTAGCAATGTGGCACGTGATCCAGTGGCTCCTGCTGATCACAGCATAATGCATACTCTTACCCTGGCCTCCAAAATGTGGATCCCATCTCCCCTCCCCTCTACACGCTCATCTATGGTCATCCTTTGACCCCGAAGGCCCCTTCTCTGCTCTCTGCAATCTTCACTCACCCATCCTACATCCAGCCCCACCTTGCCTTGAGCAAGTCCAGCCCACAATCTAACTCTCACGTCCACACGCGTGGTACGTCTGGTTTCTGGTGCTCCTGTGGCATTGATCACCATCACCCGTCACACACTGTGTCTTGTATCGTAAGCCCAGGCTTTCTTATTTTCAACAAACACGCCAGGACATAGGCATCTGGATGGCTGTGATGGCCTCCAACACCCGCTGCAGGGGCACGAGGGACTTGTTCTGACACTGTCCTTGAAGCAGGGGCCTTCAGATCTGCAGTGCGTCCTTGAGATGATTCTCACAGATGCCTCATACTTGCCTTTCTTGGGATTTAATTTCTGGAAGTGGCCTGAGGTCACGTGTAAATAAAGGAAAGAAAGTAGATGATCGAACAGCACAGAACTATCCATAGGTGTGGTGTAACTCTACACTCCTTTTCTTTGGGGGGCTTATCATGTAATTTAGAAATGTCCAAGACCTCTTCAAACTCTCCCAAACAACTATCCAGTTCTATCCAGTTCTATCCAGTTTTATCACGGTGCTAGGTGTATGGAAAAGGATGGAATTGCTTAAATACTCAATGAACAAGTGATCAAGCAAACAAATTCACGCCCATTTGCCCTTCCCTGGCTCCCGAGAGAAATTTCTTCTCTTGGGGGGCATACCCCATGGCACAGACTTTTCTCTCTTCTATGAGCACACACCACAGGGGTCACTCAAACAGATTAGTTTTCACAAGCAGAGCCCAGAGACCCCTCCGGACGTCATCTCGGGGGCTCTGTGACGTCAGCATATTCTGGCCCCATACCTTATAATTCCATGCTGCCCACGTTTGTATCAGTGAAGGCCGTGGCCCAAGTCCAGGTCGCATCATGTCTAGATGCCCTCAACAATGCTTTCATGGCAATAGACAAACAAGCAGCAGAGGAATCAAGTCGTGGCATGGCACATGTTGGTAAGGGCACACCTATCTCCCCTGCACAATGTTCTACGGGCCATTCCGGCTGCTAGCACATGCATTCCACACACCGCATCATGGAGTGCGCCAACATGCAATTATTTACAAATAAATAAATACACGAGGATGACGATTCCATTAATCAGATTTGTGCATTTTTTTTGTGCTAGCTAGCTATTAGGAGATTTCCGTTCACAGCAACCAGCTTAATAAAATAATAGAAAAGTGGCTCAGAAGTCTAGAAGTAAAAAGTGGGGCAAAAACAACACGAGGCCTCAAGCAACAGTCTTGTGTGCCCAGAATCAAATAAATCAAGGCAGTAGCAGGCGAAATATAAAACAGAGAGATAAAGCTTTTTCCGAGTAAGCCCCACATGACAGGCTTAGATTTGGCCTACTTAGCTGGAGTTGACCATTTGAGTTTAATTCACGAGACAGTTTTGTTTGCCTCTGGTTTGGGAATTTGTTTTAGATTTATAGTTGCTTAAGAACGGTAAGCTGAAGGCATTTGCGCCTTGTTCTCTGTTTGCACGTAGTTAGATCACATCACAGCACAGGGAATGTGAGTCAATGCCAGGCCAGCAGCCCCGTGCCTGAGCTTCCTAACTCCACGGTAAGGCAGGCAGTGCTGCCGGGCGCGCTTCAGACGCCTCACGTGGCACTGGAAGAACCTGGCTGGGCAGGCGATTTAAAGCTGAAAAAGGTCTGCTTGTTTGCATGTCTGCCTTGCAAATATTGCCCAGGACTGGGCAGGAAGGGGCAGGTTTTCAAAACACCCATAATCGCCCTCCCCTCTGTGTGCCTTTGGTTCTGGGCCTGACTCAGAAGGCAAACAGCCTGCAGCAGCCCCAGCGAGTGGAGCAGCAGCCCCACTTCTGCAGGGCTGATGGCTCCTCTGATTTTATCAGTGTGCAAAGCTTGTTCTGGGGGCTGTTTACACATAAATCTGTCTCTCTTGCTTTGATGTAGCACTGGGAGCCGCTGGGGAGGAGAGGTGTTGATTCTAGAAATGTGATGAACACACACGGAGGGGAACACTCGAAATTCCCGGGCAGCCACAAGGGCTCTCCGTGCAGCCACGGAACTGTCCCCGAGGCTTCACAATGGGGCAGCTCAAGCCTGGCTCCTCCTCTTCAGCAAAGTCTTTCCAACAACATCGAAAGTGACAACGAGAGGCCTTTGCCCTCTGTCCTCTTTGCTTGTCACCTGCTTCAGAGCCTGCAACAAGAACTCTGTCCCAGATCCTGGCTTTACCATAAAAAGAAGATATGTTCGCTCTGACATCAGTGTCTATCCTGGAGGTCTGAAATTCTCACCCTGCAGGCCGGCGCTGTGGTGTAGCGGGTAAAGCTGCTGTCTGCAGTGCCGGCATCCTGTATGGACACCAGTTCGAGTCCCGGCTGCTCCACTTCCCATCCAGCTCTCTGCTATGGCCTGGGAAAGCAGTGGAAGATGGCCCAAGTCCTTGGGCCCCTGTACCCATGCAGGAGACCCAGAAGAAGCTCCTGGCTCCTGGCTTCAGCCTGGCCCAGCCCCAGCCGTGGCAGCTATTTGGGGAGTGAACCAGCAAATGAAAGACCTCTGTCTGCTCTGTCTCTCCTCCTCGCCCTGTAACTCTGCCTTTCAAGTAAATCAATCAATCAATAATAACATAAGGTCCTCACCCCATGTGAAGGAACCCCAGCACTTTCAAGAAGAGAGGACCCATCTCCCCTCTTCCCTGGCACTGTAGTGATGCTAATTACAAAACAGGCACTGTGTTCTTCAGCAAGAACAGAGGACTGTGGTGCTGAGAAGAGATCTGGGGGTCCTACGCACCCATTTTCCAGGTGGGAGGACTGAGGTTCCAACGCAGGTGATCTGGGAACGCGAGAGCCCTGAGCCCTCCCTCCCCATGGATTAGCCGTATAATGCTGGGACAGCTACTCCCTTGGCCACTGCTTTCTCATCTGGACGGTGCATCCCCAACCTCTCAGTGCTGGTGCAGGGCCCGCGACATAATGAGTGCAGTGTCTGGCCACCATCATCATCATCCCCTTCACCACCTCAGCCCAGCTCCAGCGAGCATCCCAATGAAATCATTTGCTTCTTAGAAGATTTGGGGATTTGTTTGTTTTTAATTTAAAAAACACATCCTAGAATTAAACTTCTTGGTGCGGAACCCAGAGCCTAACAGCAGGGGTCAGAAATTCCTGCCACCAGACGAGAGGTCTCACCAGAACCTCACCATGATGCAGATTTCTAGCCTCCGGAAGTACGTGTCTGTGGTTCACCAGCTACCCAGAGTGGGCTCCAACTGGCTGAGACTGCCCGGTTCATCACCCCCATTCCTTATGCCACCAAGTATGCACCAGAAAACTCGGGCCTGAAAAGTTAAGCTGCTCTTGCAGGTTCACACAGCAAACCCGTGGCAGGATTTGAACCCAGGGCCTCTGACCCCACAGGCACTGCACTCCCGACCTCCTCCCAGGATGGACACATAAACACGCTGGAACCCTCCCGACACTTGTGCCCAAGCAGCAGAGTTATTTCAGCCCTTTCAAGATGTAAGAGAAAAGCAGCCGTATATGACCCAGAAACGCAGGAAAGTGATGTCACCGTTCTTACCAGCCCACGCCCCATGTCCTTACTTCAAAGTGATGAGACCAGCCAGTAAAGCCGGCACTGGAGCCGTGCCCCTGTCAACATCCGGGTGTGTGGGCAGATCCTCTGGGGGACGCATTGCTGACACTGTGGGTAAGGGCTGGAGCCCCGGCTGGCGGGGCTGCCCACGCCTGGCTGATGGCAGAGGCATCAGCAAGGCTAGAAGGGGCAGAAGGACTGCCTCTGTCCTCTTGCACCTGCCCCATAGCCAGGGGCTTTTACGGCATGCAGCTGGGATGCTGTCCACGCGTCCCCTCCCACGCCGGGGTCCCCTCCGTCTCGAGCACACCTGCTCTCAGATACCAACTTTCCACCTTGTTACTGCACCCAGAAGACCAGCAGTCAGCACATCCCAAGGAGATCACTGACAAGCGTGATGCCCAGCTGAGATTACGGCAAGCACCAGGCTACGCTGGCAGAATGAGGACCAAGTAAACCGTGCAATGTGACGCCACCCAAGTGCATCCGTGTGCAATGATACTACCGAGGAAGTCATTCTACCAAATTCTATGTGGTGCGTTAGTCACAAAGGGGCCCCTTCCCTCTCTTCCCTCCCTCCTCTCCCCAGACACATGTCCTTTGCAATGAGCCTCTGTGGTTTCTCCCAGCAAAATACAGACTAAAACTCCACCCTTTGGATTGGGCCAAAGGATGCAGCAGGAGGCCGCTGTGCCGTTGAGTCGTGCGTGCAAGCCAGGCCTCCAAACACCATGCACACTCTTTCTGCCTCCTGCGGGACAAACCCAGGCTCATCTGCTGGCTGGGGAGTGCCACGAGGTCCACCCTCCCAGTGGACGGCTGAGCGACACCCATCACGTGTGTGAGGCCGGCCAAGATGAGCCTGACTCTGGCTGTCCTGCTGACGAAATGCAGACCCAGGCATAAGTGACACCAGTCAGTCCTGTCTGGATAGCAGAACCAGCCAGGTGACCCACAGAGAGATGACACAGCCTTGTTGTTTAAAGCTGCTGGCTTCGGGGTGCTTTGTCGCACCACAATAGCTCACTGATGCATTCCAGAGGGTGAGTTAGGGACCAGTCCCTGGAGGAGGGGATGCTGGGACAGGGTCAGAGGGAAGAAGCAGTAGAACCAGGTGGAGCAAACAGCATGGGCCGGACCATAGCAAGCCCCAGGGTGCTGACCGGGTCTAAACTGGAAGGGAGAAGATGCCAGCGAGGAAGGGGCAGGCCGGCCACAGTAGGCCCCACCCTTGCAGCAGGCTGAGCTTTCCCTCCAGGAGTCCCCCAACCTCCAGGCCAACAGCTTCACTTTATACAAGCTTTGGGGAAAGGTAGCAGAAGCCACAAACGCCATGTGAAATACTTCAACTGAGACCAGGACGGCGGACACGCTCGTCACCTCGGCCTGTCTGTTTAAAGGGTGGCTTTCCTCTGCACCTCTGACACAGAGGGTTAGATTGTATGGTTTGGAGAGGCCCCTCTACCTCTCTCTGGTAAACAACCAAGCCAGGATGAGGAAGAAGTCCTCAAGTAAAGGGAAATGCTGGCAGAAGAGACCCCAACTAGGTAAGCCTCCCAGCTGGGGAGATGTAGCAAAGCCAGCCCCGTCCCCCACGGCTCACTCCTCTCACTCCACTCCACAAAGCCAGCAGGTCCAGATCCCACAGGAGCCTGGGCTCTCCATCTGCAAACCAGCTGGCTGGCAGTCCCAGCCCACCTCCCAGCTCAAGGCGCTGTCGGGTAGATGGGATAGGGGGACCCAGAGGGGACCTCAGCCACAGCTTTGATGCAGGCCATCAGCAAACATGCGAATGAAGTCCTGCCCAAGCAGCAGCTTCATGGGAGAGCATGCACGTGGCGCTCACAAGTGTGGCTCCCCTCTGGACAGGGCCTGCCCTAGTCTGGGCCACACGCAGGAGTCCCAGGGCGTGGCAGACAGGCCCCCCCCCCAGAGAAGAGCTACCCCATGCCTCTCCCCAGCCAGCGCCTCACTGGGGCTGCCTGGATCTGGAGCTCACACAGCCCAGCCCTCACTCGGCTTAAACCCTCCGAGCAGAACAGCCGGCAGAGCCGGGGCGGCACATCCAGGCCTGGCCGTCGGCTGAGATGTGATCTCTGAAGCTGGCCAGGCTGGTGTGATCGAATGTCTGGCCCAGTGCCCGCCGCACTGGCCTTATCACCTGCCTGTCATCTTCCCCACGGGAAACCGGATGCCACACACCTCTCCTGGCAGAGAGGGAGGATCGCTCAAGGACCGGTGCTTGGATAACAGGTGCATGAACTGAAGGGGACCCGGGGTCTCCAGAAGATCAAAGGGCCCATCAGAACATTCTAGAATTGCACATAGATAAAAGAAATCAAGGCGCCGGTGTGCAATAGATTGGACCGCAGGAAAGGATGTCGCACGTTTTACAAAGTAACCAACAGGGAGCCAGAACAGGACCAGTGCGCACAGAGAGCAGGTACAGTGTTAAGGAAGCTGAGAATCTGAATGTGGCTTGAACAGATAATTCCACAAAGAAACAGAAGTAACTAGTTGGCACATAGTAGCATGGTCAACATTGCCAGTAGTCGGTCAAGAAATATAAACTCAGGGCTGGCGTCCTGGGCAGCAGGGGGAGCTGCCACCCGAGACGCCGGCATCCCCTTTGAGCACTGGTCTAAGACTCAGCTGCTCCACTTCCAATCCAGCTCCCTGCTAATGTGCCTGGGAAAGCTTGAGAGGATGGCCCGAGAGCTTGGGTCCCTGCAGCCATGTGGGAGACCTGGAAGAAGCTCCTGGCTCAGACCCTAATGTTGCAGCCATTTGGGAAGTGAACCAGCAGATGGAAGATTTCTCTCTCTCTCTCTCTGTCTCTCTCTCTCTCTCCCCCCACCCCTCTCTCCCTCCTCTCTCTCTGTAACTCTTCCTCTCAAATAAATAAATAAATGTTAACAAATATATATAAATTTACATTATCAGT
This sequence comes from Oryctolagus cuniculus, assembly GCF_051225735.1. Classification (NCBI taxonomy): domain Eukaryota; kingdom Metazoa; phylum Chordata; class Mammalia; order Lagomorpha; family Leporidae; genus Oryctolagus; species Oryctolagus cuniculus. The sequence goes on from NC_142878.1 coordinate 104,099,615, forward strand.
TGTGATCTTTCACCTATTAAATGATTTTAAAGCTTCAGTAAAACAAGTAGTCAATGTTGAAAACAGCACTGATATATGCAGTTGGTGATTGTTAATTTGAATAAATCTTTGGCGATCATGTGGGTAAAGAATCAAAAGTGTCCATATCCACTTAATTCCCCTTCCAGGAGTCTTTTTCATGCAAAGCAACCCAAATGGAGAAATGACAAACCCCAAGTGGCCATTTTTACTGTACAGGAGTAAAACTTTAGAAAGGAATTTGATTCCTCTTACAGCAATTAAAATGATGATTAAAAAAACATAAAGGGGCTCTAGCATCGTGGTGCTGCAGGTAAGCAGCCATGCGCAGGGCCAGCATCCCACCTGAGCACGGGTTTGAATCCTAGCTGCTGGGCTTCTGATCCAGGTCCCTGCTAATGCGCTTGGGAAGGCAGCAGAAGATGGCCTGTACACGTGCAGCCTGTGAATCTTTTTTTACAGAAAGAATCGTAAGCTTCTCTTGACCATCCCTGTTCCCGGTGATTGCTCTTATTCCTCTGAAAGCTCCAGACCCCGGCTGTTGAGGTCAGCACTCAGAGGGCACCCCCACTGAATGCATGAATGAATGAACGGACATTTCTTCTCCATGCAGGGAGGCAACACCAGGGCGACAGTCTGGTATCGCGACCAGCTGTGAAGCCGTATTCTACAGCGATATAGGACCACTGAGCTGTGCGCTTTCTCTCTGCTCACAGCTCCTGGAACATCCCAGCTTTCCTGATCTCCCTTGGCCCTTCTCTGATCAACCGACACATTCTATACTGGATTCTGTGTTACCTCTGGGAGGTTCACTTCAAGGATTAATTCCTCCAGCAGTAGCGCAGCCTCCCGCTGTTCTGCTACCCTGTGCCTTAAATGAACATGGACTAGATCGCTCTCCTTTGGTCACACGGTTGCAATCCCATCCACCCCGAGACTGTAAGGTGGAAGCATTAGCGACTCCATGTCAGGTGTAGAGAGACTGGTTAATAAATGTTTGCTGAACCAATGGTCTAAGGCACTGCAATATCTCATGGTTTTATTGATTTACCTGGCAGGGACCCAGGGCTTTCAAGGCCCTATTATCTTTGTTTCGGTAAACAAGTCAGATGGATGAATGCATTGGTGGCTTAGCGAGCACCTAAGTGGGACGCAGAGCCTTGCCGCCGGCGTCCTGTGATAAGAGCGTTTTAGGCAGGATGCCTTTGGTCTGCTCATTCATTTCCTGGCAGCCTCCTTCCAGGACATCTTGGGTTTCAAGCGCTCCATCAGGGCTCCCCAGGATGAAAAATGGACCCGGGGCGAGTGTACATTAGTGGTGCTGGGTTTCACCGCAGTCCTATCCATTTACAAAGCCCTCCACAGCCCTGCGTGTCATCCACAGAGTGAAGTTAATCCAGATCTCGGCTTAAAAATCCTCGCTAAGTCCTGTGTAAACGCTGCGTCTACCGTTTGTTATTGAAAAAAAAAAAGAGTCTCTCTTTATGGAAATATTTCCTGGCACATACTTCCTGCGTTATCATTGCAGTAATACATAGCAGAGTGGATCAGAAGCAATTTTGAATCTTAGCCCGGTGAGAGGTAGTAACTACACCTTGTGTGGCATTGAAGAGTGACTGGTTTTCAAAGAGCAATGCAAAGGTGCAGTGGAAGAGGTGAAAGACTTCTGGCTTGGTCATGCCTGCGTCCTAATCAGTCTTGAAACCCAAGACACCTGCACACCCCGTCTCCCTCCCCCTGTCTTCAAGCCGCCATTCAGCTCTGTCCACCGGTGTCTCCCGAATGCCGCCGGGTCCATCCACACACCCCCTTCTCCTTCGTCACTGCTACCACCTCCATGATGGACCCTGTGGCCCAGCACCGTAGCCTGCTCTGCCCAGGCTGGCTCACCTCGCCACCACCCCTCCCCGCCACCACCCTCTGGTGGCTTCTAAGAGAGGCCAGAGAGATCCTTAGGGAATGAAATATCAGGAAACGTAGCTCCCCTGCTTAAAACCATATCACTACCTCTCACTGCTCTCAGGTGAAGTTGACGGCCTTGAATGCCGCTGACCCACGCTGCATGGGCTCAGCTCTGCCCACCTCACCCCTGCCTTGCACTGCAGCCTTGCCTTGCCTCTGGCCGCCCAGCCTGCTCCCAGCAGCCCCGCCCCTCGGGCCTCTCCACACCCTCACTGCCTGGAAGGTTCTTCCCCCCTCCTCCTTACTCTCTCTCTCTCTCTCTCTCTCTCTCTCTCTCGGCTCTGCCTGCCTGTCGCTTGCTGAAGGAAGCTTTCCTTCCCCCGACTCTCACCTCCACCTGCAACCAGCCCAGATGCCCTTGTGCCTTCCTCTCCTTGTCACTCTGCTTCACGTCACCAACAGAGTTTGAAATTCCATACGCGGGGTTGGTGCTGTGGCACAGAGGGTTAAAGCCCTGGCCCGAAGCGCCGGCATCCCATATAGGCACCGGTTCTAGTCCTGGCTGCTCCTCTTCCGATCCAGCTCTCTGCTATGGCCTGGGAAAGCAGCAGAAGGTGGCCCAAGTGCTTGGGCCCCTGCACCCGCATGGGAGACCTGGAGGAAGCTCCTGGCTCCTGGCTTCAGATCAGCGCAGCTCCAGCCATTGCGGCCATCTAGGGAGTGAACCAGCAGATGGAAGACCTCTCTCTCTGTCTCTACCTCTCTCTGTAACTCTTTCAAATAAATAAACAAATATTTATATAAAAAAAGAAATTCCATATGCACATGGGTCAATGTCTTTCTCTCTAGAGCTGTGCTGTCCACTGGTGACATGAGCCACCAGTGGCTCCTAAGCCCTGGGCATGTGGCTACTCTGAATTGCAATGTGCGGTACATGGAAGATATGCACCAATCCAGAAGACTTGGTAGGAAAACAAAGATAAATCCTCTCACACCTTTTATATGCACTGCCTGTTGGTGTGACAATATTTTTGATGGATTAGGTTAAAATCAAATGCATTATTAAAATTCACTTCACTCATTTCCTTGCACTTTGTTTTAATAGGGCTGCTCTAAATCTCAGAGCTCCAGCAGTGGCTCCCATGGGACATCTGTTGGATGGGGTGGCTCTACACTGGGATCTCTGTGAAGCCATTTTTTCCACTGCTGTATCCTCCAGAGCCTCCTACAGCCTCTAGAATATGAGCCGACTTCACCAAGTTGCTCAGGGAGTGAGCAAATGAGTGCAGAAGACAAGCAAGCAAAAGAAAACATTTTGGTTCAAGAGGTAGTCACACAGACAGGGCCGTGGGTTGAGTGTCCCTATCTGAAATACTTGGGACCACAGGGCTTCAGATTTTGGAAGACTGAGAATCCCAAATCCTAACATCTAAAATGTTCCAAAAATCCGAAACTTTCCACGTGTCACATCACCGTTCAGAAGGGTTAAGACTGTGGAACAGGCCGGCACCACGGCTCACTAGGCTAATCCTCCACCTTGTGGTGCCGGCACACCGGGTTCTAGTCCCTGGCGGGGCGCTTCGTCCAGGCGCCGGATTCTGTCCCGGTTGCCCCTCTTCCAGGCCAGCTCTCTGCTGTGGCCAGGGAGTGCAGTGGAGGATGGCCCAAGTGCTTGGGCCCTGCACCCCATGGGAGACCAGGAGAAGCACCTGGCTCCTGCCATCGGATCAGCGCGGTGTGCCGGCTGCAGCGTGCTGGCCGCGGCGGCCATTGGAGAGTAAACCAATGGCAAAAGGAAGACCTTTCTCTCTGTCTCTCTCTCTCACTATCCACTCTGCCTGTAAAAAAAAAAAAAAAAAAAAGACTGTGGAACATTTCGGACCCTGGGTTTCAGATTGGGGATTCTCAACACGTACTAATCTTCAACCTTCCTCTTATGGAGAGTGAGATGCGAAGAGAGAGAAGTTTCTGATGAGGAATGCTTGAAACAACAAGCCACGCCCCCTCTGGAGCCAGGCAGGGCTTCTTGGCTTCTGTGGCCAAGCCAGAGCAAAGTCACAGACGGCAGAAACGCAAAACAAAGCACCCAAGAGTCTGTGACTGCAGGTTGTCCACTGTGCAAATCCCCAAGCCAGGAATGCACTTGGCAACCTTTCAGCCAAAAGTAAAATGATAAAGATGATAAAAATACCTTGACAAGAGCATTCTGCACAAGCTCACGGGTAACAAGCATTCACAAAACTGTCATTAACACCCATTAAGGGGCAGGGATGACCAACTACACTTGGCCTCTGTGTGCCATTCTATTCCAGTAATCAGTGTTTAGCCTCGAGTTTTCCTACTGTAGGTCGCACAGCACGCAGGCCTCACAGGGGCCACTGTGCAAGCAGAAAGGAGATGCCGAGACAATTGTGTTTGGCCAAGTGCTGTGAACTGCACTGCCCCTCCTGGACATTCATGGCACATCCTGAAGCCAACTTCGCGGAACCCACTCTGCCCCAAACAGTAAGTGCCCAAGAGAGTCGTGCTCCTCAGAAACGCAACTTGGCAAATGCTTAGTCTTCAAAACCACGACCAGCGAGGACCAGTTCTGATCTTGTGGGAAATCCAACCAGCTGGGCCATCCAGGCTTCCACAGTTCCCTGGTAATGGCTGCCTGCCACTTCGGGTAAGAGACAAACACCCTCTGTAGAAGCCTCACGATGGCTGTCGATAACACGCATAGTTAGTTATCCACGACACAGGTGGATGAGAAACTGTGGGTACGTCAGCCCAGGACCCCCCACCCAGTTTCCCGCCTCCCAGTGTCTCCCAGTTGCAGAGAGCAGAGGAGGGACAGGCTTCCGAGTGACAGTGAGGCCAGGTCACACAGCCGTGCTGGGCCAGGAGTGTGTCCCCTTCAGACTCCAGATGCACCTGCTGCTGCCCACACAACTCTCAAAAACCACAGCTCACACACTTGCCCACTCAGCGTAGCACTGAGCCAAAGCCTACAGACTGCAGCCTACTTGCTTTCTGCATGTTTTCAACCGTATTTTTTGTAAAGAAGAAAAAAAAAAAAAAAAAGAAAGAAATCCAACTCATTCTCTGTTCTACTTCCTACTAACAGCCCTGAGGTCCAGCACTGTGGTTCAAGGTTCTAGAGCAGGAATGGGGAGTGTGCAGCCTGTAAAAGCCTGCAAAATTGTTTGGTCAAGGCAACCACAGGCGATACTTGGAATTCGGTAAGTCTGCGGCAGGCTAAGTTTTAATCTGATAATACTGCAGGGCCTGCAAATGATGCTCTGAAAATCCAAATGGCCGTTGAAAGAAAAAAAAAAAGATTCTGGTTAGAGTGAGAGGCTGGTCCTGGAAGCCCAGTCATGCCATCTGTCAGCTGTGTGGCCTTGAGGGAGGTACACAGGTGGACCTGTTCCTGAGCTCACAGAGGCAGGAGCTCAGCAGACCCCACACCAAGGGGCCCCTCTGCATGGGACCTCTCCAAGAGGGCCGTGCACATGGTATCCCTAGGATCGGCTACTGCCCACGGTTTGACAAAGGCTGAAAGGTGGAAACCTCCCCCAAGAAGTCACCACAGTGCCATCTCTGTGTCTGGTGCCTGCCACTCCAACCCTGCCTGCTGACAGGTGGAACAGACAAGGCATTTTGTGTAGCTAGCGCAGACCAGCTCATAGCTCTAAGAAGTCGGCCAAGTATTCATTTCTCATCCATTTCAGGGGATGGCTAAGTGATGGTGACACAGAGAAGTGAAGCCGCTTATACAAAGCCACACAGTGGAGGGGGCAGACATAACTAGGGGTGCTGAGCTCCGGAGCTGCCTGCCCAGTTCCTTAACACCGGTGCTAACAGCCCAGAGCCCACGGAAAACACAAGCTACAGAGCCTGCAAGCTGCCGGGCAAGAAGTATGGAGAACATCTTTGCTGGCACTCACCAAAACCCGGCAGAGCCTGTCCCGAAACACTTCCTGTTCCCCTCCGTTTGTCCCCTTGCTAGAACCACCTTGCGACACTGGCGATCAGGACTTCATGTGTTTCCACTGGATGATACGCTGGGCACCCTTGGATTCGCCTTACGACCAAATACAATCAGGCAGGCAGAGGGAGACACTAAGAGGACATTTGTGGGTGGCTTTGGTTTGCTGGAGTCACCTGAATGCCCAATTTCAGGGAAGAGACGAAGGCCACGGAGGTCGCCCCAGGGCATCAGCAGGACAGCCGGCATTCAGGGAAGCCCCACCCCAATCCCAGGGAAGCTTTGCTAAGCTTAGACCGGAGCCTGCACCCTTCACGGTGCCTGCTCCCTCCTTTCCCACGGTATCCTTCCCCCCACTCTCCTCTGCACCTGCTGTAGGTCGGCCAGACGAGACAGAATTATTGCTCACAAATCTAGGGAGAGCCAGTTTACAAAACAGTGAGCCCAGGGGCCCCTGACCCCAGCCCCGAGACTGGGTCCAGGAGACAGCGATGCTTCTTCCTCCTCATGGGCTACTGGGAGACACCAGCCCGGGCTTGTGGAGCCCAGAAACCTCCTGCGGGGTTCAGAGCTCTACCTGCCGAGAGGACGGAGCTCATGTGGGCAGTGCCCAGGCCACAGGATCTGGAAGCTTCCAATTTAGTGTTCTTCCTGTTGACTGCTGCACCTGACTGCCCTGGTACCAATAACTCACTTCAGAAGCAGACACTGTGTGGCCAAGTGGGTTAATTCACCACTTGGGATGCCCACATCCTATACCAGAGTGACTGGTCTGAGTTCAGGTTACTCTGCCTTTCCAAGCCAGTTCCCTGCTAATGCATGGTAGGAGGCAAGATGATGGCTCAAGGATGTGGGCTGCTGCCACCCTTGCGGGAGACCTGGGTGGAGTTCCAGGCTCCTGGCCAGGTTCCTGACCCAGCCCTGGTTGTTGCAGGTATCTGGGGAGTGAGCCAGCAGATGGAAGATTCTCTCTGTCCCTCTCTCTCTCTCGGCCTTTCAAGTAGAGGAATGTAAATTAAATAAATATTAAAAATTATCCACTCCAGGCAGTGTGGGTTTCCTTATTCACCCAGCAGTCGCTGGAATGAGAGCTGCACTTCTACAATGCACTTGCTGTTGACTGCACTGACTGGGAGGGAGGGACACAAGCCCAGCGCCAGCCACCTGCCCCCAGGAGCCTCCGGCAGGGTTCTGCTCACACACGGCCCCTGCCGGAGCCCCACAGGTTAAAATGCAGAGGCCCTGGCTCCACTCGAGGGCCATCCATCCCCGCCAGCCCCACCCTAGTGATCCAGGAACCTCCTAGTACATCCCCAGATATCCATTTTCTAGATGTTCTGCACTTGGCTCAGGCTCTGCCCTCCTTCCCAGCCCTCTCTTCTTGGGCCTGCCAGTTGTGCTTCTCTTGAGGCCTGACCAAATCTCACTTCCTCCATGACCCCCGGCTCCCTCCCCGGCAGGGTGGCTCACCCCCTCTGTAGGAGGCTTCTAGGTTGCTTGTGCACACAGCCCGGACTGGAGGCAGTTGACCAGTGACCATCTATCTGTCTGTCTGCCTATCTTCTCAAGTAAACGGTGAGCTTCTCCACTGGGGGTGGGGGCAGTCAACAGAGTCATCGCTAATCACAGGTGTCTACCGAGAATCTACAAACCAACATTGAGCACATTTGGGTCACATCACATCTCTCTGTGAATTCACCGTGCCTTGCTCAGTGTCGTCAGGACAATAACACGAGGCAATGCACGTAAAGTTCTTTGCATGAGTCTGCATCTGGTAAGTGCTTAATACAATTAGATATTAATAATAATGATGATGATGATGATGGGACCAGCCTTGGGCTACAGGATTACAAACCTCTTGGAAGCCAACCGGCAGGTTGAGGTTTCGTGCTATTCTCTGAGCAGATATGCAGGAGGTACCCTCACATTTACTCCATGGAGAAACGTACCCACTTGGAGTGCTGGGGCTCATTCATTTGTATATGTAATACAGATTTGAGAACCTACCACGTCCAGCCCTTTGGAACAAAGAGAACATGAAATAGCCTCTGCCTCTGAGCCACATGGGGGCCCTGGCCCCGGATGAAGCCAAGGGCTCTCTGTTGTACTGGGAAGTGACAGAGATGCACGCTGTCTCCACACCGAGTGAAGCCACAGCCTCCTGCTCCGTGATCTGCAGAATGGCCACAAAAGGGCCCTGTAGGGACTGGACACGCCACCATTCAAGTTGTAATTCCTCTCCCTGCTCTGTGCTCTTGACCTAGATAGCCGGGGCCCCGAACAGCCCCAGCACAGCACAAGCTCAAGTTCATGCTTATGCAGCCAGATTCAAATCAAAGCATCATTTTTTTTTTGTATGTCAGAAATACCTTCTTATCCAAAGTAACTGTATATGGGGCTGGTTGAAGGAAAAGTTAATTCACTGCAGGGTCATTCTCAGAAAATTCCAGAGTGTGTATGTGTCACCCTTTGTAACAAGATGACCCACAAATTCTAAAATGTAAAACAGATTTACGCTGTGTCTCAGCCACCTGGAAGAGTCATGCAGCTACACAACCCACAATTATGTGGTCGGAGGAATCTCCAAGTCTCTTCAGAGACGCGAACCAAAGAGACGCCACTGACTCCCAGAGCCCGAAGCCCACCACTGCCTTCTCTTTCATTACCAGGAGCTGAACTGAGAAATCTGGTGAGCTCAGTGTCTTCAGAGGTCAGACACCCTGATGCACTGGCCAGCAGGATCTGCAAAACCCCCCAGCGTGAGGCACCACAACTCCCTCCCTCGGCAAGCAGGGCAGAGGGGAGAGGGCGGCCCCAGATGACAAGTCCGGAGGGGATTCGTGCTTCTCTCTTCACCACTGCCCCGAACAGCCTCACACCCCAAATGCAAATCAGCAGAAATCAGAGGTGCCTGCACACCCCCAAAACACTGTGTACCCCACCTGATCTCTGCCTAGGGGGCCAGGCAGACACCAAAGACAAGGACCCCTCCTTCCAGCCAGAATGAGCCCTGGAAGGGGTGTCAACCTCGGGTGGGAGCAAAATTGAAAGGACCTCAAAGAACCCACTCAACACTACAGAGAATATTCTAACGCAACATTTTCAAAAATCAAACTCCTTGCAGGAAAGTCCACAATGAGCCAATTATCGAAATTCGACATAGATGTGACATCTGGCCTAGCAGCAAAGTCCCTGGCTAGGACGCCCACGCCCCCCCCCCCCCACATCAGAACACCTGCCACCCAGTCCTGGCTCCGGCTCCCTACTCCAGCTGCCTGCTAATGCAGACCCCGGGAGGCAGCAGTAGTTGGATTCCTGCCATTGATGTAGAAAGCCTAGATTGAGTTCCTGGCTTCAGTCCCCTGGCTGCCGTAGGCATCTGGGGAGTGAATCAGCAGATAAAACTCCATCTAGCTATCTATCATCTATTTTTATCTGTGTCTCTATCTAAAATAAATAAGCAATTTTTAAAATTCTACGTAAAGACAAGGTCAGCACTGCTGATTTTTCCTTTGCACAGCCTCTACATTTCCTTATGTCTAATAAGAGGCTGCAGAGCCGCTGGGCCCCCAGCCTGCGGCTCAGCTGTGAGCAGCAGTTGGAGGCGAAGGGAAAGGCGTGAACTCACTCACTGCTTAGCAATGTTGGGGAAAAACAACCTTTTGCTGAGTAACATGGAAATGGATCTGAAACATATGGATTAAATTCCTCTGAAAACAAACACGGTTTGTAAAGGGAAGGAAAGGAAAAGTACTTAGTCTCTGTGTTTGAGGTTTTCCTGAACACAAGCCTTGGAAAATGAGCACAAGAGTGAATTCCTTAGGCATGTCATGAGCCACGGGTTACTTGAAAGTATATATGTGACTGTTTCCCCCCAACCTGCACTACTTTTCTTTATGGGAAGGAGAACGGGACCCAGCTGTCAGCACACTCAGAATCTCAGCACAGAATAGGAGGCTACTCCAGAAAGTTCATGGAAAATGGAATTACAAGATGGGTTTGTTTGGGTGCAAGAACCTTTTGAATTGCATGCCTATGAGGGGTCTCCAAAACGCCCGTGGAGGGGCCGGCATCGTGCAACATCAGTTGAAGCCATAGCTTGTGACGCCCACATCCCAAATCAGAGTGGCAGCTTGAGTTCTGGCTGCTCCACTCCCGGTCCAGCTCCTTGCTAATGTGCCTGTGAAGGTAGCAGAAAGTGGCCCCCAAGTCCTTGAGTCCCTACGGCCAATGGAGGACACCAGGATGGAGTTCTGGGCTCCTGGCTTTGGCCTGGCTCAGATCTGGCTGTTGGAGCCATTTGGGGGAGTGAACCAGAGAATGGAAGATGTGTGTGTGTGTGTGTGTGTGTGTGTGTGTGACTCTGCCTTTCAAATAAATAATAAATCGTAAGTGTGGATTTCAACGTTCTTTTTTGCACCAAGATAAACCTATCTTATACTTCCATCTTTCTATGAATTTTTGATGACCCTCATGGGTGCCCCACCACACAGCACAGACAAGAGTCCTCTAGAGAAAACAGGCCAGGGAAGCCACAGACCAGGAGCCAGACAGAAGCCCAAGGGCACCACGGGTCCCACCTCTGTAGCTTTGGACATGTTCTCATGTCCCCTTGCAGACAACCCCTGCTCCTCCACTCGGGAGGAGGAGAGGGGGAGGCCCACAGTGTGGCACACCCCAGGAAGGAGCCCTGTACCCGTGCTACCAGCTCAGCTTCATGGCCAGGCAGCCCCTAAAGGGTGGGGAATGTCCAGCTCTGGGCCATAGAAGGCCACAAAATCATTGACCTGGCCCAGCCAAGACAATTGCAGGTGGGGCTCAAAACTCAGTCCACACACAGCAAGCTAACTTCTAAGCTGAGAATTTTGTCTACTTGCAAATGATGTCACAAATGTCCCAATGGCCTTTGGCAGAAAAAAATGGTTTGCCACCCTTGCCTCAGACAGTTCCAGGGGTCAGTGTCTGTAGTCACCTGCAGTAAGAGGCCAGGCCACTGAGGAGCCACCCAAAGTCCAGCTCTGGGCAAAGACCTAGGCAGTAGGGAGAGGCAGAGTGCCATGCTGTGGGAGTTGGTCTCGGTTCTGAGTGCTCCCGCTGCTTAGGCCATGTGGGCTGATATAAAGGGCTTTGGATGGGAGGCCAGGTGCCCCTAAGGGTGAAGCTTATGGCTACCCCCAAGCCCACCAGCCTTCCCCAGCAGTGCCTAGGGACACAGCGGGTGCCCAGCCAGAGTTGCCAGGGGGCCTCTCCTCCCTGAAGGGGCATCCCCTGTGCCCAGCAGAGCTCATCCAAAGGGTTTGTTAAACTCTCCGGACTGCACAAGCGTTGCTTTCATCATCTTCACTAATTCACCTGCTCATGGCTGCAGGGCCCGGGGCGGGGGCCGGGGGGGGGGGATCTTCAGGTCCTCTCTCAGCACTGGAACCACCCATCAGCTCCTTCCAAGCTTGGGTGCTGTCCCACCCCAGAATCAGTTCCCTCCTTGAGAAGAGCTTTGCGGGAGGCACGCAGAAGCCCCAGCTGTGGGCTGGAGCCTTCCCCTCTCCCTGGGCCCTACCAGGGAGCTCGTCCATCCTTAGCCTTCTGCTCCCCTCCCTGCCCGTCCCCTTGTTTCTGCCCCGAACACCTCACATTCCGATCAGGCTACTGCACAAGCATACAGAGGGTAGCAGACCCCTGCATAGAACTGGTCGAGTTTTACATCCTGCAGTTAAAGCACAGTTCCCCCCCTTACCGGCTTTTCTAGGACCCAAAGAATCCTGGTTGGGGGGGGGGGGCTTGAGACCGATATCAACAAGGCTGGAAACCAAAAGTTTCATTCTGACAATGAGCTCGCTGCTCAGGCTGTCTCCTCCTGGGTTCGGCTACCACTTGGGATTTTTGGGCCAGCACCTGCCACATCACCTTTCCTACTGTGGGGTCTACACCCCTGCTATTTGTTAGATGATCACACACAGGGTAATAAATTCTGGTTGTATTTTGTTCAAAACTCTTGACCCTAAACAATAGCAAGGCATCAGAATAGTAAAAAGATGTAGCAAGCTAGGCTACGATAACACTAAGAAAACACCATTACCAGGACTGCCAGCCACCAAATGAAATGAGGCAGGACAAAGGTTCAGACTGAAGTCCTAGGAAGCCAGGTAGCTCCTCAGAACCCCTTGAGGCAGCCTCAAGACAACAGCCAGCCTCTGGCTCCACCGTGGCCACTTTTTATCCACTTTATAAATTAGATTAATTAAAATTTCACTGGGAAAAAAACTCACCGTATGTGAGTTTTTACTTTAACTCCAGGCACTGGTCCTGGAGACTAAAGGCCCTCAGAGACCCTGGTTGCTCTGAAGGACCCTCTCTTCTGCCTGGGATAGCACAAGGTCTGGACAGGTAAGGGAGCTGACACCTGAGGCAGGTAAGAAGCACCGTGCACCTGAGCGCTTGCAGGAAGTGACGGCGCTGGGCCCCGTCTAAGCTTCCTGTGCCCTCTCCCCGTGTGCAGACTGCGTCTCCTCCACTGCTCTGCTAGTTTCTCGCCGGTAGCTAATTCAGGGCCTGCCACACGGAAGGTGATGGAGAGCCTGTGCTGTGCTTGTTACTGCTCCCAGTCAAGGCCGTGGGTGACGGAGAACAACTGCACGCCTGCGTCTCATGTTTGTGACGAGCGGTTCATGCTTGCAGGAATGCCACTGCGGGGCAGGGGGTAGGGGTTGAACAAGATAATTGAGCTTTAAACTTCATTTTCAGGTTCCAAAAAAAAAAAAATGTTGTGATCTTTTGAGTGAAGGAAGTTGTTTAAATGTAAACACGCATGCTGGGAGTCTGGAAGGAGAGTTAGACGAAATTCCCCAAGTGATCTCTTAATACCGCCAAAATTACACTCGAATGCCCCTGCTGGGCAAAGATAAATGGCCATTTGCACGATGCTCTTGTACTTAAAAGTACTTCGGTCCAGGGATCTCTGGGAAATTTATGGTGACAGCGAGCAGGGGGAACTCAAAGGGGCTGAAGATATTTAGTCTCGTTGATAAGAGGGCTTAGGAGCGACAATAATTATCCCCAAGAATTTGAAGGGTCATGACAAGGTCATTCAGGAGGGCACAGGCCAGCTGGGTTCCATCTACCAGGACATCAGACAAGGACTGGGTTTGCACCAAGAAAGAGTTAAGAGTCAGAGTCACAGAAAATCATGGCCCCGTGATTGGAAGGGGGCCGATGGACCAAGCGCATCCCCGGGAGATTTTGAGATGCATAGCCACTTAGGCCCCACCCCCCATCCCAGGGACTCATTTGCATATTCACCTTGAAGAAACAAGGGTCCAGCCTGACCCCTTCCTTTTACAAAGACATGGAGGATGGCTGAAGCTGGGGAAGCTGCCTCAATTTTGGCAACTGGTCCAAACGCGATGGCCATCAGAGGTTCCCAGGTCCCCCCAATGGTTCCTATCTTTTCTGACCAGCAAAGTCACCCCACAGGATGCCTGTGTCCTGTCCCCCAAGGCCACTGGCCCCATCCTCAGCGCTGCAGGCTGGGTCCATGCCTCACAGCCAGGAGGATTCAGGTCACCAGCATGACAAGAGCCAAACCATGCAGCCCTCCTGCCCCGTGGGAGATCACGAAACGGGAGAAGCGGCCGTCTGGGTGGATACCAGCCTCTTAGAGGTGCCTCCCCTGTAACAGAACATGCCTGGAGCCCAAGCTCTTCTCCTGACAGCTAAGAGAAAGAAATACACGGGCCTTTCCAAAGCAGGTGTCTGCTCAAAGCACGCTAAACCCAAGTTGCGAAAAAGCTCATGGAAATTAAGTACTAGGTGAAAAGCTGCACAGCTTTCAAAAAATAAACTCATCTTTTAGTTCCCTTGCCCCACACATGTTCTAAAGTCATCTCCTTGTATCTCAACCAATGCTGTGGCTGGTTGCCTTTGCAGAAGATACAACACCTCAGTGACTTGCCCAACGCAGGGACCTCAGGGCTGGAGAGAGCCATTGGGGAGGCCTGCTGGTCCGAGCTCCTTGGGCCTCACTCATCAACAAGGGTGGGAAGGGAGGGATGGGTTCAATTTCCCAGAGCCAAGCCAAGCCTAGAAACCACCCCTGGGAGAGAACAGGCAGGGTGGCAGCTGTGCTCCCCCTGGGTGGGCGCATAGAGGGAAGTGGGCAGCAAACGCATACAGGATGAGCATCCTCTGCAGGCCGCCTCCCTTCTGAAGAAGGAAGCTGACACCGGGGTGGAAGGAAGACAAAGAATCTAGGAGAGGCCAGGATGTCCCCTGAAAGGAATCCCTGGAGCCAGAAAGCAGACATTCCTGAAGTCGCGGTGGTAGTCAGCATCCTACCCCCAAATCTGCAAAGTTCCCCAGTTCCTCTCTTTTTTGGGAAAGGAGGCACAGGCCCTGCTGGCAAAACAGCAGAAAAGACCAGGGGACTGAGAAGTCAGCCCTTCCCGTCCCTCTACCACCCTGACCAGACACGGCGGAGCAAGAACTGGGATCCACTCCTAGTCCTTCTTCAAAGGCAAGAGACACTGCCTCTGCACAGCCCAGAGAGGGGACCTGGTGGGCAGTCCACAATCCTAGCATCACTCCCTGTTAGGAACCCAACCTGCATGCTTGCGTTTCTCCTTCGAGATAACTCCAAATCCATCTTCAGCCACTTCTCCAATACTACAGAAGGTTCCAGGAGGGGGTTAGAAGCAGCAGGTGCTCAGGAGAGCCAGGGTCCACCTCTGCCATCTGGCTGGCCTTTTTCACTCAATGCCACCCTGGCCATCGGCTCTGTCTGTCCAGTGACACTGCTGCAATGGACAGGACCGATGACAATCTCCTTTCTCCTGCTTCTTCCCCTTGGTGGCCCTGCACCCCCAGATGGTTGCGTAGCTCAACAGAGTTCTTACCGGAAAGCCATGGGTGGGCTGGGAACCGGAGTCTTCATAGGAGTCCACGGAAGACAGCCAGGACTGCAGGGCTGCCCAGGACCCCGTCTGCTCGCTCTTTTCGTGTCCCCAGTAGAAGGTCACGGAAGGGCTCCAGCCTCTGCCGGCCGCGTCTTTAGCACCAGTCCTTTCAGGTATAGGGAGCCCGGGTCCCTTCTCATCTATTCAGGGAAGAAAAGAAGGAAAAATCTAGGAGCACCGGGAATGTGCAACTGGTAGGAATGCAAACCTGCACATATGTGTCCATCTACACTCACTCACACACTTTTAGGGAAAAGAAATCTAACTGAGGGTGGACTCTGGTCTCACACTGGGGTGCCTGTGGGAGTGCCTGGGTCCCACGCTCAGCTTTCTCCCGACTCCACCTCCCTAGCGCTGCAGACCTGGGAGGCAGCAGTCACAGCTCAAGCAGCTGGGAGGGAGACCAGCATTGAATTTCTAGCTTCCAGCTTCGGTTCCAGCCAGGAGCCATTGCTGGCATTTGGGGGAGCAGTGAGCCAGCAGATAGGACCTAGCAAGCCAGCTAGCTCCGAAATTTTCAACATACATTGTAAAATCTAACTGGAAGGTTAAGTACATTACGACTCCATTATCCAGACATCCACATGGGTCAGGTACGTAACAGTGATTCCTACTGGACAGGACTCCCAAGAGCTGGTGAAAGACCTCCAAGTGCATCTGCAAGCAGGCATCTTGGTGAGGGCCTCACTCCCACGCAAGACTGAGATGTGAAGGAACCTGGACCGGGCTCTCTGCAGGATAGCCAAGCCTCCCTCCATCCTGCAGTAACCCAGGAACGGGACCTTGGAGGACACCATCAGTGCCCGAGAGTGCTCCCCCGGCCCCACCCCAGCAACAGCAAAGCGCCTTAGCAGACACCGCACACTTGTGGGAGAAGGATCAGGAAGAACTGATAGTCTGCACTGACGGCTGGGATCAGATCTTGAAAATGACTTACTGCTATTTTTTCCTGCAAGTCACCCTGGGGAGAAAGACAGCTGCCCAAGTTGTCTCCCATAAGCATTCCTCCGTTTATCTTTAAATAAGAACTCTTTTAGCACTGTGTTGGCTTCAGCACTTTCATCACTTCCGTCACCAAGTTCTCGAATGTGCGAGGTGAAGACGGGACCCCCTGTCAAACAGTTCCTAGGTTAGGAGCCAGGGCAGAGGGCTGAACACAGCTCAAGAAAGTCGCAAAGCTGTCTTTGAAACACAGGTACAATCAATACCATTTCAAGACGTTTCTCTATTCTCAAAACTTGATTAAATGCTTTCTACTGTGCAACAAATTCTTACAGGAGCCCTGCAGGGTAAATTGAGTCATCCCCAGTTTATAGATGCAGAGACAGCACAAAGAATTTAGGTGACTTCCCCAAAGTCACAGGTGCACTTCCAAACAAGCAAACAAAAAAGAAAAAAAAAAAAGAAAAGTACTTCATTGTTTTTACCCTGCATCAGTCATAGACAAATCTACCAGGTTTCATGTAAACTAAAAGGAGACACACTATTTTTTAATCTGGGGGCACAAATTAACCCCTGCAGGTTTTCCTACTCTGTTTCCAAATAACCAACTTGAAAAATCATCTCCTTGGCTGCTTGGAGACTGGTGTGCGCTTTGAAGAAGAGAATGAGGACTGGACAATAGTAGAGGCGCGTTTGCAAAGGTAGCTAAACACATTCTCGATAAACTTTCCGTGATTACCTGTGCAACTAAGCATAGTCTGCAAAGACCCTGTTTACTGCATGATTTCATAAACTGGAACACACGACTCCATGCCCTACACAGAAAGCAGGTGCAGGGGTAGCGCATTCACAGCGCCCCGAAGGCTCCCGTGAGGGTCACAGGAACCACAGGGAAGCCCCAAGCGGTCCCCGAGAGCCAGCGGCAGGCTCAGCTAACACCCAGTCACCAGCCACGGCCTCCTGCAAGTTGCTGCCTCCTGGGTGCTCGTGTGGTCCGGGAACGGAACGCCAATGGCCCCCACGGGCCATCAGCCCCTTTGCTCCTTCCAACGCGCCCAGCGCCCCGGACCTGGGGGGGAAAGCGAGTGGTTTCGCGGAGACCCAGGGCCACAGACCCCGAGAGCAGGAAGCGGCTGGGAGCTGTCCATGGTGGCGCCGCGCCTGGGCACGCAGAGCCACGGGCTCCCCGCCCTCGGGCGCGCCCTGGATCGCTCTCCAGACCGCGGGAAGGGCCATCGCCGGGATGGGGCTGCAGCCAGGCACTGGCTCTCACATCAAAAGGTTCGTTTTAAAAGGGAGTTCTCACCTGTGGGCAGCGCTGGCTTCTCGGAGCCGGACTCCGGACCTCAGACGCGGCTGCTGGCGGCGCGCCTGGGACGGCGGTGGTGTGGGAGCCTCCGGGAATCGCTGCGCCTCTGCTGCCGGGACCCCGGGCGCACAGCGTTCCTTTCCACGGGCGCTCGCATCTCACAGGGCCCACTGCAGAACGTCACTGGCCCTCGCTGCCGGGGCGGCGAGCTGGAGACCTGGAGACCTGGCCGCAGCGGGAGCCTGCGCCCTGCCAGGACCCCGCCTTTCTCCTCGGCCTAATAAGAGTCTTCCTGGAGCCGATGTCCCCTCTCGTCAGCCGTGCCAGGTTTGAGATCTCAGTCTAAACACCAGGCAGTTGCCCTCGCCCGGCCCCGAGTCCTCGCGTCCCGGGAGGCAGAGGGCGGCGAAGGCGACCGGGATCGCAGAGCGCACGGAGCAGCGGCCGCAGGACGCAGACCTGTTGCTGGGCGCACGCCCAGGAGCGCGCGGGGACCGCCGGCTCCGGGTCTGCCCGGCTCTCTCCGGTCCCTGCTGGCCCTTGGGGCCCATTGCATCCCAAGCGCAAGCTCCCCGTGCAGTCCAGAGAGGGAACCACTTGGGGGACAGCGGCGAGCTGCCTCCTGCTGGCTCTGCCCCCACCCCGCGCCCCTAGGCACCTGCCGCTTGTCAAGGATCGCAAGAGCTCCGAAAAATCCCTCAGACATGGAGACAAGGGGCGTGTGGCCATCAGCTGACGTGTGCGGACCGACCGGCAGACCCGGGCGGACAGACAGACGGGACCACAGAGCGCAGGTGCCCCCTCGGGAGCTCAGGGCGTCGCGTCTGTTCCCCGGGGAAGGCGCGGGACCCCGGTTCTTCCCTCCCCTCCGCAGCCCGCTTACCTCAGGGTGGGTGGCTGAGACCGCGCCACGTCTGGTCGGCCCGGAGCGCAGAAAGCTGAGCGCCCGCCGCGCGGCGCCGCGGGCTCCCGGGGCGAGGGCACGCACGCCGGGGTGGTGGTGGTCGGAGGACTGGGAAGTCGGGGCTCTGGCCCCGGCCGCGCTCCGCCGCGTGGGCTCCGGGCTCTCGGCCGCTGTCACCTCCGCTCGCCGGCGGCTGCGCTCACCCCGGCTCCCGCCGACCGCACCGCGCGCGCGCTCCGTGGCCGCCAGCCCGAGCGGCAGCCGCTTTTATAGGCGCTGTAACCTCCTTTATAGGCGTGGCCGCCGGCTGGCTCCTCCTCCCGCGGAGCCCCTGGCGCCCGCGCGGCACCGCAGCAGCTCCCCGCCTTTGCCCCCCGGTGCGGCTCCCTCCGCCCTCGCCGAGGTGGGGCGGGACCCGGGCGGGCTCTGGCGGCCGCCCTGGGAGGCGCAGACCCGAGCCGCGGAGCCCGCGGAGCCCGCGGAGTCCACGGAGCCCCGGGCCGCCGAGCCCTGCGCGCAGCCGCCAGGTGAGGGCGCTAAAGCCCAGGGCTCGGCGGAGCGGCCGCAGCCTCGGGCCCGGCTCAGCCGGCGGGCAGGAGTAAGCGCGGCCGCGGGTCGGGATTCCGGGCCAAGTCTCCCGAGCCTCCTTGAATTCATCAGCAGGAAACGCTGGCGTTTCTCTGGCCCGCCAGTTCCCCGGAGAGAAACACGCATGGGCTTTCTGGAAATCGGGTTCAGACGTGTCAGTGTACGTGCACAGGGATCAGAGCGTCTCCGGACCTCAGTTTTCTCATCAGGAAAATGGATTCTTTTGCAAGCCTGGACAGCACTGGGTCGGAAAACCAAGCAGGTGCTCATTGGGCTCCAGCGCTCCCGTATGGGCTGGACTGGACTGGCCAGGGCTCCGAGGGGTCACAGCCAGGTGACAGCCACCCTTGGATACGGGGACAGTGGACAGGGGCCGTACAGCTTCTGAGGGTGGGGGGGGCTGTCGAGCAGCCTTCCCTGGCTGCCGCGGCCTTGCTGCTTCCCCTCTCTGGGCCTGGGTTCTGGTTTGGGTTTGTCGTTTGCATTTTTAAACAGCTGGGAAATGGAGGCATCCACACCACTTCTCCGTCCTTTCCACTTTGGGGAGCCTGTGCCACAGCCCCCCCCCCAAACCCACTCCTCTGCCTTCCTTCTACCAGCCAGGGCCCTGTGACAACTGTCTGCAGGAAGACAGCCGGCGACAGGCGGCACTGCTGGCTCCCGGAGTCCAGGTTGGGCGCTGGTGCCCAGCTGTGTCCTCCGAGCCCAGACAGCAGCCTCTGACACCCCAGCCGCTTGACTAAGCCAGGCAAGATGAGCACCGGGCCTGACCCAGGAAGGTGGACTGAACCCTCCAAGGGACAGGGACGCAGCCTCTCGGCCTCGACGCATGGGGGGTCATGGGGGGCCCTGTGGCAAAGCCCTCGCCCCAGCCTTTCCTTTCCAGTGAAATAAAGTGGAATCCAGCCACAAGCCTCCCCCCACCCCGGTCCTCAAAGCCAGGAGTCCCGATTCCCATCCTTCCTAAATGAGTGCCAGACCCCAGATACTCAGTATGCATGTGTGTTGTGTAATTATGTGTGTGTGCCTGTTTGTGTGTGTGCATACACGTGTCTGTGTGTACATTGTATATGTGTATGCATGTGTGTATGTGTGCATGTGTGTGCATGTGTGTGCATACATGTGTCTCGTGTGCATGTACATGCATTTGTGTTTGTGTATACATGTGTGTACATGTGCCTCTGTGTGTACATGTATATGTGTATATGTGCATGCATGCTTGTGTGTGTGCACGTGTGTCTCTGTGCACACATGTACCTTGTGGCATGCATACATGTGTGTGTACACATGTGCACACACGTGCGTACATATGTGTATACATGTATGTGTGTGTGTGTGCATGCTTGTTTCTGTGTGTGCATGTGTTGCTGGGGGTGATGAGTGTTTGGTCCAAATGAACAAAGGTCGGCCCTGAGGGAGACTCTGCCCGGGCCTGGCCCGGAGAAGCGCTTAGTCATGTTTCCCCGTGGCCCACAGCCGCCCAGCACATTCTGTTGGTGTCCAGCTTTCTTTATCACTGACCAACGCCCCGGGGGAAAGAGCACAGCTGACGATTACAGACGGCCTGGCACGTCTGCTGCCAGCCTCCACACTTCCACTCAGCACCCAGTGATGGACAGGGCGAGCACTGACCACACGACCCGGTGGCACCTCCTGCCTGCCCCCAACCTCACATCCAAGGTCTGGCTCTCAGGACGCAGAGACAGGAGCTGCCCAAGGAAGGCGCTGCTGGTTTTCTGTTGTTGCCCCCAGAGACTCCCCCCAGAGCCCGCCCTTCCTCTCTCTCTGCGTGCACCTCTCTCCCACCTTCCCTGAGTGGAACAGCCTGCATCAGTGTGTACCAGACAAGCTGTGCTTCCCCAGGCTGCCCACATCTGCCCCTTGAAGCAGGGGCAGCAGCCCTCCACCTGCCCACTACGACAGCCCGCCTATGTGAAACTCAAAAGGCGCCATGGCCATTCCTGCCACACAAGCCTCCAGACCTGGTGTTCCCGGGAAAGCCTAGGGGGTGAGGAAGCGAGGGGGCGGTGGAGAGCAGACAGCAGGCTGGGGGACCCAAGGTTTCAGGTGGATGTGCAACGAGCAAATTCTCAGGCATGCCCAAGCTAAGAGGCCTGCGCATCGTGAGCAAATTAAAATTCCACCAACAGGGGTCGCCCTTGGACGCAGAGCCTGCCCTGGGCATCAGGAAGGGAAATTTCTGGCTCTATGGCCAGGTTTCCAGCACCCAGAGCGGCTGCCCAGCCAAGGCAGGGTTTCTAGTGGGTGGGGGTCTGTGCTTACATTTGGGTGGGAAATCCTAGGGCACTGGCAGCCCCTCAGGAGCTCTGAAGGTGGCTACACACACCTTCCCCTTCAAACTCATCATCTCCACTTAGAACTCTTTTGAGGGGCCGGCACTGTAGTGCAGTGGGTAAAGCCACCTGTGACACTAGCAGTCCCATATGGCTGCAGGTTTGAGTCCCGGCTGCTCCACTTCCAATCCAGCTCCTTGCTGATGGCCTGGGAAAGCAGCAGAAGACGGCCCAAGTCCTTGGGCCCCTGCACCTGCATGGGAGACCTGGGAAAAGCTCCTGGCTCCTGGCTTCAGCCTGGCCCAGAGCTAGCCATTGAGGCCATCTGGGGAGTGAACCAATAGATGGAAGATCCCTCTCTCTCTCTCTCTCCCTCTGTCTCTCACTCTTACTTTCAAATAAATAAATCTTTTTTTTGTTTTGTTTTTGTTTTTGTTTTTCAGGCAGAGTGGACAGTGAGAGACAGAGACAGAGAAAAAGGTTTTCCTTTTGCCGTTGGTTCACCCTCCAATGGCCGCAGCACCGCGGCCGGCGCACCGTGCTGATCCGAAGCCAGGAGCCAGGTACTTCTCCTGGTCTCCCATGGGGTGCAGGGCCCAAGCACCTGGGCCATCCTCCACTGCACTCCCTGGCCACAGCAGAGAGCTGGCCTGGAAGAGGGGCAACCGGGACAGAATCCGGCGCCCCGACCGGGACTAGAACCCGGTGTGCTGGCGCCGCAAGGCGGAGGATTAGCCTAGTGAGCCGCGGAGCCGGCTTAAATCTTTTTTTTAAAGTCTTCTGAGTCTCTGTGCCTGAAAGATAAGTAAACCTGCGCATGTGTACGATGTGCCTCTTGTATCAGCTGTTCCTTTGCAAACATCCTATATGTTCCCAGCAACCAAAAACAACTGAAGATTCAGAAAAGGAACACGGGGGGGCATTTGGTGCAGCAGTTAAGCCACCACTTGGGAGACCAGCATCACATACGGAGGGCCTGGGTTCAAGTCCTGACTCTGCTTGCAATTCCAGCTCCCTGCCAAGGTGCACCCTGGGAGGCAGCAGGTGATGGTGCAAGCATTTGGGTCCCTGTCACCCACACTGTAGACCCGGATGGAGTTCTTGGTTCCTGGCTTTGGCCTGGCCCAGCCCCAGCTGTTGTGGACACTGGGGGAGTAAACCAGCAGATGGAATCTCTCGATATTAAAAAGAAAGAAAATGAACAAAAGAGAAAATAATCTAACACCAAACACAACGTGTGTATACTACAAAAGCATAGAAAAATACAAAAAACAAAAATCCACAAAGGACAGAAATGATTTCTACTCAAAGGCCATGTCTGCTGATTTCAGCATCTAGTGTTTTCCCATGAATGAAGTACATTTATAGGCGCACAAATATTTAACTGTGCGTGAGTGTTCCACAAAGGGTTCACGAGCAAGCTCCCAATTCTTCTCTCCAGCCGGACTGCACATCCTGAGACTCCTCCACGTAGCAGAGCTCCGAGTCCACCGTGGAGCCAGCTTGCCAGGGTCCCCACGTTATGAATGAAGGACACGTAAATGGGCACGTCTCAAGACACCATACCCACAGTGTAAAGAATCCCCACATGGTTTGTCAACAAAGAAATGCAGATTAACTGTCGCTCCCCGTCTTCGTGGAGGAACGACACAGGACCCTGTGTTGTTCTTTCGTCTGCTCGGCCCTTCCCGGGTTTGCTGCTGGTTCTTCCCGGGTTGGCTACCGTCCCTTCCACCTCTGTGGAAGGGCGGTTCCCCCTGCCACATTCCCCACTTCCGCGGGGGAGCGGCACACCGCCGGCCGGCTCTCTCGGGGGCTGCACAGGTGTTCCTCTTAGATGTTCCTGGTGCATGTTGTCTCTCTCCTCCTTTATAGTCCTCTTCCACCAATCCCAACTCTGCTACCCACACACCGAGTACGCTGCTCTCCTCCAATCAGGAGCAGGTCCTACAGTTTATTGGTTGAACTGGAGGCAGCTGTGTAGAAGCTGTTTCTCCCTTCTCAGCGCCATATTGTGGGAGAGCAGATGCATAGAATAAGTCTTAATTCCAGTAACTTAGTCTAGTCCGAGTTGCTCCCCACAATTAACACTACACTGAGATACCTATCAGAATGGGAAAAACTCAACTGCTCCAGAAATATTTGTTCATTGAGTGACTGCATTTCTGTGTCTTCACCACGGTGTCTGTTGCACCCATAACCATTTGCAGAAGGTAGAGGGAGGGAGCCAACAGGATGTGTTTTGGGCATTTAGATGTTTTGGATCTTTCCCTGAAGATTAGCAAACTCATTTTCATTCCCATAATGCTGTGGGGGGACCACAATGTATTTACTTGGCAGCCCTGGGTTTGCATTTCAGGAAAATGTGGCCCTGCTTAGAAGAGAGCTCCTAACTCCCCATCTCTTTTTGCATGGCAAATCAGAAGCTACCATCAAAACCCAACTCCAATGTCATTGTCGCTGGGGAACATTTTCTGATTTTTTGACCCCGAATTCTCATGGAAGCTTAAAGAGAACGCTCTGTTACAGAATCCCAGCAGGGTGCTGTGTGTGTGTGTGTGTGTGTGTGCGTCCACCTCCCCATAGCCAGCTCTGAGCTCTGCCCCTTATCCATCTCTCTGTCACCGCACTTGCACAACAATGGCCTTGGTAGATGATCAGTAGACGAATAAGCAAATAAACAGCATTTTCCTACCATGATTCATAATACACCCTCGAGAGAAGCTCTTGGCATGCGAACTGGAATACAGGTGGAACACTGTTTAGATACCCATGCAGTTCCTAGACAACCGAGCCGTGGGTTTGCTGGCACCCTCAGCTAGACTACGTCTACCTTGTGACGTCATTGACAGCATAAGGGACATAGCTGTTATTTTTGTAAGATGCGGGGAAAGCACAGAAAGTGTCCGAGTCAGGAATGGGCTGCGCTCAGTCTCACGAGGTCAAGCTTTGCTTCTGGAGGGTTTCCTGGCTCTGCATTGCCTCAGCTGAACCAGACGTCTATGTGGGGGAAAGGGTTGGACTAATTCGGATGCTGCAGGCTGATTGCTTGTGGACCACAGGGCTGCAGACATGCCTGGCTTGGCTGCCTGCCATGTGTAGGACCAACACTATCCCTCCCTCTCCAGGTGAGCACACGCGCTCAGCCCCGCCTCCCACCCAGCCCACATCACTCATTCACAGTGCCCGTGTCCCCAGAAGCATCCCACGTGATGAGACCCGGACTCAACTCAACTCATGTTGAAGGAAGAGGCCCCTGCTCTTTAGGAGGGTACTTCAGAAAGCCAGTGGAAAAGATGGCGGCCTCCGTATTGAACACGCTGCGGCGGCGGGTTCCTAGCCTTTCGCTTTTCAGAAGTGCCTACGGAGTTCAGGTGCCCTTTCAGACTCTTTGCACCAAAGCCCCCCTGAGAAAGATTCTTTGCCCACTGGTCCCATTTCCCCTTATAAGAAATACCTGGACTCAGAAGAATACCAGAACCGCTATGGTTCTCGCCCAGTCTGGGCTGACTACCGCCGCAACCACAAAGGTGGGGTACCCCCACAGCGGACTCGAAAGACATGTATTCATAAAGATAAAATTGCCGGGAATCCCTGCCCCATCTGTCGGGATCACAAGTTGCACGTGGACTTCAGGAACATGAAGCTCTTGGAACAGTTTGTCTGCGCCCACACGGGTATCATCTTCCACGCTCCATACACAGGAGTCTGCATGAAGCAGCACAAGAAGTTGACCCAGGCCATCCAGAAAGCCAGAGATCACGGTCTCCTCAGGTACCACATTCCCCAGGTTGAGCCTCGGGACCTTGACTTCAGTGCCTCTCACGGAGCTGTGAGTGCCACTCTACCAGCTCCCACCCTGGTTTCCGGCGATCCCTGGTACCCGTGGTACAGCTGGACACAGCCACCAGAGAGAGAACTGTCCCGCCTTCGGCAGCTCTATCAGGGCCATCTCGGAGAAGAGAGTGGCCCTCCGCCTGCAGCACCAGCGGAAGCCCCCTCCCAGAGTGCTCTGCAGGGGCTGTAGCCTGGGAAGGCAGCCTGCGGGTTAGGAGACAGTGCCTAGGGTTACATGCTTGGATGTACCCTGTCAAATTGTATTTACTGTGTGGCCAGCAGCAGGTCCAGGGAGAACATGGTTGGTGATGAAGGGGTATACATACATCGGGCTGAGGGGGCCAGCACAGGTGTGTGTGGAAACTGTCCCCTATATACTGTAAACAAATGGGCTGAACATTCGGCTGCTGCTTCAGATTTCTGTCACCTCAGCTTCTCCACAATAAAGCTTTATCTCCTGTCAATTAGGTGCAACACACGTTTGCAATCCGCATGCTTTTTTTCCCATGGTACGCATGAGCTTTTTGAAGGCCTTCTCCTATTCTCCAAAGAGTCTTCCAGGTTTGTGGTTCTGTGTTTGTGGCAGATCCTGGTCACCACCAGAAGTCTCTGGTCAAGGTGCAAGCCACGTGGACAAGCTATGGAATGTGAAAATCCAGGAGGCGAGCGAGTTTACAGAACACTCAGTAGATGGTGTGTTTGTGCATGTGTGTATGTATGAATATGTACATGTGTGTATCTGTGTGCGTGTGTGTGTGTAAGAGAGAGAGGGGCTGAGTTTAGAAATCCCCCTTCATATAATAAAGGACAAATGGCAGCCTTTCACTTGGGTGTGCCTGCTGCTGGTGTCAGGTCATTCTATTTCTTCTGGGATAAACCGTTTTGCTGGAAGGTTCTATGCCGTCTTCAGGAGGAAAGCCGGGCGCACTGGTGAATTTGTGTGGCTCCCTTCTGAGTGAGGCTGCTCGTCGTAAATGTGTAGAAGAGAAATGAAAACACTCTCTGTGATTCTGAAGATGAATAATTCTTCCTAAAAAAAAACCCAAACACACAAAAGCCCGAGGGATATTATTATACAGAAAAGCCACTGCTCCATATGATGCAGCCAGGCTCTGCAAAGAATAAAGATCCAGTCGTTCCTGAAGGCGTGTGCTGGTTTCATTTCCAAGAGGCTTTTTGCTAATGCGTTAGTGTGGGAAGTCCTTTCAGCAGAGAATAAAATGTTCTATGCCGGCCGCCTTTCGTGAGTGCTCAGTGTATATAAGGCTTGTATCATCCTCAAGTTACTACTAGGAGGTGATGGTTAAAACATCCTTGTTTTACAGGCAAGGAGACTACAGAGACCAGAGAAGCGACACAGCACTGCTGGGACACACCGCGAGGAGCTGCTAGAGCTGAAACTCACAGGTGAGAAGACTCCCCACAGGCAAAGCAAACCGCTGCACTCCGATGCCCTCCAAGGACCAAAGATTTGATGCCTCAATTGCTTTCCCAGTGCATTTTGTTTCTTTATAATGCATATTCCAATCTGATTTATTTATTTATTTACATTATCATCTACCTGAAAGGTAGAAAGATCCAGAGACAAAGATAGAGATAGAGAGATCTTCCACCCACTGTTCCACTCCCCAAAAGCCTGCAACAGGTAGGGCGGGGACAGACCAAAAGCCAGGAGTCCAGACTTCCATCCAGGTCTCCAATGTGAGTGGCAGGGGCCCAGGGATTTGTGCCATCATATGCTGCCTCCCAGATGCATTAGCAGGGGGCTGGATCAGAAGCAGAGCAGCCAGGACTCCAACCAGCACTCCCATAGGGGATGCAGGCTCCCCAAGTGGCAGCTTCACCAACTGTGCCACACGCCCTCCCCCGAGTGCTTTCGCTTGTTGTCTGTTTCCTCCACTGAGGATAAGCTCCAAGAGGACTGGGGCTTGGTCTGTTCTCTGTTGCATCCCCTGAACCAAAGAGATTCAAGTCATAAGTAGTGTTTGTTGAATGATGAATGAGTGAATGGATGGACTTTGTCCATCGGTCAGTTGGATAAGTGAGATCTGATTAACAGGGTATGTATTATGTTTTTTTTTCTATTATTTATTAATTGTGTACCATATGGTCATGTTTTTAAGGAAAAGTCCACCCAAGACTTGCTCTGGAAGGCCCCAAAGCCATCTTCGAGGCGGAGCAGAGCGCAAAGCATCACCCAGCTGAGCCCGAGTGCTCTTCATGGACACCTGTTCTTAGATTACTCTGAGCCCTTGATGACACAGGCACAGCTCTGTGTGGGAGTCACAGAGTTCTGCCCTTATCAGGCCCCCCCTGTCGACCAGGATACCTCCATGGAGCAGGGTTAGTGAATAACATTCAAAGGAATGTTTGGGAGAACATATCGACAGCACACGAAATAAATAAAGGGTGGGGGTCCAGCATGAACAAATAATGCCTTGGAAAAGAAAAAATGTAGAAATGGATAGGACAAAGTAGGCGGGAGTCATGCACAGACATTTCAAACAAGACAAGAATTTAGAAATGGTCCGGGTGTCATTGAAGAGTTGCTGACCCTCATGAGCCAGCAGGAGCATAACCCTTCACATCCAGCGTTGAGGTAGATGTTTGCAACCCAGAGGATGGCAGGTGGGGAAGCCTGCACCCCCACCCGCAGTCAGAGGGAAGGGAGACGGCGCTCTTACTTTGGAAGGTGGCTCAGCCTTACGGTGAAGCTGAACGGGCAGAGCTCCCACAACTTAGCAACACCCAGGATGGGGCCATGGACCGGCATCACCCTGGGGCTTCTTCCAGATGTAGACGGCCAGGCCTGCCATGGACCACACCTGTGGGTGATGGGCACGCATGCTGAAGCAGGAGCATTAGAAACCCTGGCAGGTCTGGGAGAGTCCAGGTGCCCGGACCACACCCAGACCAGCTACATCAGATTGGGCTCCTGGTTCCAGGCTGTGGCCCAAGCTGAGGACTGCTGCAGGCTTTTGGAGAATGAACCAGTGAATGGGCACTCCCTCTGTCTCCTTGTTTCTCAAATGCATAACAAAATAAAAATTAAATGCTTCTCAGGAAATTTCCCACATGCAAGCAAGATTAAGAAGCATAAATTAGAAGATCTTCACATCATGAGATGCATAAAATTATCCTTGATTTTGAAAAACTATTTTGATTTATTTGAAAGTTTCAGTGATACAGAGGAAGAGAGAGAGAGATCTTTCATGCGCTGGCTCACTCCCCAAATGGCAGCAACAGCCAAGGCCAGGCCAGGATGAAGCCAGGAGCCAGGAGCTCCGTCCGGGTCTCCCATGTAGCTGACAGAGGCTCAACGCCTTGGGTCATCACCTACTGCTTTCCCAGGCACATTAGCAAGAAAATGATTGGAAGCAGAACAACAGGGACTCAAGCTGGCACTCCGATTTGGGTTGGGGGTGTCACAAGAGGCCACAATACTTCAAGACTATCTTTTTTTTTTGGCTTCCCAGAGAGTCAGGCACTACGCTACCAGCTTCTTAATCTTTTTTTTTTTTTTTTTTTTTTTTGGACAGGCAGAGTTAGACAATGAGAGAGAGAGACAGAGAGAAAGGTCTTCCTTCCATTGGTTCACCCCACAAACCGGGACTAGAACCCAGGGTGCCAGTGCCGCAGGCGGAGGATTAGCCTAGTGAGCCACGGCGCCGGCCAAGACTGTCTTTAATAAGCAAAAGCCTGGACGACAACCTAAGTGTCTCCCCACAGCAGAGTGCGTGAACCGGAACACATCCATACAATGCGACATAGCAATGAACGTAGGCCGGCCACAGTGATACGGCTTAACACGGATGAATCTGAATGGTACACCTCTGGGGTAAAGAAGAAGCCAAACAAGGAACACAGCAATATGATTATATTTGTGCGAAACCTTAAAGAGCCACTATTATAGACATATAGACATACATATGCACAAGTCAGCCCCATGCGAAAGCTATGTAGGTACAGGCCTATAGGTACACATGCATATGACCATACGTCAAACACATTCTTACCATGAAGAAAAGTGAGGGAATGATTGGCAGGAAACGTAGCCTGGAGGAGACTGGCATAGAGGAAGAAAGAGCGATTAGGGAAGAAGGAGAGAGAACCTGAGTTTCTAAGGCCCGATAATATTCTCTTGCTTAGGTTTAATTGTAGAATATAAGTGTGCATTTTTTCACTTTAAAATATGCTTTGTTCCCTTGTTTGGATAAAATATTAAAAATTAAAATTTTTAAAAACCACATTTTTAAAGCCCATTTTGCGCATAATTCCTTCCGGGCCATCCTAGGAAATGGAACTTACCCACCGCCCTCGCGCGAGCTGCCTCTCCCGGTCCCCTCTGTGCACTTGCTCTTGTCCCGAAGACCCTGGCGCAGTCCGATCCAACCATGGAGAGTCCTGGGTGGGCTCAGGGCTACCTTTGCTGCACGGGCCCTTCTGGGGGCAGGAAAGCCTGGAGAAGGAAGGGCCTCAGGGGGAGGTCGGGAGGGAGGCTGCCTCCTTTAGCCCGGCGCCATCTCCACCCACACCAGACGGAGCCCGACAGGGCCAGGTGTGAACACGCCGGGACCAGCCACATGCTACACGATGTAGCCACTGAGTGGTGATTAAGTAACGACGCAGACAGGGCATGGGTGGGGTAAAGTGGCTTACCCTGAGGTTTTCAAACTGTTTTGAAACTGTTTGTCTGCAAACCCAGACCTCAGGCATCCACTAATGAGTGGGCCCAAGCCTCCTCTGCAGATGCCTCCTGGGAGACGCTTCTACCTACAGGATTCCGGTCTGCTCCTTTCTCAGCTGTGTGGACCATCCTAGAGGGAAGAACAGGCCCAGGACAGTTAACATGGTTACTGTGGCAAAGAAGCCCTCTGCCAAGCTGGCTGCCCCTGCACGCAGGACTCCTGCACCGTCTCCTCCCCTCCTGGGCCTACGAATGCTTCTGCCATCATCTCTGGTGTATCCAGAGCCCCCTGCTCATAACCAGAGCTCTGATACCCTGTGCATAGAGCCAAGAGCCTTCCCACTGCACAAGCCACACTCACAGCTCTCAGCAAGTGCTGTCTGCCTCTGCATGCTTAATCTTTCAAAACCATCAGGGATTTCCGCAGAAGCCAAGGACTCTCTCTTCAAAATAAATGCCATAGGACAGACGTCCAAAGTGGGACCTGCAGTTTCAAAGAGGACACAGAACCTAGGACGCCTGGTAAGAAGTGTGGAGCAGGGGCGGGCACTGTGGTGTAGAAGGTTATGCCTCTACCTGCCGTGCTGGCATTTCAGATGGGTGCCAATTTGAGTCCCAGCTACTCCACTTCCAATCCAGTTTCCTGCTGATGCACCTGGGAAAGCAGCTGAGGATGGCCCAAGTGCTTGGGCCCCTGCTACCCACATGGGAGACCCAGATGAAGCTCTTGGCTCCTGGCTTTGACCTGGTCCAGCCCTGGGTCATTGCAGCCATTTGGGGAGTGAACTAGAACCCAGCAACTCCTCTTGTAGGAATGCATCCCAAAGAATTGAAAGACGGGACTCCCATAAGCATTTGCACGTCCATGTTTCTAGCAGCCTCACTCATAATAGCCAAAAGGGGGAAACAGCCCAAGTGTCCACTGACAGGTGGATGGAGACAGAAAACGTGGTGGATCCATATGATGGGATATCATTCAGCTTTGCATAGGAATGAAATTCTGCCACAGGCTACACTGTGAACGAATCTCTAGGATACTGCGCTAAGTGAAATAAGCCAGACGCAAGGACTGTCACTGTGTCATTCCACAGACATGAGACAGCAGGAGTGGTCCAATTCACAGGCAGGCCACAGAATGTTGATTACCAGGGACTAGGGAGAGGGGGGATGGGGGCTTTTTTCAGGGGTCTGGAGCTGCAGTATGGGATGCTGAAATAGTCCTAGAAGGTACTATCAGCTAAGGTGTCTGCATCCTGTATCAGAGTGCCTGGGTTCAAGCCCCACCTCTGCTCCTGATCAGTTTCCTGCTAATCACAAGCTGGGAGACACACAGGTGATGGGCTAAGTGGGAAGGCATATGCTATCCCACGTGCCACCCATGTGGGATGCCTGGATTGAGTTCCCAGCTCCTGTCTTTGACCTGGTTCAGTCCTGACTATTGCAGGCATTTGGGTGTGAACCAGTGGGTGGGAGCTCTCTGTCTCTCTCTCTCCCCCCAAAAAAAGAAAATTCTAGAGCTGGAATATGGTAACGGTTGCACAACGTGGATGCACTCAGTGCCACTGAGCTTCCCACGTAAAGTGGCTAAAAAGGGCACAGCTTGTGTATTCTACCACACACGCACACAGTAGGACCTGCAGGGCAGGGGCTGGCAGCGTGGCCCAGCAGGTTAAGCCTTTAGCCCTTTTCAAAGTGCCAGGCCCAGTTCTGGCTACTCCACTTCAAACTCAGCTCCCTATTAATGCAGCTTGGAAGGCAGCGGACGATGGCCCAAGTCCTTGGGCCCCTGCACCCACGTGGGAGACCCAGATGGAGTTCCAGGCTCCTGCCTTCAGCCTGGCCCAGCCCCAACTATTGTGGCCATCTGGGGAGTGAACCAATGGATGGACGTTCTCTCTCTCTTTCTCCTTCTCTCTCTGTTGTCCTGCCTTTCAAATAAATAAAATAAATTGTTTTTTAAAATTGCAGGTCAAATGGGCTCTTCATTTTACTTTACTTCACTTCACAGGTAGGGATTCTGCGACCCAGGCACAGGCCAGGACCCCTGGCTGTAAAGAACAAGGCCAAGTCCAGGCCCAGGCCTCCTTGTTCCTGAGCTGCTGGCCTGGCCCTCTGCCTGGAGCCCATTCTGCTGAGCCAGCTCGGGCAGGTTCCTACAGGAGTGAGCCCTGCTGTCTCCTGCTGGAATCCTGGTGCACAGGAAGGCTTCAGGGTGGAGGCACCAGAGCTGTGCAGCACGGCGTACAATATGCACATGAACTTCACCTAGTGGCATAGTAACCCTCAGCCACAAGGGCATGGGGTGGGGGAGGGAGCAGGTGCCATCGATGAGGCTCTGAAGCAAATAACAGGGACAAAAGATCTTACACAAGCCTTGCCCAACGTGGAGTGCAAAGGACGGGTGTTCCCTGTTAGTCATAGCCAGTTGTTTGTCCAAGTTGGAGAGTGTGGAGGAGGGGACCGGGATAAGGAAGGGAACCGTAAGGTGAGTTATTTGGTGACTGGTTGTATCATAGCACAAAGGAACCCGCAAATCTTTTCAGGACACTAAGTACCTTTCTTTTCTCTAAAGGCTTATTTACTTATTTGAAAGGAAGGAAGGGGTGGGGGGAGAGAGAGAGAGAGAGAGAGAAAGGGAAAGAGAGAGAGAGAGAGATTCCATTTGCTGATTCACTCCCCAGATGTCTGCAGTGGCGTAGGCTGGGCTGGGCCAGGCCAGGCTGAAGCCAGGAGCTGCATCTGGATTTCCCACATGGGAGCAGGTGTACTTGCACCATCCTCAGCTGCTTTACCCCGGAGTATCAGCAGGGAGCTGGATTGGAAGCAGAACAGCTGGAACTCAAACTGACCCTCTGATATGGGATGTCGGCATCACAAGCAGTGATTTAACCTGCTGTACCACAGAGCTGGCCCCACTCAATATTATCCTAAGCATACTTCAGGATGGCCGCAGAGTAGCCCATTGTACAGACATTATAGCTGAGTCCATATTGCCAGAAATAGGCTGTTTTCAAGTTTCACTGCTACCGGAAGTACAGCACTGATTGTCCTTGCTAAGTTTCTCTCATTTTATTCTTTTTTTAAAATTCATAGTCACAGTTGGAGGTGAGTTTTAAAAAAATGTATATTTATTTGTTTTTATTTATTTGAAAGGCAGAGCAAGAGAGAGAGGGTGAAAGAGAGAGAGAGAGAGAGAGAAAGAGAGAGAGAGAGAGACTTTCCATCTACTGGTTCACTTCTCAAATGCCCACAACAGCCAGGGCTGGGCCAGGCTGAAGTCAGGAGCCTGGACCTCCCTCTGGGTATGTCAGGGGATCTCCCTCATGCATGTCAGGGGTCCAAGTACCTGAGCTGTCTCCCAGGTGCATTGGCAGGAAGTGGATCCGCAGCAGAACAGCCTGGACTCTATCCCACTCTGAGCTGGGACTCGGGTATCCCAGACGGTGGCTTCCTAGGCCACTCATCTTCTGGATTGTTTCCTGTGGATAAATTCCTGGGGGCTGAGTGATCAAATGACCGGAAATTGTTAGGACCTTGATTCAAGGCATTCTTTAGAACGGTTGTACTTACTTGATGTGTAAACTTAGCAATGCAACTTTAGCATGCCCCCTTATTTATCCACACCTTCATCTCCAATGAGTATACTTTTAAATTTTATTTATTTGTTTATTCATTGGAGAGACATAGACAGACAGACAGACAGACAGACAAGGAACTCCCATCCACTGGTTCAATCCCCAAATGCCCATAATGGCTAGAAACCAGGCCAGGCAGAAGCCAGGAGCCAGGAACTCAATCCAAGTCTCCCTTGTAGACAGCAGGAACCCAACCACTGGAGCCTTCACCCGCTGCCTCCCAGGGTCAGCACTAGCAGGAAGCTGGAGTCAGGAGCCAGAGCCTGGAGCTGAACCCAGGCCCTTGGGGATGGATGGGAGACACTGCCCACACTGCTTTAAATATTTATACCAACTTTGTCATTTAGAATGATAGCTTATCAGTGGAAGATGGCCCAAGTCCTTGGGCCCCTACACCCACGTGGGAGACCCGGGAGAAGCTCCTGGCTCCTGGCTTCAGATCGGCACAGTTCCGGCCGTTGTGGCCATCTGGGGTGTGAACCAGCGGATGGAGACCTCTCTCTCTCTCTCTGCCCCTCCTCTCTCTGTGTAACTCCGACTTTCAAATAAATAAATAAATCTTAAAAAAAGAATGATAGTTTATTATTTAAATTTACCTTTATTTGATTTATTCATTGGATTTTTTATTATTAAATCTGTATGTGATCACTGCAGATAGTAACTCCTCATGAAGTTACTTCATGTTTCTGGGCTATCGCGTGCATCACAAGCCTCATCATTGGATTATTAAGTGCATTTTAAATTATTTGCCATATAGTTTATAATGTCTCCCCATATGTCAATCATGTGTGCTATTTTTTAATGTGAAAGGTTTGTATTCTTAACAAACCAAATCTAGATATTTATTCTTGTGTGGTTCCAAGATTCATTTTGTTACCATTATTAATCTCCCCTGTGACTTCTTTTTACTTTTTATTTTTTATTAATATAAAGAGAGCAGATTTCGTTCATTTCATAGGCACAGTTCTGAGAAGATAACCATGCGTCCCTCCACCCCCCTTCCCTCTCTCAGTCCCCCTCCTTCATTCCCGGGAGTCTTTTCCTTGCGAGTTCTAACTCATCCTTCCATTGAGTCCCTTGGGTGTTACTGCATCAAGACACACAAATCTCATTCTTTTTTATTTATGTGGTCTTGGCACATGGCCAGAAGTTCTGGAAGGGTATTCATCACAAAGACATGAATTATAGCTAATCAGTAACTCGTTGGCAATTAATGCATAATTCTGAGACACACGTTGACCTAGAGTCAGGGCTCAGCTTAAGTCCTTTTAGATCCCAGATTTTGAGCAGACTGAGGCTTTCAGTCTTGAAACTTCTCATCTGGGACTTCTTAGGACTGTAAGGTCCACCTCTCAGCCTTTGCATCTCTAAGGACCCTGGCTATTCTTGGCTCTTTGCGCCTTTATTCAAATGTTCAGATCACCTTGCTGTGTCCATACAGAAACTTTGTAGGACTTTAATTGAAATCATGCATCCCAAGAATCTGTTTTGAAAGAAGTGATGCCATCCATAAACATGGTATATCTCTCACTAATTCAGACATCTTTCCAAAACACTTTATTTTCTCTACAACATGTTTTTTTTTAATTATTTATTTATTTATTTTTTGACAGGCAGAGTGGACAGTGAGAGAGAGAGAGACAGAGAGAAAGGTCTTCCTTTTGCCGTTGGTTCACCCTCCAATGGCCGCCGCGGCTGGTGCGCTGCGGCCGGCGCACCACGCTGATCTGATGGCAGGAGCCAGGTGCTTCTCCTGGTCTCCCATGGGGTACAGGGCCCAAGCACTTGGGCCATCCTCCACTGCACTCCCTGGCCACAGCAGAGAGCTGGCCTGGAAGAGGGGCAACCGGGACAGAATCCAGCACCCTGACCGGGACTAGAACCCGGTGTGCCGGCGCCGCAAGGCAGAGGATTAGCCCAGTGAGCCGTGGTGCCGGCCTCTACAACATGTTTTGTACATGATATGTTAGGTTATTCTTGGGCACATAATGCTTTTCACTTCTATTGTGAATAGAATTTTTCTTGTTCATGGCTCTTTGAACATTTTTCCTGATTTTTAGTAATAACGCTGACTTTTCCATATTGATTTTGTGTTTGGCAAGCCGGCTAGACTCTTATTAAATCTAGATACTTCAGGCTTTCTGCATAGAAATTATACTTCAAGAATAAGAGTTTTTTTAAATTTTCAGGTATAATTTGGGCATCACAAAACCTACACATTCAAACGTACATCTGAAAGTTGGTGGTAAATTGGGTGAACAATGCAACCATCACAATACATTAGCTTTCAAATGTTCAGTGCCCCTCCTGTTCCACCTCTCCTTTTTCTCTTGACCCTTATGACCCTACTGCACTTGCTAGAATCTTTTGTGCAGTTCTGAACAAGGGGAAGGTAGGTTCTATTACTGCCGATTCTCCGTCCCCCAACTGGGAAACCAGTGCTCAGGATAACCTGGTCCACTAACTTCCTCCAAAGAGAACACTGTTTTCATCCTCCTCTTCCCCGTAGCTCTCATCTCTGTTTTGCATCTGGCCTGCATCATTCATGTTTTCCTGCCAATTCATGCATCTGGGGGAGATTTTTCTCCCATTTATTCAGTGGTGTTGACTGTTCTCACTGGGAGGGGTTTGTCCACATCCCACTCATCACTGAGCAGAACTCACGAGACCTTGGTTCCAGACCAGGTGTGCTTTGTGTGGCACTATTGTGAACGGGCCTGTGACATCTTCTAATTATTAGAAGTAAATTGGGTGGTAATTGATTTTTGTATACTCATTTTGTCATCAACCATTTTTATTACTCTCCCTTATGAATTCCGAATGATTGCTCAATTGCTTCTCTTGGGCTTACTGCATGAGATATGCCTCTCCCCTCTCCCATCTCTCCACCCCAACACATGGCTAGAACTTCTGGCATTACATTAAATGCTGGCGGTGACATTAATCCTTGAATATAGACTGAATATCCCTGATGTCTCAACCTTAAGCATGTTTATTATTAAGATTTTGGTTTATTTTGTTATATTGAGAAATCACCCCTCCATATCTATTTTACTAAAATATTTTCAAATCAGAGGTGGATTTTGAAATTCATTACTATTTTTATTTTGAAATCAGTGAGATTATGTCTTATTGACTAATATGTCTGCTAATATTTGCTGATGCCACATTTGTGTAGCTGGAAAAAAAGCCCTGATTTGGTCATGTTTTGCTGCCCTTTTGAAAGATCAGGTTGGATTTTATGGTATTTTATTCTTCACTTTGGCTTTTGTGTGTGAGCTCTTTAGTCTGTATGCACTGTATTTGTGTGCATTCATACATTATGTACATGTATGTGTTTATGCACGCACACATACATACACATGTGTTCATGTATTGCATGTATGATACGTTTGCATGTGGGTGGGTGTGCACACACATGCTGCACCTTTGGAACAGCTTATCTATTAGGGAACTGTTTCTTAATAGAAAGAATCAACCTAAAATTGTCCAGGTCTAGCTTACTTTTTTGAAGACAATTTGACTTTTATTTTTTAGTGCTTTGAATGCTATCAGTCTGTTCTCTTTGGAGAACTATGTTGGGATCCAGAGCTGTGCCATCAGTCTATTTTTCATTGTTATTTCATTCAATGCTTATATGCCCTAAGTGAGACTGACCAGGGAGAGCATACCAGAGGCCCAGAGTGGTCAGAGTCAAAGCCGCCCAGTCCAGCCACGGAGACAGACATGAGATGGTGGGTCTCTCACTGCAAGCTTGGCCCCTGTCCTTGGTGCCAATCAAAGCAACGAGGAC
This sequence comes from Oryctolagus cuniculus, assembly GCF_051225735.1. Taxonomy (NCBI): domain Eukaryota; kingdom Metazoa; phylum Chordata; class Mammalia; order Lagomorpha; family Leporidae; genus Oryctolagus; species Oryctolagus cuniculus. The sequence goes on from NC_142878.1 coordinate 104,136,445, forward strand.
AAGGAAAGAGAACACTGACTGTTGACAGACAGACCTGCGGGCCTCAGGGACGGCTCCTTGGCTGGATGAGGGTGTTCCCAGCTGATAAGGGGGCTACGAGGAAGGGTGTGTTGGTGTGGCCAAAGCACAAAGGAGCCACAGGCCTCTGGGCTTGGGCGCCAGACTTGTCACCAGGTTGAGGGCAACACACGCCATCTCTGTTTCATCACGGTGGTCCTCGTGGTGCGGAGGTGGTACAATCAGACGTTGCTTTCTTCTGCAAATGAAGTTGAGACAGGAACAAGGTGATGTGTGCCTTAGGATGTGTGTGAGTGGGACAATTCCCAGCTTTAATTGAAGGAGTAAAAAATTGTCTGCTTAGGTTGTCTTATACCCAGTAACCAACTGCCTACTGTCAATGACAACCTTCCAAGTCTCTGGGAGACAGAGTAGTGACTCATCACACTGCTTTATGCTGAGTCAGGGTGATGACGCAGAAGGTTTGAACCTGTGTTTGCCATGAGTCTCTGGTGCTTCTGTAGTGGATTTAGGTAAGATGGGAATACAACATACAACATACGGTACCACGGCTATGAGTACGACGGAAAGGGCCACATGTAGGGTGCCAGATAAGGACTTTATCCAACCAGCGATCTAGGAGAAAAAGGCCAGAGAACCAACTCCCCCGTTCGGTCCCCAGACCTGTTAGCAATGGGGTGTGATGACCCAAAAAGTCTGTTGCGGCCAGATGGTCTCTTGCTGGAGCTTCTCAATGTTGGTCTCCACCTGGGAAGAGGTGTTGGTGTAGGTACAGCAGGTGCATCAGCAACGACACAGGCCCCACCCCTGCCCTGCCCTGCCCCTGTTCTGCCTGCATGTGGTCCAAAGCCATCCATCCAAGGCAAGAGACCTGGCAGTTTCATTTTCAGTCATGGTAAGGGGTTGGGGAGATTTTGGAGGTCGTGTTGCTGCACAGCTATGCCCCTCTCCCCCCTAAGCAACAACAAGGTGTAATCAAAGAACCACCCATCTCTATCAGGGAGGCCATGGGCAAACCAGAAAAAACATTAAGAGAATGTGTCCAAAGCCTGGACAATGTGTCGAATGGGTACAAACAGGGGTTCTGAGGTTACCAAGTAAACACTGGATCCGTTCTGATGTTTTCTAGTCTGTCTGTTGCCCACGGATGATCATCTTCTGTGCAAACAAAAACACACACCAAGGAGCACAGTAGACAGATGCCTGATAAGATGCTCCCAGCAAATGAGCAACTGTCGCCAGCCAGAGGAGGGTCAAGACCTCACCTGCCCGTGGGTAGGTTGTGGCTTCCTGAGGGTGCACTGGAGACTTGTCCTTACCCGGTAGTGATCACACGTTGAGGCTGTTGTATCTGTGAGACCTGGGAGAGGGCCCACTTAGTTCCCAGCTCCCCAGAGGCCAGGTGAGGCGTGGGACATGGGATGCTTCTCAGCACGAAAGTGCGCACCATGCACCTGCAATACATCAGATACACATCTGGGTACAAGCTGAAGCTTATCCCAGGACCTATGAGGACCCCGGGGGTCCTCATACGCTTCATGCCAGGTGGATGACCCAATCCCTGGGACCTGCTACTGAGTGAGCTCCAGGAGTCAGTCGGTCGATCCAAAGAGGCCAGGGTCCAAGCTGTGCGAGCAAGAGAATGAGCTGTCCAGGCTGTGGCTGGGACCAAAGGGTGAGAGCGCAGTGTGGGTCTCAGAGCTACCATTCTTCCTGGTTACACAGCTGCTTCATGTCCTCTACAGGCTGCCTGGCAGCACCACGGAGGATCTGCATCCTTTAACATCCTGGGGGGGGGGGGGATCCGGGCAGTTTTAAGGAAGCATGGGTGGTGGGCTCCCTCCACTTTGCAGCCAAATGATGTTCAGGGCTCTGCTTCCTCCAGGTTTTCGACAGCACTTGGGCTCCCAGCTTGAGAGGGTGCAGAGACCTGCAGGGCACCCCGATGTCCAGTAGGTAGGACTTGATTCATTTCTTGCATATCTTGTTTTATTTTCCTCACTTAAAGCCTCCGCAAGGGTCTCTCCTACGCTACTTCATAGGCGCTCAATTCAGCCTGCTCCTCGGGGCCACCCTTTAGCGAGAGAAAGACAAGCGGCGCTGCTTCATCCCATCTTAGAAGAGTTTCTTGGCATCGTTTGGCAATTGTGTTCTTTTCAGTGTGGTTCATTTTTGTTTTCAGTTTTCCCAGTAGATTTGGTCTCAGAGCCACATCATTCTCATTGTAGATGAAGGGCCTTGCTACGTACAGAAGCAGATCCGTTATTGCTTTGGAGAGAACACAGTCCAAATCTAGAAACAGGCCCTTGTAACAGTATTTTGACCACGGCAGATGCTCTCTCTTTCTTAGTGGCACAGGTCTTCACCCGCCCCGAGAAAGGATCCACCGACACACAAGCAAGTGTGCAGTCTCCGGGTGCCTTCGGCATTTGAATAAAGTTTGTCCGTGGCTCCTCCAAGGGCTGTGCATCCAAGAGTTGAGCGCCTCTTCCAGCCGGCAGCTTTTCCATCTTTGGGCTGTGCAGAGGACACAACTGGCAACTTTGAGGGAGTTGTTGTACTGCCTGCTTGTAGCTGCGCTCCCTGCAAACAGGGCTTGACCAAGTACCCCCCAAGGCATGGCGCCCCTCGTGCGTGCTCTTGCGCAATTTCTCCATCATTGGCAGGACCAGGGCCTCAGGTACAAGTCCGGGAGAATTTTCCTTTCCAGCCCAAGTGTCAAAGCCCCAGTCCTGTGCCCTTTCTTCATCCTCTTTGGTGTGACCAGGTTTAACTTGGTCCAGGTCAAGCCTAGGGATCAAAGCTCCAGGAAAACATATTCCTCTCGCTGCTGCCTTCGCAGCCCGATCGGCAGCTCGGGTTCCTTTTGCAAGCTAAGCATCCACCCTTTGCTGGCCAGGACAATGCATCCTAGCCGCTTGTTCCGGCTCTGCCAGTGCCTGCCATAAGTTCAGAACCTCGGTTGCATATCTCATTTCGTTATTTCCTGGTGCGCATCTCTCCAGATAACACCATGCGCGTGCACAATCATGAAGACATATAGTCTGTATGAGTGTTTGCCTTGTTATTTGTTCTAAAGCTCTTCTCCGAGCACTTGACCCGAGCTTCTGGAGAGAAGTTGCTGGCTGCAGTGCTGCGGTTCCCAGGCATTGTCATTCTGTGAGCACTGCGCACCCAGGCTTCTGCTGTCTACTGTCCTTACAGCTGCTTCCACCAGCGGGACAGGTCCCCGGCTGCCTCGGGCAGGGGCTGGCCTGACAGGGCCCTCCTGCCTGCTCCACGATGTCTAACCAGCAAGCTGGGGGGGGGGGTGCTCGTTCTCCCCACACAGGCAACGAGGTTGGCAGGGTTTGAGGTGGACACGATTTTGAATCTCTCGACTTGGACGCCCTTTCTTGTTTCTGCTGCATCTCCAGGCACCTGTGTCTGGCACGGCCAGCAAAGCACACCAGGGCTTCAGGCTCTGCCTCCCCCTCGCATTGCACGCATCAGAGGCGATGCTGACGAGCTGGGAGGGGTTCAGGCCAGGAGCCCTGTCCGCCCATTGCAATTCTCCCGAGTGCCAGGGGACTCCGCCCAAGGAGCATCACGCTGATCCTTTGTTAACTCCTTGCAGGGGGGCTTCAGGGTCAGCATCTGTCTATTTTCCGTGTCCCTGATGGATTTCTGCAAAGACTCAGAGGGTCCTGTTGCAATTCCTGGGCTTCGTTTACGCTTTGCTGCTCCCCTTCTAAGTCCGGCTGAAAAACGCATCCTTGGTCATGGATCAGCCTTGTGCTCCCTTCAATGGAACTGGGATTCCAGGTGGGCTCGAGGGCAGGAGCAGCATCTGCTGGGTCAGGGGTCTGATTAGGGTCCTTAAGGGGAGGGCGCTGTGCCTCTTCCCTAGCATTATCGCCGACCCACCTGCGTTCATCTGCCATTAGCAGGATATTAAATGAGGGCGCTGAGTCGGCCCAGGTGGGGCCACCGATCCGTGGTGAAGGGGCCGGTAGATGGTATAGTCTTCTTTTGAGGACCTCCCACGTAGCCCAGGTTTGAAGTCTTCCTAGCACCACCTGCTGGCTGCCTTGCACGTTCAGGCCCCCGTGCAACGCTGTCACAGAGGAAGGTCTTGCTCTCATTATGGGTGCCCCTAGCCCTAGTCGGTTCCACGTCCCGGAGGTGAGGGCCTCTTGCCCACTACGCTGTCCCAGCGAGGGCCTGCCCTGCTCGCAGTGGTGGGCAGACAGGCCCTGAAGGGAAGAGAGAAGTGTGAGAATCCGGGAACACCAGAGGCTGGGTCCTCCTGGCCACCACTAGCCTTCTGGAACCTGCATCGCAATACAGTTCTCACTGTCACATGGGATCCCGATTTAGGGTCGCATTCCCAGGCCACCTTTCTCCAGATGCTAACACACGCAGTGGCCAGGCAGCAGGGCAGTAAAAGACCACCTGTTTCATAGCCATGAGCTCATAGCCCGAAGCAGGCCCATCGGGCCCAGGTCTCCCTATACGCTCAGCTGGTACAGGAGTGGAGCCTCCCGTTTGCAACGATGAAATTCACAGACAGGACGCACCAGACGAAGCTCATTGGACTGTGGTCAGCCAACCCCCCTGAATGGGAGCCCCACAGCCAGAGCGAGCCCCCGTGCCTTGGCACCAAACCAGAGAGAGAAGGAACTCGCCGGCTCCCAGTCCTGCCCGGCTGTGATGACCACCGAGGCCCACACTGGGCTGGAGGGGTCCCTAGGAGCTCTTTCTACCTCTGCCTCTTTCTGTGTCCCTGCCACTAAAATTAATCAAAATTTTAAACATAAAAAAAAATAAACAGAAGACATGGTTTTTTTTTTTTTTTCTCACTATTTTGAGACAACAGCAACCGTTCCCAGCTCCAGCTTTGAAAGGATCCGAGAGTGAATATTTCAGCGGGGATTTGAAGAGTCCCTGGGATCGCAATGTCTCACCCACATCTCTGTCACCTTACTCACCCAGGCTCAGACACCGTGCAAGACAGTAGCGCTCAGTAGGACGGATGAGAAGACGGTCACAATATGTTGCCCTCAGTGTCATTTTTAGGCCCCTTTCTTTTTTATTTTAGATTTCTTAAAAAAATGTATTTGAAAGGCAGAGAGACAACAGAACACTCCCCCAAATGTCCACAATAGCCAGGGCTGGGCCAGGCCAGAACCAGGAGCCAGGGACTCCTCCCAGGTCCCCCATGTGGGTGGCAGGGACCACACTCACTGAGGCCACCACCACTGCTTTCCAGGTCTGCACTGGTGAAGCTGGCCTGCCATCCAGGCCGGCTGATGTGCTACGCACGCAGCTCACCCACCAGGCTCACCGTCTGCTGCCCTGGGCTTTATTTTAACATTCCTAGCAAGTTCTCACTGGTGTAGCACAAGGAGTCACAGGAGCATCAGAAATAAAAGGATTTCAGGCCACCACTTGATTCTGGCCCCTGGACCGGGGAGAAAGGGGCGGTCACCCCGAGAGGAGAAGCCTGCCCTCCCAGTGGAAACCCAGGTGTGAAGGGTGCACAGCTCTGCAAAGAGCCTGCAGCTCAGAAGGCAGGCCCTCCCCGGGAGTCACGCCCCAGCACACCTGCCAGCCTCAGGGGCACGCACCCCCCAGGTCGCACCCCAGCCAGGGTGGACGGCACCACTCGCCCCCTGCAATGGCCATAACCACCACACCCAGTGGCTACACCAGTGACGCCACAGGGCTGCTAGCCTCAAGGGCACGCACCCCCCAGGTCGCACCCCAGCCAGGGTGGACGGCACCACTCCCCCCCTGCAATGGCTGTAACCACCACACCCAGTGGCTACACCAGTGACGCCACAGGGCTGTGCACCACACCTTCTGCTCTTGTCACCTGTTTCCTGTTGATGCAGCTGGGATGAGGCTGATGGCAGGAAACTGGCAGCAGTGTGAGGGAGGGAAAGAAGGGACGGCGGAGCTGCTCGCCAGGCCGCTGGCTGTGCTGCTGTCCCATCTGGGTCTCCCTGGGCAGGTGACCCCCAGAGGTGTTCCAGCCCCAGCCTCCCCAGGCTGACACAGGGACAGGTTCAAGAGCAGGAAGTCCCCGGACAGGTGCATGTGTGCACGCCCCTGTACGCCCACACTGCCCTGCCCCAGAAAGAGTAGCGTGCATCAGCTGTTCCTATTCTGGCTCGGTGGTCAAAGGGTTGGAAAGCCTCCAGGGACACACTTGGGTCAGGGATCCCCACCCACAGGCCCTGCCTCTGCCGGCCAGGCTGCGGGGCGGCCGCCTTCCTCGCTGGAGCTGCTGTGTAGCCAGCACCGGCACACGCCCCACTTCAGGGCCTCTGCAGCGCACGGCTGCAGCTTTGGCATCTCGGCTTCTCGCAACACTTGTCTCAGGTCTTCTACCCAACACAAGCACCTCCAGAAAGGTAGATCCCGAAGGTTTCTTCCGCTTCTTTCACACTTTCCAGAGCTGGCACTGGGGCACAGCGGGTTGAGCTGCCACTCACAGCACTGACATCCGTGTGGGTGCTGGTTCGAGTCCCGGCTGTTCCACTTACGACCCAGCTCCCTGCTGATGCGCCTGGGACCCTTGGCCCACTGTCACCCACGTGGGAGCCCCAGAAAAAGCTCCTGTCCTGGCTTTGGCCTGGCCCAGTCCAAGCCCTTTCAGCCATTTGGGGGTAAACCTGCCGATGGAAGCTCACTCGCTCGCTCTCTCTCTCTCTCTCTGTGACTCTGCATTTCAAATAAAATACATCTTTAAAAATTTTTCAAAAAAAGAGTTTCCTGACTCACTGTGTTCTGTGCTGGAGACAAGAAGGAAAGAACATGGCAGCAGCCCACGCGCTCAGATCCATGCATCCTTTATTCTGTTACCAACCACTGTGTCCCATCCAAGCAACAGTACACAAACCGGCCATCAACCGCAATCCAGTTGTACAATGATCCGAGGCTTACAGTACATTTAAGGCTTTTAAATTTGAGGGCAAAAAACAAAAAAGGAGAGAGAAATCAAACCAAAAACCCCCAAACCCACACCCCCAACCGATACAAGCAGTGTAGCGATTCTGAACATCGTACGTTTCTGATGCCTGGCTCAGCTCCAGTGTCAAAACCCAAATGAGCTCCTCAACTAAAAAGATTAGTTCAGCGGAATTTTAATCACATAAATTCTTCAAAGCATAAACTTGGAAGTTTCGTCTTGGAAATGTTATAAAATTGTTTTTTTTTTCCTTAATAGCAAAACATAGGAATAAAAACATATTAACAAAAGGTATTCAATCATTTACATTACAAACAAGGAGATCTGCTGTTCATTGGAGCAGCCTGACAGAAGGGAACCCCCCTTGGGAATCTATGCACAATGTCACTGCAGGTATGTACAGTACTTGTTAAAAAGTCTCCTGGGAGGACGTCAGGGTAGCAAAGGCCCCGAGGCTCTTGGTTAGACCAACCAGACACTCAAAATAGTAAAACTCTGTTGGCTGGTAAGAAATTTACACTTAAAAAAAAAAAAGAAAAAACACAAAACCCCAGTGTCTCAGTGTGTAAGAATGCTCCAGTTCGATTTGTACGGTTACAGTTGATGAGGCTGCCCGGGAGAGTCGCGGGAAGTCATTCTCCACAGAGTTTGTTTTTGGGGAAAAGACGCGCGTGGGAACCGAAATGCAGGAAGGGGTTGTCACCATGGTCGTTCCCCAGTGGCACCGCCACCGCGGCACGAGGCGGACGGGACCCACGAATCCAGCGGCTGAGAAAAGGAGAGCTGAGTGTCAAATGCTGGCAGCGATGGCGGAGACGGGCTTGGCGGGGAAGCAGGAGGAACAGGTGCGTGAGCGGACTCCGCCCCCGACACTGGACGACAGTCCCACGCTCAGCGCTCGTTCCTCCACCTGCAAGGGGACCAGGAGCTGGGAAATGTCACCTGTTGTGGGGACTGGCAGAGCCGGCTGGGACTCCCCCCCAGCTCTTTGACGAGCGCACCCTGAAGGCTGGGCACTTCCTCCTTCTCCACGAGCCGCGGCGGCGGTCGAAGCAGGGGCAACACGGAGGGCTGCTCTGCGCACAGCCGGGGAGGGAACGGCGAGGCGTGGTCTTCAGGAGTTGGGAAGTTCGTGGGAGATGAACTGTTTCAGTCTCTCCAGGTACTGTGCGTACAGCTCGATGTCATTGTGCCCGGCCCCTTCCACCCAGAGGGGCTCCACGGCCCGGGGACAGCGCTCGTACATGGCCAGGCCGTGGGAGAAGTCGATGACCTCATCCTCCGTCCCGTGGATGACCAGCACGGGAGACGTGACTTTGGAGATCTTGTCGATGCTGCAAGACAGAAGGGGGTGGGGACAGAGGGAAGTCCTTGAGAATGTCCGGCATCCTCTACGACGGAGGCCAGTTGCCATCCTCAAGCAAGCAAGGTCCCCCTGAAGACTTCAGACTTCAGAGCGGCTTGGGAGGAAGCCACAGGATCCACACTGTGGCTGCTCCCGCACACGCACGTGCAGTCTCCCACCAGGGGCCAGCGCTGAGACCTGGCATCCCACATAAATGCTGCTTCAACTCCTGGCTGCTCTGCTTCTGATCCAGCTCCCTGCTAGTATGCCTGGGAAGGCAGCAGCGGATGGCCCAAGAGCTTGGACTTCCGTCACCCATGTAAGAGACCAGAATATTACAGCCATTTAGGAAGTGAACTGATGAAGACACCTCTCTCTCTCTCTCTCTCTCTCTCTCTCGGCAATTCTGCCTTTCAAATAAATAAATCTTTAAGAAAAAAAAAACCCCACCATCAGAGTGGCATATTTGTCACATGGATGAACCCATCTTGGTATACATGTATTTCAAAAGGCTCATGGAAACTGGAATTAAAAGCTTATTCTGATGCAAAAAATATGTAAATCCATGCACTTTTTGAAAACTCCCTATACATCATGATGGCTTGGCTCCAAGTCCCTCCTTCCTCCCGGAGTACTTTCCACTAATTCTTTTATTTTTTTAAAAGATTTATTTATTTGAAAGGCAAAATTACAGAGAGGCAGAGGCAGAGAGAGAAAGAGAGAGATATCTTCCATCTACTGGTTCACTCCCCATATGGCCATAACAACCAGAGCTGCGTTGATCCGTAGCCTGGAGCCAGGAGCTTCTTCCAGGTCTCCCATGCGGGTGCAGGTGCCCAAGCACTCGGGCCATCTTCCAACGCTTTCCCAGGCCATAGCAGGGAGCTGGATTGGAAGAGGAGCAGCCAGGACTTGAACCAGCGCCCATATGGGATGCTGGCACTGCAGGCAGCGACTTTACCCACTACGTCACAGTGCCAGCCCTATGAGGGGAATTTAAAAAAAATAAACAAACAGGGCAGAACTTTCCGTGTTTGAACACATCTGTCTGGCATCTGTCTTTGGTAAGTTGGACACCTAATCCAGTGCCACTCACACTTCCTGAACGCCTCTTCCGAGAGCCTGGATTAACAAGACAGAGGCTCTGTCTCGGGCAGGAGCCTGGCCCATCAGATCAACTTGAAGATGACTTCTTAATGGCTGTCGTTTAAGCTGCCTGCTCATTTAAGAGCCCCCTCCCTTCTCCGTACAAGGGTGCTTCGAAAACTTTATGGAGAGATAGAATTAAAAGACAAGGTTATGGCCAGCATAGCAGAAAATTGTAGGTTAAGCCTCTGCCTGCGATGCTGGCATCCCATACGGGCACTGGTTCAAGTTTCAGCTGCTCCACTAAAAACCCAGCTCTCTGCTGTGGCCTGGGAAAGCAGAGAAGACAGTCCAAGTGCTTGGACCCCTGCACCCATGTGGGAAACCTGGAAGAAGCTCCTGGCTCCTAGCTTTGGATGGGCCCAGCTCTGGCCATTATGGCCATCTGGGGAGTGAACCAGCAGATGAAAGACCCTCCCCCCATCTGCAACTCCGCCTCTCAAATAAATATTTTTTCTTAACAAAAGACAGAGTCCGGAGGCCCCCAAACTCTCCAAGACATGCATCCAAGCACCTTGAAGATGCTCAAGCAAATGGGTGATGAGAAAGCTATGTGTGCTTTCAAAATGTTTTGTACCACAATAAGCTCATCTTTTACTTGTAATTTCCCCCAACTTGTTAAGCATCCTGTGTCGCCTGGCTGAAGAAGCAAGAGAAAGGTCAATCTCGTGCTTGCTCATGGTGCTTGGCCAGTGAGGGCCCCATCACACATGTGGCACGCAGCGCTCTCTGAGTCAACCTCACGTGTTCTACTCAGTGGATGAGTGGGTCGTGAACTGCAGGTTCCTACTTAGGATGCATGGTTGGGCATCTGCCTTTAATCCTGCCTGTTACAGCTGAGTCACTTTGCCAGAGGTCCTTGTGCCCCAGCCAGGAGTTTTTCACCAAGTCTCTCAACAGCATCCCTGGCCCCTGTGGCGGTCACCCCATGCCGCCCAGAACACCTGGCCCAGAGTCCGAGCTATGCTGACGTCCGATCTCAGGCGAGCACAGGCTGCTGGCACTCACCTGGGGAAGGCATCGAAGCAGTAAGTCTTCCTGGTGTCAGGGAATGCCACGCGCAGACCGGACATCAGAGGGGAGTGCAGGATGACGGCTGCGCACTCGTACCGCGAGGCCAGGTCCACGGTGGGCACGGTCCCGATGCTCTGCCCGTACAGGATAATGTTCTCGGGACTGACGCCGTAGCTGGGGAAAGCACAGGCGGGGTGCTGTCAGCTGTTGTGCCAGGAGACAGGGACAGAGCAACTCCCATCCCCTAAATCCACAGCCCTTCCCATCCCCCCCACCCCCGCCACCAGCTTACAGCCCCATCACCCATCACACGCAGATACGACCTGGACGACACACGCTGGCGCCTCTTTCGGTGCCAAGAGAGTGAGATCTGGACCTCCCCAACACTTTGCAAGACTAACAGACACACCTCTTCCCCCCAGCTCACTGATTGACTCCATTATTTTCAGCGCTGCACAACCGTCTTTTTCCTACCATCCCTCCTTGTGGTTTCTCTGAAGCCATTCATGCATTTCTCCAGGAGACAGGAGAGCAGCTTCAGCGAATTCTAATACTCGGGTTGTTTCAAGTCAAGTTTTGAGGGTAGGAAAGAAACCTAACGTTTCCCAGAAGGAGGTCTAGCGGGAGACAGTCCCAGTCACTGCACCCATCAATGATCTCCCCCGACTTTTGTGGGTAATTGGCTGTGTGGAGTGCAGGCTGCATTTCCCAGCCTCCCCTGCAGATTGGGGCACCCTGAGCACCAAGCCCTGGCCAATGGGATGTGAGCAGAGGTGACCCGAGTGAGCCCCAGGTCACGGCTTTGAAGAGAACCCTGTGCTCTCTCCTGTCCCCTGGCCCTCCCTGTTCATGCAGAGCAGGTGTACCGGCGAAGCCGCCAGAAGAACACAGCAGCACCCCCACAAGATGAGGGGAGGACAGGGGAGCCCATGAAGGAAGCATAGACACAGTGCAGAAGAGGGGCGCGCGCGCACACACACACACGAAGATGGGACACCCGTGTCCAGGGCCGGGTGACGGAAGCGACACTGTGCTCTGAGCCGACTCTCTCCCTTGGGGGTCCCGCAGGAGATGGCAGAGGCAGGAGCCCAGGAAAGGGACGGCTGAGCCCCGCGGGGGTCTGGACCTGGAGGAGCAGAAGCGGAATGTGGGGTCCCGCATCCTTTCAGGACCCGTGTGGAAGCCAGGGGATTCTTCACTGGGGGACTCGTGGAGCCGAGCCCTGTCTCCAGGCGGAACACACCTGGCGCCGTCCTCCGCGAATTCCGCCAGTGCTTCCCCATGACCACCGGCGCTGTGCACCCCAAAGCTGGCCCCAGGAGCCAGCGAAACACAGAGCACCAGCCACACAGGAAAAGCCGACAAACTTCTCCATCACGACCGAGAACTTCTCATCGTCCTTCCCCCCGGTAGGATTTCACTCTGGGTGGTTTTTTTTTTTTTTTTTTAATTATAATTTGCTCTTTTGGGGGTTGTCACAAGGGCAAAAGGTTAAAAGCGACTCCTGGGGCTGGTGCTGTTGCACAATGGCTTGAGCTGACTCAGCACACCGGCATCCCACACGAGCGCCAGTTTGAGTCCTGGCCGCTCTGCCTCCGATCCAGCTTCCCACTAACGCACCTGGGAAAGCAGGGGAAGGTGGCCCAGGTGCTGGGGCCCCTGCCACCCATGAGGGAGACCCGGATGGAGTTCCTGGTTCCTGGCTTCGGCCTGGCCAGGCCTGGCTGTTGCAGGCATTTGGGAATGAACCAGCGGATGGAAGCTCTCTTTCTGTCTCTCTGTTTCCCTCTGTCACTCAATCTTTCTGGTAAATAAATATATACACATTTTTTTAAAAAGATTCCACCCAGCAAGCATCACTCTTGTGGCTAAGATGCAGGGGGACCAGAGAAGCAGCAGTGGAGGCTGAGGGACCTGCCTGCATTCTTCATCGCTTCCAGTCCCCGAGGCCGTCTTTCCAAAGCCAAGGTCAGGCCACTCCCCTGCCCTCAACATAGTCCTGGAAGGAGTGCGGCTGCCTCGCCCCAGGGCTGCTGTGGATTCCCACCCCTCCCCCGCTGTAACCACTTCCTCCTCCAGGCTCCCAGGATTTCACTCATTGTCCTCTCACTGCCATGGACACATCCATCTCTGAACCCGAGAAAGGACTTGTCTCTGTCTGTGCTCTCAGCTCCAAGTGCAGCCCCGTCTCCCACCTCCAAGCCCCCACCATCCCATACACTTCCAGTACCCTCAACCTGAGGCCCCCGGAAATCTACCTGCAGCCCCACCCATGTCCTGCACACTGCTGCCGGGAGAACCAAACCCAACAGCCTTTCGGTTCACACAGAGAACCACGCCTTTCTCCGTCATGGCATTGCCTGGCCTCTGCAACCTGGGGTCATACTTGGTGTCTCCTTCCATCGCCACCACAAATGGGCTGGGCCCCTGGGCAAGCTCACCCTGCCCGAGCTGCTGTCTGCCTATCACACCCTTGCGTCTCCTCTCCATCATTTCACTGCTGGCTCCACTGGGAACTCTGTGTTGCTATGGTGGCTGACTGTGTGTCGGGGTGACCAGGCTGAGGACGGCAGCCAGCCGGTGAAATGTCCTTGCGGGGTGCTCCGCCCTCCCAGTGTGGGTGGACCTCATCCAACCAGTGGGAGCTCCGGCAGAAGGAAAAGGCAGAGGAGGGGCCAGTTCTTGGCCAAGGAGCGGCAGAAGCGGAGGGAGAGCGGGCAAAGCCGTAGGATTTGGTCTGACAGTAGCTGGCAGGCGGCTGCAGGAGCAGACAGAGGTGGGTCTCAGTGGGCTCAGGGCTGAGTGCACACAAGTGGTGAGCAAGAGGCAAGGCACAGGCCCACAGCTTACGGCACGAAGCACGCAGGAAGGGCAGACTGTCCCTCGCCTGCCCCCGGACACTGCAGCTCTGCTCCTCGGGTCTTTGGACTCTGGGGTCTATCTCCTCTCTCCCTCCTCAGTCCCCAGGTTTCCGATATCTGCACTCAAAAGCACACTCCACCAGCCTTCCTGGTTCTTAAGCTTTCAAAGGGCAGAGCGTGGGATGACCCCGCCCCCATGAACACATGAGCCAATTCCCATAATAAATCTCCCTTAGATGTAGGTATGCACGGATCTATATCCATCCCTCCCTCCCTCCCTCCCTATCCATCCATCCACCCATCCCTCCCTCCCTCCCTCCCTCCCTCCCTCCCTATCCATCCATCCAATCATCCATCCCTCCCACCCTCCCTATTCATCCATCCATCCATTCCTCCCTCCCTCCATTCCTCCCTCCCTCCCCCCTCCCTCCTCCCTCCCTCCTCCCTCCCCCCTCCCTCCCTATCCATCCATCTCTATCCATCTCTCTGCTACTGGCTGTGTTTCTGGAGAATTCTAACACATCAGCGAGTCCCAAATCTTTACCCCCAGCCCTCTTCTTCCTTCTAAGACCCAGAGCAAAGCGTCCCCTGCCTAAGGAAAGAGCAGGTGGACAAAACAAAACGGCTCTTGTGATCCCTGGCCTCACACATGTCCTTCGATCTTCGTGTGATCTTGCGAGGGAGTGAACATTCCCGACCCCACTTTATGCGCACGAGGGTGAGGGCTAGGCAGCTGTGCGAGTTCCGACAGCTACAGTGGGCACGTCTCAAACCCAGCATGCCTAAGACTAGAGTCATCGTCTTCTCTCCTCAAAATCTTCCCAAGGACCCGCCCATCAGGGGGAACCTGGAAGTCACACCCCCCTCCCTCACTGCCGATCTCTCATAGCCATAGCTGAAGTCAACTGGAGAGTAGCACCAGTTATGCAAAGCAGGGAACTGTTAAATGTCAAGTTCAGCTGAGATATTCTCTCTCTCTCTCTCTCTCTCTTTCTCTGTAACTCTGACTTCCAAATAAATGAATAAATCTTTTAAAAAAAGGCTGTGTGGGCGTAAGGCCTGCTGTGCCCCTGGTCTCCAGGAGGCCTGTGTGTGTCCCAGAGCAGCCCAGGTTGGGATCAGGCTCGCCCTGGACCCCGTCTGGATTCTGGGGGCCCGGCGCCAACGTGTAAGCTGCCACGCACCCTTTTCTAGGGGAGGCCATGCTCCCCAGGCGAGACTGAACACACAGGCTTGTCCATCGTCACCACACTCTGAAACCTGACCCTGGGCTTGGGACGGCTCAGGTTTCCTGGGCAGCGCTGGAACCGGGTCCCACAGCCCTGCGAATGACCGGATGTCTGGGGCTGTGGGAGAATCACGCAGGGGCCTGGGACTGACTGCATCCCCAACCTCAGCTTCCTGTGACTCTAACATCGCCAGCTCTAAGAGGCCCCTCTGTATTACGACCCTGTCACTCTACTTCCTGCCAACCCTGCTGTGGACGTCAGGACTCCCGCTCTCTCCCAGGCCTGCCTTCCAAACTAAGTGTGGCCCATCGTCTTCCACCCCAGGATCCTCTTCCCTCCCCATCATCCGAATTTTGCCAAACTCCAGTTCTGGGGTAGGCAAGAGGGTCTGCCAGAGGAGAGGGTGGGGAGGCAAGTCCTCTCCCAACACCAAAACCTCAACTCCATCCCAGCTCAGACGTGGCAGTCCCTGGTGTTTCCCAGTGGAGCCCACAGTCAAGCAGAGAAGATTCCAGTCTTCTAAGGAACGCGGGATGAGCTCAGGAGAAGAGGATACCCACAGGGCAGCCCCGGGCAGGCGTGCACGCTGAGAGGAGTCGCAGGAGAACAAGGAACCAGGTCAGGAGGAACCACAGGTCTGAGCAGGAGGCGGGATCAAGGCTGCGGGGTGCAGCAGCACCCAGGGGTTCAGCAGTCAAGATGTCCGCAGGTGCGGGCAGGGCAGGGCAGGGCAAGGAAGCCCAACAAGCAAAAGCAGACCGAGGCAGGGACCAGTGGCATGGCCGGCACACGCAGCTCCTCTGCCCTCTCCCTCACACACTCTCCATCACTAAGCTCCCCTGCTTTGGGGCTGGTGCTGTGGCGCAGTGGCGAAGCCTCCGCCTCTAACAATGACACCCCATCTGGGTGCCAGTTCTGAGCCCCGGCTGCTCCACTTCTGATCCAGCTCCCTGCTAATGCACTTGGGAAAGCAGTGGAAGATGGCCCAAGTGCTTGGGCCCCTGCACCCATGTGGGTGACCCACATGAAGCTCCTGGCTCCTGGCTTCAATCTGGTCCAGCTCCAGCCAGTGCAGCCAGTTGGGGAGTGAAACAGCGGATGGAAGATTTCTCAATCTCTCTCTCTTAAATTCTGCTTTTCAAATAAAATAAATCTCTAATAAATAAATAAATAAATAAATAATCTCCCCCATTTCCAGCCCTGGGGCACTTCCTGGACCCATCCTCTGCCTGGGCCCACTCTGTTGCACTGTGTCTGCCACACACATGTGGCCACCTGATTGGGGTGGACATGTCAGGTCACCCAGAGGTCCTTGGGGGATCCACACTGTCGCTGCCCGGCCACGCTCTCCATGGGCTCAGAAGGCTGCAGCGTGCCCGAGAGTGTTCACGCTACCGCACAGGGTTCAGCGGTCGATCGGGCGGCAGGGGTCCTTGTCCCAGACCACAGACCCAGTTCCCACCCCTGCATGCTCTGATTCACACAAAGAGCTCCCCCTCACGGCCCCTCCCCTTGTCCCGGGCAGACCCGGGAATGCCCCAGGCCCGACCTCTGTCTAGGCTGTGAGCCGCCACACCCGGCTATCGGGTGCCCCTCTCCCCTCCCAATCCATCTTCAAAGCAAAACCACCTGTCAGTTCCTTTGCCGGTCAAAGCGCAGCACACCGCCGTACTCGGAATTCCCTGCCTCAGATCAGCCCCACATCTCGCTCCACCTCTTCTCCCTCTCTCTCCGAGCGAAACTCCTGCCTGGAAGGCCCTCACTCCTCGGCCACTGGGAAACCCTGGGCTCCTGCAGGTCCCTCCCAGCGCTGCCTCCTTCGCTGGCTCCCAGCATCTCTGTGTGCTCCCAGCAGGTTCTTCCCTGAGCCGTCCACGCGTCTGCGTGTGCTTAGTGGACGCTCATCACCCTGGGGCGAGCCCTCCTGGGCCAAGCCCCCCAGAGAGGGTGTGGCTGCATCTCCCCCTGGGAAGCAGTCCGGGAGAGATCCCTCCGGGATCGTGGAGGCGCCTCTGTGCTTTCAACAGAATGAGACAGTAGCCAAAGGCTACTCCTGAACAAATACAACTGAATCTCATACAGGACCACCCCCCACCCCCCACCCCCCACCCCGCCCCGGGGACGTGGGGAGGAGCAGACTCTCGGCTGCCAGCCAGCCAAAAGGAAGACTAGAGGCCCGGCAAACACGGAAGCACTGATGTTTTAGGCACGGTGTACGGTTTTTCTGAAAACACAGCCCAAGATGTGAAAGGCTCACAACTTTTCCCAGGAGGAAGCCATGGCCCTGGGCAGTGGCTTCCCAAAAAGGAAGCTGCAGCCGGCACCGCGGCTCACTAGGCTAATCCTCCGCCTTGCGGCGCCGGCACACCGGGTTCTAGTCCCAGTTGGGGCATCGGATTCTGTCCCGGTTGCCCCTCTTCCAGGCCAGCAGTGGAGGATGGCCCAGGTGCTTGGGCCCTGCACCCCATGGGAGACCAGGAGAAGTACCTGGCTCCTGCCATCAGATCAGCATGGTGCACCGGCCGCGGCGGCCATTGGAGGGTGAACCAATGGCAAAGGAAGACCTTTCTCTCTGTCTCTGTCTCTCTCTCTCACTGTCCACTCTGCCTGGAAAAAAAAAAAAAAAAAGTCCACTCTGCCTGGAAAAAAAAAAAAAGGAAGCTGCAAGTTTCGCTCACAGCTTCTCAGAATGTCGCCCCTTTTTTAAAAAAATTTTTATTTATTTATTTATTTATTTAGCCAGAGTCACAGAGACATGGTCGCAATGGCCAGGCCCAAGCCAGGAACTTCATCTGGGTCTCCCACATGGCTGCCAGGGGTCCAAAAATTTAAGCCACCTTCTGCTGCTTTTGCCAGGCTATTAGCAGGGAGCTGGATCAGAAGCGGGGCAGCCAGGACTCGAACCGGCACCTGTATGGGATGCTGGCGCTGCAGGTGGCAGCTTTACCTGCTATGCCACAGCGCCGTCCTCGTCTCCCACCTTTTTGCAGATGCAAGCTACTCCAAGCACAGGTCGGTCATCGCAAGTGCAGGCTGGAACCCCTCCCCGGGCTCCCTGAGCAGCCCTGAGTCAGCGGCAAGAGGGGCGGCTGAGGTCGGCAGTCCCCGGCTGGAGCTGGGAGGGGCATGGAGACAGGCCCCGTGGGAAGGATCGGCGCTCCAGGTGAACATCGGCGTGTTTGGGTTTCAGTGCAAGGCTTCCTTTTCCATCCACAACCGTGAGCAAGCCTGGCCCCCCTGCGTCATGTTTAAGCTGACGGCCTTGACGCTGTCCTCTGTCGAGAACGCGCCCACTTAGCTTCGAAGGAAGCACATTTGGCACGGTTCCGCTGGCTTTGAAGTCAACAGTTTAAATATTTCAGAGCTAGAATTCCTGGTGGAAATACCTTGAGACGCAGGACGAAGACAAATACAGAAGGTGACGTGAACGCTAGCCGAGCAGCAGGCCTGAGGATGCCGAGGGACCCTGGTACGCTCCGGGGCAAAGCCTCTGAGCCCAAGACGGACCGCGGCAGGCAAGCAGGTGCACCAAGAGGACCAGCAAGGGGGCACAAGGGAGACTGCCTGAGGCACACGAATGGTGAGCCCGTCTTGTACTTTCCGTGGCCACAGCCTAATGAACGTGCGCTTTGTATTTTAATCAGGAGGAAGAAAAAAAATGCCTATGGCCTAAACTATGCTGGTTTTTCCTTTTTTTTTAAATTTTACAAATAGAGTTAGACAGAGAGAGAGAGAGAGAGAGAGAGAGAGAGAGAAAGATCTTCCTTCCGTTGGTTCACCCCCCTAAATGGCTTCAGCTACGCCAGTCCGAAGCCAGGAGCCAGGTGCTTCTTCCTGGTCTCCCACATGGGTGCAGGGGCCCACCCAAGCACTTGGGCCATCTTCCACTGCTTTCCCAGGCCACAGCAGAGAGCTGGACTGGAAGAGAAGCAATCAGGACTAGAACCTGGTGCCCATATGGGATGCCAACACCGCAGGTGGAGGATTAACCAAGTGAGCCACGGCGCCGGCCCTAGTTTTCCCTTTTTTAAGTTGTACCATTAGAGACAGCACTGTGGTGTAATGGGTGAAGACAAGACCTGTGTCTCCGGTGTGCCATACAGGCATCGGTTTGAGTCCCACTGCTCTACTTCCAATCCAAATCCCTGCTAATAGCCTGGAAAAAGCAGTGGAGGATGGTCCAAGTGTTTAGGCCCCTGCACCCATAGGGAGACCCAGATAAAGGGGAAGTAAAGATGGCTTTTGCGTGGCTCTGCCCTGGTTGTTGGCACCACCTGGGGAGTAAACCAGCGGATGGAAGATCAATTCTCCCCATCTATGATCTATGTAACTCCTTAAAATGATTAAATTAAGGTTAAAAAAAGAAAAGGAAAAAAACCAAGATGTACCACTGTAGGTTTAGTGAGTTTCCCAGTGTTATGCTCATCAAAGCTGCACAGATTTCTATCAGTCGTCGGTTGCAATGGCAAAGCCATGGAAACACATTTTAAAGCGTCTGCCACACGGAGCTGTTTGAGAACATTTTAAACATGAAAGGTCAGAGACATCGGCTGGGTATTGGCTTCCTTTTCTGTAATTTTAACTGATTGGTTAAAAGGGACTCTGGGAGACAAGATGATTCTAATTCGCAGGCGTTTCAGGGCTGCGCGCGGCAAGGTGCTGCGTTGGCAGTGGTTATTCAGTAAAACCACGGTTGGCGCGAGATGAAAACAGCCTCATGTCTCCCAGGAGGAGCTCACTGGGAGGGCACAAACCTGGCCCCTGCACTACGCGTCTTTGGGGAAGTAAAGATGGCAACGAGGGGCGAGTGTCTGGCTCAGCAGTTTAGACTCTGCCCGAGATGCTTACAACCCACACCAGGGAGCTAGGGCTGCAGTCCCAGCTCCACTTGCGATCCCCAGCTCCCTGCCCCTGCACACTGAGGGAGGCGGCAGGTGCTCAAGTTCCTGGGTCCCTGCCTTCCACCATGGGAGACTCCAACTGAGTTCTGGCCCAGCCCTGGCTGCTGTGAGCATCTGGGGAGTAAACCAGCGGACGGAAGACCTCTGCCCCCATCTCTCTGTCTCTCTTTCAAATAAATGAAACATTTTTAAAAAGGAGGAAACTAGACTCAAGCCAAGAAATAGCACTAAAACCAAGGATACAATAAAGCAAAGTAAACGCCGAGGTTAGCAAGT
Source organism: Oryctolagus cuniculus (assembly GCF_051225735.1). Taxonomy (NCBI): domain Eukaryota; kingdom Metazoa; phylum Chordata; class Mammalia; order Lagomorpha; family Leporidae; genus Oryctolagus; species Oryctolagus cuniculus. The sequence continues at coordinate 104,156,190 of NC_142878.1, forward strand.
TTATCAAAACATCGCAGGTGAGGGATCCACGTGGGGAGGAGCTGGAGGGACGGCCTCCGAGGCAGGGAGACGTGACAGGCAGTGGTGGCAGGAGGGGCAGACACCCCGGCTGCGTGGGACTGCAGCCTGGCCGGCTGGGGGCAAGGTCTCAGGCCACACGGCAGCAGAAAGCAAAAAGAAGGTGCAGCCAGGGCTTGAGGGGTGCACACAAGATCCCGAGAACACGGAGGCGGCCGCGAGCCGCGGCGGCAGGAAAGGAGATGACGGTGGGGTAAGAAGGGCTCTGCAGGAGTCTGGAGTTGCTGGCTTCAGGTCTGTGGGCTGAGGGACACTGCAGGGAGGGAGGTGAGTAGGGATCATCCCAGGGGCAAGAGCTGGGAAAAGAGGCAGGCGCTGGGAAGCCGGGACTGTCTGGGACTTGGCTTTCCCTAGGCACCAAGTTCTGCTTGGGAATGTACACTAAGGAGCTTCTTCCAGGTCTCCCACGTGGGTGCAGGGGCCCAAGGACTTGGGCCATCTTCTGCTGCTTTCCCAGGCCACGCAGAGAGCTGGACAGGAAGTGGAGCAGCTGGGACTCGAACTGGCGCCCATATGGGATGCTGGCAACTTTACCTGCTATGTCACAGCTTTGGCCCCTTTTTTAAAATTTTTAAAACAGGTCTGAGCCAGGCAAAAGTCAGGAGCCTTGAGTTCCATCCAGGTGTCTCACGTGGGTGCCCTTGGGCCATCTCCTGCTGCTTTCCCAGGTGCATTAGCAGGGAGCTGGATCAGACGTGGGGCAGCAGAGGCTCAGAACTGGTGCTCCAACATAGGGTGGCAGTGTCGCAAGCAGCGGCGCAATCCGCTGTGCCACAACACCACTCCCTCCCATAAACCAGCTCCGGATCACTGATAACACCTAACACAAGGTGGGTACTGCAGAAAGAGTTATTACGCTGTCTGGTTCGGGGAATAATGACAGGCGGAACACCAGAGGCTAAGTACATACATGCATGACTGAGACGCAGGGCAAGCGAACGGTGCTTGGACAGGGAGCTCTGGAGGGAGCTCACGGCCCGTGAGATACCACAGGTGGCCACGACAGCCGGCGCCTGCACCGCTCCCGACTCCCCGTCCTGTGAATTCTCCATTGTGCTCAGAGCACGGCAAATTCAAGTTCTACTTTTTGGAACTTTCTGAAAGTTTTTTTTCCCCCTCAAATGTTTTCCAACCACAGTTGGATGAATCCATGGGTATGGCAAGTGCATATTCAGAACACGTGGGTGCGCAGAGGGCTGGCGTGGGAGGGACCTCACGGCCAGGACCCCACGCACAATGACGACAATGCCACACAGAGTAACCAGGGCTTTCTGGGGGCACACGGCTTGCAGGCAGCCACGATGCGGGAGACATGTGCTACGCCACGCAGCCTGTCTTAAACAAAATCACTTGTTCCAAAGGTGTAAGACGCATATCATGCACCTGATGTGAAACAATGTCTGTCCTTGGCCTTGAAGTTTCCTTCTTGAAATCTCGCTAACGGTGCGTGGGGAAGGGCTCTCTCCCTGGTGGGTCTAACCCAACCTTCAAAACAACTCAATTCTCTGTGACATCCAAGAATGATCGCTACTCCCACAATGCTCTTTCTGTGTCAAAGCAAAAAATAAACAGGAGCTGATGTGATGACTTAATTTTTTTTTTAAAGAATCATCTTTCGGTGAAAATGTTACAGTCCCAAAGAACATACAGTTAGCTCTCTTCGGATCTGTTACCATCCACACAGAGAATAACTTGCTTGAACTTAGCTGCGTATAATTGTGCACGAATTGTTCTAATGATAATTGAGACCCTTTTGGTATTCCGCAATTATCTAGCTGTTGGAAGGGCCAGAAAAATCCATCCTTCCCCCACACTGCACAGAGAGACCTGTTAGTGGTTCCAATGCCACCCACCCGCCAGGCCTTCATGGGCGGGCTCATGTGGAACACCTGGCAAAGGTATCTGTTATCTCAATAAATATTACTTCCTAGCTCCACCAAACACAGCCAAAGGCACACGCCCAAGCCAAGACAGAACCTTAAAAAACAGACACACTGTTCTACCTCCCAGAAAAGCCAGCTGAGGGGCTGGCACTGTGGCACATGAGGTTAAAACCCTGGCCTGAAGTACCCATATGGTATGCCGGTTCTAGTCCCGGCTGCTCCTCTTCCAGTCTAACTCTCTGCTATGGCCTGGGAAAGCAGAAGCCAAATCCTTGGGCCCTGCACCTGCATGGGAGACCTGGAAGAAGCTCCTGGCTCCTGGGTTCGGATCGGCACAGCTCCGGCTGTTGCGGCGAACTGGGGAGTGAACAAGCAGATGGAAGACCTCTCTCTCTCTCTGCCTCTCCTTCTCTCTGTGTAACTCTCTCTTTCAAATAAATAAATAAATCTTAAAAAAAAAAAAAGAAAGAAAGAAAAGCCAGCTGAAAGGAAGGCAAAGATTACAGGCCACCTCTGTGAACGCAGTCCATAAAGTTCGTGGAAAACGGAATTAAAGGGTATTTTTATTTTATGGTACAAAAGTTTCTAGAACCAAGCCTATGAGGGATGTTCAGAAAGATCACAGAAAATGGCACACCCGGATTTCAAGTTTTCACATTAAAATGGACATTTTTTTTTTCTGGACAGGCAGAGTGGACAGTGAGAGAGAGAGACAGAGAGAAAGGTCTTCCTTTGCCGTTGGTTCACCCCCTCAACGGCTGCTGTAGTCAGCGCACCGCGCTGATCCGAAGCCAGGAGCCAGGTGCTTCTCCTGGTCTCCCATGGGGTGCAGGGCCCAAGCACTTGGGCCATCCTCCACTGCACTCCCGGGGCCACAGCAGAGAGCTGGCCTGGAAGAGGGGCAACCGGGACAGAATCCGGCGCCCCAACCGGGACTAGAACCCAGTATGCCGGCGCCGCAAGGCGGAGGATTAGCCTAGTGAGCCATGGCGCCGGCCAAAATGAACATTTTTTAAAGTTCCATTTTTCATTAACTTTTTGAAGCTCTCTCATATCATGGCAGGGAAAAAAAAACTTTAAAAATCCAACTGAGTTGCCCATTTTATTGCCAAAGCTCAAAACTGTTTCTTAGAACCAGGAATTCGGGGGCTGGCACTGTGGAGCAGTGCGCAAAGCAGCTGCCTGCAGCACTGGCATCCCATATGGATGCCGGTTCGAGTCCCGGCTGCTCCACTTCTGATCCAGCTCCCTGCTAATGCACCTGGGAAAGCAGCAGAAGACGGCCCAAGTCCTTGGGCCCCTGCAACTGCGTGGGAGACCTGGAAGAAGCTCCTGGCTCCTGGCTTCAAATTGGGGCTGGCTATAACTCTTTCAAATAAATAAATCTTAAAAAAAAATTAAAAGAACCAAGAAGTCAAGCATCCAACTTCCCATGATTTCATCTCAGTGCTAGGTGAGTGCAGACAGGAGCAGGGGCAGACATGGCAGGTGGTGGACATACACAGTCCAGTGCACTCGGGTCACTTCAGCTCCCACTATGATGGCCAAAGTGGCCACTAGGAAGTCCTGGGTGGTGACACCCTGGGGACAGAGTACACCGTGACCTGCACCTCTCAGCCCTCGCACTCCAGGTGTGAACTCACATCCAGGTGCCAGATCCCCTGGTCAGTTCCCAGCCTCCCCGGGATGTCTGCTGCCCCTGGGACAGGACCCCTTGCCGCCCACTTGGAAAAGGCTTTCTTGAGGACTGCCACGCGGGAGGCGGCGGGACCACGAGTGCAGGGCAGCCTAGGTCTCGAAGCTGCCCACACACGGGCTCTGGCCCGGCTGGAGCCTGGGCTGCTGTCTCACAGCTCAGCTCCGACTGGAGGTGGGCAAGTGCTCGCCCGGGGCACACGGCCGTGGCCGTGGCTGTGCGGAGCCAGCGAGAAGGAAGGACAGGGCTCCTGCCAGGCCCTGCGCCAGCTCTAGGACAGGACAACTATCCTGAGTCTTCGTCCATAAGGGGAATCCTGGTTTCAGTGAGCGTTCCAGGGGCTGATGCGTGTGGCTGTAGCCTGCCCAGCCCTGATGCTAATGACCCAAGGAGAAAGGGTGAACCATGCCTTCTGAGCATTCCCCCTCACACACAGACCCTGAATCACCTCTCCCCAACTCCCCAGCCGGCTTCTCTGGTTCCCACGCCCTGAAGCCAGCACGGGTGAGGGGGCCCAGGACCCTCGTCATCTGAAACCAGAACCCGGCTTGCCGGCTCCGCCAGCCCCTCTGGCTGTTCTCTTCTGGGTGCACTAAAAGTCTCAGCATGTTAAACGGACTCTGTAGTGGACGGACGCAGCCAGGGAGCCCTTTGGCCCCGCTCCCGACGGCTTTTCTGGGCTCTGCCTCCTGGGCCTGAGCCCCTCAAGGGTGCCTGTCTGGTGTTCTGTCCTTGTATTCTCCACTTTCCATTCTGCTTCCCGCAGGTCCGGGTGTCTCAGAGGCCCTGGGGGAATCCCATGGGTGAGCCCCGGTATTTCACAGAGGACACCAGAGCTTGGGGAGACGACAGCCAGCTCCACCTCACAGCCCCGGGAGGTGGACCATGGCGGGTGTCTGGGTGGGGGAGAACTGGGACTCTTGCGATCCGAAATCAACCAGCCTGAGGGTCAGGGAAATGGGGGCAGCGGGCGTGGCTTCCGGATCAGGTGTGATCGAGGGCAGCCCAGCTCTGCTGCTGGCTGACAAAGTGGAGGGCGCTGGGCCTTCCTGCCCTGGTGTGCGACATGACATACGGCTCGGACGTCTGGAGCACCCATCTCCAGAACATTCCACCTGCGAGGCTTGGAACCCCAGCGCGGGAAGGTGGCAGTCTGCAGACAGAGGGCACATGGGGGTAGGGAGTGTGAAGCCTGCACAGGAAGACGGATGCTCCTAATGTCACATTGGGGCCATTTTTATTTATTTATTTGAAAGAGTTACACACAGAGAGAAGGAGAGACAGAGAGAGACAGAGAGAGACAGAGAGAGACAGAGAGAGACAGAGAGAGAGAGAGAAGGGAGGGAGGGAGGGAGGGAGGTCTTCCATCCACTGGTTTACTGCCCAAATGGCCGCAATGGCCGGAGCTGGGCCGATCCAAAGCCAGGAGCCAGGAGCTTCCTCTGGGTCTCCCACGTGGGTGCAGGGACCCAAGGACCTGGGCCATCTTCTACTGCTTTTCCAGATGCATTAACAGGGAACTGGATTGGAAGTGGAGCAGCTGGGACACGAACTGGCTCCCATATGGGATGCCAGCACTGCAGGTGGCAGCCCAATCCCACTATGCCACAGCGCTGGCCCCTATGGCCATTTCAAAAACAGCAACAAGGGTCAATTTTGTGTTATGTATTCATGGAATACAACTCAAGGAAGGTGTGGATAGTGAAAAAACTATGGGTGGATTTTCACATTTTTTGCACCAAAAAAAATCTTTCAATTTCACTTTTCTGTAAACTATTTGACGTTTCCTATTTGGCCACAACAACAACAACAACAAAAGAGAGAGAGAGAGAGAGAGAGAGAGAAAGTGAACATTCCTCGTACATCAGACTTTTCCTGACCATGTCCTTATTAGGTCATACAAAGGAAACTGCCAGCCCCTCCGAAGCCTGGGTGAGATTTTACAGAACATTAAGTAGCAAAGCAATGATGAATCAGCTTCGTCTTTACTGCACGACCTCTGAAACCCAAGGACACTAACACTCACTAGGGGCCAGGGTTTGGCAGAGCAGTCGGGATGCCATCGGGGACGCCACACCCGTACCAGAGGGCCTGGGTTCAAGTTGAGGCTCTGCTGCAGCTTCCTGCAAACACACGCCCTGGGAGGCAGCAGGGACGGCTCAAGTCCTTGGGTCCCTGCCACCCACAGGGGAGACCCAGACTGAGCTCCTGGCCCAGCTCCGGCTGTTGTGGGCACTCGGGGAATGAACCGGTGGGAGCTCTTTGTGTCGGTCTGTCTGTCTTCCAAATAAATAGAAATAGACACAAATTTAAGGTGGCACTGTTGGGCTGCAGTGGGTCAGGCCACTGCTTGCGATGCCAGCAACCCACATTGGAGAGCCAGTTTGAGGCCTGGCTGCTCCACTCCCAATCCAGCTCCCTGCTAATACACGTGGGAAGGCAGAAGAAGATGGCCCATGTATCTGAGCCCTTGCCACCCAGATAGGAGACTGGGTGGAGTGCCTGGCTCCTGGCTTTGGCCTTGGACTAGTCCTGGCTATTGAAAGCATTTAGGGAGTGAAGTGGATAGAAGATCTCTCTCTCTCTCTCTCTCTCTCTCACTCTGCCTTTCAAATAAACCTTTAAAAAGAATTCAATAAAATGTACTGGCAAAGTAAAGAAAAAAAGACCACAACCACACAGTGAGTATGTGAGTGTGAATGTGAATGTGAGTGTGTGTGTGTGTGTGTGTGTGTGTTTAACCAACCCGGTAGAGTATTCTCGGGCATATCTGGCAGGGCAGGCAGGGCTCTGGGGAGCCGCACGGTGACAGCACAGTGACTCTCTCGCACGTGGGCACAGCACTGACTTCTCTGTCTAGGAGCCCCTTCCCCCATCTCTACTCTTCACCCGCCGGGGGTTTCTTAGAAAGCACAACAGAGGAGATGCACCCCTCGGGGGCACCCTGTTCTGTTCAGCAGCGGAACGCATTCCCCCAGCCTCACGGCAGGAGGCAGCAGACGTGAACAGAAACGCTTCTCGCAGTAGCACCTGCCACGGGACAGAATGGGGCGGGCTCTGCCGTCTGTCCTTGGACATTCAAGGGCAGCCGCGTGGAGAGCTCACGCGTTGGGGGTTCTCTGTGCCAGATCCGAGGAGCGGACGGGGCTGCGTGGTCCACGGGCCCGCCCCGCGCGGCTTCTTCCATCTCCAAGTCCACCTACAATGAGGCCCAGAGGCAGCTTCCACGTCGGGTTTTAATTATCCTAGTATGCAGTGAGTGCATAAACCCAGCGGAGCAAACGCCGAGCTCTACTTTGTACACAGGAAGCTATCACTGGCCGCTAAGAACGCTGTGTGCCATGACATGAATAATTCACGATGCCCAGCGAACCACACACTCCATCCCCTGCACCTCCCCATCCCCAGTGCTCACAGCCGGGCAGCAGCATGCAGGAGGCAGAGAGGGGTCCGCGGCACCGCGAGGGCGCCCCCGGCTTCACCCCGCGAGGCCACGCTCCCGTCCACACTCCCCACCTCTGTGTCTCCCACGCGTCTAACGCAGGTAACGGCTTTGCTCTGGCAGGACGAGAGCTACCGTGCCTCCTGTTTCCAGTCCCTTTCAGAAACAAAGGGAAGCCTCCTACGAGCTGCACGCCCACGATGTCGCGAACAAACACGAAGGCAGAGCCGGGCTTAAGACGCCATGCGCTCACTGCCAACACTTGAGAACTACCGCCGCATCTGGGCTGCTCCTAGCTACTCTCTGTGATGCTCATGCCGGCGTCCAGCGGGGTCCCAGCAGCTGCTCCCCTCGCAAGCGCTGCCCCGGCCCCTCTAAGAGCTCTGAAACCCCACCCGGGATGCTGGGGAGCACTGAGCACACCCTACTCCCACGGGCCTTTCTGCACCCTGGGGTGGGCCCACGAGACGGGTTCTCACACACCTGACTCTCCACCGACAATTTACCAGGGTTGACAAATTCTCTTAACCAAGTAGAGCCAGCTGGAGAGGTTTCATCACTGGATTTTTAATTTTTTAAAGATTTATTTATGGGGCCAGTTCATGTCCCAGCTGCTCTACTTCTGATTCAGCTCCCTAATAATGGCCTAGAAAAAGCAGCAGAGGATGGCCCAAGAGTTTGGGCCCCTGCTATCCACGTGGGAGACTCAGATGAAACTCCTGGCTCCTGCCTTTGGCCTGGTCCAGCCCTGATGGTTTCAGTCATCTGGGGAGCGAACCAGCAGATGGAAGACCTCTCTCTCCCTCTCTCTCTCTCTCTCTGTGACTCTTTCAAATACATAAATAATGGGAGAGGGGGCACAAAGCAAAACTGATGAGCAAGGTTACAGGTTTATAAAGTGAATAATGAACTAATACGTAACAAATATCTCAGTGTTTTTGGCCCTGTCAGTCACACACACACAGGCTGTCTGCCCACCCCCAGGGGGTGGGGGTAGAGAAAGGAAGAATTTTCTCCTCCAGTGGCGACTGAGTACTTGGTGCCACAAGCTGAAGAGATGACAGATGACGTCTCTCGAGTGTCCAGCCTAATATCCGGTCATCAACCCTTTTTATTCTCAAGCAAGAACACCTGGCTTTCAAGACCTGCCAATCGATGGGTGGCCACGGCCATGGCCACAGCTGACACACACCTGCCTCATTCCCTCTTGTGACGGACACAGCCTTTGGGAGAATCCGTGGCTTCAGGTCACTGGTTTGATGATCTGGAAAGACAAGCCACTGTATCCTCAACAAGAGGTCCGACTTGACTCCCATGTTGGGGGGTCCTGCAGTTCCGTTGTGCGCCTGGAACCACTGAGTTGGATGTGGCACCAAGGGCCCTGAGCCCACAAAAGACCACTCCTGGCTCTGCAGGCATGCATGGGGCCCGCCAGCTCAGAGGGGACCACCCTGTCTTGAGATCTCCCAGCTGTCCAGGGCGGGCAGAGGGTCAGGCCAGGATCTGCCTCCTGCAGCTCCTCCCCTTGGAGTCACTGTCACTTCCACACACAGGCCCAAGTGGGCCGGGAGTGGGTGGAGCAGGCCCGGCCAATAGGGCTTTCCAGGGAGGGCTGGGGCCTCCCCCATTGGCAAATCATAGCCGTGGCTCTCAGAGGGCTCCCTGCACACCAGGGACCATTCACACGTGTGTGCGTGCATATGTGTGCATGCATGTGTGTGGGGCATGGGTGTTTGTGCATGTGAGTGCAATATGGGCGTGTGTGTGTGTACACAATATGCTTATGCACCCCCCACCCCGCTCCAAGCAGGGGCTTTGCTCTTGTTTTTATTTATTTATCTATTCATTCATTCATTCATTATTTGGAAGAGTTACAGAGAGAGAAGGAGAGACACAAGGAGATTCTCCATCTGCTGGTTCACTCCCCAAACTACTGCAAAGACCAGGGCTGGGTCAGGTCCAAGCCAGGACCCAAGGGTTGCATCCAGGTCTCTCACATGGGTGGCAGGGACCCAAACACTTGGGCCATCTGCTGGTGCTTTTCCCAGGTCACGAGCAGAGAGCTGGATCGGGAGTGGGGCAGCTGGGACATGAACTGGCGCCCATGTGGGATGCCGGCGTCACAGGTCCATAGGTTCACTCCCCAAACACCTGCTCTGGCCAGGGCTGGGCCAGGCCAAAGCCGGGAGCCAGGAACTCAACCTACGTCTCCCACATGGGCAACAGCCTCCCAGGATCTGCAGTAACAGGAAGCCAGAATCAGGAGCCAGAGCCGGGCACTGAGCCCAGGTACTCTGACGTGGGATGTGGGCCCCTTAACCGCTGGGCCAGACACCCGCCTCCACCCTCACAGTATTAAATGAGCAGGTGCCACACCCTCACCCTCACTAGGAGGCCCCAGAATTCAGGGTCTGGCAACAATCAAGCCACATGACAGCTGTTCCCAGGCTCGCCCCCAGCTCTACCGGCCTGGGACACTCACAGCCCCCACCGCCTGCAGCTCTGGGGACACGGCGCTTTGCACCTGATGCTTCCCCAGGGATCTCAGGGAAATCCTCTGGGTGTCTGCCATCTGTTATTCTATCCTGGGACACCGACTGTTAGCCTAAGGCTCAAGAGCCGCTCCGAAGAATGCAGGCTATTCAAACCCTCTGGGAAGGCACAGGGAACCCTGCTGACGCTCGGCACTCTGGGTGCCACCTGAAAAAAGGACTGCGGGCAACCAGACACCGTCTGGCCAAGTGCCCAAGGGCTCCGCTGGAGCGCACTGAACCAGCGAGCCACACTAAGAAAGTCCTCTCTCTCGCTACACAGGAGGAGACAAGATCTCGAGTTTAGTTCCGGTGCAACAGACACTTAGTGTCGAGGTGAAGATGCCCGGGTCCCACATCCGCGTCCCTGGGTTCGGTTCCCAGCTCCGGCTCCTGATTCCAGCTTCCAGCCAATGCGGACCCTGGGGGCAGCAGGTGCTGGCTCCCGGAGCTGGTTTCTGCCACCCACGGGGGAGACCTGGATCTCGTCTCCGGCCCCAGTCGTAGCAGGCTTTGGGGGAGTGAACCGGCAGGTGGAAGGCCCTTCTGTCTGTGCCACTGTCTTTTAGAGAAATTGTAAAGTTCAGTTTCCAAGAGCCCGGAGATGGCGTCAAGGCCAGGTCTCCTTCAGAAGTCATCACACCGACCACAGCACCTTGAAACAAGCTAGTGTACTTTTCTTTCCCCTTGCTGGCATGGTGAGTCTAGCACTTCTTTCTCTGTCTTGGTCTACAGGATCTGGGCAGGGCTAGCACGGGCAGGTGCAGGAGCATTTCAGCTCTCAGCATCAGGCAGCAGAAGGCACAATCAGTTAATGGAGGACAGGAGGAAAGCACTGGACCAGGGGAAAGATTCCATCACGTTTAAAAGGGGACAAATCTTAAGAAGCAAAGTAGCCAGCGCCACGGCTCACTAGGCTAATCCTCTGCCTGCAGCACCGGCACCCGGGGTTCTAGTCCCAGTTGGGGCGCCGGATTCTGTCCCAGTTGCTCCTCTTCCAGTCCAGCTCTCTGCTGTGGCCTGGGAGTGCAGTGGAGGATGGCCCAGGTGCTTGGGCCCTGCACCTGCATGGGAGACCAGGAGGAGGCACCTGGCTCCTGGCTTCAGATCAGCGCGGTGCGCCGGCAGCGCACTGGCCGTAGTGGCCATTGGAGGGTGAGCCAACAGAAAAAAAAGGAAGACCTTTCTCTCTGTCTCTCTCTCTCAATGTCTAACCCTGCCTGTTAAAAAAAAAAAAAAAAAAAAAAAGAAGCAGCAGCAAAGTAGATGTCATATTCTGTGTCCACAATGCAAACAGTAAGAATAGGGGGAATAAATCAATCCAGAGAGAAAGGAACTCCTTGAAATATAGATATAAACACACACACACAAAAAAAAACTCCAGTAAACAATCCTGGAAACCAGGAAAAATCAAAATGGCAGTGAGAGCCTTATGTATAAAAAGACAACAACACCTTGTGCATTCACACAGCCAAAGCTGTAACAACGCTCAACTGGAATATCAATGCAGAACTTAATGAACATGCAGATATGCACCCTTGCTAACCTCCCGGGGCAGGAATTCTCAAACACTCCACGTCTGCACCAGCCCTCCGCTCTCACGGAACGTGCGAGGATGAAAAGGCGGATGATCTCTATTCCACGGGTCTCTGTGTGCTGAGAAACTCCAGAGAAAACCTTCCAGAGACACGAAAGGACGTCAAAAAGTTCATGGAAAGTGGAATTAAAATCTGGTTGCTTTGGTGCAAAAAATTTTGAAATCAGTGCACAGCTTCTTCGTGAACTTTGAAAGACTCCTTATGTGCGTGCATTTCAAATTTTTCTCACACAGAAATAATCTTTTAATTCCATTTTCCACAAAGGGAATTTTATTTATTTGAAAGGCAGAGAGAGAGAGACAGAGACAGACAGAGAGCGCTCCCACATGCTGGCTCACTCCCCCAGTGCACACAACAGTGGATATTTGAAGCCAGAAGCCAGGAACTCCATCTGGGTCCCCCAAAAGGGTGGCAGGGACCTAACCACTCGAGCCGTCGCCGCTGCCTCCCGGGGTCTGCACTGGCAGGAAGCTGGAGTCAGCAGCGGGAGCACTCGACCTGGGAAGTGGACATTGTAACCCTGCACTAAATGCCAGCCCTCTACAGACTCCCAGAAGCACCCCTCCCTGTGGGTTGTTGGAGGCAACGGTGGGCAGGTTAGGGAACCTCGTATCCAGCAGGCACCAACAACTCCCAGTGCAATCACTCTACGGACCAAGCTCTGTTGGTTTGGAGCACCGCCCACTATGCCTTTACCATGACATCCTTTGACCCCTGGTGACTCTGGAAGAAATAACAGCGTACGAACACAGTAACAGAGGCAGGCACTGGGACACGGTGGGGGTCAAGCTGCCTCTTGCGACACCTCCATCCCATTCAAGGGTCTCTGGCTCAGAGTCCCAGCTGCTCGGCTTCCAACCCAGTGTTCCGCTGATGTCCATCTTGGGAGGAAGCAGGTGATGGCTCAGGTACTGGGGCACTGCCACCCACGAGGGGGACCTGCTGTTGTGGGCATTTAAAGAATGAACCAGCAGATGGGAGATTTTCTCTCTCTCTCTCTCTCTCTTTCACTCTAAGTTTCAAATAAAGAAACTTTTTTTTAAAATAACCTTGGAGCTGATGTTACAGCACAGCAGGTTAAGCCACTGCCTGAGAGGTCCTAGCTGCTCCACTTCCGGTCCTGGATGAAGCTCCTGGCTCTTGGCTTTGGCCTGGCCCAGCCCTGGCCATTGTGGCCATTTGGGGCATGAGCCAGTAGATGGAAGATCTATCTCTCTCTCTCTCTCTCTTACTGTCTCTTCCCCTCTCTGTAAGTCTGCCTTTCAAATACATAAAAAACAAACCACCTCAAGAACTGGTTCTATTCAAATCATAACCGTAGTGACATAACTAAGATACTTAGTAAATACTGGTGAAAGATTCCGGAGATGAATGACGAGACTTGGAATAAACACTGACAAAGCAAAGCAGTGCTATCCTCTTCACTCTGACGGAAACCCACCCAAGCGATACCTGGGAGCAGAAAACTTCATCCCTGTTAAAACTGAGAGTGAGAAGGGGGAGACGGAGGCCCTTCAGTGTGGGCGCACCCATGGCCCCCGCACTCCCAGAGGCCCAGGGCCGCTGTGCACCTGCACAGACACAGCAGAACTAACAGCAGGTCCTCCTCAGAGGCATCGGCAAAGCTCGCCTGTGGCTCCAGTTCATGTCTGCAGCCTTGTCTTTCCCCGTCTTGCAGGGCACACCCTTTCTGTTTTACACACCGTGCAGGGGAGGGAAGACCCAAGCCAGCCGACAGTCAGAAAGCATGGTAGAGGGTGGCGCCCCACGTCCACGCTGACACCCGCGAGCCATTAATAAATGATTGTGACTGCAGGTTTTCTGCTTAGGACGGAAAGGAGGGACGGGAAATGCTTAGACGGGCTCCGCCGTCAATCCTCGTTACATCCTGATGCTTCCAAGGGTACGGGCCAGGCCCCTGGGATTCTGCTGTGCTGGAAACAGACCTGCAACTGTGCAGAGGGAAGCCCCTCGGTGCTGGGTGCACCGAGCCCCCGAGAGTCCCAGGGAATCATTATTTTAACCCCATGTAAATGACGTGACTGGGTAAGTAGTGCCCAAAGGCCCGCGTGCTCCGTCACCTCCCTGGAGAGCACCCGACATGGAGAGGGCTTCCCATGGCCCCTTCGCTTTCTAAAGAAAAAAATGGAAAATTCATTTATGCTACTTGAAAAGAAGAGACACAGACAGGGCTCTGCCCTCTGCTGGTTCACTCCCCAGATGCACGCAGCAATGGGGGCTGGGCCTGCGGCTGATGGCGTCTCCTGGGCAGGCCAGGTGAGGCCCCTTGGTCCTGGGGTCCCTGGCAGTGGGTAGACGGCCCCCACGTGGTGCTGCCCCCTGGGAAGGGACCTGGCTCACGCTGGTTCCTAGCAGTACGAACGGCAGAACCTGTTCCTGGCTCTAACCCCTGCCTCCTCCAAATGCCTCAGTTTCCAACAGCAGCCCGAAAGGCAAAGACTTGGGAACGGGGGAGATCTAGGCCAAGGCCAGCTCGGCACGCGCGCTGCATCTGGCGGTGGGTGCATGGCTTGGCCCCTTTGCCTCCTGCGAGAAAGGCCCTCCCAGACCCCACCTCAGACAGCTGTGGCTTTGAGAGCTGCTCAGAGAAAGCTGTGCCCTGACAGCCCCGGCTCCCAGCAAGTGCTCCACCCGCAGCGCCTCCCTCTGGCTCCCCGCACCCTCTCTCTTCCCTCCCCGGGTGCTCAGAGCCACCAGGGATGGAGTATCAGCTAAACACGTTTAGAGTGTAATGCCCAGGATCCTTCCCAACACTGTATTGAGAAAATCATTTTCACATTTATTTTGCTCAAAGGCCCCAGGCGCCTGGACAGAGCCAGTGTGTTTCTAACAATGCAAATATCTAGCGTCCTTAATGTCTCACATGGTAAATGAGACAAGCGTGGAGCATGGATAGCGTGGGGGCTGGGAAAATGCAGTGTCCCCTGTGCTACAACCCCCTCTGGACAACGTTAGGACAACAAGACAGAAGGAATGCAAAGACTCAACACTGGCACTGGCCAGGCCCTTCACTGGCTGACACCAAGTGACACTGACCATCAGCAGGAACGAGACCACAGGAGAGACTCAGCCACGGACAGGTGCACCCGCAGCCGCACAAGCCTGGTCAGGACCACTCCGGGGATGCTGCTCACACGCGCTGCAAAGTCCGCGGTGACCCCGGGGGTCCTGCCTGGGATGCACGGAACAGGGGGTGGCTCACCGTGAGAAACTCAATTACAAACCCTCCTTGGTGTTTGTTTGCAGACAAGGGGGTGACTCAGAATCAGCAGGGAGCAGCACCCCCACTTCGGAAAGAAGCAGGTCCTGCCATCTGGCTCTGGAGGTCATCAGGCTACGTGAGACAAGTGCGCCCCAGGACAGAGGCCAGTCTCACTTACAGGTGGGACCCGGACCAGCGGAGCTCACAGAAGCGAAGGACGGAGAGGTGGTGGGCGGGGTGCTCGGAGGGTACAGAGTCTCAGTTATGAATTAAACTAGAGCCAAGCTCTCCTGGGATGGTGCACGGAAGCCTGAGACAGGGCCTAAGAGGGAGACCTCGCATCAGGCGCTCTCACAAACCCAGGGGCAAAGCAAAGCAGCAGAAGCAAACGGTGGGAGGCGAGGGCCAAGCTGCCTGCACTCACAGTCGTGCTGGCTTGACGGTTTCCTGGGTGCAAACTTCAAGCACATCAAGCTGTACATATTAACTACCTAGATGTCAATCACACCTCGATACAGCTGTACACGCTATTTGTCAATCGCACCTCAATAAGGTGTGTGTGTGTGTGTGTGTGTGTGTGTGTGTGTTTTAAGATTCCTTTGGCCTCCAGTTCAAAGTGATGACCCAGGCCCAGCTGTTTGCATCCCAACCAACCGAAACCCACTGGAAAAGCAGAGGAGTTCAGAAATGAGTAAACCCACGGCAGCACAGGGAATAAGAGATCAGGGCAAAATAAGGAGACTTCAACAGATGCGCAGGCGACAGACGTGTTCGGGAATGCGCTGAGAGAGGGACTGCGGGGAAGGTGGGAGCCACCCCAGCCCCAGGGAGGCTTTGTGCTCCAACAGAGCACGCGACTCCAACAGGTGCATCACCCAAGGTCCCGACAGGGAGTCGTAACAGATCCGCCACGCGCCCCAGCACAGGCAAGCAAGCTCTGTGGAGTGAGCTGTGGGGTCCCGTTAGGGCTCCCTGGGGAATCGTCCTGTCTGGGGGCCTCCCTTCACCCCCAAACAAAACCTGCAGGGGAACACTGAGCTGGGAGGGGAGCCAGCCACCCTCCCTCCTGGGAAAGGCTGGGTGAGGAACCCTGCTTACACCGCAGGGAGGGAGCCCAACCTGACTACCAGGCTGTCCTTCTCCACGGAGAGCCGAGAGCCAGAAATGACAAGGACGCTGCTGCCGCCGCCGGCTGCACGAGGGGCCCACCCCCAAGGATGCTTCAAAGGAACTCACAGAAATGGCGTGCAAAGATAAGTTTATCTTCGAGAAAAACATTTTGGAATCTATGCATACGAGCTTATTTTTGCACCAAAATAAACTAAGCTTTTTTTAATAGAAAGCTTTCATTTAATAAATACAAATTTCATAAGTACAACTTTTGCATTATAGCGGTTCTTCCCCTACTACAGACCATCCCACCTCCTACTCCCTCTCTCATCCCATTCTTCATTAAGATTCATTTTTAATTATCTTTATATACAGAAGATCAACTCTATACTAAGTGAAGATTGCAACAGTTTGCACCCACACAGACACACAAAGTATAAAGCACTGTTAAAACTAAGCTTTTAATTCTAGCTTTCCACAAACTTGCCATAGTACCCATGTGTCCTCATGGATCTGAGAAAACACATCTCTAAAACAAGAACAGGATGTTATGAAAAAGGATAAGACATGAAAATGCGGAGGTCGGTATAAATAGGGCTCATAACAGGAAGGAGCCATGGAAATGTGGAAAAGAAACCTTCAAAGAAGTACTAAAGGAGCCTTCTCAGATCAAAAAAACCTGTGTCTCCCACTAGGGAGGGTCCCCACCAAACACCCAACATAAACTCGTCATAATTTTAAGGTCCTCCATTGCAATATTTTTGTAGAATTTCAGAACACCGAGAATAAAGAAATGACCCTAAAAGCTTCCTCAGGAGTCAAAAGCAAGTTACTGACAAACACACACCAATCAGCCCAGGAGCTGGCCCTGCATGCAAGAGGTTGGAAGCCAGAAAGCTTCAGGGCAGCTGACCGCCAGCCCAGAAACAGACCATTCAGTGGCTTCTAGAAAGTTCATCACCACCACCCCTTTTTTTTGGAAGGCAGAAACAAGAGAGTGTGCGAAAGCAAAAGAGAGAAGATCTTCTACACACTGGCTCATTCCTCAAATGCCCCCAATAGCCAGGGCAGGGCCAACCCAAATCCAGGAGGCCAGAACTCAATCCAGCTCTCCCCTATGGGTGGCAAGGACCCAAGGACCCAAGAGCTTGAGCCATCACCTGCTGCCTCCCAGGGTGCACACTAGCAGGAAGCTGGAATCAGAAGTGGAGCAGCTGGGACTCGAACCAGGCACTCTATAAACTGGGATGTGGGCTTTCCAAGTGGCATCTTTACTGCTGAGCCAAACACCTGCCCACTCCCATTCCTTTGACAATAATAAGAACATATTCCAGCAAAAGTAGAAAGAAAACCAACAAAGGGCACACAAAATAAAAACAAACAAACAAACTAGTGATTCCACCCAAGACAGTCAACACCAAAGGGCAGGCTCCAGGTGGCCCTGAGTCATGGGAGGCAGGGGTCTAAGAAGGGAGAAGAGGGGGCTCAGGAGATGAAGCGGGGGTGGTGCTGGGCAAAAGAAGCCGGGGACATCGCACCCAGGATGAGAGCCCATCACAGGTGACCACAGAATCCGGGAAAAGCGAAACCCAGTCCAAAGTCTCCCTGATGCAAAGATGGCACCAGACACACAGCAGCGCCTCTAAGCTGCAGGCGGAACACACAGTGGCCCCGAGTGCAGAAAGGTCTAGAAACAGTGCTCACTGAGTGATCTCGCTGGTCCAGAGGCCCCGAAGTTTCACGGCTGCCACGGACATGGTTGTCTCGCGAGCCGTGTGTCTCAGGAGTAAGCTGACCTGCTGATCTTGAACTCTGAGACCAAGGATGGACACCACGACAAAGGTGTTAACACGTCACTCCCTCTTGCTTCACTCCCTAGGAGGTCTCCTCACCGTCTCGCCCTCACACCTTACACCTAATGACTGACCTCCCTGTATCGCTCCAGGCGTCTGGAGACCCCAGTGGCGCCCCTTCGGTCGGGGGTGGTCCCCCTGTATTTTCGGGGGTGGTCCCCCTGTATTTCACCAGCGGTGACTGTGTGAGGGAAGGAGGCAGCACGGGCGTTAACCAGCCTGACTGTGGAACTGCTCCTCGCCAATCAGCTGCCCCTCCGAGTGCTGGCACACAGCCGTGCACCTCCGCGTCACCAGGTGCCACCTGCAGCCACCACGTTTAAGAATCTGATCTAAGAACCAAAACTGAATATTGATAAGGTAGGTGGCAAGGAGATGCTAATGGGTGAAACATGGGGTTTAACATTATAAGAAGAGGGGGGCGGTGCTGTGACGTAGCGAGTAAAGATGCCGCCTGTAGCGCTGGCATCCTCCATGGGCGCCAGTTCGAGTCCCAGCTGCTCCTCTTCTGATCCAGCTCTCTGCTGTGGCCTGGGAAAGCAGCAGAAGATGGTCCAAGTGCTTGGACCCCTGCACCCACCCAGAAGAAGCTCCTGGATCCTGGCTTCAGATCGGCTCAGCTCCGGCCATTGCAGCCATTTGGAGAGTGAACAAGCAGATGGAAGACCTCTCTCTCTGCCTCTGCCTCTCTCTAACTCTGCCTTTAAAATAAATAAATAAATCTTCAAAAATAAAATTATAAGAAGAAACTGGACCTAGACAAATATTGGAAATCTTCAAAACAAGTCACAAAAGAACTAAAACTTGCGAGGCAGAGAGACTTGGCCATAGTTTAAGTGGGAGTGGGAATAAATTTTGGAGGAGGGTTTTAAAATCGATTAAATAGCTTTGCATCTGATGGGACCATTCAGGAAGTGTGGGCTGGGGTGATGGCTAAGACACCAACAGGGACTCCCATACTGGAGTGCCTCAGCAAGTCCTGGTCCTATTCCCCACTCCAACTTCCTGCTGGTGCGCCCCCTGGCAGACAGCAGGTGATGGTTCAGGGACTCCTACCACCACCCCTGGCTTTGTTCCGGCTCGAGCCCTGGCTGGTGCAGGCACTCGGGGAGTGAACCAGTGGATGTAGGATATCCGCCTCTCTCACATAAACATAACTACCCAGGTAATGTCCAACTGTAGAACCCCGGCCCTAATCTAAATCATGTTCCTGTCACCCAGCACTGGGCGAGGAGGATGGGGCTTCCGGCTGGGGGTTCAGTTAGGCGAGCCGCAGCCCCCAGCAGCGGATCGGGAGACCCTGTGTGCATTCCATTGCAGTCCCATCTGAGCTCTACGACAGAGCAGCCTCAGGACCCCGGCAGCCACGGCCAAGGGACAGCGTGGGCTTCCCATGCTGAGCCAACCCTGGCTGCCTTGAAGACCAAGGTCGACTGCCAAATAAGGATTTGAAAACCACTGTTACGATGCGCTTGGCTCCAAGTGCCAAAATTAACAAGCCTAAGACTTACATTTAGCATGGCTGAAGAAATAAAAACCATTAACTATACTAAACTACTAGACCAAAGTATTTGCTAGACTAAACTCCTAGACAGAGCCAAGTGTTAGCTAGATCCAAATACGAGATCAAGGTATTAGATGAACCAATGATTTAGATACACAAAAGTATTAGACCAAAGCTTCGAGTTTGTTTTGTTTTGACCTCGTTCGAATGTTCACTGGCCACGGGGTGACACAGCACATGTTCCATCGCAAAGCAAGCAAACCACAGTTAAAGGACATGTCTGAACCACCAGAAATAAATGGTATTTTTAAAACCAGCTAAGAATCAGGATATAATAATAGGGAGGTTTTTTTTAAAGGTTTATTTGAAAGGCAGAAAGAGAGAGAGAGAGAGAATCTTCTACCCATTGGGTCACTCCCCAAATGCCCCAAAGCCAGGAGCCAGGCACTCCGTTGGGGTCTCCCACGTGGGTGTTAGGGGCCCAAACACTTGGGCCATCATCTGCTGCCTCCCCAAGTGCATTAGATGGGAGGTGGATTGGAAATGGAAGAGCCGGGACTCTAACCAGCACTCGTGTGGGATGTGGGTGTTGCAGGTGGTGGCTGAACCCACTGCACCGCGATGCAGCCCGTAAGGGAGTCATTTCTGAATCAGCTCTCAGCCGGCGCCGCAGCTCACTAGGCTAATCCTCCGCCTGCAGCGCCGGCACCCCAGGTTCTAGTCCCAGTTGGGGTGCTGGATTCTGTCCCGGTTCTTCCTCTTCCAAGGCCAGCTCTCTGCTGTGGCCAGGGAGTGCAGTGGAGGATGGCCCAGGTGCTTGGGCCCTGCACCCCATGGGAGACCAGGAGGAAGCACCTGGCTCCTGGCTTTGGATCAGCACGGTGAGCCGGCCACAGTGTCCATTTGGGGGGTGAACCAACAGAAAAAGGAAGACCTTTCTCTCTCTCTCTCTCTCTGTCTAACTCTGCCTGTCAAAATAAAATGAAATAAAAGAATCAGCCCTCGGTGAATGCAATCTTGCCCACAACAAAGTGTCCCGTGTCCTGCGCTGCTGGACCCCAAACTTCAGGAGCACCTGTGTGCAGTGGCGGGGCCACCTGTCCCTCCTCAGGCCTCGGTACCTGGCGTGCTGCACCCTGGGGGCAACGGTCCCCTCGCACTGCCCTGGTCACCCCGTTCTGAAGTGCTTCTGTTACCCAAGAGCTGGTCCCCAAAACACTGCTGAGCAGGGGTGCGCTCACCTGGGACAAAGAATGGGTCTCAACAACGGGAGAATCGACTCCCCGAATCCCACCACCTCTCCCGCGGCTGCTGCACTGCAGGCTAGCTTCCGCCGGAAACCCAAACAGAAGCGAACTATCTCACAGCGACAGCTCTTTCCCTGAGGCTGACAGGACACTAAGTGGACCGACAACCAAGAACCGGGATGGATGGGAGAAAAATGAAAAGAGTTGACCTCAGCAGAGGAAACGCTGGTGTTCTGAGCAGGGCTGCTCACAGCCAGGTGCTGAGTCAGTTACCAGTCAGGTGCTGGGATAGGGTGCACGGAGACTGGGTGACCATCCACACACAGCACACAGCCAGGAAATGATGTCGCTTGCCAGGGAGTTTTTAGAATAACTTAAAAGCAACCAGGGGCAGGTGCCTGGCACTGCAGTTCAGGGGCTTCTGGCACCTGGGGTGTCCGGCTGGAGTCCAGCCACCTGCTAATGCACACCCTGGGAGGCAGCAGCCGATGACAACACAAGCGACTTCACAGGGCAGGGCTCAGCTCGCCGGAGAAGTGGCCATGGCCTTGACCGGCCCCGGCTGGAACTCAAGCATCACCTGTAGTGGGATGGGGGGGGCACCCAACATGGTTTCCTCATCAGTGGCATCCTGCTGGAGCGAGCGACTCTGCCAAGAGACCCCAGATGCTCCCACAGCCGGTGCCTGTGGTTCCAGGGTTAAAGGCGCCCTCTTGCTTCCGAGTGAGTAGTAGGTCACAGGCCCTGTCTGACTTGAGACAGGAGCCTGTCTGGGATGAGCCTGGTAAACCCTTAACTGAGTACTGCCGGGCCCCAGGCTGCTGGTTGCAATAAATGTCGCCTATCCCTGGAGTGTGCCTGACGCCAGGCCCCCCTGCGAGGCTGGTCCAGGGTCCCCCAGGAGGCCCTCCCAGCTTCTACAGCCCTCCCTTGGAGCTGGGCACACAGTAGGGGCTCCAACAACACATCCCAGCGAGTTCTCAAGACACTGACTGCCCTCCATCTACAGAGATGCGGTTCAGAAGTGAAAATCGGTCCTTACTTAAATGATCAGAAGCAAAAAGCTGATCCAGATGTTTCCAAAAGAGTTATTATGGCTCTCAGAACCAACAACAGGGGAGCCAGGCAGAATGGGAGGACTCTAACCCAAGAGCCCGGGCAGGCGTCTTGCCCAGAGGTCCTGTCTCCAGCTCCCTGCCAGTGCAGAACCTGGGAGGCAGCCGGGCAGGTGGAAGTGCTTTGGTTCCTGTCACCCACGTAGGAGACCGGGAGGGAGTTCCCAGCTCCTGGTGTCTGAGGGCTGAGCCCCAGCCATCAGGAGGATTTGGAGGGTGTGTCAGCTGACCGGAACTCCGTCTCTCTCACTGCCTCTCAGATACCTATTTAAAAAAAAAAAATTCTACTGTCCTCAAGAAAAAAGAAAACAAACAGGGTACAATACAGGCCGCTGAGGCTGCGAACCACGCGGACACCACCGCTGTGTCCACAGGCTGGCGGAAGCAGGTGAAAGCCGACTCCGGCATGAACAGCAGCAGATGAACCCAGGCAGCCGAGACCCTGGGAAAGCTTCAAATCCAGAGCCACGCGGGCTCCGTGCTTGCTAGTTAGCGACCTGAGCCGCCGCTGACCGCCTCTCCACGGCCTTCTCCCGACCCCTCCAACGTGAACAGTGGTTCCTCTCCTGTGCTTTTGGGGACCTGGTCACCACCTCCCCATTCAGAAACAGCGGATGCTATTTTTCCAGTGTCCCATCTTCTCCTCTTCCTTTCAATGGCGCAAACAATGTTATCTTATCGAGCTGACACCTAACGGCTACGACTATCTATACCGTTACCATTTCCCCATTTTACAGAAGAGAACAGTGAGGCACAGAGCGATGAACCAGCACAGGCAGGGTTCAAGCCCGAGCAGCCGGTACCTTCAATCTACCAGAAGCCACAAGACAGAGGGCGAAACGGTCAGAACGCGGCCGTCAGCCCAAGTTCTGAACCGAACCTGGTGGCCAGAAAAGAATCGGTTTTTTTTCCTCCCTTCATCGGATTTCCCAAAAATTCACGAGGCATTCAGTCTTCAGAATCCCGTGGAGCACTGAAGTACAGAGGACTGCGCAGGGGGAAGTATCTCCAAGGGCACTCACAGCCATCTTTGCAAATGCAAATCGAGCCACTGCTTTTGTGCTGTGGCAGACTGCACGGAGCATTTAGCCGGCACCTGACTGACATACCTCGAGCAGGGGGGCGGGCGCAAAGGCGGAAATTTCTAAACATTTAACTTACTGATATTCTCAGATCCTGGGATTCTGAGGGGAGATGTCCAAAAATAGATTAAGGAACAATAGCAATGGGGACTAAACTTACATTGTGCTTTCTCATAAAAATGGGAGCATGTGATCCCAGTGCGTGTGTGCGCACATGCATGTGTGCGTGTGTGCGTGTGCATGTATGTGTGGGAGAGGGAGACACACAGCACTGCATGCACGCTCTGGGCACTGAAGACCACAGCAAGGCCCAGGCTGAAGCACAAGATCTGGCCTTTTCTCACTGCATGGAGCCTGCAGCCTTGAGTGCTTCCGGGCGGCGGATCGACCCCAGTGCCCTGAGGACATCGGACTGCGGACTGGGGCTGCCTCAGTTCCGATTCCGGCCCCTGGGGTCCAGGGAGAGTCACCTCTTGGGGTCCTCGGTTTCCGTGTCTATGAAACGGAGGCAACCACGGCTCGCCACAGATATGGCCAGAGTCAAAATTAGGTGATGGGGCCGGCGCTGTGGCCTAGTAGGTTAAGCTGCCGCCTGCAGTGCCGGCATCCCATATGGGCGCCGGTTCTAGCCCCTGCTGCTCCTCTTCCAGTCCAGCTCTCTGCTGTGGCCTGGGAAAGCAGTAGAAGATGGCCCAAGTCCTTGGGCCCCTGCACCCATGTGGAAGACCAGGAAAAAGCTCCTGGCTCCTGGCTTCGGATTGGCCCAGCTCCAGCCATTGCAGCTGTTTGGGAGAGAGAACCAACGGATGCAAGACCTCTCTCTCTGTCTCTGCCACTCTCTAACTCTGCCTCTCAAATAAATAAATCTTTAAAAAACAATTAGGTGATGTGTGAATAAACATGCTCAGCACAAAGCAGACATCCAGCGAATACCAGCCGAACCGGAACCAGCACCTCCTGCCAATCTCCCAATCTATCGAGAGGAGGCACAAAGACACGCCGGGCTGACCCTGACCCCCCAGGTGTGACAGCAGCTGCCGCCCGGCTTCCAGTTCTGGGCCAAGGCTCCCTGTAGCACTCACTGTCCACTAATTCTAGATCAATGGACACATCCCTGGAGTTCCTGACTGTGCTATGTTTACCAGGCACATGTTGAAAACCCTGGCCAAACCCACAGTGTCCTTCCCTGGTTAACTCTTTGGCCTCTATCTCCTGCCTCTCTTAACTTTGCTCTCGCACTGCAACCCACCCTTCAGTGATGGCACAGCCCCATGAGCACAGCACACCAGGGCAAGCGTGGCTCTGTGGCCAGCCCCTGACCACGCAAGGCAAGAAGACGGCACTGGGAAATCTGACATCTGTGCATTTCCACACACACGTGCTTTTTCTTAAAAAAAAAAAAAAAAAAAATCAGCGCTAACAGCCATGGTGGGGGGGGGGGGGTTGGTAGGGGTGGACTGTGAATGGTGCAGTCGATGCTACAAGAATAGCACAATGTACCTGACCACTGAAGGTGGATGACGGCGCCATCCTTGACCGTGCGTGTAACCCCTGAGATGTTCCATCATGGAGTTCCGCTTTGCTTTCCACAAGCAACACGGCAAGACGAAAGACATGGAGATCGGCCGAAACCGCGGGATGGGCAGTCGGTGACGCGGCGGAGAGAGACATTTCCAATTGTCAGTTCTCGTCACTGCCAACTGACGCTTGGGGCTCACGTGCAGCCCCAACCACAAGCACTGCAGGGTCTGCTCTCAGAAGGCAGCGGCCGGCAATGCGGGCTGCGGACCGGGGGTAAGGCGCTAGGGGGACGACTCGGAGCGCCACATCAAGGGCTCCTTCACCCTCCTCCAACCTCATCCACATGCGACAGAGGCTCCTCCAGAAAGCCAGCTCCACGCCCCCAAAGGCAGGCCAGGCTGTGACAGATCAGACGGTGGGTTCTCTGGGTCTCTACACCCCCTCCGTCTTCCCTGGGTTGGGCGACACATCACAGCCAACCCTGGAACGGAGGGGACATGGGCAGGAAGCTGACGTTGCGCCAGCTGCCTGATGGATACTTCCCTTCCCAGAATCACAGGAGATTAAGACCCCAAATCTTGAACCTGAAAAGAAAGTGGCCCCAACGCTAACCCCGCCTTGCAACAACTCCACCCTGTCCTGCTACGGGCACTGGCAGGTCTTCTGTGCGTGGAGCACTGCGCCGGGCTCGGGGTGAGCCAGATGCAGGTCCTCAAGGACATGGCATTCACTGTTCAACAGTTTGTTTATTTATTTGAAAGGCAGAGAGAGAGAGAGAGAGAAAGAGAGAGAGAATATCTTCCATCAGTTGGTTCACTCCCCCAAAAACCTGCCATAGCTGGGGCTGGACCAGGCTGAAGTCAGGAGCCAGGAACTTCGTGTAGGTCGCCCATGTGGTGGCAGCGCTCCAAGTACCCGCGCCAGCCTCTGCTGCTTTCCCAGAAGCATTAGCAGACGGCTGGGTCAGAAGCAGAGGAGCCAGGACTTGAACCAGGCACCCTAACACGGGACGTGGTGACTTAACCCACTGCACCACCATGGGCACCCCTAGAAGATGGCATTCCTACAAAGGAGTGAGATGCCATCGTCATGAGCCAAAGGACCAGGCAGAACGGCTGGAGGCGAGGTCCGGGGTGAGGGGGCAGAGGGAGGGAAGCCAGCCTCGCTGGGGGAGGGGGGGGCTGTGAGCAGCCCAGGATGGCCCACAGCACCCGCAGACGGAGAAGAGGCTGACGCCGCTTGTTCGGGGTGGTAATACACCCTGCAGTTCTTCAGTAAACAGGAAGATGCATGAAAACGGAAAAAGAGGGAGAATGGATTCTTAGAAGATCCAGAGGCCGGCAGGAGTGCCGGGGCAACTTGGGTCCTATTTTCAGTTCGGGGAGGAACTGAACAAGTGCCAGGCATGATGTGTGTGAAAGCCACACCCCTCCCATACTTAACCCTGCTCCAGCGTCTGTGGGTCTCTGCTGTCTCTAATGCACCCCGAGTCAGGACGAGGGGTCTCTGGACATGATGGAGTGGGAAGCAGGACACAGCCGGTGGCGAAGAGAGCTCCAGCAAAACACAGGGTGCACGGAGCCTGCTACGGGAAACTGCTCGTGTGCTGCTCAGCGTGCTACAGGGAGCGTGGAGCCCCCGCGGGCTCTCCTGGGTGCTCAGATCAGATCAGAGCACACGGCGACCCCCTGTGGCCACAGAGAGCGATTTCTGCCTGCGCGTGGCCCCTCCATGCTGGGCTCCCTGGAGGCCTGCCTTACAGGCGCATCACGGGTTCCCCAGCATCAGAGCTTGGACAGCAGGACTCCAGCCAGGGCAGGGGCACAGGCGGGTCTGCCGCTTCCTGCAGCTCTGTTCTTGGTTTCATGAAGTCCCTTTTTTTTTTTTTCAAAGTCAGAGTTACAGACAGACAGGGAGAAGGAGGGAGAGGGAGAGGGAGAGGGAGAGGGAGAGGGAGAGGGAGAGGGAGAGGGAGAGGGAGAGAGAGAGAGAGAGAGAGAGAGAGAGAGAGATCTTCCAGCTGCTGGTTCACTCCCCAGATGGCTGCATCAGCCAGGGCTGGGCCAGGCCGAGGACAGGAGCCAGAAGCTTCATCCAGGTCCCACGTGGGTGGTAGGGGTCCAAGCACTCGGGCTGTCTTTCACTGCTTTTCCCAGGGACATTAGCAGGAAGTTGGATTGGAAGTGGAGCAGCTGGGACTCAGATGGGATGCCGCCATCACAGGTGGAGGCTTTACCCACTACAGACCCCACTCCTCACCACTCCATGCTGCTCTTACTCTGCTGCACAGTCTGCCGGGGAATCATAAGCACCACCGACGCACAGCCGGACTCCTGACCTATGTCCAGTCCACTTCCGGTGGAATCAAATTCCCAGGCGCCATCCTCACCAGCGACGCCTCCTGCCGCTGGGCATCAGCAGCCGCTGCCGGTTGTGCCTCTGAAAGCCTGCGCCATTCTCCCCACCTCTGCCACTAGCACTCCGGGCCAAGCCACGGCCATCTCTCGCCTCGCACTCCCCAGCCATGCTCCACTGGTCTCCTCACTTCCTTCCCTGCACACCAGCCCCTGCGAGGCATCAATAACTCGACCTTGAAAAGCCTAAGCTGGGTCAATGTCACTCCTCGACCCAGGTCCCTAAAAGCCTCCCATCTCATGCTGCAAAAGCCACAAACTTGGCAGGAGTCTGTGATATCCTACGTGAACCCCAACCCCATCACTCTCCATCCTCATCTACTGTCCTCTGTCACCCGCACCCCTTTCCGGCCCTCCTCCAGCCATCCTGACAGTCTCGGGATGTGCTAGTCAAGGTCTCAGTCCCTCGGCCATTCCTGCACAAAGCCAGCCCCTCACCGCACTGGGCGGGGGAGGACACTCTCTGGAGGCAGCCTATCCTAACCAGCCTTGCAATACTGCAGCTCACAGAGGAGGGCGCTGTGGAGCAGCGGCATCAGCTGCCTCTTGGGACGCCGGCTGCTGTGAGTCCCAGCGCCTCCGCTTCAGATCCAACTCCTTGCTAAAGCGCACAAGAAGCAGCCAAGGATGACTCAAGTGCTTGGCTCCCTGCCGCCCACGTGGGAGACCCGGATGGAGTTTCAGGCTGCCGGCTTCACAGGCATTTGGGGAATGCAAGGCTCCCTGTTAACTGCCTTGCAGGTAGATGGAAATATTTCAAAACTGCAGTGCACACACCCACTATCTGGTACTCCCATCACCTCGCCCTGCTCCGCGTCTCTCTCATGTCCCAACAAACCACTGTTCACGTCATTATCAGGATGACCGTTTGTCATCAACACTTGTGAACAGAGACTTCTCATGAGCTGGCTGCTGTTTGCTTTGCTCTTAAACTAAATATGTTTGTTAAATAAGCAGGATCAGAGGCAACTGAGAGAGGGCTATTTCAGAATTCGCACTCCGGGGAGTGGAGCATTCCAGGTGGCCTGGGCAGCCCCGGTACAGGCCCTGGAGCTGTGTAGCGAGGAGGAGGAGGGCCAGGCCAGGCAGGGCCTCTCCACATCCTTAGAATACCTGAGCCACACAGGACGGCAGCAGCAGGTGAAGTGGCCGAGAGAACTGTGATTCAGAGGTACTCACCTCGAGGGACTGGCAACCATGTCCCGGAGGCCAGCAGCTACCAAAAGCTTTTTTAAAGAGACTGGGCGGTAGGAGAGTGGGCTGGGCTGGGGTGGAGGGTGAGGGGGCCCCGCAGGGTGCAGCGGGTTGAGCCACCACTAGCAATACCAGCATCCCATGACAGAGCACTGGTTCGGATCCCGCTTCCTACTAACGTGCCAGGAAAGCCAGCAGAAGATGGCCTGGGTACTTGGGTCCCTGCTACTCACGTGGGAGATCAGGATGGAGTTCCTGGCTCCTGGCTTTAGCCTGGCCCAGATCTGGCTTCTGTGCACTTGGGGCGGGGGTGACTAGCAGATGGAAGATCTCTGGCTCTGTCTGCCTCTTTCTCTCCCTTTCTCTCTTTCTGTTGCTGCTTTGCCTTTCAGGTATATAAAAACAGGTAAACGTTAAAAATTTATGTTTCTGGAGCCGGTGCTGTGGCACAGTAGGTTAATCCTCCACCTGTGGTGCAGGCATCCCATGTGGGGCACCGGTTCTAGTTCCGGTTGCTCCCTTCTGATCCAGCTCTCTGCTGTGGCCTGGGAAAACAGTAGAAGATGGCCCAAGTTCTTGGGCCCCTGCACCCACATGGGAGACCGGGAAGAAGCACCTGGCTCCTGGCTTTGGATCGGTGCAGTTCCGACCGTGGCAGCCATTTGGGGAGTGAACCAACGGAAGGAAGGCCTTTCTCTCTGTCTCTCCCCTTCACTGTCTGTAACTCTAACTCTCAATAAATAAAATCTTAAAAAGAAATTATATGTCTATAAAAAACATAGATTTATAGTTACTTGAAAAGCAAATTCACAACTCCTGCTATAAAATAGGCGACCAAGTGCAAGATGAATACTGCCACCCCAGGCAAAGCAGGGGCCAGCAGGTTCCAAGGAAGGAGAACACAGCCCCAGGAGGCACCGTGTTCCCCAGCTGCCTCCCTCAAGAACTTACACGTCCCAGGGTTCCTAAAACACAGACGGCGCGCACCTGTCTCACCAGGTGCCCTGGGGTAAAATGGTTTCCTGGGAGCCTCCGCCAGGCCTCAGCTGCAGGCCTGCCCCACCCAGGGCTCTGGCGATGGGGTCCAGCATGCTTCCAACAAGGTGCCCCGGGGCGATTCTGACCCTCGACTTGTGAACTCTGTTGTTGCACTCAGGCCAGGCTGTAGGCACCTGAGCCAAGGCAGGGAGCTAAGCTGGCCCTACAGATCTGCACCTGTGCCATGTCTGGGGCTGAAAGAGAGGGAGGCAGGAGAATGGGCGGTGCGGTCATTCAGGAACAAGTCTTCCAGGGCTCCACAAGGGGGAGGAGGAAGTGGATATGAAAAGCATTCAAAGGAGTAAAGATCAAAACCTGATAGGAGGGAAGGCAGGAACGAGGACTTCCCAGTTCAGGGCCTGGATGACCGGGAGCTTAACTGGGGCTCAGAACAATGAAGGGCTGTGTTTGCAGGCCAGGTGTGGCAGGACCGTCCTGGGCGCCCAGTCCACAGGGAGCCAGAACCTGGACAGAGAGCCCGGCTGTGTGCAGGGAGGCGACAAAGCCACACTATCTGTCATCACAGCTCCGCGTCATCCGCCCCCAGCCTGGCCTCCTAGAGTTATCTGAAGTTGTCCTAAGAAAACTGATTCCAATACACTGTGCCATGGCACGCTCTTTTGTAAACGGTTCATCCAGCCTGGCCACAGAGTCCAGAGTGAGCTTAGAAGGAATTAGCATCTGAACTGCCTTTTCCTAATATTCAGATTAAAACAGTACGGGTTTTCACAAGGTCAAGCAAACACAGAGAATCTGGAACATCCTTGAGTTACTTCGGAGAACAGGGATAAATCTAATTATTTCCGTGAAGCCACACACAAAGATCTTGCCCTGTAGCCTCACCGGGCGTTGTGGCCAACATGGCTGTTCCAGTGCAGAGGGTCAGGGTTACGGCCACGACCATCACTCAGAGGCTGGGATTTTCATCTGGGCAAGGCGGGGGTGTGGTCTGCAGAATCAGACTTAACATCTGGAGCCGGGCTCTCCGTGGAGGCACCGCGCGTTCAAGCTTGTTTTACACTTTGTCTCCAGAAGCAACTGCTCAAATTCTACCATCGTCCTTTACAAGCGAGGGAGCAGGTCGGCGATTAGTCTAGGGGGCTGGGCTCTGCCCAGTGATTCAGCGAGGAACCCGAGGAACCGATATGCGGCTTGGGCTGAGTGCTGACCTGGGATGACCCCGACTTCCTGGAAACAGAGGTTTTCAATTTCCCCCATGGTGTCAAGGGCCCTTGAACACTCTACGGTAATCAATAATGTGGGAGGCACCAACCAGCTGCAATGCACGGGGCCTGACAACCAGGAACCCCAGGTGCAAGGCATTATGGGCCCATTCATATTTTAAAAGGAAGCTTGCAACTCAGGTCCCTTGGCCAACCAAGGTCAGCTCGGGGACAAAGAGCAGCTAGAATGTCCTGAATGGAGTGGACGAGAGACAGGGCTCCCGTGCCCCCTCCTTGCCATCCGTCTCCAACTGCACGTCCACTCCAGGCTCTGCTCTCTGCTCACCTCTTAAAGACCTAGACCTGGAATGAGCAAGGTGGAGGAACGGTGTGCAAAGCCAGGAAGGTCTTGGATGATAGGTGAGGATAGGCTAGGATCCCCTTGGCGGGGGCAGCGCTGTGCAAGGTAAAACACGAACACAGCACACGCCCCAGCACAAGTCCTAAGCGCTTCTTCCCAAAGCCAGTTCCAGCCGTAAATCACCCAAATGGAGAAGACTCCGCTGAGGCCAGGAGGGTCTCCCTGGCTGCCCGGCTGTGCAGAGGCAAGTGCACGCCACAGACCCCCATCCTCCCGCTGCCCCCCCATCAGCTGGGCAGGAGGACAGCGGAAGGGGAGGAAGCTCTTTTTCTGTAGCCTGTCACTCCCACGGCGCTCCGACACCGAGCCACAGGCGGCCGTGACGCCACTGCTCCACTGACCTGGTTTAAGGCGCGAACTGTGGCCTATTCCTCCAGGCCACTGCTCTCTGTGTCACACAGGAGGGGCCCCGTGCAGAGGGTGCTGTGCAACCCAGCACAGCTCCAGGGCAGCAGGTGCAGGATGCAGGAGGCGCAGGAGGGCCTCCCCCCAGCCCCAGCCCCCTACTCCAGCCATGCCCCTGCCCCCAGGTCCCCAAGGAGTGCCCCTGTTTCTGTGCACTGCTTTAGCACCAGGCGTGGCTTACCCAGGGCCACAATGCAGTGAACTAAGAATGGGCATGGGGCGGGAAGCTCTGGGTGGGGGGCCGAGGCAGGGGAGGGGCAGGGACATGCAAACCCCATGGAGGAGGGAGGGGCCTGCTGGGGAGAGGCCACAGAGGGACAGGGACATCTGGCCCATGCCAGCCCTGGAGACAGGGAGGGTCTCGGGGCCCAGCTCCAGCCCCTTGAGACTTGTGGCTACTGCTTCCGACCCCCACCCTCACAGAGCCCCTTTTAGTGAGTTCCTAGTCACCAAAGCACTCTGATGAAAACCACCCACAGAGCTGTGCATGAACAACCTCACACTCCCTCTGCTTCACCTCTTAACCCATTATAACGAGGGCCAACCCCTACAAGGGCTCTTGGATGTTTCTGGGCTGGTGCACCTCAGCTCTGGCTGCGAGCGCACACAAACACAGCTCACACACAGGCGCTACAAAACACCTGGAAAATTCTCAAGCGCAGCCAGGGCTGAGGGCCAGCACACCAGACTGAAGTCATGGAGCTTCCCAGCTATGGCAGGAACAGCAAATCCAGAAACATGAGCGCTTGGCCCCAAAACCTTCTGCCCTGCACACAGGCGGCTCACGCCCCACTGCCCCACGTCTCAGGGGAACAGAGTGTGAAGTCCGTGCGTGTGCAGTGCCTGGTTCAAGCGACTGCTAGGGCTTGGACGCCTGGTCCCCTCCCAAGCACCTGTGGAAACTTAACAGCCTCCGTGAGAGGGGAGGAGGCCGTAACAACTTTGTGCCCTGGTGAGTGGATCGGGGCCCTGTCACAGAATGAGTTTGCGACACTCTCTCCCCTCACCCGCACCTGGCCCCTGGCTCCTGCACCTGCTGAGTGAAGACACAGCCCCCCTCCCTGTCCTGAGCAGGCAGTGTTCCATGCACCATCCTCGGAGTGGAGACAGGGCCCTTGGCAGACGCTGGACCTCCCAGCCCCCTGAACTTGGACTAGTGGTGAAGTAATGAGAGGGTTTCAGAGAGAGCTAACTTTCCTAGTCTGAAAGGTCCTGCACTCATCTTGCTCTGGTCGATCACATCTTTCAGACAATATGGGGAATCCCATTAGTTAAAGCAAGCCTACCAAGGCAGCAGGGGTTGGAGGCAGAATTACAATGTTGTCCTATCACCTCCTGAGTGTGCTGAGACCTGGATTCCCATACCTAAGGGTTCCTCTGTCTTCAATATGAGACGGAGCAAAACCCAGCGCCGAGGGAAGGTAAAGCCGCTAACAAAATGAATGTTGTAACTCCCAAAGCCAGATCCTGGAGTCTTAAGTGGGATTATCAACGCTGAGCAGAGCCAAGCAGCTCCTGAAGTTGGAGAGGGGACAGAAACACCAGCAGGGGTGACAGGCAGGCAGCAGCCTCCATGGTGAACCCCGAAGAACCACAGGCGAGAGCAGGATAACTGGCCCCCACACTGTTAGAGCAGTTTGGTTTTAAGTGTATAAATCCCAGAGGCAGAGAGACGGAGAGAGAGAGGCAGACACTGGGACAGAAAGGGGAAGGAGCACTCCCATCTGCTAGTTCAGTCCCTGTGTGTCCACAATAGCCCCCCGCTAGGGCTTGGAGTCAGGGACTCGATCCAGGTCTCCCACATGGGCGGAGGGACCCACTCACCTGAGCCCGCACCACTGCCTCCCAGAGTCCACATTGCGGGAAGCTGGAGCCAGGAGCCGGAGCCAGGCACAGAACCTGGGCACTCCAACACCAAAGATGGGCACCGAATGCCAGCCCCACCATTGGCTTCAAGACTGGATTTTAGCTACGACTGAGCTTCCTAGGGTACCCTAAATGAGAGCAAAGGCTCCTGGGACGGAACACATCAAGGAGTGACTCACACTGAAATCCTCTGGCCAGATCTTTTGTACCTGAGTCACTGGAGAACAGTGAGGCACCTTACTGTACATGGACAAGTACAGTTTGGAGGCACGGGAGGGACAGCTCAGATTCTGGTATAGCTGCACAGCGAAAAACCCACATGACGGCAGGGGAGCGTGCCTGGAGGGCCAGGCACCGCCTGAGAGCCCCTGGAAGCGGGCAGTGGATTCCCCAGACACACTCTACCTCCCACAGGTCTGCTCTTGGGAACACACGCCTCCTTCCCAGCGTGACGGGCTCACAAGCCACCATCCCAGCTCCCTTCCTGGAAACATCGCCGTCAAACGGTATCGGCAGCACGTGCCTTTCCTGGTCCCTCCTCAGTGGAACTCCAGCACGCACCCCAGGCTTTCTTCTCTTCTCCCTCGGAGAGATCACACATGTCCAGGAAGGGAAGCATTTTTGCTACTCCCAGGCGAACTGCACTCTGGGAGTGCAACAAGCAGAAGGTGGGCACTCCACCACAGCCCTGCTGGCACCCAGGTTTTCCAGTGACAGATCCTCAGGTTACAGACGCAAAAGTGACAAAGCATGGCTGTATTTCCGACGCCTCCAAATCTATTCCACACACTCGACCACGGCGAGCAGCCTGGGACCAATGGTACTCGGAGGATTGCGCGAGCAGTGGCTGGCACTAGGCCCCGTAAAAGTACAGTTACTGATGAACGGTGTGTTGGTGGAGTGAATGAACAAGAGACAGGGTCTTTTGTGATCTGCCTTTCTGCGTGTAGGCACAGCTATCGCCTCTTTGTCTCCCTCTCTCCTGCGTTTGCCTTGTCTGTGTCCACGTTTCTCTGCCTGGCACCAAACACCTCTCTGTTGCACCAACATCAAACAGGAGGATGAAAGATGTGACGAGAGAGAGAGAGAGAGAAGGAGGGAGAGAGGGAGGGAGGGAGAGAGAGATCGGTCTTCCATGTGCTACCTCACTCCCCAAATGGCCTCAACAGCTGGGGCTGGACCAAGCTGAAGCCAGGAACCAGGAGTCTGGAGCTCCATATGTGTCTCCCACGTGGGTGGCAGGAGCCCAAGTACTTGGGACATCGTCTGCTGCTTCCCCAGGGCCTGAGGGGAAGCCGAGCAGCTGGGACTCAAATGGGTGCTTCGATTCGGGATGTGGGCATTGCAGGAGTGGCTGAGCTGGGCACAGAACACCGGCCCCTCTTTGGGTTCCTCGGTTTGTTGGTTTGCGCTTTCAGATCGGTGTGATTCAGTCTCCCCTAAACCACAGTCCCATTTCTGCACTCCCTGTTGGAAGCCGCTGGGGTTCACAATGATGCCCCAGATGGATGCATGGTGAGAGGACTGGACGCGCCTACGCCCTCTGCACCCCCAGGCAGCCTGTCCATCCTGAGCCTGCTACCCCCGACCCCAGTGACTACATGAGGCTCCCAGAGAGACAGGCCTCATTTTACAGCATCCTTTCCACAAATAGTTCTGAGTGACTGCAAGCCATTCCCTCAAGCACTTGCACTCCAGGCATCTCAGCAACGCAAATGTGAGGTGCGTCCTCGGTTTGGACCAACCCCCCAAGCCCAGGCTCTCAGGGTCTCTCCCCATTGTCCCGCATCATCCCACATTGACCTGCCTCTTCCCAACTCCTTGAAACCCCCTCCCTTCTACACCTTCCCCAGCAACCTTCCAAATGCTTACGACACTCGTGTATCAGCCAAACAGCAATGATCACCTTCCTCACCCCAAATGTAATTCCTCTCGGATCCCTTACCCGAGCTCTCGTGCCCACCCCAGCATTTGTCACGTGAGGGGTTTCAGGGCTTTGATCCATGCATGTGGGATCAGCAGTCCTCCGTCACAGCTGGGCAGCTCACTATGGTGGGCGCAGGAGCTGATGCAGACAGGTAATGACACAGGGTGACGAGAAACACAAAGGCAGGCTTATCAATCCTTCTCCGCTCAATGCAGACACTCCAGTGTCGGAAGAACACCACTATAACAGATACAGCACAGCTCAGACCTCAAGCCAACACATCAGAACCCCTTCCTGGCGTGCACTGGTACCCACAGATATCACACTCTGGAGGCGAAATAAGATCCAACTCTTTGCAAGAAATCCCACTGGGACAAACTGAATGTATCCTATCTATTTATGGGGCAGCCACGTGTCCAGTTCCCTAAGCAAACACTGAGCGAGTGTCTGTTAGCTGAGACTTTGCCAGCTGCTGCGAACTCAGCACACATCCAAACACTGTGCTGAGTGCAAGAGAAGGGGCTGAGTGGCAGAGGTGCAGGAGACACCAAAGCTCGCCTGATCCAGGCAGGACCCAGCCAGGTGGGGTGCTCTGGGCATGCCAAGGGCAGCTGTGAACAGGAAGAGGCAGGGCACGGTGCTGGGCCCGGGTCTGACAGGCACACCTGCTGCCGGGGAATAATCTAAGGGCAGAGACAGAGACAGAGCACAAGGCCAGCTCTCCTGTCACTATCCTGGACAGAAGGGCCCCCGCCAAGGACACCAGGGTGGTAGGGATGGAAGAGAGTCTATGTGGGGCCCAGAATGGGGGCATGAGGGGAAAGGGTGCACCTGCCGTGGCAGGGACCTGAATGGAGCGGTAAGTGGACGGAGTTAGGAGACAGGGTGTGTTCCAGGAAATACTGGTGCAGAAGAATGGCAAGAACAGTGAGAGAGGAGAGACGGGAGGCAGGGGGGAGGGGGTAAGGGGCTGATTGGCTTCCGAGTCAGGTAAGTCCTCGGTTAGAATAACCCAGACACAGAAATGCACCTCTTGAGACATCTGATCCATGTGACTGTGCCGTGCAGTGGAAACAGTCCTAAATTAGTAGTCGGGAGGCCGATGGCTGGTCCACCGGGAGATTATCATGCTGCCAACGAGCGGCCAGGAGCAGCGGCCACACAGGAGGGCGGAAATCAATTTAGCAGCTCCCAGCCAGCTCGCTTGTTCTCCTTTTTTCAGCTGAAGGCAAACAGACCCTACCCGGCTACAGGCTCTACCAATTAAAAAAAAAAAGTTGCCTGTGAAACACCTGCTTCAGGTGTGCACACACGGATGTGATCAAGACACAAAATGTACTTCTAACGGCGATGGGTCATATCCAAAGGGAAAAAACCTCCAAAACAACACAGAACAAGATGTCCCAGGCTCCTCCATTCAGACTCCAACTTCCAATCTGTTTTACAGGTGAAAAAACCAATTTAGATTTCTGCGCTGGCAGAACATTAAATCCTGGGCAAAATTTGGATACACCACCAGCTGATTCAAAGTTTCACACTATCCCTAACAACGCTTATTAACTCGACACAATGTAACAAATGTCTCCAGGAAGTAAGACGCCTCAAATATGCGATAAAGACACACCTGCCTATTCAGGGCAAAGGGCGAGTGGAGGAGGGCCTTCCTCTTCGTGTAGACACACACACCTACAAGCAACATCCTGTAGACTTGTTTATATGAAACCTATAACCTCTTTATATAAAAATTATATATAAATCCAAGGTAGGATTTCACTTTACGAAAAGAACCCATGGCAACCGTCGCATTGATACCCTAACCAACGACTGATGGTGTGAGACTGGAACAGGTGGCCTTTAACGACCCATGCATTCTGACCCTACACACGTGCATATAATGCACTTTTGTCCACCTACACCATTTTCAAAATCTACAGTCCCAGGAAGGACATGGACTTCTGCAGCAACCAGTGTTAAACACCCAGTGCCTCCCGGTGGGACAAGCGATCCTCCCAAAGAGGTAATGGGCATGAAGAAGAGTACAGACAGGCACGAAGTCCTCAATCTTGGCCAGGTGCTTGAGCCCAGCACACAGACTTCAGAGAAACCTCGCAGGTGTCCAGACCCACGAGAGTGCCCGTGGTGCTGCACTTCTGGCCACGCTTTCAACCCAAGAAACCCAATCTCACCACAGACATGAGCTCAGGCATTCGCATCACCACTGCTATGAGACAGCAGGCAAAGGTCGAAAATGTCAAAAACCAGGGCACAAGGACACGCGGGTGACCAGACTTCTGTCTCGGACCAGAACAAAACCGGAGTTTTTCTGTAAGCCCTAAACCATGCCCACAACTGGCGCCAAGCACGCAGAAGACAGTGAATACTTCCCGGTCCCATGAAGGCTCGTTCAAGGTCAAGGGAGTCCCCAGGCCATGGAAGTCTCCAGTTCATCCCGGGCCGGCAAGGAGACTCTGCAGAAGCCGTGCCCCAGCAACCTGCCCCACCAGGAGGCTGCCCCTCTACGATGCCCAGGCACTGCCCCCGGGGTCCCTCTGCAAACCAGAAAGTCCTGTCGAGGTCACCACGACAGAGGTCGACAAACCCCCGTGCGCCTCGCCCAAGGTCACTAGTGCGCGAGGCCCCTGGGTTGGGCGGGGTGGGGGCGCAGCTCGGACAAGCGAGTTGTCCCTTTGCGCCCCGGGGCGCTCAGGCGCACCCCTAGGCTGCCACCTGCGGCGGCGACCAGAAGCTCCCAGGCCCGGTCTGGCCAAGCGCTCCCGACCCTGGGCTCTCCAGCAACAGCGAGGGGAGCCCGCCCGGCTCCCGGCTGCAGGAGAGGACGAGCGCATGCCGTGGGGGCCCCCCCGCCACCCCACCCCGCCAGCCCGCGGCTGCCTGCCGGGCTCACCGGGTGCGCAGCGCCTGCCACGCGGCGTCAATGTCCGCGTAGAGATTCTTCTCGGAGGGCTTGCCCGAGCTCACGCCGTAGCCCGAGTAGTCGTAGGAGAAGATGTTGCAGTTGATGCGCGAGCCGAGGCCGATGTAAAAGCTGCACA
Organism: Oryctolagus cuniculus; assembly: GCF_051225735.1. Classification (NCBI taxonomy): domain Eukaryota; kingdom Metazoa; phylum Chordata; class Mammalia; order Lagomorpha; family Leporidae; genus Oryctolagus; species Oryctolagus cuniculus. The sequence continues at coordinate 104,193,554 of NC_142878.1, forward strand.
TCTGGCCCAGGTCCACGGCGTTGCCGTGCGAGAAGAGCAGCGTGTAGCGGCTGGAGGGCGCGCAGCGCACGAACATGCAGCCCAGCCGGTTGTCGCGGGCCGTGCGCGAGAAGAAGACTTCGACGGCGTCCAGCTCGCGCTGCGAGTACTGCCAGTCGGCGCGCTCGCTCAGGTGCAGGCTGCACGCGCCCGCCGCCGCCGCCGCGCCCGGGCCCTCCTCGGCCGCCGCCGGAGGCTGGGCCGCGCCGGGGGCAGCGGCGGCGGCGGCGGCGTTGGCGGCGGGGGCCGGCGCCGGGGCCGGGGCCGCGGCGGCGGCGGGCGCGCCCGGGCCACGCTGCTCGGGCGCCAGCACCGTGTAGGTGGGCTCGGGCGGCAGAAAGGCCAGCTTGGCGGCGATGCGGCTCGGGCAGGGCGGGCAGCAGAAGAGCCAGCACAGCTCGCCCAGCGAGAAGCCGTTCATCCTGGGGCCTGGCTCGGGCATCGGGGCGGCCTGGCGCCCGCCGCCGCCGCCGCCGCCGCCGGCCCTCCGGGGGAGCAGGGCGCGCGGCGAGGCGGGCGGACGAGGGCGCGCGGAGGGCGGAGGCGCGCGGAGCGGCGCGGGCGGGCGGGCGGGCGGGGAGGCGGGGCCGGCGCGGGGCTGGCGGCGGCCGGGCGAGGTCAGCGGCGGCCCCGCGGCCCGGGCGAGGCGCGGGCGGCCGGGGCCCGCGCGCGGCACACAAAGCCGGCGGCGGCGGCGGCCATGGCCGGCTCGTGCGCGCCCCCCGCGCCCGCCGCCGCCGCCACTTCCGGGTTACCGCGCGGCGGCGCCCCCCCCCGCCCCGGGAACGGCGCGGGCGCGGCAGGTGGGCGGTGCTCCCGCCGTCTGGGGGAGGGGGCGTGCCCTCGGCGGCGGCTGCCCAGGTGGGCTCTCCTCGCTCGTTGGGCTTCTCCCTCCTCCCCGGAACGCCCCTCTCCAAATCCGAGCTTCCCCGGGTGTGTAGATGCTTGGGGAAACGCCGGGGGTGCAGGGGGACTGGGCTGAACCCCAAGTGTTCCGCTGGGAGTGTGTGTGGCTTTCTGAGTGGCCTCGCTCACCTGAAAGGCTGGGCGCCAGGTGTGGTGGGCTGCGGGGCCCCAGCGACCTCCCCTGCCTCCTGTGGCCGCTTTCGCGCAGGTGGTAGCAAGGGGGCGGGTGTGGTGCTCCAGTGCCTTCCAGTCCGCGGAAAACTCAACTGTGGTCTCAGAGCCATGCAGGGTTCTGTGTGAACCCTGCTGAGGGCTGCATCTCTGGGCCCTCGTGGGGCGGACTTTCTGAGAGTGACTGGGAGTTTGGTTTCACCAGGATTGTTTTGAGGACCAGGATTTTTCACTGGCCTGAAGATGGAACCCCACCCTCCCCCCCAGCCCCACTTCCACCCCAAACCTGGGTCCTCTTGCCCAACACTGGGCACTGGGGTGTTGGAAGAAAGGAGTTTCTTGCAAAGTGCAGAGCCAGGAGCCCTGTCTACTCTGGGGCTCAGGAACCAAGGTTCTTACACATAGAAGTTGGGGGTGGCAGGAGTGTGTGTTGGGGTCTCCCGCGGGCCCCTGGTTGGTGCTTGTGGCCCTCCTTGGATTGGTCAGCAATGTTGTGTTCTTTTGGGGACTTGGGATGATGGCCAAGTGGGCCCTGGTCCCAGCAGGTGGGAGTGACAGTTTGCCTGGGGCCTGGGATTCCTGGAAAAACTCTGAAGACCAGAGGGAAGAGCATGATGTTATCCGTGGGGGCTGTCAGTGGCCTTGTGAGTCTCATGTCCGGGAACCCTGTGGGGCCAGCTGCACCGCTCTCTGTGTTTGGGGAGCTGATTTTAGCAAGAGAATGATTTGCAGTCATCAAAGCAGTACAAGGAAGCCTTGGGCTAAGGGACGGACACTGGGAGAGGGTGCAGCCCGGGAGGACAGCATCTAGCAGGTGCATCCCCCCACATCCAGGGCCTCAGCTTCAGTCTCAGTCACAGAGAGTCCCAATAACGATGTACATTCACTGTCATCTTGGCAGTCACTGTTAGGTGAATTTTTTTTTTCCAAATACAACTTTCAGCATCTTGGAGCTAGGTGTGCTGGGGTGACAGTGTCACGGAGCTTTGCCACGTCCTGGCAACTGAAGTCCCCCCTCGGGAACCCACAAGAGAGGCCCTTCCCAGACATGGCCTCGCTCCGGACCTGTTGTTTGAACTCACAGACATCGTAGGAAGAATTCTTGCTTTTGCGCTGGCTCTTGGAAAAGACATATTTTGCACACTTCCTCAGAATGAATTTGGTTGGCAGGATTGGGTTTTCTGCCGTAAAAAGCTGGTAAGCGCTTCCATGGTGGGGCGCTTTGCTTGGACACTTTGTGTCTTGAATTCAGCATCTGCAAAAGTTCATGGAAATGGAATTTAAAAGTAAGTTTTTACAAATATGTCTCCTTATTCATTTTCATTGTATTCAAAAAGTGGAGGGGAAGGGTGAGATTTCCATCTGCTGGTTCATGTCCCAAATGCCCACAACAGCCAGGACTGGGCCAGGCTGCAGCCAGGAACCTAGAAGACTATCTGTGTCTCCCCTATGGTGACGTGGACCCCAGTACCTGCCGCCTTCCCGGGGTGCACGTTAGCAGGGAGCTGGATCAGAAGTGGAAGAGCCTCACCTCAAACCAGGTACTCTGATAGGAGATGCACGCATCCCAAATACCATCTT